>NC_140611.1:16866752-17494252 GCF_057381915.1 Diplotaxodon limnothrissa
CAAATAACTCTGTTTGGGCGAGACGCTACATTCCTCGAGACTTTGGGGGTTTCTCTTGAAAGCTAAAACTCCATTTAAGCCTGGCAGGACAGCAAATAGGCCTACTCAGCAAATAGCAGTGAAGCTGCTGCTGCTGCTGCTGCTGCTGCCGGTGTGCTCTCGCTTGATGATATAATTCTTAATGTACAGCTTGACGAGACATAAATCTTACCCGAGAACCACCTCACCTGAATTCTTTTCCCGCTCTCCTCCTCTCCCTCTCTCATGATGAATTGTTTGCTACATCTCGGAGACTAAAACCCTTCAACCTCTTCAAACCCGGGTTTCTAATAACGCGTAGGTGCTGGGGAGAGGTGACAGCATGATGAATATCACAACAGACAGCTCCAATATGGGACAATTTTACCAGATCGATATCTCACTGCAATATCACAGAAAAGGAGCTGATATTAGTCTACACAGTGTATTACAGATGGGGTACATTTCTTCTCTCTGCACTCCCAGTGAACCTGGGCTATATTTCATCCACGTCGGCAATGGTTTACACACTCACAGACGCTCTGGAAACTAATCATAGTGTGGTAGCCACACCAGATGCATCTGCTTAAAATTATCCATATGTGTGACGCGCCTCTAACCCCCTTGTTCAACACGGCGATGGACTTGCAAATAAACTGTGAATCACATTAGAGGATGTTACAGGCCATTATTTCTAGCGAGAACAAATGTTTTGTCACATTCTAATAGAGAGATCACAGGCATCATGTGCGCAGCTTTTTAGAGCAAAGCCGAGGCAAAAGAAAGAGGCTTTGTCACGTTTGAAAAGAAGCACGAGAACCTCGCAATTAGGCGACAAAACTCTAAAGTTTGTTTGCCAATAAGCTGAAATTATTAAAAAAAAAAATCTCTTCAACACGTTTTTTTTGTTTTGTTTTTTTCAACTGAAATCAATAAGTCCGAATAAACTATTCCTTTCTAATTAAATGGCGCATACGTGTTTGTAGGCATGTGTGCGATCACAGGTCTGACTTTAATTTGCGCTAAGAGTAAATTATGGTTCGGGGAATTCATCACAGTACAAACATTTGTTGAGCCCTAGATGAATAAATCAATCACAAATGCTCTCTGACAAATTAACTGACACTGTTCTCTTTGTCAAGCTCGCCGCTAAACACCGTGGTCAAGTAACGTGTGCCTGAAGAAATGGAATGAGACACCTTTTACTTCCAAGGGAGACACATGCATATAGGAGAGAGGGAGAGAGAGGGAGAGGAATGAGAAGGAGACTGAAGGAGGGAGCGCAGACGCTGCTAACGCTTAATATCTTCTCTCTCCAGGGGGCCGGGGCTGAGGGCCCCACTGCTGTCAGCTGCAATAGGACCAGTCTTTTCGTGAGTGCCCAAGGTTCGTTAAGGGCTATTAATGGAACACAGTATCCCTTGTGTAGGGAACTTGTCAGTGTTTCATTAGAGACTGATAAACATATAATACATAAGTGTCAAACACAGTGTGCGCGCAGTGTGACGTGGTGGCGGGAGGCGAAAGGGATTTTGGGATTGGAGTGTTACAGTCATTCCCATGCTCTGCACTGACAATATTTGGGATTTCATAAAGAGGGAGGAGCGCAGTGGACACACCCCGGGACCTGTTGAGCAAACTGTTTGGCTTTACGGAGAGGAAGTCCACAGCCGGCGGTGCCGCTTCGGCAAACACCGAACTGTATTATATTCTTCAATGGTTATCTGAGAAAAGAGGAGCGCCTTTTTGCACGTGCGTAACTGGTGAAGATGAGCTGGCACATCTCTTCTTACTGCTTAGGCCCAAAAGTACAAGCAAAAGAAATACATCGTATTCAATTAAAGTTCTTTTTTTCACCACTACTGAAACAAAGCAGCCCACAGCTGGGACTCTGGGTCTAGTTCACAAAGTCCTTTTGATCATTTTGTGGCAGTAAGAGAGTTTGGAGTCCCGTGGAGTACGGGACCAAGCCGATCTTATTATGATAATTGGGATACATCAACTTCAGATAGCACTAATGGAGTGAGATTTCAGTGATCAAGAGTGCGTATTCGACTGTAGAAGCAAGTTCACTTTTTTAGAAGGAGGCATTATGCAACGCTCCGGTTGTGTTCCCAGTGGGCAGCCACTGAAACTTCCAGAGCAACCCAGAGTACGCTTTTAGCTTTGGTGTTGGAAGCAGCGCTTCACTCTGACGTTTGCCACCGAAGACAAGTGTTGCTCCGGTGAAGTTAAATCTATTTCCTCGCGAGTGAGTAATTGGTCACTATGACTATTAATCAGTTAATCTTCTCCTTTTCTTTTTTTTTTTACACCCTCTCTCTTCAACAGAGAAATATCAGAGGTTCAATAATTAAAAACGTGTCAGGTGAAAGTCCAACGCGCTTCCTCACACTGTATGTTCTCACATTCCCTGCTTTGTTCATCTTATTAACCTCCTCTCCGCTCGCCGCGCCTTTAAATGAAATCTTTAGCCCCTTACATGTGAAATTAAAACTGCCCTCCCTTGAGCGCTTTTAATTATTCTTCTTCAGGAGAAACTTCCACTTCTACTTTTTGTCAAGGCGGCCTTCTTCTCCCCCCCCCCCTTTTTTTTTCCACACTCCTACTCACTGCCCAGGTCTGTCATGCTTCACTCCTCCCCTCCAGCCCGTTGCTCTTTCCCATTTTTTTTTCTTCTTTTTCTCTTCTTCTGCAGGTCTGTTTAATTCTCACCTTGCTCTGCCCTTGTCATCAAGCCGTTGAAGCACAAAGCCAGGAGCAAGGGAGTGTTTACTCATTTCCCCACTACATTACCTCTCCTATTAATCACTGCATGGAAACTTCTGGACACTGAAGCATCTCTGCAGTCGCTGCCCCAGCTGCCCCTCTACGCTAACAGGGCAAACTTTACATAAATGCCATTCTGGATATAAAAAAACCAAAATAAAAAACAGAGTGCAGAGCGTACGCTTGCACTTGTTTCTTCAAGTAGGCACCCTTAAGCCAAGACTGCATTACTTCAAAGAGTTAAATATGTTAAATACCGGGATAATATTTTAATGCCCTTGTGTAAAAGGAAACATAACTACGGCTCTCGATAAAAAAAAAAAAAAGAAGAAGTTTTGAAGCAAACATGAGTTGGTTGACATTGAAATGCATGATACATTATGAGCACACAGGACAGGCAGAGGTTAGTGTGTCTAATTAATCAAATTTAATTGCATGTAAATTGTACTTTAAATGCAGATGAGGAAGAAAAGCTGTTTTTATTTTTTCCGTCAGAGAACACCCCCCCCCCCCCCCCCCCCCTTGTTATTCTTCACTTATTCTATTTGTGAGATCAGAGAGATGAAAAATGAACTGTTTGCTAAAGCAAAGCTACGTCTCTAATTCCTAGTGTTAAGGTTTATTTAGACAAACACTTGATTTTTTTGTTTTGTTTTGGGTTTTTTTTTGTTATTAGTACTAGGGGGTAAAAATGTTTAGCGTGAAAATTCAATTTGAGTCCTGTGTGTCCATGCTGCCCCACGAACAAGGCAAAGCTGCTGCTGTGAAAGGATTCTTATGAAATTCAATTAACACACCAACAGCTTTCCTTTTCTCTCCTGCCCTAATTCCCACATTCCCGCTGAAATGACTGCATTCCCGGCAATTATGCTAACCGCTCGGAGTGCACCATAAATTTACAGGTCTGGGAAAGGCTGTAACGAGAGCTCCTTAAATATGGGAAGGAGACGTTTGAGAAGATGGATCGCCGTGGGCTAGTGGTCGGCCGGCAGTGGGCAGGGGGAACTTGTTTGTGAAACGCATACTACTAGCTGCTCTGCTTCTTCTAATGAGGCTATGGACATAAGGAACATTATCATTAATGAATGAACCCCTCCTTTTTCCGGCTTTTTCTTCATGTGTGTTTTTTTCTTCTTCTTTTGCTTCTTTTCTTGCCACAGCCCCCCTGTCCTTTTATTACTGTTTCACTGGGCAGCCCAAGGCGGCGGGCGGCATGTGCGTCGGCTATATATGAGAAAGAGAAAGAACCCAAAATATTTGAAATGCAAATAAATGAGTAATGTAAATAGTTTTGAGAGAGTTTACCCAGTGAACAATGGCCCCTTATGAGACACAAGTGCGACAGAGGGAGAGAGAACAGGACTGCTGGTGTGGGGGATCTGAGCGGTGGGGGTTGGAGGGATCATCCAACACAATGTGGCCCTTCTCCTAAAGCAACTTGTTATCAGGCGCTACACAGAGCCCCCCATTCAATCTGCATTTAAATACATTTCAGTCCACTCACTCATTTGCATTCATTTCTCCCATTATATTTGAAAATGGCTAAATGTCTAGCCAACACAATGTGGGAGCCTATCACCGGCCAGGGGAAGCCCACACCTGATGCCAATTTAGCCTGCTCGGATCTATTCAATGCCGTGGCCTGATCTGACAACTCCAGCTCTTCCCCATCCAGGAGACTTTTCAATTGGATCTGCTCGCGGTGACAAAATTGTTTTTGCTCATTGAGGTTTTTTTCTCCTCTTCTTCTTCTTTTCTTTTTCTGTCCCACCCCCGCCTTTCCATCTTTCTCTCCCTTCTCCCATCGTCACTCCCTCCGTCTGTGCGTCTGGGTGTCTGTTTGGGAGCCATGGGAAAAGGAGAGGCAAATGATTCTCAGTGGCTTCTGATTTCCACTATTTGTTCAGCATTAGGCCCACTTATCTCTGAAAGAAAAAGCAACATGTGGAGAGAAAGTGACAGGCAGAAATTCAGCCTCACTAACAGGCCTATTGTGCCCTCAAGATCTGCATTCAAACACGAGGGGCCCTCCAACTCTTTCTCCCTCTCTCTCTCTTTCTCCCGCTCCCTCTCCCTGTCGCTATAAAATGTGCACATACTTGTGCATAGACCTCTGTCACAGTCAATTACTGCTGCTAATCTGTACTGCAATGGAGAGTAAATATTTCATTACTTTTTCAAATAAACAGTTGGTCTGAGCTCATGGAGTGTCATCTATTCTGTGAAAGGAGCTGTGACGTTCACATTCAATTACACCATAAAAAGCTGCCAAAGCTTCTGAAGTAGACTTTTTGTGCTGAGAGCACACTACCAAAATCATTAAGACTCGGTGGCAACATCTTGAGATGAAAAGCTGAGTGGAGAGCCCCAGCATTTACACTACAGCACCTTTTCTTCGGCCCGAAAAATCATCCTGGGAGCGCTGCCCTTGCCTCCCCCTTTCCTCGTTCTCTGTTCATCGGCCGGTGTCTACGCGGCTCAGCAGAGACACACAATGTTGTTTTCTCTGCAATGTACTAAGTAGTGTTGTGTGAGATTAGCAGATGAAATAATGCAAGGAACGGGGAGGGCAGGGCGGGAGTGGGGGGGGGGGGGGGGGGGGACTGGCGGGGGGTTGACAGAGAGATCCCAGAGTCTACTGCTCATTAATCACTGCAGCGTCTTTGACCTTTCATTTGCCAAGGGCGCTAAGAGAGGAGGAGGAGGGTGGCCGCGGCTGCTAACGCTGCCCAGGAAAGAGGCTGAAGAGAGGAGAGCAAAGGGATAGACGGTGGGGGGGTGGGGGGGGAGAAAGGGTTGGAGAAGAATCAAAAATATGACCGCGAGATTCTGCCGTGTCGAGTCCAGACGAGATGCGTTCTTAAGGAAGAGTGAAATTAATCAGCTTCGCCAACCGTTAGATGAATCAGGCATTTCCCAGCCCCTAGGAGGTATCAGCTGCTCTGCTCCACTCACCGGGCCTGATAGAGACCGATAGGCCCCCTTTCCCATTTACACATGTTATTAAAAGAATTACAAAGACGTCTGCTCGGCTCCCTCCCCTCACACCAGTGTGGGCTTTGGGAACTGGGTGCTGGAAGTGGCAAGAGGGTGTGACATTAGCGTCAGGCGTATTTTTAGCGTGCGGATGCTCCGCTCTCGGTTTACCAGGTGGGATGACTGAAGGCAGCCAGGCAGCGGTGGTGGTGGAGGTGGTGAGAAAAGCTTGACACACTCCAGCTATTGCAGAGAAGTGCTTGTATATGTGAGAATATGCGTGTGAAAAGAGAGGAGAGTGAGCGATAGAAGTCGTGATTGTGGCCCCGCTTTGGAGACTTGGAGCGCTGATTGATTCGTAGGATGATGCCTGTTATACATCATTACATCTCCATTGTCTGTTGTAACTTGGAAACACACTCCTGTAATTAGATAATGAAGTCACAATGTTTCGCAACAAGAGCACTATAAAAAAATTAAAATAAATAAATAAAGATTCCGGTCTAAATAATTAAGCTACAAATAAGCACGAGAGGAAATGAATGAGAATGATAGCTAATCAAGTGAAAACAACGCCACTTACTGAATCAATACAGGGGAGATGAGTGATGCAAGTGCAGTATAGTTTATCACTGGATATGGTGGACAGTTATTAATATGCATTTAAGCTTATTTTTAACCCTAATTGATGTTCAAGGTTAATCTAATCAGACCAATTGTACCTCTGAAGAGGCTGCTCCAATTTAATTGGCTATTTTTATTGCCTCAGCGAGATTTTAATTGAAACCAAAGGGGATCTAACAACAACTGTGACATGTTGATGTCTGGGGGATAGTTATAAATATGTGACAAAATATGTGCATTATTAATGTGACTTCTTAATGCATTATTGTAATGCGTCCCCAGAAACGTAGATATTACTTTACGCAACACGGGTTTAAGAGTTTGGGGGGGGGGGGCTCAGCTCATCCTGAATATGTCAACAAAATAATACAGGGATGCTTTAATCTGACTCCAGGCAAATCAGATTTAAATTGTTAACATTCAAAAGGAAAAAAAAAGGATAACTTCTGTAAGTGTAATGAACTCTGAAGACTCCAGGAAAAAAAAAAAAAAAGAAGCTGGCCTCTATTGAGTCCTCACAGTTGAAATGCTGATAAAAAACTGTCAGCGTATTCAGAGCCTTTTGCGCGCCACAGATAATGTGGTTCAAGAATAGTGTTACTACCTACACAAGGAAAGCGATGACACCATAAAAAAAAAATGCCATTGATCCCAAAAGAAGAGATTACATTGTGTCTGACACAGGCGTGAACATTAGCATTAGACTCCTGGATCAAATTCTGCACTGCAGCAGTAGCCATTGATGATATCGATCAGAATCGTGGCTACTACGATTATACATGAGCCATCAGCTGGCACTTTTAAAAAATGGACTTCCTCTCCTTCCTGGCTTTTGTAGAAAATTCTCTTTATCTGTATGAATAGCCCCCCCCTCTTTTTTTGGGAAGATCAGTGATTTTAGACCTAAACGGCTTATTAATTGCAGGCCTGCTTCCTGCTGAAAGATCCAGTGAGAATTCAAGGGGACACGGGATTTAGTGCTGTTGGAGTGTTGCTATTTGTCCTCCAAGGGATGACAGTCAGTGTCAGTGCTTTAAATATCAGGCCTATTTCCAGACCTGGAATGACAGAGGTTGAGATAAGTAAACATACAAGGCGGGCCAAACAAGGCGGAGTGAGGGAAAGAGTGAGAAAAGGTAAAAACTCCGGACTGCTCTGTCATCTATGAATAAAATGAGAGTCTAAGCGGGGCCCATAGACCAACAGTAAGAGTGGAAAACATCACCTACTCAAGCCTGACATCTGTATAAAAACAAAAAATAATCTGCTGTCAGCAGAATGTTCAATGACTCCTATCACCCGGCTGCTGATAAAGACTCTGGCCGCTGTAAGGATTGGGCTGTTATGCGAGGGGCTCAGTGGATCGGAATGCATGCTAATTGCCATCAGAAATATGTGGCGAGCCTTACAATTTCTGGCACTGCTCCGCACCTTGGCGAAGGACATGCCAGACGGACTCTAGCAAAACAAAGATTAATGAACAGCGTTGAATCGCTGTAATGCCATGTCAACAGTACCATACATTTCATTACAGAGGTCACCAGTGCGCCGGTGTTAATGCCATGCGAAAAATGTACACTGCACAAGTCTCAGCCCTTTCAGCAAGCTGAAAACAAGAGATAAATATTTTACTTGTTGGATTATAGTATTCCACTGATGTGATTACAAAAAAGCCCATTACAGTGGCCAAATGCACATTTACTCAGCCAAAGGTGTGTGTACATATACATATATATATATATGTATATATATATATATATATATATATATATATATATATATATATATATATATATATATATATATATATATATATATATATATATATATATATATATATATATATATATACTAACAAGGGGTTTTGTAAATGGAAAAGTTCACAGCACCATCAGAGTGACAACAGAAAAATATATTCACCGTGTCAGTGTAATTCAGTGTGTCAGTAAAACCTGATGCTCTAAACAGGAGCAAACCTCCCCTTTTAAATAATTGATATTTTCTGATTAAATGTGGCAGTTTGGAGATAATGAATTCTTTATAGTGTGCCTTGAGCAACTCAACAGCTTTGCCCTGTGTGACAGCTTTATGGGGCGTCTTTTTACCCAAATTTTGAAAGTTTAACCTATGTAGATCAATGTGCTTCCTTAAAAGAGTTTAATAAATTAAAGTGCAGGGGGCTTTTTTTTTCTTTTTTCTTTTTTTTTTTCCTCAGCGAGCAGAAAAAGCTGATGAGACAGGTTTAGTTTAATCTCAGGCAATAGAAGTCATTAACCATTCTCCCAGGAATTAAAATATAGCTTGCCCTTTTCTTCTCTCACTTATCATTAGCATCACTTTAATCTCCCCGCGTTTCACACTGCTATTTTAATCATTACTTACTGCCTTTTGACAACTGAAGAACATGGCTTCTCCCCCGCTCAGGCAATATCCTGATTTTAGCTGACAAAATGTAGGACATCATTTAAAAATATCTAAATTTCCTCTTCTCTTTTTTTTTTTTTTAATTCTTCTAACTTCCACTCTTTAGACCCCTGAATGTCTGCCTATTTATATCAAAGAAAGCACAAAAGACGAGGGGAGATTGAGTGGACGACATTCAAAATGTAATTTGAGTTAGCTGCAAGGGTAAGAAAATGTGTAATACGGTTTATTTGTGCCTGTAGTGTTATTCAAATAATTCCACATATTGCTCTATGTGGGTCATGTAGGGGATTGGGGTTATATTTGTCTGCCCTTGAATCAATGAACATTTACAACAGTATCTCTGGAGCAGAGTATAAATAAAGCATTATGGCCAGTCTCTCAGTGACAATGACAGATGTAGGGCAAGGAATTTTCTTCAACTTTTGTTTTTTTATTGTTACTGGTAACAGTAAAATCAAACAATAGTAGAGGATCTGGAGCATGGTTAATTTGTAAATGACGAAGAATGGCTGAACAGGTGATAGTTTGTTTTTTAAAAATGTGTATTTCTTTTGGGGGGTGGGGTCAAGCTTCACAAAGCTTCATTTTTTTGGAAGCGGACCCGCACGACTTGTTTTTTTTTACGCTGCTAATTTCTGTTGTGCAAACGCATCTATGCAAATAGGTGCGTTCTTGCGTCATTACATTTCATTTCACTGATTTAACAATAATCCATCTAAGCTAGTGTCGTTCTCCCCTAAAACACATGAAATTGAACTAATCTGCTTTTCCCTAAGTGACTCACTACTTCACTGCCTTCCCTAAACTGTGCCAAGATTAAAGGCATTACCAAAGAACAGAAACCTCGAGTCCTTTAGATTAGTGTTCAATTACTTAATCCTTTAATAGAATTTGAGTTTTGTCCAAAACAACAAAGTACCTCAAATGCGCATTATTATTGCTGTCAAAAGCGACAAGAAGATTAAGTATAACTGCTACAGGAAGGTTTAAGACTTCAAATTCAGCGCACGTGCAACTCTTTCACAAGTGGGAGAACTGATATAATGATCATTTAGAGAAACATATGGATGGCATATTGTCCTAATGAGCCACACAAGCAAAGGCAGAGCTTGAGAATTTGGAGCTGCTCGAAGACCGCCTCTAAGAACTCCACATTGCGTTAAAGGGGAATAAAAGCAGTTGTTTTTCTATCCTTGCCATCGGGTGCACGTAAACACGAAACCGGCACCCTCCCTCCCTTTCCTCTCTCCAAAAAAAACCCCCCGTGCCTCCCCTCCCCTCCCCTCCTGCCGCAATTTAAAAATCAACACTGAACTTGTTCGTTAAACGGTTGGAAGCAGTTTATGAACATTTCAACAATAAAATCCCCTCCTCTTACATCAAAAAGAATCTCGATTCATTTCTGATCTCTATCCAAGTTCAAAGGCTAAGTTAAAGTGATACTTCAAAGAAGCGTGTAATCAAAGACATGCAGCTGTTAAAACAATCTTTTGTTAGTTCATTGTCTTCAAACCAGACTCTTCACAAAATCCCCAAATGAAGGGGAAGCAGAATCAAATAAGTTACATTCAATCATTTTGAGTGGGAGGCTTTGGTGTCATGCTAGAATAACTGCAACACTGAGGATTTACTACTATTTACAGCAGCTGAAGCAGTACAATAAGGCTGGTATCCTGCCGCAGGAAAAACTACCAGGGTCCTCTTAAATATGCCAAGGGCTCGAGGCGCACTAAAATACGCCCCGCACAAAAAAAGTGAGGCATTTTGACAAATTAAGCACCTAGTTATGAAGGCTGCATTGCTATATTTGATGTTGTAGCCTTGTTTCTCGACTGCAAGGCTCTGCGGCTGTGTGTAAAAGCTGTATAATGTCCTCTCAGTCTTTCCTCCGTGGCCTGCTGCACTGTGTCATTTGATTTCCTGCACAAGGGCAAGTTGCAGCTGTATTAACAAGTCCCTATCACTACTTGATGCCATTGAATTTTAATGCCAGGCCAACCAAAAGGAGGGACAATGAAGAAAAAAAAGGGGGGAGCTTTGCCAGTCCACTGGCTTGGCTTAATTTTTTAATATGCGTTAGCACCTTGCTTTAATCCGACTCTAATGTACATCATCAGGGGTTACTGTTGAGATAGAGAAAGGGGCTGTCAATCAAGGCTTGGTCAAATTATACCCAGACTCCATTAGGTTTAAAATAGAGCGATGAGGTCTAGCGTGAGTCAATCAAATCATTTAAGGATGGCTGTTACAGTTATTACGTTCTCCTTGTTATGGAACCTGCTCTTACCTTTATTACCATCGCTGGCGGAGGAGAAAGTGAACGATCGCTGAAATGCACCTGTTGTTTTCACATTACATGTTACAGTAAATTTTCCTGGCATCCTGCTTTACGGTGACCATCATGCAGAAACTAAAAGTGCATACTATCAAGCTACAGACAGGTGATAAATTAAAGGAAAATCCAAAAAAAAAAAGAAGACTAAAAGTGTCTTGATTGGATGTTGGAAAACCGGGACAGCTATAGTGCGTCTCGGTTTCGACTCTACACTTTCTTGGGCATCTGTTGAATGGATGGGACGTAATTCTTCAAAAAATATTCCTTCATTTTGTGTTTTGAGGATTGCAATGGAGAGCTCTGACAAGTCAGTCCAATATCTCCCCCATAGGTGTTTAATTAGGTTGAGATCTGGTGACTGTGAAGGGCAGAATCATTTTCCCAATTGCTCTACATGGTCATCCAGGAAGAGACCAATCGGGACAGAAACATTTCATCAAAGCATGAAGGTGATCATAACTTTATTAAGTGATTTACAGTGAAGTGGACAAGTGGACCTTAAGCATGGAAGCAAAATACAGCCCCCGCCCCCTTTTCCCAGACAAAGGATAACCAGGCCACCCAATGCTCTCAGGTTTTTCCTTTAATTTGTCACCCATCTGTATAAACGAGACATTTCAGAGAATACAAGTATTGCATTACAAAGTGATCTTGTTTTTTTTAAATTACAACAATCATTAAGGGAGTAGCTTGAGATAAAGTAGAACGTATGGGAAAGGTAGCTTTAAAAAAATAAAATAAAAAAGACAAAATAATTTTTAAGTTCTTTTAAAATATACAAAGACCAAATGGTATTACAATAGGAGATAGTTTGGGTTAGATTCGCTTTTTGCATTTTTGGTAATATAAAAATTACCAACCTGTACATGAGAAGATCCAAACAGGAAGCGAGCAAGGTCACCACATGTGAAAAGAGAGAAAAGGGAGGGAAACAAAGTCAGAAACAGATTTTTCTGTCAGGGCTGTAACTTAATAACTCTATTTAGCAAATCAATGAAAGGAACCCCAACGTGTTTTATCTCCGCCATAAAGACTTTCACATTGTGTTCTGCTTTTGTTGGCCCAGTCCTCACCAGATCAGTGCAATAGCAAAATAAGATGAGTCTGACGCATCTGTTCTGCGACGCGTTCCACGAACTCCGAGCCAAACGGACAATATGCGGAAAAATTCAGAATACTGTTGCGAAATATTTTCATTTTGGAATGTTTGCAAACACGCCACGAGCCGCGTGACTGCCAGACAGCTCTTAACCACCACGTTTCCAACTAACAGAAAAGTACAGGAAAGACAGAAAAGAAATGGCATCATCATCTCCGTATATGTCACAAGCCAAGGAGATCTATGTCAACCACCGAAGAAAAAAAAAAGAAAGTGTGTGAACCTGCCCGCGAGCACGCGCCTGCGCGTATGTGTGTACATCCTTGTGTATGTAAGCGAGTCTGTGTGTGTCTGACCTGCTCCATCTGGAGGATTCGAGCACTCGGGGGCTGTCACACAATAGGGAGACGAAAGCCCGCTGAAGGATAACAAATGACTTCATGGCAAAACAGCCATTGAAATTCTTTCAGTATGTGGCATTAAAAACAACTGAACAAATAGAGATAAGAAGGTGGGTAGGATTTGAAATTAGATTTTTCTTTACTCTCCCCTCTCCCTTCCTCTCTCCCTCAGCTTAAAAGCTAAACAAAACAAATGGAGCTTATTACTGCAGATTACCTTACACTGGACAGATTCACCACATGAGGCCTAGCGTAAACAATGTCTTTCTCTCCGCGCACTAACTATGTGCCATTTATAACAGTGAGCAATCATATCCACCGTACCCATAGATAAAAGCAAAATATATCCTGGCCAGCAGTTTAAAAATATAATTGTTTAAGGGCCTGTTTCCATGGGGGTTGCCATAGCAAACACTGATAAACCAATTAGGGTCTGTTGTGTTACTGCTTATTTTACCTCTGCATAAACGGCAGCTGCCACAGGAGACCGACTGGATGTGTGTGAGTCAAAGGAAAAGCTGAGCCCTCCGTCTTCCTAACAGTGTCACTCACAAAGTGTTCGGACACGCAGTTAGCACTGCCAAGACCTGAACCATGGTTTCTATTTCCATTTAATAAATCATTTGATTTGAAGGAGGGGTGGAAAAAAAGCTAATCGCGTTAAATGTACTGCGCTGTCCTCTTTAACCCAAAGTTTTCTTGCGCCTGCAGCCAAAGATCCATCCAAATATAGTGTGCACACTTCATGAGAATCAACCAGGGAAAATTCTGGTTCATGCAGCTTTCTGTTGGATGGATGCACTGAATCAGCAGCACCGGAAGTGGCAATTCGATTAAATAAAGCAGGCACATTAACATTAAAATGGGACAATATTTACATTTTAATTCTGCTTGCTTTATTTTTTCCAAAAATGACTTTAAATAGGATTTTTTTTTTCACCATGCGGATGAGAGTGCATCCTCATAGAGGGTCATCTGATTGCTGTAGGGTCTCTACCTTAAAATATACAATATTTACAAGTATCTAAATCCTACTGTTGAATTGAATTTTGTTTGCTTGTCTTTTTTCTTACATTTTTCCCCCTAAAATAGTCCCAATAACATACCAACACTGGCTGGAAAACCTGTGCTTTACCATATGTAGTACAGCATATGTTTGAAGATACAGTTCATATAGTGGGCCTGGCCTCTCCAAATCTTTTTTTGGTAGGGAGGGGGTTGCATTTTTGGGTCCCCAAAGTTTTGAAATTAATCTAGCAGCCTTGTATCAACTAAACACCTGTGGGTGCTAATTCTCCAGTCAAGTGGTTTTACTCATGCAGAAGAAGATGGCAACACATACTGAAGTGGTTCAGAGTCTCAATCAAACCTCGAATGAAACACAAACTGTGGAAAACAACATGGAACGTGTCAGCTTGCACTGTAATAACTTGGGAAGCGTTTGAGTCTTCTTATCGGTCCACAATCCACAATTTTCTGTCTCTTCTGTGTAGTGGAAGTGTCAGTGTATGATTAAGTCACACGGTTCTTCTGTGTTATGATTAGCTAAAAACTGAAGGCTCGTCTCATTGCTCTTTGTCACGGGTCTCTTTCTTTTAAACACTTGTATCCATTTTTCACCATTTCCAGGCATTCTTTTATGAAGCAGATACATACTTGGCTGATCGACAGCAAGCACCATCATCGTTTCCAGAGATGGACAGTGTCTCAGTATTGATTTTAAAGAAGTGGGTTTTGTGAAGTAATTTCCTTTACAGCTTTTCAGTGAAATAATTATGTTCAGTGCGTGTAAATGATCAAAAGAGTTGCATTTAACAGGCAGCATGATCGGCGTTAGGTACAGGGGGCAGCAAACACACAGCTATTGCACAGAAACAACCTGCTCAAAATTTATCATGCGACCTAGTCGGCCTAACAATCAGGCGTTAAAGAGAACAAAAGCCCATTCCAAATAAATTCCCACTGTATTTGTGCTGGGATTTGATTTAGTGGCCTGTGGGGAGGCACCATTTGGTAGCACAAGAAGAGGCGGGGAGAGGTAGGTGGTGTCTGAGAGGAGAGCGTACGAGTGTGTGAGTGTGCGCGCGCCTTGTGTGTGCGTGTGCGAGGGGGCTAGGCACCAGGGGATGGTGGGTAGGGGGGGTGCTCATGTGCCAGAAGTGTTTATTGTGTCATGGTGATTTATTGAGTGAGCTTCATTTCACTGAATGCTCTCAGATATTTATTTCCCTAAAGGCCCCACAAAGATATGAACAGGCCTGCATCCACATATGTCATCATTGCCCATTTTACAGCGTCAGGAGATTTCTCTCAAACTAAGAGGGGGGAAGGAAAAAAAAAGAGAGAGGTAGAGAAACAGCTAGTGGCGATCAGGGCACCTCTCCATCAAAGCCCTGTAAACAATGGTACCTCAGCAACACGGAAATGGCATTTTGGAATATGGCTGACGACTTTTCAGTGTTCATCCCTCCTCCTCCTCCTCTCCTCTCACTCATTGCTGCCAAATACATACTTACAGAGCATACATAATTTAAATCGCGACTTTGAAGGCCCACTCAGCAAGACCTCGCTTTGAGTGTTCGCCGCGTCACAGTTTCGAGAATTTCTTAAGCAGAACTTGAGAGGAGTCACCGAAGACTCGGGCAGACATTTCCGTCTCCTCGTGCAACATTAAGGGATTGCTGAGGCAGGCTTAGCATAAGATGCTAACTGAGATGCTAGGTTGTATCAAGACTGACACATGGTTCGAGTTTTATCCTGCTTTGGTTCTTCGTTGCAAAAGCACTATGGTGATCTTAAACAGTGCTGCTCTAAAACTTTTCTATGCACATTCCAGAAAATGAGCCTGAGAGGACACGTGAGACAAAGCTGGAATTAGTGAACATCAGGTTTGGCAGGAGGATGAGCTTGTGTTCATTTTCAGGTCAGATATTAAGACACGAAGGCTTGAAGAAGGAAGGTTAGGTCTAGCTTTTTCTTCTTCTTTTTCTTTTTTTTACTTAAATGCACTTTTACCCGACTTTTTCTTTTTTTTTTCTTCTTCTTCTTTTTTTTTTTTTTTAACCAATAGGCCAATGAGCGTTATGGCAATGTAGTATCTGGTTGATTCTTATTCTGTGGGGGTAGAGAGTGGGTGAGGCAGCCAGATGGTAGGAGTCTTTGATTCTCCAGATGGCTGTTCTGTGTGGTGCTCAGTGACACTGGGCAGGCTCATTGACATGCTGCCTCCCTCCCCTCCATCTCTTCGCCTCCTCTTCCTTCACCTACTCCTCCAACACAGTCGCTGTTACGAAGATGGATACCAGCCCCCTGGCCTCTAGCTGCAGATCTTGAGAGGATGGGATGGGACTCACCACTTAGCCCAACATAGAAAATATCAGTGTTTGGGTTCGTATTGATGACACCCATTTGCCACTGTCAGATCTACGTGAATTGTCTGTGGGAGGCGCTGCTATTGCGGCTAAAATGATTTAAGGAACGAGGAAGAACTGATCTTAGGCTGGCTGCAGCATGACTACGGGGCGAGTTGGAATTGGGGTTTAAATACAGGTCCTGCTTTAATAAATCAATTTCACAAAGCAGGAACATTTGTAAAACATTTATTCGGCTTCTCTCTTTATTAAATTTATGAGAGCCCCGTTTGATGGTTATATGATTATTCATTCTATGACTGGCAGTGCTATTTAATAAACTTTTGGACCTTTATATGAGAATACAACACAGAGTATCACATGGTTATTATTAAGTCATTTTGTCTGTGTGTATAAATTATTATATTGGGAGTTGACTGCTGACATAAAGAAAATTGTCATCTTGACCCTCATCATTAATTTTATGGGAGGAGAAAACACACCCTAGCCTTACTCACGGCTGGAAATGAATCTACATTCATGCACATCTAAATTAGCCAGTTAAGCAAATCTTGGCCTAATTTGAATTGGACCAGTTAAGACCGTGTTTCTGCACATCAGCCAAGCTCTGGCATTAAACGCTCCCTGCTTTTATTCCCTGACCCCTGGTGCACCTCTCCTTTTGGGGTCATATCATCATTACCATAGTGCAAGCTCAGAGACTGTGTTTCTGTGTGCCTTAATTAATGTGTGTTTATAGGGGGCCACAGGAGTGAGTGCACTTAATGAAACATTGCTACGGTAGCCTCCAGGGTCCAGAAGAGACAGCTTCTCTATTGTGCTGCTGATTCTTACAGGCTGTAAACACTTAATTGATCTGAGGAGCATATTTCACTGCGCGTTCTAGGGAAATCCTTTTTGAATTGGGACTGTTCATGATTACTTTTTAACTTCTCTTTCAGGGATCTCGGAAAAAAAAATAACACTGTCTGGAGTCTGTTTATTTCTACCAAGAGAGGTTTAATTAATGATAAGTCTGTACATAAAATGAAATGAAAACACAAAAGAAAGGGAGACGGCGAGTAAATATACGGCGGGAAATCAAGCGAAAGAATGCCGCCGTCTTTCCAAGTGTTTTGTGCGATTATGATGATGCCACTGGAAATTATCTCTGCTTGTTGTGATGTCACATCTGGGAGTCTGGCGTGGAAGTACTGGTGCTATAAAAAGGCCTGGAGGTCCCTGCTTTGTGGCAGATTGCTTTCCTCCAGCAAAGAGTGATCCTGTGTTTGCGTGTGTGCGTCTGTGTGTGAGTGCGTGCAGCAGGGCCGATGACAGGGGCCATGGCCTCCCCACCCGGGGGACCGCCAATGAGAAAGAAGCATTTCCTCTAACATTCCATGGGTCACAAAAACAATTTGCCCAGAGAAAAGTGGCTAAACAGCCACAATCCTACTCAGTGAAGCTTGTGCAGGGTGGGGGGAGAGAAAACGCTTCAACTTTCGTGGGAAGAAATGTGCTATACCCTACAACGAGGCTGTGTGCTAATACCGCGCTAGCTCCACAGCAGTGTATAATTAATAAGTTTGCTCTGTATGTTCTGAAACTGTTTTGCATTGGAAAAAACAAATTCATTTTTCACGCTTCAGTTGCTTTGTGATTACTGTTAATCGAGAACACAGAATGATTCCCTACTTCATTACCCTGTACACATACCATGTCTGCAGCAAAAAAAAACCCCAACCATAACTACGTGACTAACCCCTCATAGGTGTCCACATCACAGCGTACACCTCTCCAAATATACCTCTGCTTGAAATGGCCATATTATCTAAATATAAGCATGGAAAAATCAGACGTTCCCACCCACACAAGCACACACACACACAATCATCTGTGGCCCTTTAATCAGCACAGAGTCTGGACTCTTGATAGATAGATATTCACGATGACATAACACCAGGTCGAGTGAAACCTGGAACAGGAAAGCCAGGCAAAGTCCGCCATAAATAAGCTTGAGCTGATAGAGAGAGAGGGAGAGAGATGCAGCTGGATTGCTGCTGAAGCGCACAGAGCACTTCCTCTGTCTTTCCCACAAGCCAGACGGGCCGACTTCTGGGACAGGTACAGGGAGCAGAGCGGACATTCCTCAAAATACTCCCGATCTAGGACAACTGGAAAAAAAGACAGTGACAAGTTGCTGGTGCGGTGTTACTAGGACAGTGGGACAGGAGGGAAAAAATAAATAAATAAATAACCTCTGTCAAATGGCCGTGAGGCTTGGCGGTGATAAAATGCTGTGTCGCGGGGACGAGAGCCCGTTTCAAACGGCACAGCTCGGGCTTATCCTTTTCACTCATCCAGATAAAAGTTGTCGAGAGAGCACCGAGCCCTCACTCGCGCTCTCTCCGGCTGGTTATGAAAATGTGTTTAGCGCTTTAAGAGGAGTTGATTGGGGGAGGAGGATTCTCCCTGAACACTGTGCTTTTCCTGGGAGAGTGAGGCCAGGTAGTTAATAGGGGTCAGAGCCAGGGCTGAAGTGTAAATTGGCAGGGGTGCATCAATTAGAGGGTGGCAGAGGCTAGGATAAGGAGAGGAGAGAAGAGCTAGATGGAGCAGGAGACAAGCATATAATCTTTATCGCCACTGCAGGACGCTGCAGGAGGTCTACAGAAAGAAAGAAAGCTAAAAGATTGCACAAATTAATGAGACAAAGCAGCGGCTTTATATTCACGTCCAGGGCTCGTCTAGGTTAGCGTGTCGGACTTGATATATTATGTGTAGCTGCAGCGCTGGTGTGTCTCTGAGAAATTACAAATGTGTCTCTGTATTTGCATAGAAGGGACAGAAACAGCCACTTATCCCACCTGGACACGGATGCACTTCAACATATATATATATAGATATATACACATATATGCACCTGTGTGACCCTCTTTCCCGCTAACATGTATGTTCCGGTGTCCGTGTGAACAATTATAATATGCTCACCTATCCAAGTGATCCAAATAATCTGAACACTGAGCACTGGAGCAGACGGCCACTACAGAGCTTACATTTGCAATCTTATACCGTTTAAGTGTATATTGGAAAAAAGACAATCTCACTTATTGAACACATTCACCCTGGAGGGCAAACTGCTACGGTAATGAACACCACACTCTCAGAGAATTACAGTGTCCTTTATCCCGCTGTAGTGGAGGATGAAAAAGGATCTGGCCGACACGTACACACAGGCGGGGACACGCGCACGGGCTCGCACACGCACACGGGACGAGGGGGAAAAGTGGAAGAGAGGAGAAAAAGAGAGCAAACATGCATTTCAAGACCCCATAAACCTGTAAACAAAATCTGTGGAGCAGATAAATTATAAACGCCACAATGCAATTAAAGCCGAATTCAATTTGAGCACACACTGTCCATCTGTCACGGTGAAACAAAAGCCGAGAACCTCCATTATTACCAAATCCCTGCTCCCGTTAATTTGCTTGCTGGGAGATTTTTAGTTTCTAGGAGCGAGTCGTACTTAAATGCCAGGGTTGCTCACTCAGGGCTACATCCTCTGAAAAACAGCCTCCAGATGCTCCCAATCAGCCTTCATCCAACTGTCACCTCTTCCCCACCACCACCCGCCCCTCCCGAATAAGAATTTTTTTTTTTGTGTGCCCCCCCATCCTAATGAGCTTTTTTGTTCAACAACAATACAGCAAAACAAGGATACCTCAGGAGAGAGCTACCATAATCTACATTCTCCAGCTTTTGCTATAACGTGCAACAGAAAATTAGCAGTAAAAAAAGAAAAAATAGAAAGAAAGTGAAAACATCTAGAGGAAAATTTTCTCCTGGAGTGTGCTCTTTTGATCGCATCTGCATGTCTTGCAGGGAATGCCTGAAAGCTCCTCTAACAGGTGAGAAAACAACAGCTGATACAGTCACAGTGTGCATCTAAGATCTTTAGTCAGGCTCTGGTGAATTGTGAATCGTGTACGCTTCCTTGGTCCTGGTGAAACAGAGGCGCTCCTCTTCCTAATCCTGTTTGGCCACTTTAGAACGGCAGATAAAGATCTGTGCCCCAGAATCTGAGAGTGGGGTTCAAGGGACTGAGCTTTCTCTGCTTTATGCCAGCAAGAAGAAAAAGAAGGAAGAAGAAGAAAAAAAGACACAACTATCATCTTCAAAGGTGGAAGAGTGTGTCAATTTAAAATCAGAAATGTATCTGCCATCTTTATGCTTCTTAAACTACAATACATCTCGGCTGATTAAAGCACATCAAAGAGGGCTCATTCGTTCCTCAGAGCAATAACGGGGGAGATTTTAATTGCAAAATGTTAAACCTCACAATTAAAGGCTTTGTGGTAGTCGGATCTAACCCAAACACAACCATTAAGGACACCATACAAATTAGCCTTAACACGAAAGAGGCTCGGGAGGAACAGAAAATGGTAATAAGACGAGCAGAAATGATAATCTCCCATCAAAATCCTCATCTCTGCCCATGCTTTTAGAGAACGAGGACAGAGCTGGACTCTTTTTTTGTTTGTTTTTGTTTTTCCACAGAGAGGGGCAAGCCTGCTAAGCATGAGGCAGGAGGTGTGGGGGGTTAAAAAAACTTATCGGGCCTCGCTGCTTTTTCTTAGACAAACCCATTTTGGACGGGGGGGGGGGGGGGAGAACAGATATGCACTGTCCGTAAACAAACAAGTACATACTAACGCACACGTGCACGCGCGCACATACCATTGAGGTGTCGGCGTGTCAGAAAGGGCTGCGGCTGCCATGATAAGAGGCTGACAATGATACTGTACGGCTATTAGGCTGGAAATAGCCTGCCAATACAAACAGTTGTCAGGCCAGCCCATTGTCAGGCTGTGGATTTACAGTGAAGCCCAAAGAATTTAGTCGACTGCACTTTCGTAGGTAGTTTCCTGAGAACCTATTCAAAACATTGTTTTCCTTCAAAATACTTGAGCATTAATAAAGAAAAATAAACATGCTGGAAAGGTGCGACAGTAAGTGAATACATAAAGCACGCAGCTACACCACACTCACTCACACATAGCCGCACGCACGCACACAATGCGCACACATGCCTCCTTGTAACAAGCACAGAGCCTCCTTTTACAACCCCTTAGAGTAACAACCGTGTCTAATTAAAATTCACATTTCAACCAAAAAGGGAAAACAAGCCATCTTTGAACAATCCCGTCCGTCCTCGCCCTGGTCATGAATTTCAGATAAACACTGCGATACACAGAGAGTAGTGCCACATTAATTAAAAGCCTTGATAGACGTGGCTTCCATCTAACAGACCTATCAGGAATTAAATTTGTATCAGCGGCAGAAAGAGCAGTTGAGGGGTCCCTCAGGGGGATTAATGAAACAGACTTTCATAGCGGAGTCATCAGAGCCCTGGGCTGAGGGGAGGAGGCAGGGAAGAAAGGGCCAGCAGCAGGATGTCATGTGTGGGACCGTCGCGTCACTGACCTCTCATTTCATACTTTAATAAAGTTGCACCCAGGTGTCCTTGATGCCTTCCAGTTGCCTGGGGCTCTGGGAAAAAGCTAAACAGGAGGCAGATATAACATAATTCCGAATGCCCGCCCCTCCCTTTCTGCGTTCCCTCTGTGCTGTTGTGATATACATCCACGGGCACGCAAGCGCCACTGTGTGCTGCGAGCAGGCACGTATGTCGCAGGCACTTAAGGCTTTCTCGACCGTGCAGATTTTTGGGGCTTTTTATCAAGATGAAACTATGCTTTGGTTGAGAAACCTCGATGTGTTTCCTCACTCTCAAACTCGAGCATTCAACTTGTGCAATCCAAAGTAAGGGTGTTACATCAATTCTTCAGAAGTAGCCTCAAACGCTGCCGAGTTGGTACAGCATTTGCCGTGTCACTTCGGCTTCATGATTTACTATCACTGTGCAGTTGGTTACAGGAAATTGGAACAGTGCTGACTTGCTTTTGAATTGTGGTCGAGACAGTTTTCTGTTGAAAACAGAAGCAGATTATCTCGACGAGAGGCCAGCAGATTTAGAGATGTACAGTATGCAATATGTTATCGCAGCGTAGTCGGCCCAGACAGCTGCTATCTGTCATAAACTCTGCCTATTGTTGTCCACACTACACAGCAACATGTGACCTAATCTAGATGAGCAGCCACTGAGCAAATACAGAGTGGAATGGTGTCATTTTTAATAAAGCTGTTTTATGGACTCCAGTCAACAGAGCCAGAGGAACAGGCTGAAACTTCCTTGTGCAAATGATATGGCAGTAGGAGTTTCATAACTTCCTCTGCGCAGACAAGCCTGTGGCAAGTCTCCTAACAGAGCACAGAGCAGCAGTCACAGACTGAGAGAGAGAGAGGGGGAAAAAAATAACCTCAGCCTTATCAAGATTTTCCAGAGACATTTCTTTAATTAGTTTTAATATTTCTTGTTTAGATAATGTCAGCCAATTGACAATTCGGTCCCAGAAGAAACGGGGCAAGGGGGGTGTGAGGGATGGGAAGGTTGGGGAGGGGGGGGGGGGACTGTGCACTTGTCTGATACTGAGAAAAAAAATGGCTGATTAAACAGATTGCTTATTTCATTTGTTTTAACTGTATTTGCATTTTCTGGACAGAAATCAAATACCTTTGCATGCACAAACTTTTGCCGCTGATCGTTATCTCCGGCGCCCGAGCGATATGCCCTCTCCCCCCTCTCCCCGATAGTATTTGTTAAATTTACAGGTAAACCGTCGCAGAGAAGAAAGCTATCTCCGAAACATTAACTGTGTAAACACGCTCGCAACAAACCCCGCGCTCTCCACGCCGTTACGTGCTCTCCGACCGCCGTCCCGGACGTGGAAGCGTTCACGCCGGTGACGGGGCGGCGATGGAAAAGCAATTAAGGGCTGCGGAGGAAAAAAAGTTTCCCCTCTCTGTGAGATCTCGGAGAAAACGGGGCTCGGACCGCCGGCCTCACACAAACAGTGCTGATCAAAGCACGTAAACATCTGGAGCAATGCCTCTGGAACAAAGATATCTATTTATATATTTCTCTCTCTTTCTTTTTCGTTCTTTCCAAGATAACCGCTAAAGATAACCGTATTTCACGCATAAGGGAGCACTTAGAAAATGTTTAGACTGTGATACTGTAGCCTACCTGCATATACACCCCCCACCACCACCAACACCACCTGCCTCTCCTCTAATCTTTGTTTTTTCACAATCCTCACTCCCACATTAACACATTCTCTGCTTTTGTACTCATGTCGCCTCTCCCTAACCACCTATCTCTATCCCCCCCCCCCCCCCCTTCTCTTCTGCACACACCTTTTCTCTTCACCGGGCAGCAGGTGTTGAGTGGTTATGTTTACTCCCACCACCACCACCACCATACCCTCTCACTCTCTCTCCCTGTCTTTCTCCTGGTCTCTCTTTCGCTCTCTCTCTCTTTCTCTCTCACTGGCAGCTGGTAGGAGGAGGGAGAAGGCTATAACAGCTGCACATGAGGGCGGGTGGAAAAAAAAAGAAAAAAGAAGCACACAAGGAAAACAGCTCAAACCCCCTCAGGGTTGTCAACTCCAATCCCCCCCCCCCCCCCCCCCCCCCCCCCCCCACAAACACACACCCCCAAACCCCACCTCAACCTCTGGCGTTTCTTAACCAGGCAAACAGAGGGGAAAACTGTTGCAGTTGGAAGACATCGGGTGGCTGAAGTGGGGGCTCGTTTTTTTAGCCCTACCTGGTGATCTCAGCCTCAGCGAGCAGGAGTTTGCGCTCCCAGAGGGTCTCTGTATAAAAGCTGTCTAGTAGCCTGCATGAGAAGTGTCCACTTAAATCCACTTACTACCATTTAATCATTTCGAGTTTGAAAAACATGTCACTTCCAAATGGAAATTGTGCTGAAGGTACTTACATCTGTTGGAGAATAACACAAAACAACGGACACCATTGGGGCGGGTTTTTTTTCCACTCTTCCCTCTTTTTTTTTCACCCCTCTCAAAGTCTGAGCAGTGTGTGTGTGTGTGTGTGTGTGTGTGTGTGTGTGTGTGTGTGTGTGTGTGTGTCGTTTTCACAAACAGCATCAAAATACATGAGATCAGCTCTCGGGCTTTGTTTGGCCCTGGCAAGGTTAGGCCAGCCTCATTCCAAATTTCCTGAGGGGGAACAGAGAGAAAAACGATTCCATGCAGATAAATCACTCGCACAGATCAAAAGACAAATCAGTGGCAAAGACAAAAGATGCTGACTCGCAGAGAACAATGGAGACAGGGAGATGTAGGTATCAGAGGAGTCGGCCCTAAGATCCCCGGCACCGCTCAATCAAACCTGCTAACCAGGGTTTGCACACTAGGTCAAACAAACTCTGCTTCTGTGAGAGGAAAAAGTGTATTTAAACTCATCTTACAAAGATGGGGTTTTTTTCAAGAAGGAAGGGGCTGCTGTTGTCTGATGGTTTAGTTTTGCAGAAGCACAAGTAGAACTGAGAATTGAGTTTCTGGCTTTTGCAAACTCATCTTCTAGTTTTGATTTAATAGCTACCCTGAGAATGGGAGATGTCCCGGTTTGAAAAGAAAAATGGGAAGAGAAAGAAAGAGAGGGGGTAAACTATTTGATATAAAGCGCTGGTATGTGTGGGTAGTTGTGCAGCCGCACGTCTGTGCGGCTTGATATATGTGTTCAGCCGGGCTTTCTATAGTTCTGCATCTAAGACGAGAAGTCCTGTCCCATGCAGCCCTTCACGCATCACAGCCCACATTCTTCTATTAACTTCTTCAATACGAGCAATAAATAAATATATAGAATCCACAACTCTTTACCATGCAGCCATCACTTTTGAGAACCGAGGTGTCACGCAGACAAAAAAAAGAAAGAAGACGACGACGAGAACCAGCAGCACCCTCACCGATATTACCTTTTGATCAGACTGCTTCAGAGATATCAGAGGAAGAAACACATCACTTTTAGAGCTCTGTTTAAAAACAATTCTCACAAAGGAAGGGTCATGTGAAAAGCACCTTTGTGACTTCGCTTGAAAGCATGTTCCATAATGTAGAGGACCAAATTATGTTCAAAAACAGTTCACCATGCCCCACTGACAGCCATTATTTGATCCCCTCCTCTGAGATCCATGTATGATAACGCATCAATTTAGATTAAGGTGATATGAAAGAGAAATGTAAAATAGGCTTCAAGAGGGAGGAGCTGATGCATTCGAGATGAATAAAATGATATTAAAATTAACACATTGAGCATCAGCACAGTCACATTTGACCTGTGAAGTGTGCTTAAGAAGAAAATATTATAATTTCCAAGCTCTGGGTCCAGATAGGCCGTGAGAGCTGTCCATAAAATCTGCTGAACTCGTCAAAAAAATGTGGCACAAGTCTTGACATCGGGCTTTATTCGAATATATGAGGAGATAAGGAGACCGACGGGGGCAGAGGATTTACCCTAATAGATTTGTATAGCTGGTGAGAGCCCCATTTGAAGTGTCCAAGGGAAGATCAGTGTGTAACTCTAACTGTTAAACGGAGCTGGGTCGAGCCCTCGGAGAATCTGACCCACGTTCCACACGGTGTTTGCCATCTCCAGTCCAAACATGTAAGATTTGATACTGCTGTTCAGGCCTGGAACAGAGGGGAAAAACAAGCCCAGTGCCACAACAAAGACAGGAAATTCAGCATAGATTCCTACTTCTCTCTTTTCTCCAGCCCCTCTATACCTAACAATGCTGGTAATGGAGAGAGAACAGTGCCCGGAGCTGGCAGAGACACCTGCGACATATTTTCTCCCCCACTCCCACTCACCCACCCACCCCCATCCACCACCCTCCTCGCTCTTCCCACCCCCTCGACATTAAAGTCCTTCACAGAAATCAGAATTTAATAAATCACCCCAGAGCCTGACAGAGTTTATCTCTGGGGGTCGCCTCCACTGTGCAGAGACTCACAGACAGACAAAGCCCGGCCCGATAAGATGTGAAATTAAATACAGTTAGCAGTTTGAGACAAAGGAGGGAGAGTGTCAAACCGAGCTTTGTACGACGTAAACGGCTGGCTGCTAGTCGGGGCGCGTGCACGCACACACAAACGACACCGAGATGGCGGGGTGATTCATTTCAGGTTTCCTCTCACATTTAGCCTCATTTGCATCATCCACTGTCAACATATCGCCTCTCCCAGATATGTTCAAGAGCTTTCATTAGACGTCCAGGGGATGACATCCTTTTTACCCAGATGCACCATTATTAATCACCAGCTCTTCTCCTATGTGGACTCATCTCCATCACGGATCAAACGCTATCTGCCCGTGTTTCCTTTCATTCAGCAGACATCCCTGACACCAGCCATCACTACAGCTAAAGGAGACTTATGGGAGTGTGTTAGGGCTCAGACGACCTTATGAATGCAGTACATAAGCATTTAGTACTGAGAGGATATAAATGTGAGGATTTGTTCGACACTGGTAGGATCTGTCAGCAAACCTCCAGCCGACTAACACGTGTGCCTCGCAGCATACCAACTGGAGGACTCTGTGAGACAATTAGTGGCACTTTGAAAAAAAGAAAATGAAACATCCAGTATGAAATTGCTGCCTGGTGTTAGAAGCCTGATTGCAATGTCTCCATAACAGTGTACCGTAATATTCTTTTCAATTAGCAGCGGTCTCCAGTTCACATCAGGATATGGCCGACCTCAGCTGTTCAAAGCTGATTTTTTCCCCCTGCTCAGTAGTTAAGAGAAAGCACAGTCAGGTTTCCAGGAAGAAGGCGAGCGGGTTGCTTAATAGGCTTAGCCTGGTCGTTGGACCTGACCTTTCCCTTTAACAATACCGGGGCCGTCGGGCTCGGGCCTGCTATGGGAACACAATGACCCGTGGGTGAAGCCTAATCTTCTCCAACTCCATTCTCTCTGCTGACCAGACAGCCTTCATCCACAGCCTCTCTGTTGCTCCAACTGATGTCTTCCTGCTGAGACAACAGTGCCAAAGAACTGTCAACAGGCCCGGCCCAGCGGGGTCTCGGCTGGGACGCTCACACAGAGCCCTCTGGGGTCCGCAGGCACTGACACTCTGCGCTCAGACTGTGAGTGCCCCTACGCAGAATGTCGAGAATGACAGGAATGCTGGGTGCCATCACGAATCCTGATAACGCCGTACATCTAAGAGCATGATTAGCAGTCTCTGTAGTCAGCCCATCTATAGTTGTTATTTTAAAAAAAATGGGCTGGTGGATATTGTTGGCTTGTCACTGCAGTGCAGCAGCTTGTCATTTCAAATAACCTGATCCCAAACCTCCAGCATCACATGTCCACAACGCCGTAGCGCGTCTGTGATAATGGCAGATGATTATATTATTGCGTATGCGCTTAAAGTTTCGAGTTCAGTAAGTACAACTCTGGAAAAAATATGCATTAAAAGCTTGCCTTTTGATTTGGCCTCTACAATTGTTGTAGGAAGGCATCGGTTCAGATAATATTAGTCATTAATGTTTATTGCTAGGAAAAATAAATGGCTATGCTGTGGAAAAAGCATTACACGTCAAAGAGTATTGTAAATACGTGTTATACACTCACAGATCCGGACCCACTCAAGAGATTAGCCTCGAGTGATTCTGAATCTCGTCATCCAAAGCCCATTTCTGTGACAAAATGCATCTGATAAAGAAAGAAAAAAGTAAAGAAATGCCTCAAAACTCAATTCAGCGCTGCGCTACTTAAACTTCTTAAGTGTTTGATCTGTGCAGGTGCTGACAAGGCTGTTCATTCTTTTCCCCAAATATTTTCTTGTTTTTATTTTTTTCGCCCCCCTCCCCAAGTTCAAATGATGTGCTGCAAAAGGTTGTTCTTTCTTCTCCGCGCAAGTAAAACTATACAAAGAGGTGTTTGATCTTTGAAATCCGATCTGTATTTCTAGCATTGTCTCCAGTTCCTACTGTGGCATCTTAAAGGTCAGGAGTGAAAGGCCATTTGATAACTACAGAAAGACCTTTCGGATTTATTACGCTGCCTTTCATCTCCTTTCCTGCGGAGGTTAAAACAAAGCATTGCATCCTTTGAAAAAGAAAGGATAAAATGGATCGCTTTGGAGCCTCAAGCCTCTTTTTTTTTGTCACTAGGGGAAGTCTGGCGTGCAGTGTACAAGGAAAACTCTAGTGGGATATGTTTCTGAGAGCGACCAGTCTTCTCAGGCACAATTAGCATATGTCCTCTCAACCTTCTACCAAACCTCTCAATGAGACCCTGAAATCCTATTGAGATATTATTACCACTCAAACAGGGCATTACACGAAACATCTAAAGGATGCACGCAACCGCTCGGTGCACACGCGCAAACACACACGCACAAGCTCAATGACATCCACTTCCCTCTGAATATTCCTTTCTTTTTAATGGTAACCTTGGGAGACGGGCCGCACCGGCGCGACACTTAACAGCCACTAGTCTGAGAAAAATGTTTTTGATATGCTTGTGTCATTTAATCATCCACATTCTGCCGAGGCTGTGCAGGACAATTTTGCAGGATATTAACTCCCAACTAAACCCTGGCTTGTATCATTTGTGGGGCCAGTCAAGCAGGAGTCCCAGGAGGAGCAGAGACTTCCTCCTCACAGTCGTAGTAATCTAAGCTTGACTGGGCACACACACACTCGCACGCAGCTACACACACAGACAAACACACAACTAATAGACAGGTAGAATCAACCATAAAGGAGGGAAGGAATCGGTAAACGTGTGGCACAAATAAAGGCCTTTTACTGACAGTCGCAACAGTAAAAAAGAAAAAAAGAGCACGAGTATATTTGTGATTTGGGTGATCAAGTAACAAAAAAACAACACAGCCCAGGGAGGTTGAAGCACAGCTACAACAATTTTACTTCCTTTTCTTTTTTCATTTTCACCCCAAAAAAGTTAGAGATTGAAGAGCATTCGTAAAAATGTCACTTTAACGTGATCCATTTGGACAGCTCACATTGCTTAATGGGGTAGGAAATTCATTTTTTTTCTGCTGTGGGACAGACATAGTGGATGATGTGATTCTATGCAAAATATATGAAGCCATTACTAGAAAAATGCATGAGTTTCAATAGTTGGGGGGGGGGTGGGGGGTGGAGAAAGTATCTGAGTGCACGGAGGCTATCCCTATTCTTTACCAAGAAGCATCGCATACACACACACACACACACACACACACAATGCAAAAGACAGCAAAGGCAACTGATGAAAACCATTTTTGTTCCGTCACAAAGAACTAGGTCACCCTCTCATAATTGTCAATCATGCAATAAATCTCTCTGTGGCACAAATGAATACAGCATTGGAAATGAGACAAAGCTTATTGGCATGCTATGTCAGCTTGACTCAATTCATCCTCCTTTTCACACAAGACCATTCATATGTGAATGGTCTTGCATACACATACACTCTCTAACGGAGCGCCCAGCACGCACTCGCGCGCAGGCGAACACGCTCACACGCTCCTAATGTGAAAGACACACAGGGTTAATATATGTGGACAGACCATTTCAGCCAAGGGCCGCTTTATTATCATAACCATGTTTGTTTCCATAGAGAACGTGTCTCACTGTATTTTCTGCACTACTGTGGAATTACTCGCAACGTACACAAGCGACTGTTGCAGCGCATCACTTTCAAGGGATTAGCACACGTACGGGCAGAGTTTGACAGCTTCAGACGGTCGAAGTTATCACAATCACGTGCAAGCTGTATTTGTTTCCAATAACGATGAACAACTTGCTTTTTTTTAAAAATCTTTTATTATGAAGTATTAAACTAAACTCACAAGCATTACCAGGTGTACAGTGGTTCTGTTTCCTGCTATCTGATTGGCCGGGAGCATTGGCTTGACGCAGCACTACAGCTCCATCCACAGAGGTTTGTGTCACGTCTCTTAGGACCCGACTGTCACTCTTTAAGAGGCGGGTAATAATAGCCAGGCGCCACAGCAAGTGGTGGCACAGGCGATTTTAAAGAAACATCAGGGAGACGGTGACATTTGAGTCTGCGAGGAGAGAAACCCAAGCGCCGCAACCAATAAAGACTCCCACCGATATTCTCACTAGGCTTACAGGGGAGAGACACAGAGGCAGAGAGTGAGGGGGCGCGAGGCAGAGAGAGATGTCAGTGTTAGATGAAAATGTGTTGACCTGGAGATATTGATACCCCCGTTCATAACCTCTACAGGTGTGCGTCAGGAAGCAGCTCTGGGTGTGGCTCTCTCTGTGGATAAAAGCCAGAGTTGCAGACCTCATTGTTTCACAGCACACTGAGCTGTGCACGGTTCACTTTGAACTGGCGAGAACTGAAACTGAGAATAGAGGTACCCTAAGTAAATAGAAAAAAAACAACCACTTTTTGATTGGGCAGATTTATTAGCGAGCTTATGGTGATTTTTTTCTTCTTTCTCTCTCATCTTTTGAAAGACAGATCTGGAGCAATCTGTCGAGCAGCGCCTCACATCAATCTCTGTTGTTAGATGTCTCGTCTAGATATGACCTATTAATATATATTAAGGTAGTCTCGCAAATAATCGCAGCAAGTGAGACAAAAGTGTTTTTAAAAATGTAAAAATAACACAACTCTTCATTCCCTCTTTGCAGACTCTGATCCCCAAGAGTTTCTGAAACTCCAAAAACCAGAGCCATGAGAGAAGCTTAGCATCTAGCCTGCTGGCTCAACAGGGAGCTTATTTTATGCACACTGTTCGCTATAATTCAATGCAACAAATTGACTGCATAAAGTGTTTCTGGTGTCTAAGTGAATTCAAATTCACACAAATAGCTGTGGGGATGTTTTTTTTTTTTTGTTTTTTTTTTAATCGCAAGGTATTGACTGAGCAGATGCTTTGAACCACCGTAGAATGTGCTGCTAGTCTCAAGTGTCATTAGCTTCAGGGCTTTTCCAGCTAGCGCCAGGTAAAGATTAGATAACAATCAGCCCTTTAATAGATACTGTTGGAGGCACTGGAGCCGTTCCTGTGCTTTGCTGTTCATCTGAAGCTAACAACAGAAGAAGAAAAAGAGTGGAAAGCGATGTCATTTCCTCCCCGGTTTCTTCTCTGTGATGTACCGCTGAGCCCAGCAAGGAACACGGCTGTTGTTAAATTACATGTAACTGTTGGCTCATAGCAGAGTCATTGCAGAGTGGCTGTCTGTCTGCGGTTAAGCATTCCTGCTAGGATTTTTTTTTTAGAGGCACAATTCTTTTGTGTGCCTATTTTTTTAAAGAGATGTTGAACATATTTAGACATGAATTTGAGAAATTTAACTTTGTTATGAAATTCATTTATGATTAGTTGACCAGCTCCTCACAATTCTAGATCAAACGTGAAAAAACAAAAGAGACGAAAAAAAGAAAATTTAATTTAAATTGCTCTATGCCGGACAAAAGACGGCTTGTGCAGATTCTTAGCCCTTACTCCCACTGTAATGAAAAAAACTGCTGTATAATATGATGAGCATTACTTGAAATTCCAAAAAAAAAAAAAAAGTACAAAGGGCTTTTTGTTGGAGGACTTTCTTCTCTTAATATCCTCCAATTATTAAGGAGGAGTACTGCATTGAGCAAAAGAGCTCCAAAAACATTGACACTGGAGGAATAACATCTGCATGTTTACTCAGGAGAAGATTCATCCCCGATAGCCTCCACGAAAATGAAGAGGGGGAGAAAAAAACAAGGAGAGGAAATTTGTGGAATCCCATCTGAGATTGCTTCCCTGATGGATTCCTTTTCCTGTCAGCTCAGACGAGAAATGAAGCCGGGGAAAATTAACTCCTGATACAGCTACGCTGAATTAGACAGAGAGGAGGGGGGAAGAAGAAAAAAAAACCAACAGACTTTTTAAGGATTCCAGCCTTGTCATTTTCAATTTTCTGCTCTTTGGACATGCTTGTATTCAGATTCCCCAACATCTATTCGCCATATCAATCCTAATTAGACAATCTGGGCCCACGAAGGATGAGAGCGGAGTTATTTGCATAATTTAATCATAAATACTCAGTGATACATATTTCCAAATGCATTTGTACAATTATCTTTTCATCCTTGGGGCAAAAGTATTAATATGATTAGGCAATAATTCTTTAAAAAAGAGGGAAAATAGGAAACCAGCAAGTGTGCACTCTTTTTTAAACTCCAGCTTTGGGCTATATGAAAAATTAATTAATTTCTGAGGAAAATCAATTTCTCTATGTGACCATATTAGACAGAGCCAGGCACGGCCCTGCATTCCTCCTCCAATCAGGAAATCTCATCTGCTCCCTCTAACTTCTGTCAGTAGCATTTAACATCCTGGTACGAGCGTCTGTGACTTCCGCTGTGCTCCCTAAATGCGCTGTAATGCGAAAGAGCTCGTAAGTAAAGACGAGCTGGGGAGCTGTGACCGAGGACGGAGGAGAATGGAAATGAGCATGACCCAAAATCTATTGCTGGCGTGTTAGACAATCACTCACAGGTGAAAGAAATCATCAGGAAAAAATCAAACCGAGCTTAATGTGCAAGATTACTCGTGGATAGATGGAGAGATTTTAAACAGCTTAAGTCTAGGGGGGGGGAATCTAAGCTAATGCATGTCTATGGTTGAGGAACGTAGCAAATAAATCATTTTCACGCGCTGATCAATGCAGAAAGACCTGACGGACGTCGGCGTTGAGATTTTAAGCCACTTCGTTTCGCAAAGGAATTAATTGGTAATTCAAACTGCTGTTGCTGTTCCAGTAAAGGCATGCAAATAAGGCAAATTAACAATACAGGCCTCTTTGCCATGCAAATAGCCTCTAAATCCACAAATGACATTAGACAGTGTCAAACAAAGCCTCTCTAACAAGTGAAATCTGTGGTTTCGACAATCTTGCCTCCCACTTCATTTAAAGCTATAGAAATACGATCCCAGAAAGCAGTGAGGACTTGATGTAATGTAACTTTTTTGTTAACTGAGCTTCTCCGTGGACCCCCTTCTCCCCAAAAAAAAAAAAAAAAAATGTTTTAATTTGCTCTTGTTCCAACTGAGTGAATGTCAAGTCAATAAAGCAATTCTGATTTTCAAGGAGACTATTTGTTTTGCGGGAAAAGAAAAAAAACAAAACACCTTGCCACCATCTGCCAACTGCACAGTTGACTTGAGCACATGTACTGTACCTAATCAAATTTAGCAGAGCCCCACTGAAGGATTAAAATGCAAAAAAAAAAAGCAGAGAAAGAACGAGAAAGAACCTTAAATGCTTCTTCTTTTTTTTTTTTTACTTCAATAAAGTAGCAAAGCACAATATGAGGGCCAATTTGGCTTTCAAGAAAGCAGTTCAATAGATTTGTATTTTAAACAGCTTTGTATACCATTATATCTCTCTATCTCTCTCTCTTTCTCTTCCTCTCCCTCTCTTTCTCTCACTCTCTCTCTCTAATCAGGCATCTGTCACTCTGTTTTTGAAGTTATTATCGCCCAGGCTCCCTCTTGGATGTGGTTGCTGGGTGACGGGTATCTCGGCACCCACTCTGACTGGGAATGATTTGAATGGAATCCAGAAATCTCCCCTGAGTACCTGTAAACACATCCGTGCCTTGTAGAAAACAAATATATTATAAGAGAGCTCAGCAGAAGAGAGGCGGGAGAGAGACAAGCTGGCACCCTCAGTGGCAGCTCACACTGAGCGCTAAACAAAACAATTACCGTCATTTGCAAATATGTGTGTTTAGGCATAAACACTCTTGAAATAGGAACAAGAGAGGTGATAGCTCTCGTAGCACTCGCTGTCATATCAGTATCAATTAGACGCATTTGTTAAAGGAAAAAGGGGCTTTCGCCGTGACCTGTCACTCGCGACACTTCGGAGGAGGATCTGCTCGACTGAAACAAGGCAGGTAAAAATCTATTTAAGGGGAGCATGTAAGTGAAAAAGCCATCGCATTCCCAGCGGTGGGACATCGTCTGGGGCGTGTGGTTAACCTTCAGAGGTAGACAATGATTGTCAATTAACTCCTGTATTTCTTGCGCCCCAGCATCGGATAGCCTTGCCTCCACAAAGCACACCAATGAGAGATATGCGATATCAACACCCCCCCCCCCCCCCCCCCCCCCCCCAAAGTCCCGCTCCCGCCCCACCCTCCGTGTTATAATAACCTTTCAGAGAGTTCAAGTGTCACACAGCAATAAGAACCTTTTTCATCCCACCGCGGGGAAAATGAAAAGGAAAACAAGTAGCTGAAACAGAGGGCTCCTGGAGAGGCCAGAGTCATAATGTTGGGGTGGGTTAGGAGGTGGGGGTGTGTGTGTGGGGGGGAATGAGATGGCAGAACCTGCATCAGTATGGGAGCAAGAGCGCAAGAGCGAACATGGCTAATCTGGCACGAGAGTCCTTAAGAAAATGAAGGGGCCGAGAATCGCTATATGCCGAGTGTCTTTAAAGATGAGCAATAATCACTACAGGGTAAGCAGACACAGTTTAAACACTCACTGTAAAACTAAGAACTTTAAATGAAAATGAATTCTAATTATTTAAATCTTTTTATAAAACACAGGAAAAGGGGGGGGGAAATCCAACACGGCCTTTGTGAACAGCTCTGCTTTTATTTTTATTTTTTTTTGAGTTGTGCTAAAGTAAGCATGGTGGGGAACAATTTGGTTGGAGCTTGTTTGTGTCCACATCAAAACTAAAACAGCGGGATGCAGTGGTGCTCTGTGATGCTATTCACATTCACACTGTGTACAAAATGAGACGAGTGTTGTTTTAGCACAATAGACTGTGGGAGGGGGGAAAAACAGCATGTGAAAAAGTAGGGCCCATTGTATAGGAGTATTATTCACTTCATTGTTATCACTCTGCCACTGTATAAAAAGAGTAGTGACATCGTGGTAATGGGGAGAGATGAAAAGCTAAACTATCTCGGGCAGCGGGCTGTTGTTGTGTAACCTGAGCGGGTTAACCGGTGAACTCGTCTTTTTATCTGGAGAGAGCACAAACAGCAAATAAAGAAATAAAACGAGAGCAAATACTTCGGAGAGGGGACCTGTTCTCACCTACGGGGCAACCCGCGTCCCCGTGACTCGGGCCGATCATTTTGTCACTAGCTATTCAACGACAAGGAGAGCAAAGCACACATCCCCGCAAATAAAATCAAACTCTTTCTAAGTAACAGAAGCCTTTTATCCAGCGGATGCCTCGCTCTTCCATGATGTAATTCTCCAAATGGGGCAGGCAGGCAGGCAGGCCGGGTCTGAGTGATTGATTTCAGCCCAGCACAGGGAGAACCTGGCTGCTTTCAGAGACAATTACAGTCCTGTCCATGTGCCTGTAATAGCCCAGCACTTTAGCGTCATTAAAGCGACGCGAGGCACTGCATTATCCTTTAACCCCATCGCTGGCCATCCCCCCATTGACAACCCGGAGAGTTCAACCACGTACTTTGTCACCTGAAGCCCCACGCCAGGCTTGAGAGGAGGATCACCGCACTGTATGCTTCTCTCTGCGGAGTGTGTGTGCGTGTCTGGAGTGTGTGTGTGTGTGTGTGTGTTTTGGGGGGGGGGCTCTGCTCTCTTGACGCTTTATGTAAATGAAGCTTAAGCGCCAAAGTGCACAGGTGAGATTTTTGAGACGACTGCAAGTGGGATGGAAACATAAGACTGCAGCATATTTATACGGGAGAATAAAAGGGGGGTGTTTACTGATAGCATAGACTGCAACACAATGCTGTAACATAAATTTAAACATCTGAAGTGCACGACAAGCAGCCTCGTCACTGTAATAACATCACTCTCAGACTTCCTCCCTGTGCGGTGCGTGCTATTTGATTTTTTTTTTTTCTTTCGTTTGTTTGTTTTTCTGCTGTTTTTTTGCCCACATGTACCTTTTTAGTTACAGCAACACTTTGAGGCTTCAAATATACTAAATGTTAACACTCGTGGATTTCTTAATGACACAAACTGGCAATAAAGAAGAAGAAGAAGAAGAAGAAACATGCTTGCGCAGCAACTTGTGTGTACGCGTCTGTGTGAATATTTGCACGCTGCATCCGAAACTCTGAATTAAGTTCGACCTCACACGGTTGGGGTTTTTTCTGGAGGGGACAAAAAATAGGGGAAAAAAAGAGGATGCATGCTTTAAAAACTGAGACTCAAAAGTGTTTATTGCTACCCCTCCTCCCCTCCCCAACTGATGTGAGCCTTTCCATCATATTTGCATTTCCAGCTCATTTCTAGAGCCAGGAGATCAATATGGAATCAATCATACTGACAGGTAAGATGGTAAATTTGACCAGGCTGAACCATCCTGTGAGACTGAGCGATACATCAAAGCTAGGAGCAACAGGACAATAATATTTTTTTAAAGGCTTTTAATCAAATATTGATCTTCGCTTTAAATCACACTGATTTTAAGATATTTTTTTAAAAAACTCCAAAAATAACTGAATGGGTCAAAATGGTTTAATGTATTTATTTAAACACTCGCCTCATTTGATTTAGTGAAATCAAGTATGTTTAATTAAGACAGATAACTGAGTGCTCTCATGAATTATCCTTAGCACTTACAGTGTGCAAAAAGAAAAGAAAGCTCCTCCATTAGTGCACTGTAACCTCCCTGAGAAATGTCATCAATACTAAAGGGGGATGAAAAAAAATCATACAAGAAAAAAGCTGGCCCTTTTATTTTTTTTTAATACTCTGGTTCCTTCTTGTTTACTGTCTGAAAACTCAAGTTCTAATTGAAATCATGCTACCCCCTGTGGCAAGGACAAATAATGAGGCATAGCCTAGTTTTATTTCAGTCATTAAAAAAATAAAATTGAGCTAAAAGCTGTCTAAAATTAAACAGAAATTGGAGTTTTAAAAAAAAAGAAAAGGCTCTTATTTGTAGTTGTATCTTTGTGGTGGCAGCTGTATAGCGAAAGTTTATTCAACAGCACTGTGAAACTCAACCAGGGTGTAGCCTACATTATCGATTCATTTGTTCAGAGGGAGACAGGCTATCCATCACGGCACAGCTTTGCCTTGCACGTGTTAAAAAACTTTCACTTAACTTTTCCCCTCTCTCTTTACCACTGGTGAAGTGCGCCGGTCTCTTCCTGCCCAAACACACCAGCCTCGGTGTTTGGGATGGAGTTTGACACACACACGCGCGCATTTTCACACACTCCGTGTAGGAATCAATTATTAAATTCGGCTAAGACAATCGTACGACTCTGACCGCTTGTTTTGCAAAGGCAAAATGTCTCCCCCTTTCTAGCTCCTGCGCCTTTACGCACGGCCGTGTGTGCGGACATTTAAACCCCCCAAAAAGAAAAAGGAAAATCCACAACAGAGCTCGCCACTAACCTCGCATTGGTGCAGTCGTTGTACAGGGTCTCGAAGTCTTTTCTGGAGATGAGTTTACAGCGGTTCACGCCGGGCTGGATGGCGCCGAGCCCTCTGAGGATGCGGACCTGCTCCACATTGCACACCACCGGCGTGATCTCGAGCCGCTTCAGCTTGGTGTAGACCGTATGCAGTCCGCCGACCAGGTGCTTCAGGAACAGGTCGAAAGCCTGAGGAAGGCAGATGAGCTCGCAGCCGTCCACGGTGAAAGAGGCGACTTTGGCACAGCGCAACTCGACCATCTTGCACTCGTTGTTTTGCGGTATGTTTTCAACAGGCGACGGGGTCGAGTACACGGGTTTGCTCGGGGGGAGAGCCGCGGTTGGGGTCGGGATGCCCGGGCTGCTGGTTGCGAGGAGCTCTGATCTGAACAGGTTCTGTCCGGGTCCCGATGGGGGGGCCAGGGATGGAGATGGTGATGAAGTTGTCGACGGCGGGGACGTCGTCGCGGAAGGAGTCGAGATTGGAGGCGGTGGGACCAGAGGGTTTGGTGGGATCAGAGCAGCCGGTACGGCCATGGTCACCTACAAGAGGGGAAGAGAGTAGCCGAAGTTCAAAGTAGAAAACCCAGCCTGCCGAGATACCCCTAAATGAAAGAATCCACGAGAGTTTAGCTCCTCAGATAAGTTGGAAAGTAAAAAGAGCTACCGAAAAAAAGGCGTGCTGAGTGAGGGTTTTTTCTTTTGGGGAGGGGGGCGAGCGGCGGGACAATGATCAAAGATAGGAGGAGGAATGACAGGAGGAAAATGAGCTGAAAAGTGCAGCTCCGCTCTGTGGATGAGTTGTTGTTGTCACACGGTACAGAGAGGGAGGAGCTAGGGGACAGTGGGAGCCTTTGAAGAGCAGATAACTGGGCTCCGGCCACTGCTCGCACGTTTCACGTCTGTTAAATGATTTCATTGCCCAAAGTAAATACGTTTATGCTGGATCATAAGTTGTAAAGAAAAGCGTATGTTTAAAACAAATAGTTTTTAAATCCCTTTTTGCCAACATTAATGCAAAGCTCACTTCACCTATGGCGATCAAGATTGGGGTAATGTTTTTTTTTAACTTTTGCTTTCATTTTCGTGCAAATACTAAAACAAATTTTTTTTATTAAAAAAACACCCTCAAATGCTTAAAAAAACCCTTTTAATTCGCACGTTATTTTTGGTAATTTTTGTCATATTTACCAAGAATGCACGCCAATATGAATCACTGTTCAGCCGACTCCATCTGTGAGGAAGGATGTTTGGTCTTTTTATGTGCACATCCAAAGTGGCTGTAACTTTTTGTCTTGTGAAATATTTTTTTGTAAGAAATATGTGCAGTTAATTGCATATAAAGCTTTCATTCATATATATATATATATATATATATATATATATATATATATATATAAACCCTGTCATGTGAGTTAGGGGTTAAAAAGTTAATGTATAGATTACATAAAGGTAGCATATTTTCTGGTAATTTTGCAAATTGAAGTCAGACAGTAAAGATTGATTTCCAACAGCTTTATATCATCTTTCACTTTAAGTGCATCCACTCAGTTTTATGTACTGTCCATCTCAAACCCCATGATACTTTTCACAGGAGTCAGGTGAATATTAAAAAAAATGTCATGTAGGTTAGGGGTTAAAAAGTTCATGCACTTAAAGGTAAAACCTCAGAAATGAAAGATTTAAAATATTAAACAATATTATAATATTTTAGAACTGAACTATTGAAGTTAACCCGGTAAGAACACAAAGCCATAAACTCCAGGAAGTGCAGGAAAGAAAGATAAGAGAGAGGAGGAAAATAACAGCACTGCAGAAATGTGCAGGGTCAAGTCCATGTGCAAGTGTCTTGCTGCAGCTCATATACACTTAACTGCACATTTATTTCCAACCACTAAGGTACATCATGAGGTGGAAAACCTGACTTCCTGCCTTTCCTAACAAATCAATCAGTTTATGCAGGGCACTAAATCATGTACGGATTATTTTAAATCAGACGTTATTTTATTTAAAAGATGGCAGGCCATTATTGATTTCCTGGGACATTTGGATACTGCGTACATCACTATAAAATTCTTTGTAATCCATTTCCCAACTACCCGAGATTTCTAAATATCAAACTGGTTGTAAGATAAATTATATAAAGTATACTATACATATATGTCACGGCTTTATTATTTTGTTTGCGCAAACTTTTTGAGACAAATGTATTTCCCATTAGTTGGATTTCAGTTAGTTTCATTCTGGTGAGCACATCAGCACTTATTATGTATTGCACATCTTAAAGATTGTTGCTTATCTGTCTGCATTTGCCTTAATATTTTGTGTATTTCTTGTGTCCTGTTAGATCAGCTTTAAGATAAGCAGTGTGCCATTTCAAAATTATCATTCAGGGAAGAGGTAGCTTGTAGTGTAAAATCAATAGCTGCTTAAAATTCATTGCCAGGCAATCCATTTGCCCTTTATGTTGCTAACCTTTCACTTAAATATGCACCATATTAAGATTTCATTATATACAATGAATGTCACAACAGTTTGCCCACTATTTCTCTTGTTTGCATGGGTTAACTGCAAATCATGGCGCTTGTAATGTCTGAAAAATGACTTTCATTAAGAGTATGCAGAAAAAAATAGGGAAACTATATGAGCTTGAGTGGTCTAATAGGTATTAAAAGGCACCACCGGATGTGTATGATGTTTTAGATACAAAGGCCCTTTAAACAGACTGGATGTGTCTGTATCCAGTTACGAAAACAGCCACATAGCACAAAAACATATCCGTGAAGTGGTGAAAAGTGAAATCCTTACCTGATGTGAAATCATGTATTTTAACACAATCTCAAAGGAAACCATTTCTCAGCTTCTGAGAAATGGTTTTTAGAAAGTTTACTTGTGTCTCGAAAAAAAAAAAAAGAAGTGTCTCGACTTTTTCCTTAGGCGTTGGTGACCTAAGTATTGGCAGCTTGGAGAAACACTTTCAAATTAGCCCCATGAAAGGAGTTCTCTGTGGCCTAATATTTGGTTAACTAAGTAACATAAACAGTTAACACAGTTTTCCTAAAAGTACACAGAAGTAGAGTACATGTGGATGAGATTGCGGTAAACAAATGACTATGTCAAAATGTAATCACCCCCCCGTATGATGAATGGCATCAGGAAAGTGTTTGAAAATGTATGGATATGGGACAGGACTTGTGTATGATCAATGACACAGTATATTGTTTGATGTAATAATTTATTCACCCCATAAAGCTTTGATAAAACAATGTTGAAAAGCAATTTAAATTGAATTCATTTAAATGTCAATTCTCATGGTTAGGATTTTTCTATAATTGGCTATTTAATTAAAATAATTTTCATAGTCATTAATACAGCCAGCAACTTGTAGCGCGCTGACGTGTTTTAATTACATGGTATTAACAAAATTGATATGCTTTAGAAAGCATGGTGAATAAGAAATAATTAGACCAATCATACATCATCCTCTTATGGACATTAAGTGTATCACAATATAATTGATGAACTTAAAAAAAACGAGAAAGATAAATAACTTTAATTGTACAGAGTTGGTGTACAGAGCTGGGAACAAAGAATCATACTTACGATGTATTATATTTCAGAGGCAATTCATTATCTGTAACATCACTTAGCTCTCTGTGCCCAGCACTCTCCCCTAACCTATGATTACATGACATTTGAAAGCAGTGATACTGTGTAGTCTTTTAAACTGTCCTTTTACCCAGTCTGCATAAATCTTCAAAGTGCTTTTCCGCATGGGCAAATAAGAAGAGGAAAAGCAGCTTCAGACATAAGAATCATTTAGATGCTTGGAATAAAGCTCTTATTGATCATGAATATTTGTTTTCTCCAAGGTTATACTGCCTTGACCCCATCTATCCATAGACATCGGCCAACACAAACATGCCACTTGGGGTGAACGGGGGGATGTCAGAGAGCACTTTCTGATGGTGGAGGATGAGTGATAATTTTCGGCACAGTCTGCATCAGTGTCTTTCCATGTAGAAAGAGTGGACTTTCACACCTGCTGTCGAGTTGTTGAGTTATCAGAGAGTGTTTGTTCAGAAGCCCTTACTTTTCATTTACAGAGCAAAATATGATCCTTTGACCTACAATGGCTCATTCATTAACCAGTCAGTGGAGTGCAAATGAGGTATTACTTACTACATTCTTCACGCACAACTCTTTCTCAGCTCCTCTCATCTGTGCATTTGTTACTTTTTGTTTGTTTTATATGAGAGCAAATTGAAACTTTTTTGCTCTCGTTCAGATATCAGACATAGAAACTCTTTAAACTTTTTTTCACGATTTCCTTAAAGAATTTTATTTTGACCTCTCTTTTATGTATAAAGCCATGATGCATTGAGTTTTTCCTTTCCAGTCACCTTTCTCACTCACTATGTGTTAACAGACCTCTCTGCATTGAATCATATCTGTTATTAACCTCTGTCTCTCTTCCACAGCTTGTCTTTTATCCCGTCTTCCTTCTCTCACCCCAACCGGTCGCAGCAGATGGCCCCGCCCCTCCCTGAGCCTGGTTCTGCCGGAGGTTTCTTCCTGTTAAAAGGGAGTTTTTCCTTCCCACTGTCGCCAAAGTGCTTGCTCATAGGGGGTCATATGATTGTTGGGTTTTTCTCTGTATCTATGAAGTGCCTTGAGGCGACTTTTGTTGTGATTTGGCGCTATATAAATAAAATTGAATTGAATTGAATTGAATTATAAAGCGAAGGTAAAGTCAGTATTGTTAACCAAAGTGGTGAAATATAAAAGAAATAAACTGAAAAGTTCTGAAAGTCATAAAAGAAAGATAAAACGTCACAATCGGCCAGGATTTGGTGAACTGAATTCGTCTCTTTATCCTGCAGCAATTTTCTTCAACAACACTGCCAATATGAAACAAAGTAATTCGGTGCAAGAAGCTGTGTGTACACTTAACCTTGACAGACGTGCGCTGAGAGTTTGGGCATTGTAGATGCGCAGTCTTCGACCTCTTCACCCAATTGTTTGGACTCAGCCGAGCTAATAGAAATGCTCCTTCGCGCAATAACAGCTTTCTGGTAATGTAACTGCTCAAAGGAGCAAATGGAGCTCAATTCATTTTCAAAGCACCAGCCCCACCAATAGTACCACAATTAGAGTAGTCACGGCCCACATCCTCTAGTGCTTCATTTGATGCCACGCAGCTTCCAATATAACTGGGGTGCAAGAAACAGAGATTTGTGGATATCTAAATTGCTAAAGCAGAAACCTGTATAAACAGCGGTAATTACCGGCCCATTGACAGTCTCTCAGTGTTGTGCTCATTCTGCCACAGTCGCAGTGATTAAAATGAATCCTCATCGACTTCTCCATTAAAGCGCTGGCAGGAGCGATCCCGTGACCTTTCCCCATTGATTGAACATAACAATCACAATTCAATTGTAATGCAAAGAGAACATTTGTTATAATGTACACGAGATGCATGAGCCATTTCCTGGGAGCGGAGAAGGGTAATCAATGGAGTGACTCTTGGCGTGATGCAAGGAGAATGAGGCTGTGTTTGCGGGCCCTAATTCATACAGCCTGCAGTGTATGATGGAAAGCAATGATATGCATGTAAACACTCAGATTTCTCTCTGCTCATCATTCAGCGGGATAACAACAAATTCTGATTTCTATATCTACATGCTCTACGTCACTGTGGTTGGCAGTGGTGTACATGCCTGCACTTTAATTCAATCTGAGGTTACAGTTTGCACCGCAGTCATACTGAGGTATCCCTTCCAAATTGTCTTTCACAGAGCAGGAAATGCCAAGAAGTGACTTAATGCAACATCTGACTCCAGACTACACAATACTAGAAGAGTTACTCAGCTGACGGCTGAGGAATAACCTAAACCGTTACGCTCTTGGAACAATCTCACATGAAGCTATACAGTGTGTAAGTGAGAATCGAGCAAGGACAAGCTTGTATAAGCACAATAACTAACGATTAGCCAAATTCGTGCAAATGAAACTACAACTTGAACAATCTGTGTGCCTGAGAAAAAGAAAAGCATGATAGGCATAACAACCCATGCCGTTCAATCCCCCTTTAAAAGCCGCACTCGATCATGTCTTTCAAAAACTGCCTTATGAAGAGTGTATGCGAATTATGTCCTTAAGGGATTTCGTTTTAGAATCAGGAGATTATAGTTTACACGGACATTAAACAGATTAAACCAGCCAGCTCTCTAAAGGCAGTTTATCTAATGGAGAAAATGTGGTATGCTAATTGAGAAATTCCGATGGTAAAATTATATTTAAACCCCGCGCTCTCTCGCTCTCTTCCTGCTGGAGGATTTTTAGTTTGGCTTGATGAAATCAAATGGCTAATCACAGCCATAAGCTGAGAGACGTTAGCTGAGTGAAACAGTGTTTGCCATGCTAAAAGGTAATTGTCCCGGAAAACTTCATCGATGACAGATTCAATTCCATTTAGTAAATGTTTAATAAATGTTGTACAAACAGGCAGGCCTATCTCGCTGCGCTTGGAAAACAAAGGGAAACTTTAATTGCTTTAATCATCCCTAGCTTTGACGTTGTTATTGGCCTTAAAAATAGCAGTTAACAGAAACTGTCCTGCTGAGGAAATTGAACCACATTTGGAAAGCGATCCGTAATTAAGATAGGGGCATCCCGAGCAGCTAGGTCCCAGCAAATTGTTGTGACTAGGAAAAACATTCCAAGTCATACAAAGCTATTCAATTAACAGAAGGACCCAAGGAAAACAACCTCTCTATTATGTATCACTTACTTTAATCAGATCGAAAGCAATTGTATCCCTTTTTGAAATTCCCTTAACGCAAACATGTTAATTAACAGATAGGAAAGTGGAAAGATGTATTTTTCATTAGTGGGTAAAATAATGTTCCCCTTTAACATCAAGGAAAATCAACTGCTTACTGCAGTTAAACCAGTCAGCGGTGTAAATTCCCTGCCAGCATTTTTATTTAAAACCTCATTAATGTGCTTCAACCCAGCATAGCTGTACCTTTAATCTGCACTAAAAGGAAATAATGCGTTTCCTGCTTTATTTACCAGCCTTACTTAACAAGTGTTCCTGTACAATTAGAATTGTTAATAGATCTGGAAACAAAAGGACTTTGAAGGTGGGAAAGTGCTGACATTATTTCACAGGGGAAAAACACTCTTGAGAAAAAAGATCTGCTGTAAATGTAGTTTCCTGGAACACAGGCGTACTGCAATGTTAGTCTCTCTCATTAGAAATGCCATGCACAGGACATAAATCAAGGCCCGTAAAACATTTCATTGCCACACAACACTAAATTACACACTTGCTGGTTTGCCACACTGATTGTATTTAAACGTTGTAATTTTACTTTATTCCCATTAAATCTATGCAGAGTTTTACAATCCATAAACAGAGCATCCGTAATAAACGTTAATAAATGTCATAATTTGCATTTGGAAAAAAACACCCCGCTACATTTTTGCAAATATCAATCTATGAACCTTTCAACATTTCGTCAAACAAAATGCTAATTGTACCTTTAGGAATTTAGGAGACAAGTGACAAGAAATGAGATGCAATGTCCTTTGGAATCAGGAATCAGGGAATCAGCTAAGCGGGAATACATTAAGGGAGACACCAAAGCAAACCGGAGGAGGAATGTTCATATAGTGGAAAAAAAAGAGAATGACATTACATATATTATCATTATACAGATATGCCATTTAAGCATTTAAACACCTGTTTCACGTGACCCTTTGTTGCTCTGTTTTGTACTGATTCTCCCCACTTTCCTGCTACTTCTTCTTTACTTGATATACATGGAGAAGCTTACCCTCATTGGCTAATCCTTATAGCTTACTATTGCAGGTTTGGATCCCACTTCTACCTCCAGAACTTCCTTAATTCTTTGTGGCATAGATTCAAAAACAGTCCCAGAAACATTCCTGCTGCAGATTTGTGGGCGGCACCTTCGTGATGTGATTCTCCTGTTCCACCAAATCCCAAAGGTGCTCTGCTAGATTGAGATCTAATGAGGCCATTTAAGTACAGTGAACTCATTGTCATGTTGAAGAACACAGTATGACATGAATGACCCTCGTGACTCAGCTGCTGAAAATAACCATCAGACGATGGGCACATTGTGGTCACAAAGGGCTCGACATGGTCAGGAACAGTTCTCAGACAGGCTGTGGCAAATAATTGATGCTCGGTTGGTACTAACAGGCTCAAAGTGTGCCAAAAAACAAACAAACTATTACATCACCACCAACCTGAATTGATGGTACAAGGTGGAATGGCTCCACAGAGAAAGTGCAGCTCATCAGACCAGCAACACTTTTACAGTCCGGTCTAATTCAATTTTGCTGAAACCATGCCCACCATAGCCTCATTTACCTTTTCTTAGCTGACATTAGTGGCACACAGTGTGGTCTTGTGCTGCTGTGGCCCATCTGCTTCAAGCTTTGACGTGTTGTGCATTCAGAGAAGCCTCTCTGCATACCTTTTTATTGTTGCCTTTCTATCAGCTCTAAGCCGTCTACCCATTCTTCTTTGACCTCTGCTGTCATCAAAGAGTTTCTATCCAAAGAACCAGCACTGACTGCGTGTTTTTCCTTCTTCTCTTTCGGACCACGCACTGAGATGATCATACACGAAAATTCCAGGCGATCATCAGTTTTTGGAAATATTCAACCTGCTCTTGCACACCAACAACCGCGCCACACTCAGAGTCACTTACATTACCTTTCTTCCCCATTCAGATACATTGACTGAACTTCAGCAAATCCTATTAACCATGTTTATAAGAACAGATATTTGCTGTAATGAGCAGTTGAGCAGAAACTTATATAAGAGACGGACTATAAATGTATGAATGCTGTGCATTAACTGAGATTAAAACTATTACTAATGTCATGTTGAAGCTGTTGTGTGCAGTTGCATCAAAGCAAACACTCATTATTTATTAAATTACAGCACTTTAAGTTGTATCTTACATTAAGAAACTGTCAAACTTTAAAGTGTGCTCCTCAATGTGCAGAAGAGTCTTCTTATACAGGCCAAGATTTATTAAACATATTATATTTAATATGTAATTTTTCCAAACTTACAGCATAACGTCCTAGTATGAAGCAGTGTATATTAAATACTAACCAGCTTATCAGTGCAATGTTTAAAGTATGAACAATAGGACAGAAACGTTAAATTATACAATTGTCTTTTAAGTAACAGACAACTGCAGGCAGTTTGAGAGGAAACATTATATAACTTACACTTATTTTGTGTGTAATGCAAGATGAGGTTTGGTTAGGTTTGTGTAAAATTACCTAATTTCCCACAGCTTCATAAAGCTAAAACTACACAGCTGAACATTTGTAGTAATAGAGAAGAAACCATTTTTAATGGAATCATGTTTGGCTAATGCCCAATAAGTTAAGGGCGGTATTCACACTGAATCATTGTGTCATTAACATGAACACCAATACATCTTACACTGAGCAGGCCAAGCCAAATAGAAGCTGCTTGCCAGTCCAGCAGCATCAACAGCCATCAGTCATGGAAATAATCGGCAATTTGTAGCAGTAAGTGTGCTTCTTTGTCCACGTGTTTGCTTCACAGTGGGTCAGTGATTCTACAGTGTGCGATATAATAATTAGAATGTATTTTGTGAGTAAATACGAGAAGTCGTTTCTCTTTTTAGTATCCAAAATGCAATACATCAGAAACTCTTGGCATGGCACCGCCACGTTCTTTAATATCTCTCAGTTTGCATTAGGTCACCGTGTTCTGCCGACTTAAACTATGCATCCAACAACAATGATTATTCATGTCATTCTTCAAAGGTCCTTGAGAGAAGCTTGATGCAGCAGCGATTCAACCTTTCGTATTAATTCAAGCTTGGCTAAGACTGTACCATCTGGGCCCTTGTACTTCATGATTAATGCCAAAGAGTTGATTCATATGTGCAATTGGAGTTTAATAAACATGGATTTGGGAGTTAAATGGCACATACAAATGCTCGGGATGAACTCATTCATAGTATCTAATTTGTGTTCTCTCTAATAAATCCTGCACATAATTGCTTGGTACAATCATCTCCCAGATACACAAATATTGGGATTTTGTGATTAGCATAATGTGTTTCTTCCATAGAGGAAATAATCCTACAACTCTAAGATGCCTTCAGACATATGTACATAAGATTCTTTATTTGGTCCAAATTAACTTACTGCGGGTACAGCGTGATTAATACTGGCACCAAAAATAATTACTGTTCAACGCTGCACAGATTAAGCATTGAATAAGTTTTTCCCTTTTAAAATCATGTTGTTTGTAGTAGACATTATGGCTTGGAAAACAGAATTGACTTTGTAATCCTTCTCTTACTTATGCTCTCTTGATCTCTTTCAATGTCACAGTACTTAGTGGAGGCTTCATGAAGGAAGGTGCTACTACTGCTGGTAGTATCCCAGTCTGACACAAAGACACCACACAACAGTGACCTCTACAGGAATAGAAGAAATCAAGTGAATTCCAGTTCATGCTTACTTGTACTACTGTAACATTAGCCCCAAAATGATCACATTAAACATTGCACTCACCTGATTGTGTTCTACAAAAGCACAATCTTTGTTTCTAATAGAGTACAGAATTATATTTGTTTTATTACAAATACCAACAACTAAGAGCAATAGTAGTTTCTAGAAATTTGCATTTATGGCACAACTAAGAAGTTAGATTATTGTTGCTTATTGGCCACTGGATCCCTGTGGATGAGCCAGGACCAAGGCAAGTAAGAGTAAAGGTGTAACGCAAACAGGTGAGTTTACTGCATATTAACAATTAATGGCCTCCCGAATTCCAATCCCTCTTCTTTTAGCCCAAAACAAAGAACGGTGCCGATCAGTGTCTTTGGTAGCGTAGAGGAAGAACGGGTGGGTGCCAAGCCACACAGACCTCAGCCAAGTGCAGGATCACAGAGGAGGAATGAATGATGCTCAGATAAGGGGCAAAGTAAAGAGGGCAGACCAAACAGGAAAACTAAGACGGGAGAATGTGCGGGGCGTTGCCTGCCTGAGCAGGGAAATGTGTTGATATGAATACATGGCATTCCTTTTTTGATTCTTGGTGTATTGTATAATCTGGTGTTTTTTGGGGGGGTTTACTGCAGTAATGACTGGAAATATTCCAATTTAGCATGTATCACCAGGGTGTAAACGGTATAATAAGGCGTCATTATATGACAAAAGTGCAACCCTCTAACTCTAACTTAGCAGAAATATGTAACTTATTTAGTAGAAGCTCTTTTAGTGCAATAATTCCTTTTGCAGAGTTGCTTAGCAGAAGCGCATACTCTGATTAGAAAGAAATGAACTATCACTAAGGAACAACACATCTGAGAAAAAAAAAACGGTCCGTGGGGGTTAAATATGCAGCTCTTGAGCTAAAGTACTCATGGCACAATTGGAGACCTAAAAAATGCTAAATTAGTAGTTGAGACCAGGCAGAGAATGGAAAAAAGAAACACATAGGCTAATCTGCCTCTTTTCCCACACAAGGGACCGGGAGAACACAGGCTATGTTGTACCCCCCTTTTCTTCTTACCCGAGTTCTCCTTTATGTATTCAAATTCACTTCAGCAGCATAAAATTCTCCCAAGAGACAGCATTGTCCTCCTGTTTGTCCCTTGGGCTTCCCATCTCTTAGTAACATCTCTTCACTCCTTACAATTTATCCCTACATCTATCAGACAGACTTTTTTTCACAGTACCCTCTTTTTAAATAGTTCAATGCAATTTAAGGAAAATTAATCAAAATGCCTTTAAAAAAAAGGCATTTTTAAATACTTAATACAAATTATTCTAGTTTTTTTCCTTCTTTCTTTATTAGTAGGACAGTCAGAAACAAGAGCTCTGAATCAGCCTTTCACTGGATTTAACCCCTGAATAATAATCTCGGTTGTGTTATCATGTGTGAAAACAAAGGGTACACACATTTTCCCTCTCTCTGTGTCTCGCTGCATTCAGGAAACTTAGAATGGCAAATTTTACACTGATGGCTGAGTTGCAATTGCAGTTACAAATGTATGAACACTAAACTTTCATAATAACGCGGTCCAAATGTTTCAAAAGGCACGTAGGTCTGCTCTAGTGAACTTGAATGTGTGGTCCTTGGTGCATAAAGTAAGCATAAGGCCAGCTCTATAGCAATGAGGCTTTACTGAATGAAAAAAAAGAGGGGGGGGGAAGCCAGAGGCGTCAGAGTTAATACATTAACGAAGGGGACGACGAACAGACAAGAAATACAAAGAAGTGAAAGGACGACTGATTAGCGTGGAAGTGAAATAATGCTTATTATGGCTTATATTTTCCGCACTCAAGCGATGATCCAAATATAAGTTGGTGAATCTGGAGCCTCGGCGTGGAAGAATATCACGAGCAGTTGCGCCAGGGGCTTTTACTCCGAGAATAAAATCATCACACTTTAGTGGGAGTGTTTCTATCACATTCTAAGTATCACAATATTGTGATATCTATTCACTGCTGGCATGATGCAAATGGGCTCAATGACATGCTTGCCTCTACAAAACTCTCCCACAGGGTTCTAATAAAACAGTACAATTTCCCGCTCTCCACTCTCCCTCAGAAATGTAGCAGTCTGCAGCCCTGTGATCTGCCACAGACAAAATGAGACGCAGCAGCTACAACAGAACTGAGACGCAGCCAGAGTATTCCCTGCGCTCCTTGAATAGATAATGCTTTCCTTCACATTCCTTTATTCTTTCAAAAAGAATGCATCAGAGGCCAAATATTAATTCTTCTCGTCATATGGAGGAGCTACACAAGTAGCATACTAGGATGGGCTTTTGAATGATTAAGGGAACACATAAAGGGTTTCTTGTGGCGCTTTGAACTTTCTGCAGAGTTCTGAGCACTCGCAACTTATTCCCCACTCTGCAGGAGACTTGATGTTAAAAGACAACATTAATGAAAGCTCTGTAACAGGTAGAGACAGAGGGATTAATGCAATCTAAACACAGCAAGCCTCTCAGAACTGGCTCTGGCTAGCAGGTGAACGAGGAAACACTTTTCCTCACTTTCCCCCTTTCCTCTCACCATGAATCTCCTTTAAAGAAATGCCAATAGATCTGATTGCCTAATTCACTATTCCCTCCCTTCCTCCCCAGGCCCATAAAGATGCACGTGTGGGGGAATCACTTCAAGGAATGACATTGACTGGGGAAGTGCTGACTTGCACCGCTGTTTGTCTTTTGATGTGAGAGATCAAATCAATGTACACGCCTGTCTCCGAGCAATGTGCAGGCAGATTAGCATTAGCCCGAAGGTGCCTGCTTACACTCAATCATTAGCGTTTACGTGCAACTCTCTAAATAATCAGGATGTACTCAGTGACGTTGTAGGTGCAAAAATAGAAAGAGAAGAAAACATTTGAAGACATTTGAGATGAAGGGTAGTGTGAGGCTGTCATAATGACACCTACCTAAGCCACAGACTCTGCTTGACACTGGCATTTATTATTGGTGTGAGCTGTGTTATTTGTCACTGGTCTGGTGTGCAATGGTGCTTTCACATGGAAAATGCCACAATGAGATCTCCTGAGTGCTTAAGTCAGATGGATTGAATGCTCTTGAGCGCTGATAAAGGTTGATTTTAGGTTCTGCCAACATTATTGTGGGCACACTAATGCAGAATAATTATCATATTTTTTGCTGTCAAAAGCCAGGACGATGACATATTTAATGCTCTAAAGTGTGCCTTCGCGTCACAGGCGAGAAATGAATTCAGATTTGAGTATGCTCAGGTTCATGTGTTTGTATACTTTCTCAAAAATGCTAATCCTAAATGTCCTGTCACCGTTAAAGCCTCGGTCCTCAAACAATCACCGTGGAGGGGAAAAAAACTATTAAGGGGTGCAACTTTGAGATTAAAAAAGGCACGAAGATCTTGGCAGTGCGTTTCTGCCACATTTGAATTCATAATGTTTGCCTGTAACTTCATGCTAATGATCAAAGTTGGGGGTGGGGGGGTGGGATTCTCCTGAGTGCAAGTTATGAAGATGAGATGAGGAGAGAGAGGGGGAAAGGGAGAGGGAGAGAGAAACTGCTTTGCTGCCCTGCTTTGAACACTTTTACACTTTCCAACAAGCTTTGTTTTTTAATTGGCTGAAATTAATCTTAGGGATGTAGATGCCTGATTTGCATTCATTAAAACCCAACCAAAAGAAGTCATGCTTAATTCCAATCAAATTTGCTTAATTATGCATGGCGAGATATTCCCAAATGAGCTGTGGATTTTTGTTAGACCCTTTTTTTGGTTTCCTATAGCAAATAAAATGTAATGAAGCTGTCTTTTTGTGTTTTACTGAATGTTGAGGAGCGTGTGAGGAGCACCTTGAGCCCGAGCTAGAAAACAATATTACTGCTAAAGTAATTATAAGAATCTGCATTTTTCATTGTTAATTGTGGATGTCAGCGTCATTAATTTTAATTTACGACAGGCAATAAAATTAAGAATACTTTGTGCTGATGTTTTAAATCATGCCTATGAAAGGGACACATAATGCAACTTAAATCTCAAGTAGATATTGATTGGGGTGGATGGTCTTTTCTATGAATCTTAAATAGGCAGATGCTGGGAATCTGCTTGAGACTTCACTTTTACGAGTTAACTCCGGCACCAGATAGCAGGAGTGCAATACAATTAAAGTGTCAGTTTAGGCACACACACTTGTGCGCACATTCACACACACTTAATCAGCTAACCGCCTGTCGAACCCTCATAAAGGAGTGAATGTAACAACGCGGTCTTAACATGAACTTCTCGCAATAGAACTCCACCGCGCTACCTTTTCTTTAATCCAGCAGTCGTATTAATGCAGCTGTTGGACGATCTCTGACTGTTTGTACAGACGGATTGAAAGCAGGGAGAAGGAGTTCGAGGTGTGGTACTATAGCGGGGTCTATGGGGGATGACATTATGTGTTTCTGCTCCAACACTTGATTTATAGCTTCATTTGGGCCGTGCTTGTACGAAAAACATCCTGCTGCTGCAGGAGCTTTAGTGCATTGTAGTCTGAAAACAAAGGAAGAATAAAATTGATCTTTCTGGACACACACAAAATCAATGAATGGCTATTTCCTGTTCCGTGGCATGTTAGTCCAACTGACTTGCTCAATCCTTGAACTTTCCTTGTGTCCTCATCGCGGGAGAGGAAAGGTCTTCAGAGTTCAGTGGAAACATAAGATGATGTCATTTCAAATTGGCCTTGGATTGGAGGGTTTTTTGTTTTTACCTCTCTACAGCCGCCCTAAAGAGAAAATATCGAAAGCTTATCGTATCTTTTAAAGTTCAAGGTAGACAGAGTTTTTGGTTTTTAAAGAGTTAAATAACACTCATGTTGCCATCACGACCACAAAGGAAAAACATAATAAAAATCTTGAAATGTGTGGGCTCTTTTTTCTTTTTTTTAAATTCCACATGTTTACCTATTGTTCTAGAGGATGTGTTTGTACCTGTTGCACAATGCTTTCTGTTCTCCAACAAGGTGATTGTGTTTCCAACACAAAAAGACTCTACAGTGATGTTCAATTGTTCTCTTTGGGGCTGGCTGTTAGCCAGCAGCTCCTTCATGACACATGGAGCTGGTACTATCAGCTCCCCTCTCCTCTTCCTGCCTGCTTTCCTGCCGGTGACTGAGGCAAGTCACTCTAATGCAACAATGATGGTGATTTCACTCTGCTTATCGAAGCGAGTAAGTACTTAAGCAGCTGCTTGTACTTTGATCCAATTTACTTCCTGAATGTGTGCTTCCTCATGCACAGTAAACAGGCCTGCCTAAGTTGTCATTAGTTCAAAGCCAAGGTAAATAGTTCACATGATTATTGTTTGCTCTTTTTTGCTCTCCTTTGTACAGTAACTCTGTTAACAGAAGTGAGCTAACGTGAGCCCTCTAAATATGGGGGATATTTCAGGTATCGGTTTTTATCTTGCAGCATTGCCTCTAATTCAATACTGCCGGCGGAACTCTGGAGGTTGAATGGGAAAGCCATAAGCTGAATACCGCAACCTTTAACATCATTGTGTGCTTGAATCATCCCCAAGGACAGGACAGATAAAAGATGATCAGTAAGAAAATTGATAGCACTGATTTAATAAACATCCTCAAAATGATCTCTGTGACCTGCAGGGAGTGCGGCAGTCACTCGTACTTCGCCTGGGTTAAAGAATCAAGTGCGATGATTCATTTGAGTGACTGAGGTAGTTGAGTTTGATGGATCATTCCTAAAAGCATCATTGCTAATCTTCAGCTCCTCTTTTTTAGGTTATTCACAGATCAGTGAGTTTTCCGGCTAATCCTGGACCTGACGCTGCTCTTGTCTGTGTACATGGTATTCATCATACTCTGACAGGGAGAGTCCTTCAGACGACAAATAACCTTCAGAGAGAGGAGGCAGGCAAGCAGTAGGTGTGCAGTTATTTTGGATACATTTCACAGTGGAGTAGGAAAGCTGCATGGGGAGATGTATGGTGTCCTTGTTGGGCGCGAAGAGATGGACCCCTCTCCGTTTCCTAGCATAATCATTCTGAGCCTCAGCCATGCCTTCGACAACTCAATCAGACAGCCCTCTACCTGTAAAGTGGCTGGGTTGATTTGATTGCCATTTTTATTGGATCCTGGTCACATAAATCAAACCAATGGGGACGGCTGTACAGACGTGACCACTCGTCATTCGCTAGTAGCCTTGGAAACATTGTTTCGGGGACCGCGTGGCTGTCATCGGAGGTAAATCAGGGTTCTGAAGTTTCTTTCCTCCAACACAGGAGCATGGAGTTAAATCATCTTGAAAATTGATGTCACTGTGCCCAAGTGTTTTCACCTATCCCTTAGATAGAGTCCCATCAAGTGGTGACAATGTCAGCACTTTCACCTTTCTCGCACAAAAAAAAAAAAAGGATGTTTCCTGTCCTCGGGCCTACGGGCCTGCTGTGGCTGATAAGAACCCTTAAAGTTTTCACCGTTTTAATCATAGGTCTTCATCCGTTTATTAAAGACGTAGCTTTAAAACAAAGACGAGCAATCAGACCAGCTACATCACTCTATTTGTAATGTATCCTGTGTTATATGAAGTAGGCCGCTGTTTCAGGAGGTAAACTCAGAGACCTTGTCTTTAAAAGTTAATACATTGTTCATCGCTAAGCACTGTCTGGTGAGCATTTTGATTCAGTGCGAAATGATTAAGTCTAACATGTCCACCAGCGCTTACAGTGGGAACATATTAGATTAAATACAGGTAGCTAATTTCCTCCTCTGCATGGGTGAGTGGGAGTATGAATGAAAGTGATGTAAAATTAATTTAGACCTCTAAAATTTTGATCACGCCGCGGCTATTTTGGTTCTCATGATGACAAGTAATAGGACGTTGTTGCTTTCTAACCTCACAATATTACCATGTTTGCCTATAGGGCTTTCAGGATCAATTTCATTCAGCATAAATATCACTTGATCTGTAAAACAAATTAGAAATAATAAAAGCCATAAAAATGCACCCAAGCTCTATTGAGATGTCCCTCCTAGCCATGTGTCAAGACTGAAGACATTAATGATACACGGAGGAGAGAAAATTACCATCTAGGATACGTCCAAACCAGTAAACTGGTAAACAAGCTGGCCGTTAGGAGTGGGGATGATTTGAATCAACAAGGGTGAACAGATATGGATACTCGGCGCATTAGTGTTAATAGGAATAGATTATGGAGGGATTTCGTGGAGTGACCTTCAGTGCACTAATTGAAATAGTATTCCGAGTCAGCAGTGGAGTAATCAACTTAAACACAGAATCATAAATCATCATGAATAGCGCTGTCACAACCAAGCCATTAGCCTCATGTTTTTTCCCCAGCAACCTCATGAAAATATCTGCCACACCGATCCGTAGGTTAATAGGAACAGAAATGGCATTTAGAGTCTATTTGGATCAAATGTACTGAGAGCTTGAAAGTAGAACTTTGCTAATTTGCAGGTAATGTGAATTGATGTAGTAAGGCTTGAAGATAGTTCAGACGACGAGTCAACACGATAACAACGTAAGGGGAAAACTCGTCTGCGGAAAAAAACGCAAGAACTCGATAAAGCCTTTTTCCCAACTCTAGTCCTCTCCGTACGTGACCGAGGGAGCCAGCGGTGACTAGATATGTTATCAGGCGGGGGTTAGGTAATCGTGCTGGCTGTGTGTGACCTTTGTCTTCTCGTATTAATTATGTCTGACTGAAACACAATAAATTGCAGGACCTTGCAGCTACACTTGCTCTCTCGAAGGATCTGCAGAGAGCGACCTGGGCAATCATTGCGCAATTCACAGCAAAACAAAATGACTGAGTGTAACGCTGCAAGTTTTTCAGAAGCTACTCTTTGATCTAATCCATATTATTGTAGTTTATTAATATTATCGCTTAATGCCATATTTCAAGTATTGATACACAGTGCTTTGTCAAAGTTTACAACATCTATATTAACATCAACAAGTGTTCTCGCAGTAAATAGCTTTTTAATTGCAACTAAAGTGAACGAATTAGATACTAAACAGTCGCTTAGCGTCAGTAAAACGTCTTTCACACAACAATACCCAGCAAACTTGTCAGAAATGCTGATAAGAGGGCCGATCCTGAGCGCTTACACTGCATTAATCAAATAGCAGGTCTAATTAAAAGCGCTTTAAACAAAGCTTTTTTTCTAAATGTTGCTCAGGTATGGCAATAATTTTTGATCAGCCAAGCCTGGAAGACAAATAATTAGAACTGCCACAGCGGCCTGATGAGTGATGTCAGCATCTCCGAGTGACCTTCCCCTGCTAATTAATTTTCATTCCAGGGAAAAAAGACCCCGTTGTTGCACATTATTAATTGAGTTCATGAAAAGATGCACCTGATTAATTTTTGTTGATAATACTTGTCATTCTGGCCGCCGTTCGTAATCATTTTATGGGTTTTCATCTTAGTGTTTTTCAAAGTTGATCTAAGTCATCTTTACTGGAGATTAATTTGTCCAAAGTAGAGCTGCCCTGTCCCAAAAGACAGCAGGGCCTCAGTGCGTCTCACTTAGATGCCCAGCAAGCACATGCATTTGTTTATTTTTAATTCCCTATACTAAAAATCATTGTAAAAGTAAAAACAGCTAATCTTATTTTTCTGTATTTACTGTATTAAATACATCGTCTATGAAGACAGTTATTCACATTTACTGCCCTTAACAAAAACTGCATCTTAACCAGTCTGCACCTTTACAAATGGATGGCTGTCAGCTGAATATTTTATATTATCTACATTTTTTCCATTAAAGATTCTGGGTATTACAGTATTATAAGCCATAAAAATTAACCGGAAGACAACAGATATATTAACCTTTCTTCAAAGCTTCAGGAAAAGATGCACATTTTAACACCTTAACTTGCGAACACGTAAAGTGTGTTTAATGTGGTACTTACAGTGTTGCTTACTATAGGTGAAGTCTTAAAGTATGATTTTGTTTTATCTGATAGAAGTGCTGTATTTTGACATCTCAAAAAATCCTAAACCCTACAAAATCAAAGCATGCTCTCCCTTTTACACATAAATTTAATTGTATATGCTGTAAGCTTTGCATTCGCTGTATTTTTACACTAATATACGTAGATTTTTTTTTACATATTCAGATAACAATCACAAGCATGTCCATCCTAGGAAACGGTAAAGACAAAAAGAAGAAAAACAGCAGGGAAAATGGAATGGCTGCATATAAATGAATGACTTTCCGTTAACACATGCAAAGATTGTCCATGATCCAATCTACATTTACATTCAGACCAAATCAGTAGCCACTATGATTAAAGAGCTGGAAGTCCTTAGGTTGTAAATCATTACGGTAGTAAGAACGTGACACGATAATTTGGTTTCTGTCATAATTACAATTCTATAGTAAATTTACCAATACCGTAATAATCTACCGTAGTTGTCCCTTTATCATGCAAGTGCAATGAAAAAACTACCATTAACTGCTCAACAATCATTTTGGCTGTTATCACCGTCTATAACTTTAATGTTCAGAAACCTTCCCTCAGCCCCAAATTCTGATGTTCTGAAGGAGCTGATAGTGTCACTGCTGGCAGTGGAAAAAGAAACATCCAATAAAGCATGATGAGTTACAAGGATGGATTAACAGAACTTTGACACAGTCTCAACAAAAGTGTTATATATTTTAGCAACTCTTAGAGTATATATAACAACTTTATTGTTAGAATGATGTTTCAGCTTTTTGCCCTTATCAAGGTCACTTTGACAGAAAAGTCAAACGAACGTATCTCATGATGGTCAAACCCAGCTCAAGTCAACTATCAGTGAGTGAACAATCCAATGCTTGGTAAACCCAGTGACAGAAAGAACCTACATCATGGGTGACCCTGCCTAAAACTTTAATCATTTTAGATTTATAATATCCAGTAGCTAGGATCAAGTTTGGCAGTCAGTGTTCCAAATCTTCAGATTAGTGAATGTGGTCATAAGCTTCACTTTTATCTAGTATACGTGCAACACGGTAGACAAAGGACGTTTTTTGTCTGCACTGTTTTCCAACAAGGAGTGGTCACTGCAAAACAGGGCTGGGTATTTCTAAAGCTCTCCTCAACCGTTATATGTGGTTGGGTTAAAGGCAACATCAGTGATTTCAGCTAATCACTTTTAATGGTTGAGTAAAATCCAGAGTAAATAAAGAGCACCCCACGCCAAATTTTCCAATTCTTTATGTTGGTTGGTCACATTAGTACCAGCAACTATATCAGATGCCAAAAACTGAGCAACTGGCACCGTAACGTTATTGAAACTGTAGTGCAAATATGCCTTAAATGAATGAACGTGGAACTCACTTGGTCCTTTCTATTGCGAAGTAACATGTTTTTGAAACTTGGAAGTGTGGTGGTAAAAAACCTTAAGTCATTTGTTTGTTGGTGCAGCAGGTGCTCATATTTGAATTAGCCTGTGCTGACGTATTAATAGTTAACCTGGCTACCTAGCAAGGATGTTTAATCCCTTACCAGTCGAAGGCTCATGCCATTTAATTAAACTTTTCCAAATGAACAGAATTTATTCAAGAAATCATATTTGACCATATAGAACATATAAACTGTATTTGCCACCAGAAAGGATTAAAAGACTAGTTTAAGTAACACCTAAATATTTGCATTTGTATTTGCATTATTGCTTTCAGTTTCCTGAGTTTTATACAATATACTATGAGAGGCAGCGCCTTCATCTCATCCTCCAATAGATGCTCCTACTTTACTTTTAAGTTGAGGTTTTTGATAAAGCATATGGGTAGGGCTGGATGAAGAGAACCCAAACCATCCCACAGGTATTCTGCTGAAGGTTTAGGCTGCCAGGGGGAGCTTGCATGATGTACTGAGCACTTCTCCTCGTCGCCCCACTTTTCACTACAGATTTGTTTGTTGCTACTGCTGCATGTCTTTAACTTGACTTATTTTCCCAAAATGTATGTTTTGTTCTGTCGAGGTTCAAGGTTTTTTCCTGTGTTCTCTTCCCCTCACCACCAAAAAGGCTGCCCACCCCGATCCTTGTTCTCTTTGTGCTTTCCTCCTGGTGACTACAGTGGAAATGATATTTAGATCAAGTCTAATAAGTAACAACTGAGCTCCAAACAGATCATTTACAACAGTAAAATAATCTTTATATAGTTATATTTAATGAGTAATAGTAATTTAAATAATCTGTGACCATTCTCCTGTAGTGAGTTGTTTTTTTTTACTTCAGTAACATCTACTGTAATAGATTACTTTGCAGCGTTTTAATATTTTAGTGATTTTTTTTTGTGATTTTTTAAAATTATTTAAAATTTTAGTTATTAGAATTGTGTATTCAGTGGGTTTTCCCTGATCAATAAAATCATCATCTTTATAAGTTGTTGGTGCTAAGCTTCTACTGCACCACTGCAGTGTGTCCCCCTGGGCTACGTTTAGCTGTAGTACTGTGGTGCTAACATGAAAAGTAAAAAAGAGGGTCAAGCTGGCCAGTTAGCAGATGGGCTCATTTACTAATGATTCTATGCATGAGGAGAAATAAACGTAATTTGTCATGTTTCTACTTCCTTAAATAAAACGCTGAAATATGCATTGCAGGTTGTTTTTTTGTTTTTTTCTTCAATCTTCTTCTTCTTAATGGAAAAAACCTTTACAGCCACAAAAGCCTGCTATTGTTTGATAAGCTGAAAATGTAGAGTGGTGTCTGAAACTCCATTTAGATTTAATAATACCCAAACCATTCTTGTTAATGAAAAACTGTAATTTATCTGAAGAGGCTCCGAGTCATCTTTGAAATGCAAGATGTCACCGAGCTGAGAGAAATGCAGTTTTTAATGGATACATCGACGCTGCCGCAGTATTGTTCATGACAGTCGAAAATGATGTGAATACAGTTGCACGTCATTGTTGGGAAACTATTAATAGATTTGTAATTACGGTTGGTAAATTGTTGATTATTTTTTTCCTCTGTGGTATTTGATATGCTCAGCACAAAGAAGAGATGAATTAAGACTAATAAACAGGTCTCACGATTCTGTCTCTAATTGGAGGATCATTATATCTCTTCCAGAGAGATGCCCACAGCTAAAGCCTTTAACGGCACTATTTCAAACAGGACACAAAGGCCTTAATGAATACTCCTGTGACTTCACAGTGTCTTTCACAAAGGGACACACATACTGTATGCTGTTTTTATCTTATACAAAGTTTCCTGTAATTGTTGGATTGAGGTGCTAGATCAACCCCGCTTCCCTTGGAAATAACAATAATTACACTGAGGTCATATCTTAGGTTAAAGAGCTAATTGATCCTTTAAAAACATGCGAGAGACTTAAGATAGCAGTGGAATGACACTACATTTTCTTCTGTATGAAACCTGCACCTGCTCGCTCTGTGTGTCTAAATGTGATGGATTCTGGAAAAATATAACCGATATTGTTGTAGTGCAGAGTTAACTGTTTTACATTGTCCTAACATGCATACTTATGCATTACCATTACAATACAATAATGAAAATACATAGAGAAAATGTAACGCATGCTCAGGGAATGTGTGTGCCATTTGCTCCCATCAGTGTAGCTGATAGAGTCATTAGAGAGCTGCTGCAGCTCGGCTCTGGGGTCTCTCTCCTGTAAATGGCTCTGTTGGATGGGTGAACAACCTTCACATGGTTCCGTGGCCTCAGAGCACTTCACTAAAGCTAATAGGTCATAGCTGTAGAGATGGGTGACAAAAGCATGAGAGTTAACAACGGATAATGTGAGAATGGATTGCATTTATCTGGCGCTTTTCTCTGTTTCACAATTCAGTGTTTTACATTGCATCGAGCGAGCTTTAAGTGTAAGTCACGTTGTTTTTTCCTCTGACTGCAATGACAGCAAGGTTTGGGAGTTTTGACATTACACATATGACCTCCATGCTAATGGAGGAGCTTCTTCTTTATCTATTAGTGACTAACGTGATCACCCTTGGACGGCTGAAAAACCAAAAGTGCTGAAATCGTCTAAATGATGAGCTGAAGGATCTGTGGGTTTTTGCATATCACACCTCCTCTATGGCTTTAAGAAAAAGGGTGAAAGAGGTCAGCTCAATATGCATATAATTTGGGGTTACATTTGAAGTTTAGGTTTTAAGCTTCTTGATGAAAGACAGCTATGAATAAATGTAATCTTTTCTCTCACATTTGGTCATTTGCTGAGAGGTTGGAAAAAAGCCTTTGTGCGCTCTTTGGCTAATAATATTCCTTATTGCCATTCCTTTACATTCATTGTCCTGCTGAAAAACCCTGTTTAAATGAAAATAGTCAAACATGATTAAAATTACTGATCTACGTTATCCAACTAAATAAAAATCAATATTGTTACTGTCACATTTTATGCACTCGGTTTGTCACGGATGGATGAACAGAAAAGTTTAGGCCACACCGAGGAGGAACTTATTTGTTGAGCAAGGGAAAAAACAACAAGACGAGGGCAGACTGTCAAAGGATCGAAAGCCATTCATCTGCTCACCTGTTCAAGGTGTGCTTGGTTGATGTCCTCCTCTTTGGTGGGAAACATATGTCCACAGCAGCTGTGCCACCATGAATAGGCGGTGACTGTGTGCTAGCTAACTGCATTCCTGGGAATCAGGCCAAGTCTGAGTGGAGTAAGCTGTCCCATTTTTGATGCGAACATTCCACCTGATTTACACATCTCTTTTCCTACAAAACTAGCAACCATCTACACAAGCCAGGACAGCACCTGACCAAAAATAGTGAATTGTGTGACATTTCTTCGTGCAAATAGATATAACATTAAGAAATTATGAAAACACCTTCATCAATTTAACGAAACAAGCACACAAGCAGAAAGAGTAACACATTTTTTTAAAAATGGATCTACTACTACAACATCTAGTACTACAACTTTTACTAGACGGTAATGGAAACATTTACATGTGAAAGAAACCCCAGCTGGGATATGGTGTGTTTGGTGACTTAGAAGATGCGCTACCAATATAGGTAAACTTATTTCTGTTGTCACTAGCAGCAAATCCTAGTAACTGATTTCAATGTGTGTATTTAGCAAAGTTTTTGACTGTTTACTTGTGTTGTATTTGAAGGACATTGTCTTTGCATGCTTTTTAAGTTGCAGTACATTCTCAGATGAAAAGCTATTAGAAGTGCTTTGAACATCTGTGTTACTGAATCTTGGCAGTGAAACTGCAATGATACACAATACTGTTTTGATATAGATGGTAGGGGTGCAACAATACTCGTATCAATATTGAACCGTTCGATACAGTGCTTTCGGTTCGGTACGCGTATCGAACAATACATTTATTTATTTTATCAACTTTTCTTCTGACGATGCTGTCTGTGTTGAGCGCTCAGTGAATCTGAGTTTGACTACTCCGCCTAGGCTGCACTGTTGACTGCAGATCCACTGAGCGCAGCGCAAGCTAGCGAGACAGAAGCTAAGCTCGTTGCAACATGGCAACTGCCTCAACGCTACCCGAAATTGAACCTCCCCCACCCTCATTCAGATCTGGCGTTTGGAACTATCTTGGTTTTCTTGTGAAGCATGACCCTGATGGTCATGGACAAAAGTAAAACAGTATGTCGGATGTGCCACGCAATGCTCAATTGGTGGGAACTAGTGCGTTAGCGCAGTTAGCTTGATAACGTGTTGATGCCGTCCAGCCCCGCGCACAGGGCGATCTGCGGTAACTCGTTAACGGAGATTTGCCGCGTTATGGGGTTAATGTCATTTTAACGAGATTAACGCTGACAGCACTTGTGGGAACACAACGAATATGACTACACATTTACACCAACATCATCCTAGTGCAAAGACAAGTGGAAGCAGACAAAAACAACAAGCATGCATGCTACAAACTTTACCCGAGTCATTTAGACAGCCGTTAGCACATGATTCTCCTTATGGGGACCTGATATGTTTAATGTGCTGCTGAGAATATAGCCCAGAAGAAGCGTATAGTATAGCTTTTATTTTGGAAAGAGCCATTTCTCTGTAATAAACTCTCTTTTCCAAAGATGAGCGATTCCTCGATCAGATAGATTTTTTTTAATTATTATTATTTTGTTTCAGCAACATTAAATTTTAAAACTGTACTTTTGAGTTAAAATATATATTTATAATTTTAATAAATGACAAATTAAAAAGGCATGAACATTTTTTGTATCAAAAAAATATCGAACCGTGACACCAAAATGTCGAACCGAACCGTGAATTTTGTGTATCGTTAGACCCCTAATAGATGGTGTAGGCTTACCTTGGTTCAGACCTTTGAATCTGTACATCGCGGTATTTGATGGACCTGTATTTTCTCAATTGAAAACTAAAAGGCTCAGTGAAGTCTGTGGCAGGACAACACTTATCAAATCAGAACTACTAGTGAATCTACCACCATCGTAATGCAGTTAAAGATTAAGCAGGCTCTATGCCATTAGCCATTTGTGAAGTCTCCATTTTAAGATTTGCGCAATTATTATGTCATCTTGTAAGTGCTATATTTGGATGATGAGGCAAAAGGCTAAGTTATCCACTAAAGCTAGCAAGTTTGATTAGCAAGGTGCTTTCATAGACTTTGTGGGGGGATTGCAAAAATACAAATACAGAATTCTAATAATGAACTCACCAAATCTTTTGCACAGATTTTTGGACAGGCTCTTTGTACAGTTAATCCATTTTAATTAGCCCGGTTGGCAAGCAATGCAACCTTGTCCCTAATAATATGTAACTTTAAGCCTTAATAAAAACTAACATTAGTGAGTTGTGCAGTGGTCTGCATTGTCACCTCACACCAAGAAGATCCTGGGTTCGAATCCACCAGCCAACTGAGGATCTTCTTCATGAAGTTTGTGTGTGTGCAAGGGTTCCCTCTGTGTACTCCGGTTTCCTCCAACTGTCCAAATACAAGCAGTTAGTTGGGTTAGGTTAACTAAATTGGCCATAGGTCTCTGTGTTAGCCCTTCGATATACCGGTGAACTGTCAGGGGTGTACTCATGAGAGCTGACTCCAGCTCCTCCTTCCACTGAATTGGATAAGCTGTCATGGTCCTGGGTCGGTGACCCAGCGCTTTTAGTTATCATTTTCTAGTTTATGATGATGATTATTATTGTTTGAGTTCTGTGTGTTATATTTGGTCTGCCTTTGAGTCTGTGTCTCTGTCTATGGTGTCACCCCATCTGTTTGTGAATCTGTCTGTTTAGTTCAATGTCTTGTCTGGTTCCATGTGTCTGAGTTTCCTGTTTTATTGTGAAGGTCTGTGTCGTATGTGAGTGTGCTCAGTTTACGTTTCCCCTGTCTCGTCAGCTGTGATTTCTCCCAGGTGTGTTCCCCTCCTGTCTCTCATCCCTTGATTACTGCCATCTGTGTATTTAAGCCCTGTGTTTCTCTGTGTCAGTGTCGTGTCGTACCCTCAACTAGCTGTGTGTTCTGCTTCTATGTTCCTAGTGTTTGGTCTCCTGCTCCAGTTTAGTGTTTCTTTCCAGTGTTTCAGTCCTTGGTTCCTCTGTTCTGACTTTTGGTTTTCTTTTGGTGAGTTTAGTTTGTACGAGGTTTTTCCCAGCAATAAAGCTGCGCCTTAAGTTTCACTTCCGTGTCTGAGTTCTGCATTTTGGGTCCACCACTCCTGCTTGCCTGCCACACAGCGATTCATGACATAAGCAGAAGAAAACATTTGGATGAAGTTATAAAAAAGTCAGTTGTAATTTTTTCTACAGAAACCGTAGCCAGCTTTTCTTCCATGGTGTAAACATCTTTAGAAACAACAACGTACACGTAACATATACACATAGTCAACAACATACTCACAACGTATACGTTAATGTCAACAACACACATGTAATGTACACCTAAATTCAACAATGTATGTTTATAGTGTTGATCATTATAGTAAGATACATTAATGAAAAAAGAATAGCTAAAATACATACCTCCTGCTCAACAGTTATTAACATTTAGCTCTGCACAACATGCAACATCACCATGCTAAATGCTAACGAATAAATTCATCTTAAATGTTAATTAATGGTTAGCACCATCTTTGTTTCTCATATTAGCATGCTCGCATTTCCTAATTTGCAACATGTATGGTACAGATTTAAAAATGAAAATATAATATGTTTGATAGTAGTTGAGCATAAATTAAATAGCTGGACAACTTTAAATTGTTAATGCTTTTAGATAATCCTCTGGGGCACTCCAGCGTGTATTCCATATAATAACCGCCCACGCTTAAACAGCTGAATAACAACAGATTTCCATGAAACACATGAAATTGTATTCAAGAAATTAAACAATAAATATGACCCTCAAGTTGGTGTTAACGAAATGTCTCTGGGTGTCGAATAGTTTCTCAGTGAATGTAATCACTATTTTTAAATATGACACTCACTCTACTCACAATAAACTGAAGCACCTGTAATAATTATTCGGAAACTTGCACAAGTAAACAGAGCCTGTGAGGGCAATTTAAATGTAAACATTAAAAGGCTGTTGCTAAATGGAAATGTCGTTTCTGTTTGCCCTGATGTCTGATCAAAAACAAACAATAGACATCTGCAATATTTCGCTGTCCTATCACCAACCTCCATCCTATGAGGAAAAAGGTCAACAGAAGAGCTCCAAATGGGATGGTGATCCCAAAATAACAATCCCAACAAACGCCCCCCCTCCTCTCTTAAACACAATCACACAATCAAAGCCCTACTGCCTTTCCTTCATTGTTTAATTTCTGCTGGCTATCTTAGATATCTCTGCGGCTGTTCTTATCTTTGACCTTCAGCTTGTTGCTTTGTCGTCACCCCCTTACATGCGCACCCTCCACCCACCTACCTGCTCCCACCCCCACGCCAGTGTGCTGCGACCTTCAGAGGGGTGTCATTACTCCCTGACCCATTTGACGATTCCCTCATGTGGAATGTGCATATGCCGAATCGCTGTGGATCTGCACAGTATGGGGTGAGGTGAAGTACTTACAGAAATATGACTTGACACGCTTTATCAAATGGGGAAAGATGAAGACGAAACAGCTGCTGGTGCTGTCGTAAGCAATCTGGCCGTGATTGAATAAAAGTGTCAGGAAAAGGGCTGCTTGATGGTCTTTTGTTCTCCCCCATCCAGCTTGATGTTAGTTTGAGCTGTCAGGAGGGAATCACAGCTGGGTGATTTATCAATACTTGGAGTGACCTTGTAGCCACACTGCTATGTGTGTGTGGGTGTTTGTGCAAAGGCTTGTATCTGTGTGTGGCTCTCCCAGATTAAAAAAGACACAAAGTGGAATATTTTCAAAATAGTTGGCACACATAGACAAAGACTTGGCTTGACTTGGAACAAAATTCTCTCTTCTCTTAAACATAGTAAGTGGATTGTTCTGCCAACACGATAAGGGTATTTTTCTCGACATCAGAGCACTCAAAGCAGCACCGGGAAATGTTTGGGAGAAGTGTGTCTCTTTTAACTAACTTTCACAATTTTTTTTTCTAAAATCGCTTTACTATTTTTTCCCCCTGACCTGTCCACACGAGCTCTTCTCCTCACTACTTTCTTTGAGATGTACTTGGACAGCCTGTTTTCACAGCAGCCACTGACTGTCTCTGTTGTGATTAAGCAGATGTTTTATTGCAGACTGGAACAGTCATTACTGCCATAAACCCATCTGTGGAATTGCTTTTTATGCAAATTTGCAAAGCATCTGCATAAATAAAGTTCTAATTAATACCTTTCTGCAAACCTCTGCGCTCTTTGATTCCTAAGTGTTCTTAATTGTGTACAAGCAGGTAGAAAGTACAAATCAATGCTCACAACACACAACATGAGAAGATTTTGTTCTTCATTTACATTATGTGTGTGTGTGTGTGGGTGGGAGGGTGTGTGTGTGTGTGTGTGTGTGTGTGTGTGTGTGTGTGTGTGTGTGTGGGTGGGAGGGTGGGTGGGTGGGGGTGATTATTTAATTTATTTATTTAGGTAATTCAGATGATAGAGGTAAGAGCAAATAACTAATGACTGTCGCTATAATTGGCAATAGTTTGCAGACTTATAGATTTTTGAAAACACGCTGCTCAGCTGTTAGTTAAACATAAAGCGTGCATTCATACACAATTATATTTTTGATAACCCAACATGGTTAATTATTGACAAATTGTTAATTAAGAGCGAGCTGTAAGCAATTTCAATCAGGGAAAACATTTATGTAAAGTTGCATTGAGTAGCGTTTTTAGCTCCTGTTGTAGGTTACAAGGGAAATAAAACAAAATCTGCTGCTACCGGTTGATTGGGAACTACTGAAGAGTAAAGTTTCCCTGAGAACATTAAGGCTGCTTTATAGATCCCTTTGTTGTGAGGGTGCCAATGGAAGCTCATTAATTTTCCCAGGTTTTTAATGGGGAGTGTTGAACATGTGGCAAGAGTTGTCTTGGTGGGACTCTTATGGCTTGCACTTATGCTGCTGGAAGGAAGCTATTTGTTAATTGTAACAGTGTCCTTTGCTAAGTAATCGAGCCCATTTTATTGTACAACCCAATTTACTTAAGCTGTGTTGACAATTTGTCATTCAATTCATATCAGTCACTTCTCTTCTTTCATGCCCTGTTTTGCAACTTATTAGCCGTGATTTTATTTGCACCTGCAAACATTACCCTCTCCTTGTCATCTCATCTCTGTCCAGTACATATCACCTTTAAAACTAACCTTGTGCAACTCCACCTTGGGTTTGGGTATGGACGTTCTATAATAATACAGCATAATAAAGCACAGTAAAAGGTACAAAGGCATTTAGATTAAACCCCCCCAGTATCTCTGAAATCACAAGACGAAAGGAAGTGTTGTGGATGAAGAAGGACTTTGTTTAATGATTAAAGGCGGCATCTGAGGCATGAGCGAGAAGGAGGAGGAGCTGTCAGCGAGGTCAGGAGACAAATGACAAATGGTTTTGAAAAAAAAAAACATGTTGGGATAGAGGCAAGATCCTCAGCTTCAACTTTAACTTTTATTTTGAAGTGTTTAAAGAACAGCACTGTTTTAAAGCAAAAGGACTTTCCCACTTGCACGTTAAAGTGTGTAAAGTAAAGCCTGTGTGCTAACCTTCAGCCAAATGCATCAAAACTCACTGTATGACATTTCATCATTCAGCCACTGACAATCCTAAACACATGGCCAAAGCAACCAAAGTGCCCCACACAGACAATTTATTGATGAGAATAAATGCTGTGTAACCGTCTAACTATGCTGTGATCCATGTTTGATATTTACTAATGCTAGCACAAACAGTACTAAACATTTGAAATGGGGTATAAATACCAAATTAGAGACTATAGAAGTTGAAGCTTTTGTACAGAAGTCGGTATCATTTACGTAATTAACATGCAGCCTGGGAGCCAGATCAACACGGCCCACTGGGTGGCTTGGCAAAGTTCGAAAATTTGGAACAAAATGCTTCACATCTGTAGTTTTTTCAATAAAATATGTCAGCCCGGTGACGCCTTTATACACAAGAGTGAAAATGTATTGTCAAAAGGGAAATTAAATGTCATCATCGTGACAGCTGGCTTCAAAGTCATAAAGAGTAACATGCTATTGTTGTTTAGGTCCAAGAACTCTGGAGGTGTTGTACTTTTGCAGAGCCGTTGTAAATTATAATCCACATACCATAAGAGACACAGCACCGAAGCACCTCAGTGTGTTCTTCAGTCTGTTTTGTGCAATTAATAAATGTGAACACTTTTAAAATGTGCTTGTTCTTCTTTAAACTTAGATTTAAGTTTAAAATAAGTCCGTGACACACACAAACACAAAAGTGATAGAGGGAAAGCTTTCTTCGACAATGCAGTGCCAGTTTCTTGCACAGCAAAAAATACAAACATACGCGCTGCTACTCTGTTTCTCTCATCAGCTAGTGAGATCTAGCAACTTTTAGCATAATGAATTTAGCAGGGATGCCTTCTCTACACAGCCCATCAGTCCTACCATCTAGGAGATTAAATTATGTCTGTAAGCATTAAAGCTTTGATGCTGTATTTGGGCCGCATGCATGCATCCATTTGCAAAATTCTATATAACAAAATTAAAAACATGGACACCTATGGAAAATGGCTTGGCACTAGCACTTAAACCCAACCACTCCAAACAGTCTGCTGACTAATGCATTTCTAATCATTTCTGTGATCAATGTTAGCTACTGTGCAATAAGATTAATCAGCCATATGCAAAGCTAGGATCACCTTGAACAAGGCACGACGAAAGAGAGGAGAAAAAAAGGAGATAAAAGGGCTGAAAGAAAGTGTCCTGCTGTTATGTATGATAAGCACACCGTACAGAAATAAAGCGCACCTGCATTATTCACGTTTTCCATGGCGTTGGTTGTGTGTGTGTGTGTGTGTGTGTCAGTGTGTGTTTCATCGGCATTACACCATTGTGCTTCCCTCAGCTGTGCTTTGGCATCTGTGCATGGCCATCTCATTGCTGAATAGCTGCCTGATTATTCCAAATCTAAGGGAATATTCAAACAAGGCCGATAATGCATTCTTCCATATGATTCTCCAGAGCTGGGACAGCTGTTCAGCAGCTTTCAGTGCCATGTTCAGAAAGGGACAGATTTCTCTGCTCAATTAATAGGCCCCCATTAAAAATCCAGGAAGAAGTTTGACAAATGAAGCAGAGACTGAGTTTGTCTTAGAAAGATAGCTACAAAATAACTATCTCGCATAACTGATAAATAGCACACACTTTGAGCGAAATGATTGGGAAATTAATGTTTAACTTACAAATCAATGGCTGCGCTGAATCACTGTGGCCAGACGAGGCTGACGGATTGAAATTTGCCTGTGGAAGCACACAAAGCCTGCACTATACGGAGAGGAGTGTCGTTTACATTTCTAGACAATAACTGTCAGTAACTTTGTCACTGTGCAGTCATCGAAATTAAACAGATTACAACCAGGTCAATTTCACGAAGCGGTCGTGATAAAAAGCAACATGATAAAACTTTAATGACAAGAAGTGGTCGGCTGTACCCAGACAGGAGGAATTACTGGAGATCACTGTCTCTTTGTTCACTTCACTTTAGCCACACGGTGATATGAGAACACAGAGCGCTGCTGCTGCTGCTGTGCCGCCGCCACTGCCTCGTAACGTTTCAACTGGCAGATGAATTCTTTCAGTCTGGCTTCGCCCTCTCCCTTTCTCCCTCACTCTCCCAAGAACAACGAGGAGGTTGTCTGTCCAAGGGCACACCTGTAAGGTGCAGACCCTCGACAGGCTTACCTCAGTGGCCTCTCCTGCTGTACTCAAAAGGCAATTATTCCTCTCAGAAGATAGAGCACTGTCAACTTCAAACAGAGGACATTCTTTAGGCAGATTAGGCGAAAATTATGTTTTATTATTTGGGCCCTGAAGAATGAATTGGACTCTATTTGGCCGTCTTTGTGGTGAAATCTAAGACAGTTTAAATGGCAGAGGTATGTTTGGAGTCAAGGTAATACTCTGGTGTCTTTATGAAAGGGCAACAGAGAGGATCAGATTAGAAACTGAACAGCGAGAGTCTTTCAGTGCGGCTGTGCTATCATCTCTGTCTTCTTGTCCGTGCCTGTAGAGAGGTTAAATTAAATGGCTGTAATAAATGTTTTGGTCTTGCTGATGTGGTATGGCTGGCTATCAAACAGAAACACTGTGGAGAAATGGCATGGTGGAAGATCAGAGAGAGGAACAAATGGAGGGTGGGAGAACTATGTCAGCACATTACCAACATTAGAAACGGACTTGTTTTCACTTAAACCTCAATTATAATGGTGGCTCCAGAAACAATTATATTGATGAATGCTTTCTTAGTTACTGTAATTAAATTATTCCATTTAATTAACGAATTATATTGAATTTCTCCCTAGAGGACGGCATTAGCCTCATCTGCTGTTTTACAAACAGGAGTACTCTAATGTTGTGTGCTATGGAAATGATTACTAATGCCTAATGAAACTGTGTCAGATCAGATAAATGCTGTGCACAGTCAACAAGCCAAGCTTGTAACACAGCCAAACTTGAGACAAAACAATAAAGCCAAAGAAAAAATTATTGATTGTATTTTTTCAAGGGCAGGCTTTGTAAAGCTGACATCAAATGAATTATAATGCAGAGTGCCTGCTTCATGTTTTAAAGACTATATAGAAAGTCAAAGAGAATTTGCATTAAGCAGGTTTTAAAAACATAATTGTCCTTGCACCAGTTCAGTCAAGTCAAGCTTTTAATTTACAATGAAAATAACCAGTGATTTAAAATCAACTTTACGTGTCTAGTTAAAAAACCACCCAGATTTAAAAAAGAAAGAAAGAAAAGGTCTTGCTTTAAAAAATTAGTAGCACTAAATTAAAGTGTGGATTTACTGCATAAAATGTCAACCCACTGCCCATTACACTCGTGTGTGTGTGTGTGGGGGGGGGGGATTATACACTATATAAAACTACGTAGAAAGCACACAAACTCTGATGGTTCTGCAGTACAAAGCTACACTATGTAAATGCACAAATGAGGAAAAAAGATATCCAACTGCAGCTGACCATTGCCCTCTGGTGGGTGTGAAAAGCACCTGCTTGAAGATGACTAAATATAGAGGGTAACTTAGATTTGTTTGTATTTCTTGTGTTGCAAATTTCACAAGAGCTCAGATTATTCAAGACAAGAAACAAGCACAAATAAACACAATTTATACCAGTTACACAAAAACAAACCAGCTAATTTATTTCTTATTAAGCTGTTTCGTTTCAAAGGAAGAAAAAGAAAGAAAGCACGAAAACGTTAATCCAACAGTAGTAATGTGATGCATGTGTTTATTGTCCGATCCCATTTTGGCTTGGCCATATTAGTCCATGTGAAAGGAGACAGGAGTTGTGATGCTGTAAGCACATACCGTGCATTCTCTGTCCTCCGCTGTGCAGTTGTTGGGCATATTGTGAGGTTTTAATACGAGGGATATGGCGGAGGGCTCGGCTCACATTCACTGTACAGGAAGAGCCAAGAATGACAGTTGCTCCTCTTGCAGCTGAGACATCCATGGATTTATATTGCACTTTTAAAGGTCAGCACATGACAGGCAATCAGTCAGCTCCCAATTGGATGATCAGCAGTCATTTGAATATGTTTCTAAAAAACTTTTCTCATTATTAAAAAATCTGAAATTGCAAGCATTTTCTTGGGGGTGACTCATCCTGATGTAGGTAAGAGTTTAAAAGCCACCCTTAATATTATGATCACACCATCTTATAAAATATACGTAGAAAAAAATCTTTGATAATGGTTATCTTAAAATGCAAAAGGTAAGATGATTTCTTAAAAGAAAAAAAAAAGACTTTGCTGTAAGTTAAGAGAAAGCCATAAGATGAAAAAGCAGAGGCAATTTAGAAAACCATAAAGACTTTAAAAGAAATCTCTAATAATTGTGAAATAAAGTGCAAGAGTCAATATGACTTTTGTGTAATATTAAATAAAATTGCTGTATACATTAGAAACATGTTTTCCTCGTATATTTTGGCTTTCAAATATGACCATATGTAACCCGAGCGATTCTCATATTTAAAGCATGTTCAGTCAAGCCTGCAATGGGTGTAGTTACAACATTTTAATAAGAGGACTCAAACTGCCTGAAGGTGAAAGTGGATGGGAGTGGCAATAAATGTCACATTAAAAGAAATCCTAACACACACTGAGGTTTCATATATATATATATATATATATATATATATATATATATATATATATATATATATATATATATATATATATATATATATATATATATATATATATATATGTGTGTGTGTGTGTGTGCCAAATTGTGGCACACCCATATTTCCAGTTCAAGCATGCTCCCGTGGAACCATCATAGGTAGCATAATATACACAGTGTATTATGAGGGGTGTGTGTGGGGTGGTCGACAAGTCAATTCTGTTTTGTTAAGCTGAGTTATAAAGCTGCTGTCACTGATCTCGAGTGGGCTGAAGGCTGTAATCTCCTTTATTTCTGGGCCAAATCCAAGAAAATACAGTAAAGAACAAAAGCAAGTTCCTCCAGGGTCACATTTCCAAGTCTTTAGAGTGCAAAATGAATACAGGACTGGAAGTTTAGCAGGGATTGCCGCAGGACGAAGTTCAAACACCTGCAGGTTAAAGTACAGTACAGTTAATCGGTGCTAAAACGCACAATGGCGTACGCTGCATTTGATTGAAATGCTGAGCTATTTTGATGGAAACATGCGTAGCCTGTATATGCGCGCAGGCTTCGTCGCTGGCTCAGGAATGTTGGCATCAAGTATGCAGTCCTGACAGACAGCTGCACTGCAGTGGCGTTTTTAACATGCCACACCAGGACACAAGCCTGCAGGATCCTCTGTCTCTGAACAAAATCAGAGAGTGCGTGAAGAAATTAGAGCGAAACTACTGGCGAAGCGAGACGCAGAGAACTCACCAGTTTGACTCTATCTGTGGGGATGTTAGAGTTAAAAAGATTGCTGAATTTCCTTTGAAATTTGAGAGAGAAAAGAAAACCATGTGTATAATAAAATATTTCCCCTCAGAAGTCTGTGTCCAGTTTGAAAAACTTGCAGCTTTTATAAAAGCGTAAGAAGCAAAGCATTCTTTTTAAGTATGACCCTGCGGGGTTCTGCACCGACTCCATCAACGAGTCTGTAAACCGCTCCTTCATGCTCACAAACACTTGACACCTTATTCTCTCGCAAGTGACTCTTTAATCACTAATCCCCAAGAGTTTTGGCGTTATTTCCACCCTCTGCCATTTCACCCCATCACACAACCACAGTATTCATTACACTAGGTGTATCGCGATCGGCTGGTTGCCCTGTTTATTTTGTACATGTTCAGCCCCGCCCTGCAGACGCGCTGATATCACGCAGTTGCGTAATTTGACAAGCCAGCGCAAAATAGGGAGAATGAGCGTTTGACAGCTGCCGTTTTCCTGCTACAGATTTCTTCGAAACAAAAGAACACTTATGCTGCATTCATTCGCTAAAGATTTCGGATAGTTGCCCAGAATCTCTGCTTGCATGGCCGCTGCCGTGAGGAATAATAATGTTTGGGTTGCTCCGCGGCAGGACGCGCAGTTCCTCCAGAAAACCTCCGCACCATTGACATCCGACGGTCTTAGAGGTGAAGATCATGGACAAGTGCTCTGTAACACGAGGGATGCCATCCCGGGAACTTCCTCCTTCCACGATTACAATTTGGTAGGGGCTCGTATTATTATTATTATTTTCTTTCCCCGTCTGCCTCTCAGCATCACAGGCTTTACTGGTGTCAGCAGGTTTAACGCAGGATTACAGTGTGTTGCTGATCAAAGCAAAAAAAAAAAAGAAAGAAAAAAAGGCTGTTTTCATTTAAAGATGTGACCCACGATACTGAAGGAAGGCCCGTGTAATTACAGCTAAATCCTGGGCTTTTAACCTCTGCATCGATGCTGCTATTTACTAACTGTTAAGAGGGGGAATTGCAAACAGGACATGGCTGGGATGTGACGCGTTGCTCCCGCTCCTGAAACAACTCCTGAGGAAGATGCATTGCCGTGCAGAGCAACTGCATGTTCTAATTTCAGCCATGTATTCTGAAACAGCTCAGCCTGGAGTGTTTTAGAAGGGCGTCTGCTGCTTGTAGGGAGGGGGTGGTGGGGGCGTCTTTGATGTGGATGGGTGCACACGAGTAGGCCCCAGCATGCATCCCAGATTAATTTACGTCAGTTACTTTTGTTATTGTCAGACTTCTAGTACCTTAAATGGGCAATAATGGGAAGTTCTGAATGTCTCTGATTTTTCATTAACTCTTGCCCCAATTAATATTTCTCCAAGTCCAAAGAAATAATGATATAAACAGATGAGTGCATGATGAGTGCTGACCTTGATAAATCTGAATGAAAAATGTCCTAAAACTAAGCAATTAGTGAGCTTGAATCAATTGCACAACACTTGTATTTCCTATTCTGCTGTCTTTACATCCACAGTAACAATCTTGCTACGACTCACCTGATCATTTTCCTCTGTTTTGCCTCTCCCAGGGTAAATCTGAGATGGACAGCTATTTGTGTTCACAACCACAGGATGTAGTAAATTCCAAAATGATGTGCAGAGACAGCACCCTGGCTCTAGAGCCACCTTTCACTGAGGACTTTGCCTCCCCTTACAGCGTCAGCATGAGTTTGCTCCTTCCCGATGTCACATATCTGCACCCAGGCCTTTGCAGGACTGTCAGACAGATCAAAACCGAGCCAACAAACTCTCTGATGCATCCCGCGTGCCAGGGGAGCGGAGTATCGCCAGCAGTCTCTGAATACCCAGGGTTTTTTTGCGCAGCTGACACTGCAAGTGGTAACTTCGTCATCAAGCAGGAAGTGCCAGATTTCCAGGACGTTCCCCTATTTCAGCTTTTGAACTCTGATCTGGAACAGCTCATTCACAGCTCGCAGGTGAACCCCATCCCCATAGCCCCGTTAAGCATTCCCACTGGGAATGTTCATGCTGGCCCAGTCCCGAATTCTACGAAACCTGCGAGCAGCTTGCAGAACGAATGTTTTTCATTTAATCGACGCGTGGGCCATCAGCCAGGATCAACCTATCTGCCACCTTCTCCGCCAAACTCTGAGCCCTCAAGTCCAGACAGGGGCAAAGGAGTCCTTCACAACCTCTCCCCACCTCCATCCTACGAAGCCAGCATCGCCTCTAAGTTAAATTTTGAGACCCACAATTCCATTGACCTTGGACAGACACCCAGCATAGCTCCAATCCAAAACCAAGATCAAATTTCCACGTCTGGATTCATCCAAAGTTCAGGTTCTGGACCAGTACAGCGTTCAAGCCTGACACCAGTTCAAACAACGTCGGGTATTGGCCCGCTGTCCCCGGTGTTGGCTCAGTCGGCTCCAGTTAAGTACAATCGAAGGAATAATCCTGATCTGGAGAGACGGCGGATTCACCACTGTGACGTCCCAGGTTAAGACTTCTGTTCGGTCTCCATAACAACAATTAATTTGAGTTTAAATTTTGTCAACATTAAAAAAGATATAAAATGCAAGTACTTAATGTGCTCTGTCTGTTTGTTTTTACAGGCTGTCAGAAAGTATACACAAAGTCATCTCACTTAAAGGCTCATCTGCGGACGCACACAGGTAAAATGTTCTGAGTTGCACTTCTTATTTTTGGATGAAATTGGTGACGTTGCCAGGCAGAAAAATTGCACTTGGCTTGCAGATGCATTCTGTCTGCTGACAGACCTGGCCCACATCTCACTGCTGTCAAATCACATAAACCCGCAGCTCTCATAAAGAGAGCAGGGACGACGACAGGACATGGTGTGATTTATGACTCACAGTTGTGGCTTAGTGTGAGTTTGTTTTTTTTAATTGGATGGAGTAGTTTGGGTTTTTTTCTTGCATAACATTAAATATTGAAGGAATTCAAATATATTTAAATATATAATGACTGGCTACCTTTATTCTTCAACTTCTTCCCGATGAAGGTGAGAAGCCGTACCACTGTTCCTGGGAGGGATGTGAGTGGCGCTTCGCCCGCTCTGATGAGCTGACACGCCATTACAGGAAACACACCGGGGCAAAGCCTTTTCAGTGTGGAGTGTGTAACCGCTGTTTCTCCCGCTCTGACCACCTGGCCCTGCACATGAAGAGACACCAGAGCTAGAAACCTCTTCCTATAAAAACATCAATCTTCCTTTCCTGTTTTTTGTTTTGTTTTGTTTTTTTTGGACAAAATACCATCATATGCATATCAGCAAATAAACATGTTAAAAACTGTGAAACTTATTTCACTCACTCCAAAAGGGGCAGATAATCTTAGCAGTGCTGGCCCACAAATACGAATAATAATAATGTAAAAAAGATCAAATATTATGGTTGCCTTATTTTTTTTCCACACAAATGCCTCAGTTTAGGGGATGTTTGCATAGGTATTAGTAAAAAGAACAAAAAAAAAAAAACATAATGTAATAACGTAACTATAATGTATCTTTTTTAAGATTTTATTTTAATTCTACACAAAAACATTTTGAAATTTAAATTTTATATTTAGGTGTTTTCATTGTACACATCATATCACTCACGTGTCGTAGGGGCATTTATTTAGTATGCTGCAAACTGCTACACTGTAAGTGCAGATATCTATGTATGCTATTAGCCGGAGGGAGGACGATGTTGTTGCAGCTAGTAGGTCAAAGGGTTGGTTGTGCATTTGTGTAATATAGAAAGTAAAAGCACTTAAGTTAAAGTTGCAGGAAAGCAAGTTGCAGAGTTTTCTGAAGCGGTAGCAGGAAGAATAAACATTGAGGGGGTGATGGGCATTGTTTGTGAGCCATGTGGTGATTGCATTGCTTACAACATGAGGACACTTGGTATGAGATATTAAGCGTTGAATGACCAGCACGGTGAATGATCTTTATCTGTGCTCTGACACTGTAACATACACATGGTCCTTACAGAGAGGGTTGTCTTTTTTTTTTCTAAGTGCAGCAGATGAATCCAAATGTTGCATCTTGATTTTAGGATTTCTGTGAACACTTTCCACTACTGTGGTGTTTAACTTTCAGCGAGATCTCATTTTATATTAGGAATTCGAAGTGCTGAAACAATTTACAATATCTTTGGGAACATTTATTTTCTCTCTCCTGTTCGTTGTCATCGTGGAGAAATCAAAACAATTTGACACTTAATGTTTTCAGTGTGAACATCTATGAAAGTTGATGGTTTCTTTGACTTCTCTCCAAATATCAAACACCTTTTTGAAAGTGCCTTTAACTGCTTAGTTGTTGCTGTTTTTTTTGAATGAATGAATGAATGAAAAACGAAGCTGCCCCTGCCTGTTAAAACCATCGACTATGTTCCTCTTAATTTCCACAATGTAACATTAATAGAAATCTCTATTACCTGACCAAATTTGAATATGGCTTAGCAAAAACTAATTTTAAAGTTTCTGTTATTTAAGATGTATATATTTTGTATCTGCTGTTTTAAAATAAAAATAAAAAAGAACCATGTATTTCTTTTGGATTGTATTACAGTTTAAAATTTTCCTTTTTTAAAATAAATTAGGTTTGTTTATTTTTGTTTTACAAAGTACAAAAAGGATTAGATTACGCCGCTACAGTCGACGCTGTTACGAGTTTATCCAGCCAAGAAAGAAGCGCAGCGAATTATTGCAATACTGTTGAATAAATAAATATGCACAAAGGTCAGAGGTTTGTGTCAAAGCTGAAACATTAACATGTAGCCTAAACTGATCAAATGTCCAATGGAGCTGTGTGTCCCTCACGGTGCAAATAAAGATGTTTTGTGTTGAATATTAACTTTTGAAATGTCTGATAATTTATTCACAACATTTAAAAGGTTTACTCTAGCCATATGTCTCCATGCTAAATCTGGAGAAAACGCTGGCTAATGCTAATCTTTTGTTGCTTGCAGAGCGGGAATATTGCACGTTATTATATAATTTTACACCACAGCTTTTGCTTTCAGTGAACCTTGCTGGTATTGAATAAGAAATAGCACAAAAACAGGCATGGCAATGTTGATCGGTTTTTGCTTTAGAAATTCTGCTTTTTATGCAAAATAGGAGGGAAAAAGATTAAACGTGGCTCATTGACACCATTATTTTTTAAGTTACAAGCTGAAAATACAGATAGTTTTAGAAGGATAATAAAAAGAACTCATGTAGCACCTTTGTAGTCTGTCTAACTTTCCCAAGGACACTTGCCAGCTGGAGGAGCCAGTTTTTCTGGAATTTGCTAATTAGTCCAGACCACACCCCGATTCATGACTTTCCTTTTTAACAATCTGGTGTAATCAAAACAAAACAAGTCATTTTCTTGGTTTCTCTTGGAAGGTGTCCCTAACATGAGTCATAGCAAAGCTTTTGCAAAAAGTACCAGGAGAACCTGTAAAAGCCACAGAAGGTGTCTGAGCTTGTCCTGGGTGCAGAGGAACTCCTGAACTCTTCTGAGGATTATTTACTAGTGTAAGTCCCCCCCCCCCAGCCCTCCTCCCAGTGCTTTACATTACTTACGGTACAGTAAAGCCCACATAACTCAGACTCTAGTGAGTGATAAATCATTCAGGTGAGATCCTGCACAGTAAAATGCTTAGTGGAGTGGGAATTGATTGTAATCATCTCAATCCGTTGCTGCCTGACAGAAACATTCATCCAGACCTCGTTATAATAGAGCAGAGGACAGGAAGTACAGGGTGCATTCTTTTAGCTGAAACCTTTTCTCAGAAAAGGCTTGTTTGAGAATACCAGGTCTTAAAATACTACTCTTTGTTGATACTACATAAGAACAACAAAGCATGTGATATTACACCGAGGTACACAATGTTTTAGTTGGACGATTCAAAACGTCTTTTTCCGCTTCCAGTAGCGGTCCGATGAACTTTGCGTACAGACCACTGTACTGTTGTTCAGCTACGTCTTCCCTAATAGCGAGATTAGTTTTCCGAATGCCAGCGAATGGGAGTTCTCGGATGTCTAAGTGACACCGAAACCACATTCCACCCATCTCAGTCATAGATAGCAACTGGCTCCGTCCCAGTCTGTTACATACAAAATGCAACTTTATTAACCTTCATGCCTCCATTCATATTAATATACATGTATATGTTTGAACTTATTTTAATTTCACAGCTCCATCCATATGAAAAATACAGAGAAAAAGGCAAAAACACTGACTGGATACTTAAACAACTCTCGGAGAAAAGGAAACAAAAAAAAGTGTAACAGGAGAAAAAAAAAGAGTACATCTGTTGTTGAAGTTTTGAAAAATATCAGGATTAAAAATTTCTGTTACAGATGTGGAATTCCATGAGCAGAATCTCCCTTTTTGAAGCGATGTTGAGCAATATCACATTTTTCTTTACGGTAAGAATGAAAAGATCTGAATATATTTACACTACACTCACTTTACATAAATACAGGAACAACGATTACTGTACGTAATATCAGCAAACTTGAAACAAAGGCATTGGCTTCACTACCTAAATTTTCAAAACCAGGAAAATCAAAAGCAGATGTTATACAGAAAGTAAAATATATATTGAACTGACAGAAACTGCAAGATAAGTATTCATTAAGAGAGGTGTGACTGCTGGAATCCCAGTCACAGGATTTTTTTTCCTTTCTTTTTTTTTTCTTTTTTCCTGTGAGTATGATTCCTCATCATCTTCCATGGAATCACTATGTTGAATTGATGTGTTGAAGCTGAAACACCAAGAGACCTTTGTAACTCGGTTTTGTTACCCTTAGAGGAAGTGACTTATTGCAAGCAAAGTAATAATGTGTGCTATAAACAGCCTGTGAAAGTGTTATGGGAAGATGCTGCATTGTACACAATGGTATAAGGCTCAGTGCGAAAAGAAAGTTCAACATTAGAGGTCCGACTTGCATAATGTTGTCTGTGCTTCTTTTTTCCCCCCCAGAATTCGTGGTTTTCTCGTTTGAAATTTATTAATCCAAGCACGCGTGCTGAAATCGAAGCTCTGCACAGAGCAGCTGATATTACAAGTTTGTGATATGAGGCACTAGTCATTATTATTATTGCATAACTTTGACCCTGGTTACCGTAACAAAATTATGCTTTAAAATATGAGGAAAGAGATGCTGAAGGGAAATACAATACACCCTGTCCTATGGAGACACCATCTTCAAGTCAAATTGAGATTTTCAGAAATTGGTGTATTAAGGCATGCAACGTCATATACTGAATACAGGAGTACATGTGTCGCTGATATGTGCTTGATCGGTAGAATTTCTTGTCGGGTATAGCAAAATAGCAACACAGGGAATTGTGTACCTTAATACTGTGTATAAATAATTGGTCGATTCTAGCAAACACTGGTTCAGCCTTGGGAACTGAAAAAAAATGATTTGATCATGAATGTGTTTAACCACAAACCAAAGAGAAAATAAAAAGCAAACTGTTCTATAACATCACATATGATCATTTACATGATGAATACCATTAGCCCCATTTCACTGTATATCAAATTAGATAAATTACAGTCTCTGAAAAAAGACTTTACATGTATAAATGTATTTCCTGCATCTACTAATCAAAAGCCCTATTTTTCCAATGTATGTACAGGCTGTAGAACTTTGTAATAAGTTTTATCTTCACTATCACATATATTACAACATTTCAAAATGTCCTTTGTACAGAAGAGAAAGATTTATATGCAAATGAAGACGTGCCCCTCAATCATAAAAACGCTCTAATACATTATAAGGATGATAAAATACGATGATGATTATTCGCTTATAAATTGACATCTGAAATAAAATCATTTGAATATCATACGAAACAAACAAACAAGGTGCTGATATGGTTTTGCCAAAATGCTAATACAACTGGGCATAATGTCGTGCACAAACAATACAGATAAATAATGACAACATGCGTTCTCCAACAAACCGAGAAGGGCGTCGCACGCTTCCGTGCGGAAATTGCTTCCTGGATTTGGCTGTTTTACTGAAAGTGAGAATGTGGAATCCAAGTTTGTGCATTAGCGTGCAAGTGTATGGATTTCAAGGTACCGTAATCGAAAAGGTTAACATTTTTCTTTTTTACTGGCCTAGGTCCAATAGATGCATTTGGCAGCATTATCGAATAACATTGGTTGGCCTGATATTTTATGTCCGAAGCTTTTACGTAGCATAAAGAGCGCTGGAAATACTTGCAAAAATGTCCGTTATTAGGTCTATAAAAATATATTTTTAATTGAATTTCCTGATTAAGGTTAAGTGATGCTTTCCAATAAATATATCTCTGCCGGAAACTGCTTCTAAAAGGTACTCCTGCTGTGAATACAAACACACACACAGAAAAAAAGAACGGAAAAAAACAGTGTGCATGTATTTGTGTATGCATGTGTGCAATTCCTGCATTTTTCTGCTTTTTACATGACCAAATCTCAGGTAAATCAGACATAAATCATAACTTATATCTGGTCTGAGGCGATTTCAAGTGACTTTGTTTGTGTTTGAGACAAACAACAGGAATAGAAATGATAAATGTGGAGACAATCACCAGCTGGGAGACATCAGATTAGAAACCAGTCAGTAACGGAGGGAGTTGCGGTACAGAGCGTGAGGAGGTGGCCAAGCTGGGAACTTCTCCTCGGATATTGACATCAGCAAACAGAACAAAGAGGAGGTTTAATGTTCCTTCCCATCACTTTGTTCAGAATGTATTGCTCTTCTGTATTGTACACCAGGTGCCACACTATCCCTGTAACACTTCAGCTGGTGTCAGTGTCATTTTATGGACAAGTGCTGCGGTGCTGTGCAAAACCACAACACAAATTCCTTTTTTTTCTGTTAAACCCAGCTGAAATGACTTTTTCTTTTTAAAAAATGAGAAATGTCAGGACACAATAAAAGTCTGTAAGGTGCCTCTATTTTTTCACATACTGGAAATCTCCTCTGATTGTTCAGTTCACTGTACATGAGGGGTTGTATTTTCTGAGTCAAACATAAGCAATAAGCAGGCATTAAAAAAGAAGCAAAACCCAATAAACAAAACATTTTTATACTGAAGTATATTTATCCTTTAAGATTGCACTTTACTGATTGCTAATCACAGCTCAAAATCCACCAGATTTTTTTTTTCCTTTTTCTAATAAATGCTTTGAAGAGGCTCAACATAAACATAAAGAACAGCACTGATGAGATTTGGAGTTGTCCGGCCATGTGAGTGGATCATCAATGGTGTGTGCTGGTGCGATGATATGCAAGTCCTATTTCCATTTATGAAAACAGGCATTGAATGACTGAAAAAGTGGAGGTGCTGATGAGGTTGATCTTTTCGGGTTGTGGGCATTTGAGTCTATCTTGATTACAGTTTGCAGGCGATGAGAGAGGTGAAAGTCCAACCTTCTTTTAGCTTCTACAAGGGATGCCTCAGATCTAAGAGCAGAAGCCAACAGGAAAATGAAACCACTTATGATTAAATGGTGCCCCCTGCTGGTCACAAATCAGACTCACACAGGGGGGCGTGGTGAAAAAACACTACCTGTAACTTCAACTACCGGTACATCCAAGTCCGTTCCCGTGATCCAGTCGAGGCCAAACTTCTTCCTGCTCACACAGGAAATCCATTCCTTACAACGGGGTCTTTCACATTATGAATGCTGGAAAAGCAGCCGTTTGGAACAATAATGAAAAGAAAGACACCAAAACAAAAAAAGACACAGTTGCAATTGCATTATACTTTTTTTTGTCCAAATAAAGAGTTAATCTTAAAAATCAAAGTGAAACATTTACGAACAGTGCTGTAAAAGACAGTTCCCTATTATACTCCAAGCAAAGACAAAAAAGATCCTGCCGTCTCTTCGTTCCAAACCAAAGAGGATCCAGAAGTGACCCTGTTTTGTGCTCCTCAAGCTCTGTGCACCTTCATCCATCAGTCTTCTCTGTCTCCGTCTTCTCTCCTTATGAAGGATGAGGGCATGTGTGCGTCTGTGTCTGTGCGTGGGTGTGAGTGTGATAGTGTGTGTGTGTGTGTGCGCGTCCAGGCCGGCTGAAAACATTCACAGGGAGATCCCGCTCCCCTGGCTGCCTGTGTATGCATGTGAGTGTGTGTCTTTTCGTTGACCTCTCCATCTCTCTCTTTATCGCTCCGTCTGATTCACACCAGCATGTGTCTCCGTCGGTGCAGGGCCAAGTGGTCAGATCTGGAGAAGCTGCGGTCACAGTCTGCACACTTGAAGGGCTTCACCCCTGTGTGTTTCCTGTAATGCCTCGTCAGCTCATCAGAGCGGGCGAACTTCCAGGTGCAACCGTCCCAGGTACACTTGTATGGCTTTTCACCTGGAAAGGAAGTCAGAAAACACAGTCCATGTTCAGTCGCATTTCCGGCAAATTAATTAGGAAAATCTGCACTTGATGAGTGATAATCCATGAATTACTGCTAACCTAATGTCCACTTTGGTAGTGCACGTTTCAAGAATCTATATAACTCACTAAAATGGTATGGATGTCTGATGAGATATTATTGAAAATATTTAAACACAAAAAAATTACAGGAACATATAAGTCACGCATCAGATTTCGACAGGGAAATATTCAATTTGAAAGTCTTCACTGAAAGACTGTGGAAGCACAAAATGATGCAAAAGCCTGGATTCAAAGTCACGGCAAAAAAGAAACATGAATTTGATCAAGTGTTATCTTAATATTCTGAGCAGTCTATACTGTTGGACTTCAAACTGGCTTTAAAGTCTATATGATTTCCAGTGAATAAACAGCAAATTGCTGTATATTGGCTAAACAACTGATATGCTATATTCTATAACAGGCCAGGAGCCGACACCTTTGCTACCCATAAGTCAAAATTTAGGGTTATTATCTGAAAAATTTCAAATCTCAAAAAGTTGCCTTTCTAACTCAAACCTCTGAGAAAAATCACTCAAAATTTAGAAAATAACTTGAAATTTCCAAGTAATTAAATTGAAATTTGGAGAGAATAACCTCAAATTTTGACTTTAGATGGCAAAATGTGTCTTTTTTTTTTCCATAGAAACCTTGTCAAATACAAAAAAGGTCTAATTGTGGACTGAGGTCAGAGACCTTTTACAGGGAAAAGCATTTTCCATTATCCTAACAGCTTAATGTTCACTGCTTGTCAGCTAGTGCGCTGGCTGAAAAGTCAGGCTTTGCAGCAGCCTGAGAGAAATGACTGATTTTATAATGTGAGGTGTCACAATCATCAAAGATCTACACGGTTGGGGTAATGAACGCAACATGCTTATTTCATTTGCATAAATGGTCTCCATATGTGTATATGCACTTAATCATGATATGCCACAGTTCTTTTCTTTTACGACTCTACTGCGAGGCCAATTCTTTAAATAATGCTTGACCATTAAAAAAAGTGTGCAGAGTAGTAACGTTCTTCTCAATGTGTGAACAGAATAATGTATAATTTCTTGTGTGGTGCTATAACGTTGTGCCAGGGAGCCATACAATTTACAATCAGTATACACCTTTTACTTAAAGCAGACTCTGAGGCTTGAAATGATTTAAGGAAGCTATAACTTCAGTGTCCGTCCACAACAATGGGAGATCGTTTCAGTAGGAACGGCTGTAATTGTTTTAGCACTTTTCATGAAATAAATCATGTTAAGGACAATTCAGCCTTCTCAAAAAGTAATTAAAATGTTCCAAGATGCCGTATGCTGTCTTGTCTTACTGCGTTCATGAGACAGATAAGAATAAGTTTAGCTGCTCAACGCTCTTCTTCTGTGAGTCAAGACTCTAAAGTGGTTTTCAGCAGTAACTTTCTCAAAATGTGAAATGCCACCTCACTTAGACTTAAACAAATAGCATTTAACAGCATCAAAATAAAATAACAGCATTTCACAACAACTGTTCTCACACGTAGATTTACTGACCTGTATGCGTCCTCCGGTGTGCTTTTAAATGCGAGCTTTTGGTGTACACCTTATTGCACCCCTCAAAGTCACATCTGTGGATTCTTCTCTTTTTGGAATCCGGTGACTCCGACCTCCGAGGACGCCGTATGCTGTCGATACTGAACGGGGACATGGAACTGCAAGGAGGACAAAAAGTAGCAACAGATAACATTATTAGAGTCTGATGATGTCTTTGTCTTCTTCCGTGATAAAGAGCAGTTGTTGAAAGTTTTGAAGAATAAGTCAGTCATTTTAATTAAAGTTTGCAGTGCATTTCAATTCAAAACCTGCTGAAGAATATTGCAGTGTTTATTTAACTTGCATTATTGCACCATTTACCATTTCAGTTTCAGTTTTCAGTTTTATTTGTCATATGCAAGTTAGCACAGGGTCACATTGCAATGAAATGTGTTTGACGAGCAGCAGTCACTCAGCAGCATGGTACAGTAGAAGAAAATATAATAAAATATAATAAAATAAAATAATAAAAAAAATAGAAAAATAGTAAAGAGCAAAATATTAGAGAGACGTGGTAAAAGATAAAAGATGACTAAATATATATGTATCTATAAATATAAATATATGTACACTAGTGATTAAATAAGAAAATCTTGAAAAGAAATATGACGGGAGGGCAGATGGGATATTGCACAGGAATGAGCAGCAGAAAATTACAGTATTGCACTTTTTAAATATAAATATTAATAACAATAAAGTGGCGTGACCAGTGCAGATTAAACAGAGTACTTGTGAAGCTGCAAGGTAGCTTCTGAGTGCGTCCTGTGGAGTGTGTGTGTTTAAGTGTTGTGGTTGAGGTGTCGTATGGCTTGGTGATAAAAACTGTTTTTAAGTCTTGTAGTCCGAGCAGGCAGACTCCTGTAACGTCTGCCAGATGGTAACAAGGAGAACAGCTGATGATGATTTGCAATAAAAGGTTTAAGTTTTTGTTTTATGCAACCAAAAGAACATAAAACATAACCGTCATACCGGCTGTAATGTCACTAGTTATTGTGTTAAGAGAGGAAAAGGTGTGTAGATAAAAGACAGACTGGTATTTACAGAGTGCTTTTGTGTGCTTAGTGAGAGCTCACTACGCATTTACACTGGAAGCACACAGTGCACAAAGACGTTCATACAGCACTTTGCTTTATGCGCTTGATCTAGAGCTCACAGTCACACAATTTGAGGTTCATCTTACCCAAAGACATTTCAACATGTCAGACTCTAGGAGTCAAACCACCAGTCTTCTGATTTGTGGATGATTTTGATGCCCTCAATAAGTACAACCATTTTATCTCTTTCTTGTAAAAAGTAGTGCGTTTCTAAACGGAATCAACATATATGTATTTTTGAAATGCAAAAAAAAAGACAGTATACAGTGAATATTGAAAGATAGACACGTTGAAGGTGGCAGAGCAGCAGCTTTGCCAGCAGGTGGCAGTGCAACTCTACTTAAGTACCTCTGAAAAAGTATGTAAGGTAAGAGGGCTGATATTCGTATGGTTCCAATACTATTGTTAAAGCAAAAGTGGTGAGATGAAGAAGTTTTTGTCTTTTTTAAAATCTCTGTGTGAGTGATTTATGTACTCATTGCATTTTGGCATTTCCTCTCCAACAAGCAGTCAGTATCACCGTCTACTGTATTTGTCATTGTGAAGCAATGCTGCAAAGTGTGTGCCTGTGTCAGTGAGCATGTGTGTGCGGTTTCACATGCATGTCTGACTTGCCAGTGTTTGTGAGCGCAGTTGCAGAGTACAGTCATCATATCTGTAGTTAATCTGAATGTACTGTCATCTTTGTGTTCTGAAGGCAGCGCTGCACACAAGCACACAACCCAGAGAGAAATCCAGAAGGCAGCAAGAGGCGGTCAGAAGTTCATGCCTCGCCCATGATTGTTGACTGTGCAACAGTGAGCACCTTTTTACACAACACATGACTCGTGCACGCAGCCGGCAAACTGGCGAGAAAAACTGAGATACGATATTGAGCGAAAACAAGAACATCTCTGTTTTGTAAAGGGGGGAGGAGTGATATATTTGGGATATATTTAACAGGGTTCTCTGCTTATGCTGTGAGGCTCGGAAACAGGTAAAAGGTTGAAGTGGGTACAATTAAAGCAGAGTAGGGGGAGGAGGAACTGCTAAAATCATGTCAGAGGAACAGGGGCTGCCAGACAGGCCCTCCAGTGAACTGTCTCCACCGCACACAACCCACTTCCTGTCTCTCTGTCTTACACCAAAGCACAGTCAAATGCAGATACAGTATACACGCACAACAAAGATAAACACATAGCTATACGCAGGCTATATAAATACACTGAAACAGAAGCGCACGAATGCATACAGATCACCTGTTACTCTTGGCTTACTGCCAAACTGAAGCTGTACAGGAAATGAGCACACGGGTCAGATATGAAGTGAACTCCATTTCCCCTCTCATTTCTCTCTCTCTCTCTCTCACTCTCTAAGCTCAGGGAATATTGCACTGTAACGTGATGACAAAACAAATGAAGAATTTAAGACGAAGAGTTAAACTCCTTTTCTCAAAATGATTGATGAGTTTCCCGCATCACATATAATCTAGATGAAAATTTAGAGGGCCGTTTAGAGTGCTGTAGAACTCTGCGTGTGTGTCTGCCCGGGAAAGTAAAGAGAAGAGCCAGTGGAAACACTCTGAGCTCAGACCATCGAGCAGATGAGGCGGATGTTTACATTCTGACTTCATCCATGAAGTGACTTCATGATTATGATATAATTTAGGAAGGTCTGAGTACAACAGCTTCTAAAACAAAGAACAAGCAACCATCATAAATTATTTCACCGAATACAACGCTGCTGCGTTTCAAGAGCTCAGTGACAGATTGGTGTAATCAGTAGTGGGAGTATTTATAGACGTTTTGTGCATCTGCAAAAAAAAAAAAAAAAAAAAAAAATTAAGTGAGAAATGTTCCAGTTCTCAAAGAAGAACGCCCATTGCTCACCACCGCTCACCAGTGACATAAAGGTAAACAGTGGAAAACTTCTAATCCCACTTAAATGACATTTTAATGATTCAAGTGAGGAAATTGGGTCACAACAAAAAAGCCAGTGAGCAGAATTCAGTGCATAATTGAAAAATAGCAATAGAAGTTAAAGGCTTAAAGAGAACTGAATATGAAATACTGTGACAGAGTTATTACTAGACCTACTGATTTAAGCTCCTGCTACACACTCACAATGAATACACGTACAGTCATGCGATTTGCCTGATTATTACTATTATATAATATATGACTATTTTGATAATCTGATAGATGTCAATTAAGAGCATTTAACAAGAAAAAAAGTGGCAGGAATTCGGTGCTTTTCAACGATAGCGTTGTAAACGCACAAGAAGTCTTCACTTTTACTACCTCATTATAGATGCACAAATTAATTTTTCTCATTTTTAAAAATCTAATAATAATCCCAAATGCAAGAAAGCACACAAAATGTATCTCTTTGGATCTTTCATGCTTATAATGTAGTTCTTGTGTGACCGCGAATTGGTTATATTTTCTCATTAGAGCCCAGAGGAAAACTCACTCTGCCTTGAACCCTGAGTCACCGCAGCATAATGCTTGTATGAATGTGTCTGTTTGTGTCTCCCGAAGTAGCAGAAAGAAATGGGAAGTACAGCTGAGAATAATTTCAAACAGCGCTAACCTCTGTTTTTGTTCCTTTGTTTCCCCGTTTTTGGTTTTTTTTTTTTTCCCATCATCATCCACTGGGCTCTACACATACGACAGAAAGACGGGGAGCATGGGGAATGAGTGTGTGTCACCTGCATTAGGGATTTCCCACAATACAAGCACAATACATATTTCTAACTCCTCACCCGCAGCGGGGTCACAACACCGGCTTGAGCACAGCAACAGCACGACCTGCTTCAAGGCACTGGTGGAATTATCAAGAAAACAGGAAAGGGAGTGCTCAAGTTTGTGTATGTGTGCGCTGGAACACTGCCCACCGGGCATTCCTGTACCTGTCCGAGGATACTACCCCTCACCTCGCCCACATCTCCTCCCTCCACCTGCTCTCTGGCCCCCCAGGTCCTTGGGGACCTGCCAGACTTCGACAGAGACAACCCTCCCAACACAAGCCCCTGCCCCCAGCCTCACACACCTCTCCTCTCTGTCTTCCTCTCTTTCACTCGCACTCTTCCACAATAGCCTATCCTCTGATCCCCAGGGAAACGCATGAATATGGAGGAGGCTGACCAAGTAGCACATGATACACACAAACTCGCTCTCTACCCAACTCTCCTTTCACTCATTTATTTATATATGGATACCTATTGGAGGCTGCAGGCACTCCCGTCCTCCGCCCTTACACCTCACCTCTCTGATGCTCTCTGGGTGACTGTTTGTGTAAATGTGGCTGCCAAATTATGTAAAGCTGCTCTTTCCACAAGCGCGGCATACACATTTAAATGAAAAGAAACGCAATATAGCGACGCAGTGGACTGATATGTTTATAAGTCGGCTTCTGTTGCGGTGCAGATGTCCATCGAGTGCATGTGCTATGTCAACACACAACGCACATTCTTCCTCTCTGCGGCCAAACCGGCGTGTAACTCAAGAAGACTACAGACTGCTTTGTTTTTCACAGACAAACATGCAAGTCTGTGTTCCTGTTGACAATGGCTGACCTCCTTCTGGAACCAGCTGTTCTGTCCACTGTGCAGAAAACACGTGCATGCATACAGTACAAAACACGCACACACACACCGGAGGATTAATACTTACAGAAGTGCACACATACTTTTTTTTCACACTAACACACACGCACGCACAGTCACAGTCACATACACAGCGTGCACACAGGAGTTTCCACACAGCACAGTCTGCACTTTGCACACAGAGAAGTGAGTGTGTGGGCAGGCCCTGGCAGGGCAATGCTAACCCTGGCTGGTGATTTATCGCCATAGTGAAAGCTTGGGCTGTGAAAGGTTGTGTCCTGCCAACCTCTGTTCTCCTCTGACCACCCGGTGCCCACGTGTGGCACTCAGGGGCACGCCTGTCCCTTTCAATAACCTGCATCGAAACCTGAGTCCTCTGGTGCGTGTGTGCTTGTGTGTGTCTGAAGCACAGCAACCTATACTTGTACCCCTGAACCACAGCTTTACTATTATGTGCTGTACTTTGGAACTACAATAAAAGATTTAGGTTAATTACAGTAGATGGTCACACAGCCAATGGATGACAAACAAACAATACAACATCTAGTACACAATGTCAAACCTGCCAGCTAGAACATTACAAAACACAGTGAGTGCCGGCAGCCTTGTTAATGTCGCTACGGCATTAGCAGGATTCTCAAGGAGTCCTGGAATACTTTCCTTACAGTTAGTCTAAATAAAAGTCTGATGGGTATTAACTTGAGTCTACCCAGGCTGGCAATTATGACTGTTCTGGGTTTATGAGCAGCAGCGCAACAAGGACAGGGCCGAGCCAAATGCTTCTCTGCATCTGATTTCCTCCCTCTGATAAGAATTCTATACGCTGTCGTCAACTTTTCATTTCAACACAGATGGACTGGCACGGCAGGAGTTGATGTCTGTAGGCCGAACAGGGCATAAAGTATGTCTGAGCCATATGCATACAGGCATATAGATGCACGCCCACGCAGACACATCCAAAGAGTGGAAGAGCGGTTACAAAACCACACGGAAATGCACAATGCTAAGGATTACAATGGATCTGATAATGACGCCCTCCTCCAGGGAGTCACAAAAACATATTAGTACTCTGTGCTCTGTCTATTCAGAAATTCAAGACTGCAACATCACTGGCTTGGATGACTAAAGGGATTTTTTTTTTTTTCAATTTTACCATATTAAATCCATTGAAGATGATTTAATTTTCAAAATAAAAGCCTCTAATAAATGCGTGCACACATGATAAGATGTTATATTATAAAACATATTTACGTGTATTAAGTTTCATGCATTATTTCTGTGAGCTGTTTTTTTTCCCCTTTATGCAATGCAGAGTGCTACTTATTTTAATAAAGAGCTCTGCTGTGCTGTCATTATTAACTATTTGGCTCAGTAATAAAGCAAAGTAACAGTAGTTCGCATAAATTTGCTTTCCCCAGCACTAACAATAATGCACCAGTGGAACAAACTGAAACTTTCATGTAACCAAATTTAACACCGGTCACTGGTAAAGAACGCAAAAACCAAAGCCACATACTTCTGAGCATCTTGTTGTCATAACTCCGACCCAACTCATGGCAGAGATCCACATTTGATTTATGGCTTTAAAGTTAGCGAAGAAAAAAAAGTCAGCACCAGGATTTCCGGCGTGTGTTCAAGAAAAAAAATGAATATACTCACTCTTGTACAGCACGGGCTATAGACAGCGCGGTAGAGCCGGTCTCATTAACACTGTCCAAGGTCACGTTTGGCAGGTCATCGTCATCGCTGTCACTTTTGATCTGCCTTGGCGACAGGCCGTTGGGGTCTATGTGTGCTGTGAGGATGGGACACAGACATGGGAGACAGACACATGAAACTGGAGCTGGCGCTGTAAACTTATAAGGCATATCACATTGTGCGTCTTTCTAATTATAATGAAGTAACTCCTTTATATACAATTTCATCCGAATAACCCCAAAAGTATTCTTTTGTGTGCCATTATTTAGCATACTGTATGCAGTAGCTGAGCGTGAGTTGAGATGGCCTCAGTACTTTCCAGTATTTTCTCTCAGGAGCTGTCAATCAAACGAAACATTTAACTGGAGGACAGAACAGTCGACCGTGACTCTGTACCCAGAGGTTGCGTACTTACAGAGTAGCATGCGAAAAGGACACACGTGTGCACATAATCTCTATCTGCCTCCAACCACAAAGATAAGACTACAGGGTGGAGCACCGTTTAGCTGTTGTTGCCTGTGAGCAGCGTGTGAAAACATTCGCGCATTTGTTACTGTTTCCAACTTAAAAGAACATGTGCACGCATGAGAGCAACTGTGAGCATCTGGTCCTCTATACAGTATGCACACCTGAAATAGAATCTTATTCATCATAGCGACGAACCTGTACACAACACCTGAAGAGATCAGCTGCTAATTTCTTCAACCTCGAAAATTAACAAGCAAACTGTATATGTGGGTGCTTGTTTCCTTTTGGACAACATGGACCAAAACCATGAAAAACAAGGAAAAAAAGACCACAATGCTGTTGAACCATGACCCTCTGAGCCAGTGAGCTCAGTGGTTTCTGTCTCTTGAGCTACGCAGTAAGGTTACATCTATTCCACAAGCTGTGAAAACTTGTCCCTTGGACAGCTCATCAGATATGCTGCCAGAGCCTGGAGTCATTCTGTCCATTCTTTCTCTTTCAGCCGACAGATGCGGCGAAAATCCCGGATAACACAATAAATTAATATCAGAAGAAAAAACAAAGACATGCTGTAGATGGAGAATTAGCAGCAGGGCATTCTAATACAGCACTTAAAAAAATGTACACTGTTAACGGTTCTGTAAAGGCTATTCTTGCTTAAAATCACCGGAAACACTGAATATACGGAGACATACAGTATTTTCCACTGAGGTCTACAACATCCCCATCTACTGTAAGCCAGGGTGCTTTTATAAGCTATCAGGACTTCACCTTCTCTGCCCTCTCAGCTGAGACTGTGGCCATAATGGCCCATAATAATGGTCTAGAGTTAGGAGCAGACATGGTGTTATTACTGGAGGGGTGGGTTGGACACAGAAATAATGCTGTAACTCAGTTGGAGCTTTTGCTTTTAAAGGTTTCTGCTGTTGTTGTAGACTAAGACATGCAGAGTGGTTACCAGCTCGCCGAACCCTATGGAAAACCTGTAATTAGCTAGAAATACATCGCGTTTTGGAAATGGGGATTGGAGGGTGGGGGTATTTTGAACTAGGGACACAAAGGAGGAGTGGTGGAGAGGTGGGCAGAGCAGCGGATTTCTTCCTTTCTCTCCTGTTGTTTCCAGTCAAGCCCTGTTTCCATGGCAACCTCCTACCGGAGACAGGGAGACAGCAGTGAAAGAAAGGGTACCCGCCTTCTCTGAAAGAGGATGGCCAACCTGTGTATGTATGTGAAAAGCGAGTGAGTGTGCACCTCATATCTACGCTGAGAACTTTAATAATCGCATTAAAGTTTTCTTGGTGGGGGGTGGGAGGGGGGCTGGATTTAGTTCGGGATTTGCCTAATGTCAACAACTTATTTGTTTAACCACCGGCCAGTAGTGACACTTGAAATTCCAGATAAGGCAGGAACAAAAAAACTCTCTCTATATATAGATGGATAGACAGATATAGATATTTTTCCTATTGCTTTAATTCATTTTTGATTTGGCTTTGATGGTGGAATGTTGGATTTTGTAGACATCATATTAAATGCAATAAATAACCAAATGTTCTGCTTCTCAACCGTTTGCACTCTCATTAAAAGTAACTGCGTCCACCACACCCAGCACTCATTCACCCCGTTTCCTTTGTGCTGGGTGCGTTCAGAGCCGGGCACTGCTGATGTTGCTCTGTGTATGTGTGTGTGGATGCGTCTGCTTGAGTGCCACCCATCTTCAATATCCATCCACACCCTATTATGCAAGTCTTGTTTTTCCCTATCCTTCCTTCTTTTCCTCTCTCCTCTCCCTGGGAACTGACATCTAGCATTTTAAAAAGCAAAAAAAAACAACAACCAAAAAAAAACGGCCATCTCTGAGGACCACCCCACCCAGCCGGCCGAGTGTCTGTTTGAGCACATGCTCTAATTACATATCATTGCTTGTTTGCTTGTACGTACTGTACATGCACGGGTGTGAGCCTTAATGTGTCTATTCCTTCTGCAGGGAGTGAAAAGAAGCAACCTTTTTTTACAACCAACAGTTGCCCTGTGTACAGCTCAGACTTGGACAGAAACACCTACTGTAGGGTCTCATCCAGTGGTTGGCAGTAAAACCACACCCAGAGAGAAAACCAACAACACATCCAAGGCAAGGCCGGAGAGGTCTAACTCTCAGACTACCCCAGACTTCTGCTTCTTGACAGAGGGAAAGCTACCTGCACTGGAGGCTGTTAAACACAAACAAGGCGTTCAAGCTCTAAGCCTTATCTTCCCTCTGAAGGGGCAACATTTTTGCCCGAGAGGCCATTCTGAAAGCATGGACATGACAGTCTGCCTTCTCAGCAATGTGTTGACTAAAGACAGAGCAGAACACCTGCCAGATAACAAACCACACAGCTTATCACTGAGCTTTCCCCCTCTAACATTTCAAAATCCTCAGTGCTAAATGTCAGTTTGTGCCATCCCTTATATCTGACCCAGGTGCAGCCAAAAAAACTTCTGTAATTGTTCCCAGAGAAAGCTGCGAGCGGTTTCTCTATTCATACACCTCTTAGTAAGAATACATTGAAGCTTATTATGATTATAACCTATTTTAAGTGAGTTAACGGATTTAAAAGTAATATTTCTCAAAAGGTAGCGCCTAAGAACAGGTACCAGCACTTTCAAACTCTTAAATGTCCTATTAGAGGTTTCACCCAATCTGGATTAGTATCTAGGTCACATGGTTGAGGTGAGTGGTCATCCTTCAGTCAGGCTGATCAGGAATCATGATGGCCACCAGTGGTGAAACACGCCAACAAGGTGGTAAGCCATTACATTTTTAAATACAATTGTAATTTTCAATAAAACAAAAACGTGATTTCCTAATTAAAACTCACTGGTGTAGAAGAAAAATTGACCTTAAAAAGTACGCAATTCAATTCAGAAACTTTTGAAATATATGTATCCCTGAGATACATTTTAATCTGAAAAACGTGGTAATACTAGCTCCAAACACAGAAATTGCATTATGAAAGTATTGCTTTATCTTTTCCTGCAGGGCATCGCAGGTAGCTCATTTTGTAGGAAAGAAAGAAAGTGATTAGATTGATCCACGCAAGCCTTTCAGACTTTGAGCTCAGTGATAAAGGCGTTGAGAGATAGTTGCAGTGGTTTACACATTTGCCATAGATGTGAAAAGACCCCCAGTTTGAGATCGGGAGGAGTCACAGGCTGGCGTACTCCTAGGGCCGGTTCCAATCACAGATAATCGAGAGGGTTGCGTCAGGAAAGGCGTCTGGTGTAAAATCGGTGCCAATTCAAACAAGTGAATCTATTCGCTGTCGTGACCCCTTGGGAAATAAGGGAGCAGCTCAAAGTCCCCCCCCCCCCCCCCCCTCAAGATATAGCTCTACTGCAGAGGTAGAGGATAGAAGTCCAAAAACCTTCAGTGGATTTAGGTTGTGGTAAGCCTACACAGTATTTGTAATGTAATGGCCAGGAGAAGCTAGAATATGTAACTTCTCTTTATTGAATCTAACATTAAAATGTTTATCATTTTGACTTTGTTACACCATAGGGCAACATTTCCTTATAAGTACGTCTTAGAACATGCAAAATACACCAAAACAAGATGTGGGGCTAGAGTTTCACAGGGGCCCAGGCTGCTCAGTAAATATAAATGTAATAAAAAAGGCAGCAGTTCAAAACCTGAATCATAGTTGAACTTTTTGCAGTGTATCTTATTAAAATAATGACAGAGCTTTAATAGAAATCCCAACAGAACAAAGTTAGCTGTATAAATATAGAGCAAATTCAGCGAGCAGGGTCTCACCTTTGCCCTGGCTTTTGGCCTCATCCAGCAGAGGTAGCATGATGGCATTGTTGAGGCTGGAGGGTGATCGAACGGCAGTGGTGTACATGAGGGGCAGTGACTGTACCACAACTGGGATGCGGTGAACATGGCTGGCGAGCTTCCCGGCTCCCTGCAGGCTCAGAGGGCTGGATGGAGGCGGAGGCACAGAGTGCAGGATGTGCAAATATGGCTGACCTCTCATCCCAGTTCCCGGGGCAACCAGAGGGCCTGATGTGAGCACCGACGAGGCTGAGGTGATAACAGATGGAGAGGAGGAGGAGGAGGATGACGACGATAACGAAGACGGGGAGAAGGCGGATCTGAGGGGGGATGACGATGAAATCGTGGTGGCGGATGAAGAGGAGGGGCGGGGTTTGTTGATGGACAGGTCGACGGGCTCGGTCTGCGTGTGGAAGTGCAGGTCGTGGGCGAGCAGGTCTTCGGGAGGTTCCGGTTTAACTCTGCTGAGGAAAAAGGGGACGCCGTCCATCGCAGTGTAAGGGCGCACTTTGGGTGACTGTGGGCGTAAGAGAGACAGTGATGTTTCAGTTTAATGCCACAAAATACATTAACCTCAAAAGACAGAGTGTTTCTATGGCTGAAATCCAAGTTCTAATAGTTTTTGTGGAAATATTTGTTATGAAACACAAATACAGAGCAAAATATTCATTTAAGAGTTCAACTTCTCCCGTGAAGCTCTTCAACTGGCATGATGTCACGCACAGAAATGCACGAGTAAAGATAACGTCTCTAAAACTCGCCTCCTTTCGCTCCCTCGTTCTCTTCTCCTGCCCTGGGTTGCACTCTCTCTTTTTCTCCTGTTTTCCATGACTCCCACACAAACGCAGCTCTCTTGGCTCCCCTTGTCTCTCTCTTAAATCTCCTTTGTGACGGTGAAAAAACATCATATGGGCTCAATTTCCTGACCGTCTCTCTCCGTCTCTCAGAAATGGGCCTCCTAAGGCCAATGCTGGTGGCTTAGCGTATCCCTCAACACATCTTTCACTTAACACCAAGCAGACTGTAACACAACCTCTCCATCTGTCTGCACACGTTTCAGGAACCTGTTTACTTGGAAAAGATAATAGAGAACACACACGGTAGAAAATGTGACGCTCACCCTGCTACTATTTGCTTCTTAGGGCTCCCAAACTTTGGCCCCTTTACTTGATATCGCGGTCTTTGTTCTAATGTCAGATTAGCCGAGTTGCATGTGATGCGGCTGATCTCGGCTCACTCTGCTCAACGTGGGTGCTGCAAAGTGTGGTAAGCAGTGTTGATCCTCACAGTGGAGCCTTTCAGAGGCTGAGTCACAGTTAGTGCCATCAGGGAGTGAGCACGTCCAGGATTTTTTTTTTTAAATAATCAAACAGGAAAAGCTCATTAAAATTAAATGGAAAAAAAATCACTCCAATAGCAGCTGCAGGAGAAATGAAAAAATGTTCTCTAATGTGGGTTTTCATGCTCACTTTTGTTTTCAGAGACTCGCATTTCTTTTTCCTTATGTAATGCTGACTGAGAGTCGATCTGCGGTGAATTACGAATTTTTCTGAGTGGTGTGTATGGGTGTTCTTTTATGTAGTAGCTTACTATTTTTACTCCAGACTTGTATACTTGTTTTCAGCCTACAGGAAGTGTTACAACCCCATGAATCAAACAACAAAAAAAAAAAACTTCACGCAGCGTAACTCCTCTTCAGTTGGAAAACAAACCATGCCCCATGAAAAATGCTTTCTGATGAACTCTGAACCTCAGTGGGGTTCAGCTCAGAGTCACTGGTGTCGTGTCAAGATCCACAGTAAAATATGGTCTGGGTCATTACCCACCACCGATTTCAGGCATGAGCCTTCACAGCATTTCGTTTGTGTTATTCTTCAGGGGTATTGCTTCAAAAAAAAAGCTCAATCATGCTGTTTATTAAGAAAATGGAAGACATGATCAGTTCTAGTGTACTGTGATAAAGATAACATCACATCTCCTTCAATTTTGTCAGTACTATTCAAACAGAGACACTTCCCTAAAGGGGCTGACGAATCGTTATAAAGTTCTCCTCTTTTAAAAGTTATTCTCAAAGAACGAGAGCAACCTACAGGCACATATAGAATATTTAGAGATTCTAAAGCAAATATCAGTAAAGGCTTCAGTAGAAGCAACTTAGATCGTTGCGAATCCACAGTGGCATAAGGCTGCCAGCACAGCGACAATGAGAGCGTCATACAGGTTCCCTTCTACCTTTTCTGTTACGATCGAACTTGTGGGCCTCATCGCAAAGAGGAAGATGAAACCAAAGTTTACAAATAAGGTTTTGGTTTTTTGGTTAAAGAATTATGGTGCAGTGATGAAGTGCAAAAAAGAGTAAGAAGATAAGAGAAGCTATGAGAGAGCCACAAACTCTATCAGCAAGAACAGCGATCAGTATCCGGCTGTGCATGTTTGAGACAATAAAGCCCGTGCACCACTGAGAGACTCCGACACTGTGGGGATGTTATGGGCAGCGCACAACAACTTTTTTGATACTATTTGAGTATTCAACTGTTAGATTTGCAGCTAATTAAAGAGCCACTGGTGTGAAAGCATAAACCAAACCAAACGGCTGATGATGTACATGTACAATAACAATAAAGAGATTTTCTATTTTATTCTATTCTAAAACACGTTTTTGGTACTTAGAGGCAAAGAAACGGAATACACTTGTATTCTTAAACATGCTTCAGGCTACATTTATACGCACAGATGGATACATAAACCTATCATTTTTATACAAACAACCTCAAGTGAGACGGATGACGCTTGCATTGCTTTGCTTAATAAAAGTTACACTCTGTTGAGTCTCCATGCTAGCAATGTCTAGATTTAAACAAGCACGTCCCTCCTTTAGGTTATTCAAATTCACATTTTATATTTTTCGTTTGTTTGTTTGATTTTTTTATGGTTGAGTGTCTGCTATCTAGTGGCTATATCAAGAATTTACCAAGACAAAATTATCTAAATAAATTTCACACGGAGTTAAACATTAACCGTCATCTCTACTTTGTCTTGCATCAGTCTGACGTAGCCTTTCTTGGCTGAGCCTCGGGCTACCATCTAGCTGCTTTTGCACATGGTCTCTCTGTGTTTCCATTTTTGTGTATAGAAAGCGAGTGTCACAGTCTGCCCGGAGCTATACCGCCTGTCGGCTTTGAAGCCGTTAGATTCACCGAGGCTAATCTCAGTGTTTTGAAAACAGTGTCTTTCTTAGTAAGTGTGTGTAGCCCACTCCTAAAATCATGTAGTATTAGCAGGTCTTCTTACCAGTTAAAGACATTGAAGTATCTCATGTGGTAAAGTGCAGAATGAATAATGTTATGAATAAAACAGATATGCTGCCCCAGTCCTAAATGTTGATTGTTTAGGACAATCAATGAAATGGAATTTTTCTGGCAATATCTTCCCAAGTGCTTTTTTAAAAGAGCAAAGAGTTTTCAACATAGCATTTCTAAACATACTAGTTTTCTTTGGAAAACAGAAATTGTTTCTATTTGTCACAAGAAATATTTCAGAAAAACAAAAGAAATTGGTTTAGACTATTGACGCTCACAAAGTAGAAGACCCATATAAAAAGTTATCACAACATTTCCTGGTGTTAAGAACAGAAATCAAAAGAAATTGAAAGAGTCACAGAGTACAGAAGAAGCCTGGTCGAAGTAAGAAGTTAAAGATTTCAAAGCCTCTGAAAGAAAACTAGTGAGAGTTGGTGTGTAAAGACTCCAGAACGACTACCGAGGCACCAGTGAATGACTTAACCCATTTGGGAGAACAATAACTAGAAGCAGGCACAACAATGGACTGTGCAGGTCTAATGAGATGAAACTAGAGTGCTTTGGCTACTTTCAACATGGCAACGACCCAAAACATACGGTGAAGAGCTACCTCCAGAAGACCAACGTGAGCATTATTGACTGGCCTGTGCAAAACCCTGACTTGAATTCTACTGAAAATCTGTGTGATGAACTGAAGACCAATGTCCATGCCAGAAGATAATCACATAACAGGCTGGGATTGCTCAGGAAACATCAGAGAAGCTTGTTGAAAACGACAACCAACGACTGCAGGCTGTTAACCAGCAAAAAAACAGTACACACGGTTGACTATTGACGTCAGAGGAGCTAATCATTTTGACCGGGTAGTTTGGCATTGTGTTGAATGTAAGCATCCAAAATAAGGCTAGGCTGTTTGGACAAGCTGTGTTAAAAATTCCTTTCTCTGTTTAACAGTACTTTGGAAATACTTCTGAACTAAAACTAAATTTTCATAGGGAGGTCTAATAATTCTGTCTGCATTTGTGTATGTTTGTAATGACAGTGCACTTGGAAAGTGTCCTATAAACAAAGACTAGTTGGCGCTCTAGCAATGACATTTCCTTTTTAAATAAAATACATATACACTGTTTCTTAAAAAAAACTTTACTTATCTGTTAATTTATTTATAAAGTAGTTAAAAGTAACTTAATGTACTAAATGGTAAGTGAGCAAATTGCACTACAATAAATGATCATATGGCACAAACTCAGTTTACAGCAAGACATCAAACATGCCACTTACAGAAAAGTATACTTGCAACACTATTACAAGCCTATAAAAGTAAATCTACTGCTTTTTTTAGTCCATTGGTATTATACCTTTTGTTTCCATTCATTTGTGAGTGCTGCCGTAATGTTGAGAAGTAAGAACTCTATTTAAAATTCTCTCGTCAAAATATTAGAACGGTCTATACATAAACAAAACATGCAGAAACGAAAGTTCTGCCTTTTTTTCTTCTTCAAACACAACTCAACAGAAATGGAAAACTTAAGCCACCCCTACTCTCACTTTGACAGATACAAACCCACACATGCTTACAAACCTGACACACATACAGCAAGAGCCGCTCAACCTGCCTGCCTGCCTCCGTCCTCATGCCATTGTCTTTATTAGGGGATAATGGTTAGCGGGGCAGATTTTCCAGCCCCTTGCAGGCGAATTGTCTAACGAGGCAGACCATTTCCAGCAAGCCCTTGGCCCCACGCCACCCAAATGAAGACCACATTTCTGCAGCAGCCTAAACTGTCTGTCTGCCTCTGCCATCTAAAGGGAAGCTCGGTCTGTTAGGGCAAGATTGGATCTTAGTGCACTTCAAAGCTGTGTGGGCTGCAGTGCTCACATCCTGTCTGTGACTGACATCATTACAAGGAGAATGATTTCAAACCCAAGGTATGAGGTAGCAGCGCAAGAGCCTAGCTCTCAAACCCTTAAGCTGCAGCTGAGGAAAGGACACCCAGAAAGTAACCACCTGCTCCCTCTATGCCAATTCCTTAGATGTGGAGATTCAATTCTTATCAACACAAACCACCTCCACAGCCAAACAATTCTCTGCAAGGCCTCCGAGATAACCTGACGGGTTATCAGCAGCCCGTATTTTTCTCATCCATCACAGGTTAATGCTCCCAGATTCATCTCAACAGAAACTATTCCGTTATCCCACAAAGTGATCTTGGTGATTTATTAGAGAGCTAAAAATGTTATTGATAGGTTATGAATGGAAATCAATAATAAGTGAATTCTAATTCATCACGGTTACAAATATTAAGTGGTCTGCGCCCACTACACACACAGCTATGCCAGCAACACAGAGCCCTTGTAACCTAGCAACAGCTTCACCATAACAAGACCACTTTATTTCTAGGTACGTCAGACCAGAGAGCACTGATACTGTATGTGGGCCATGAAAAGCTTACGCGAGGTGCCTCTGTTATACATAACATGATCAATACATTTAAATGAACTCATGAAAGTAAATTGTTCTATGTAGCCGATTGGGTAAACAAAGTTATTACAGATTTGCTGGTGGAATTTTTAAACTGCGCTCACATGGGCTTGTAGTGACAAGCTCTTACTCTGTGTAGAAACACCACGGAGGTGACATGGAGCTCTGTGAGAGAGCAGAGGCATGCAAAGGATACAACAAAGCAGCAGATGAAGCCGTAATAGTGTGTGCAGAGAAGGAGTGTGGCATGCTGTGTTGTTTGTCTGCCTGTATTAATGTGTGCATGTGTTTTTGTGAGAAACCCCAGAGGGAGGATAAAGGAAAATTGAGAGATGTCAAGAAGCAGGAACAGGCAGAGATAGATAAGATTTAGTTTCCCATGCAACCCTCCTCCTCCTCAGAGTAGTGACGAGGCTACATCTGCACAGGCCTCACCCACCCGTCCAGCCAGCCAGCGTGGACTCCGCTGGCTCCAGTCACCTCCCTAAAAGACCCCCAGTGCATTCCTGCTCCAGCTGTGGCTCTCTTCCTCTTGGTTCTTCTCTTCTCTTTTCTTACTACCATGCTCTCCGACCACTCCTCTAAGCCTCCACTCAGTCACTCACTTGCTTAGGCCTGGGAGTGATTATCAGCCCATTGCCGGGAGGAGGAAAGAAGGAAAGGAAAGCAGGAAAAAAAAAAGGAATTGTCTGGAAAACAACTGCTCTCTTACCCCTTGTTCCGATTCCAGGGGCTCGGCTTTGACTCGGACTGCAGGCATTCCGTCAAGCATTAACATCCTGTTTCTTAGCCTGCCTGTGAAGGAACACAGAGGAGGTGTAAGACGGGTGTTTTAGCATAACTAAGCAGGTCCCACACTCACTTATTCACACATGGACATCTACAATGTTGTCCTCACACCCACTGAGAAATAAACACATTTTAAATAGACATGACTTCATGTTTCAGAATCATCAGAAGCTGACACACAAACACACACACACACACAAAAAGACGCACACAAACTGTGAGTCTCTCTTCTTTATAATAAAGATTTTCGAATTGCCTGGTGGGCTGCAGTGGGGCTAATAACACTTAATAATACTGAAAGAAATCCTCTTAAGACTTCAATGGAATACAAACACATGCTTCATATACAGTTAATCAACAGCAAAGGCATGAACACAACCCGTCTTCAGAGTTTTCCTCTTTAGCCACTTATATAGAGAAAACAATGAGCGCCGTTTGAAGTTGTGGCACTTCTAAAGGTGTAATGTAATATTCATTAATTCACATTATTATTTGAAGTATTTCTTAAGATCCACCCATCCCTCTGCCTCTGAGCACGGTGCGTCTGTAAAGTGGGCAGCAGTGCCCGTGTCCTCAGCTCCGCACTGTGGCTTTAAGAGCGATACTCAGATGGAGCCAATGACAACAATGCATGTTCCGTATCCCTCAGCTTGGGCCCGACCTGAGGTAACCCTCCCTCTTATTATTTTAGCAGCAGTACATGGAGGAATGCAAGCAAGGCAAATAGACCCTAAACATCTCTATTACTCTCCACTGCTGGCACCAGCAGCGGGGTTTGCGGCCCAGTCCTCATAGTCAGCAGCACCACGGCAATCATGACCATTCTAATTCTGAGGAATAAAAGCTGAGGCGGTAATGAATGACATACATTATCTCTGTTTACCTTATGTCCTGGCCATCTAACCACACTAAACATATTGCATATCACACAAAATCCCCGTGGCCTGCTCAATTACTAAACGTTTGGGTTTTGTTTTTGTTTTTTACTCACCAAAGTATCCACTCAAGACAGCTATCGGAAAACATTTCTTATGCAAAAATTGTTTCAGCAAAACTGTTTAATGCCAAGTATTGTTCCTCTACCTCTCAGAGTCTCAAGCGAAAGGCTAATCCTGACTGTGTTTGTGAGTTGAGTGTGTGAGGGAGGCAGAGAAAGAGGGAGGATTTACTCCCTCAATCTGCAACCCCCCAGATCTCGCCTCACAGGTCTAAGTCCCTCAGGTACCCTGGCTGTGCTGCTATTGTATTGTTGTCCAGGATGTCCTTCGGCTTCAGGTCTTGGTAGGCCCAGATAGCGTTGCCATGGTAACGACTGGGCGGGTGGAGCTGCAGCCTCGGTCCAGCCTCAAGCCATGTGTTGAGGAGGAAAAGAAGAGAGGAGTGCACTAAGAGAGGCAGAAAGTGAGGTTTTGTTTTCCCCGGGATGACCACCGTTATGGCAAATGCACTTTCTCCTCATTCACGAGAAAAAAAAAGAAAAAAAAACCCAAACCTCTCCAGACAGAGACACTTAAGATAAAACTTTATTTTCCTGAGGGGTTTGCTATTCTTACATCAAAAAGTTGTTGTTTTTTCCTTTTCTATTCATTTTTCTTCACTGTGCTAAATGCTCACTCTATTGCTGATGGAAAAGCAAAACAATTAGAACTTCTTGAAAGTAGCAATCTTTTCCCCGTGTGCCTAAAGTCCATTTAATCCAGTGGGTTTGTGAGCAGTACCTAATGAACTGGCCTGCAGAGGGATATTCATAGGAAATCAATGGTCTCTGCTTTCCTTTGCTTGTGATGATAATGACCAAAGAGCTAACGGCAGTCGGGGAGCCCTAACACTGAGTAATGAGATAACTGAGGGGTGTTGAGGAGTTCGTGTCGCACTCCTTTGACTGAAGTCAAATGTCAATCGCTTTTGTTCCCACAAAAGAATTGTTTCTAACAGCTAGTGCTTGAAGATCAAAAAAAAAAAAATCAAAAAGATTAAAGATAAGAACAAAGACTGAGTTGAAACTGAAAAGAATTTGTTGGTGGTGATAAACCAATGCCTATCCAGTATCACTAAATTTGCTCTGCTGGCAGCAGGCTCAGGCAACTAGCAGTGCACTGTCCATCAGCGGTATGAGGCACTGTGTGTGGGAGATGGAGAGAAGGAGGGGTGGGGGGGTTAGAAGGAAACAGGGTAGATTAAGATCACCTTTCCATTTGCTGCTCTCTGAAATGAAATGGCCATCCCAGGTGTGTGGGGGAGTTGGATGGAGAGAGGAGGGCAGTGGAGTGTTGAGGCATCTCATTTCTCCCTCCTACAAGCCCTCCTGTCCCCACCACAATCCCTCGGTAAAAAAAAAAAGGAGGTAAAGGGAGCAGGTGAAGATTGATGTCAGTTCTAGCAGAAGAAATACTCCAAGTATACCTATTTGTGAATTTTCTGCTGTCTTTGTTTTATTGTTTGAATTTATTTGCGTGCCTGTTAATGCGTTTAACTGAATGAAGTGAAACTCCGACTGCACATCAACATCCATGACCTGAGGTTCACCATCTCCTAGTTCCCTGTTGACGGCTATTGACTGTGTACTCACTGAGGCAACAGCAAGAAGCTTGCGGGCTGCCTTAAAAAAAGTGTTAAAAATTAGAATAGACAAACTTCTCTAGAAGACATCAGACATTGTGAGACCAAATGTTGACCTCATGCGCTCGTTTACATGCACATTTCCTCACTGCATACAGAATCAAAAAAATCAAAAGGAAAGCATATCAAATTAAAAACCACTGTGCCAGAAACAGCTCTGTGGCTTACTCTTGTCTTTTAGCTTTACACCTGTGCTACTAGCACGCTGCCAACACTGTGAATGAAATAATTTTATTTATGAACTGTTCAGTGTTAATTAATGGAGTTTAACAAGGAAGTACTTGACTGGCTAAAAAAAATTATATTAAAAAAAAAAGATGCATGTCGGTTGGTGGTGAACAACACTGTGACTTTGTGCAAGTGCTTGATACTGTCTCTGGGTGTTCACTCTAAGAGCACGGAAAAACATTTCTAATTTTTTTGTTGTTCAAGTAAAAGTTGAGGCTTAAACAAGCTAATGAAACCAGATTTAGTATCTAGCTGTGTGCACCATCTTTGCTTCCCTTCTCATCTTTTTCCTCTCATGTGGACATACTAGCACACACACACACACACACACACACACACACACACACACAAATGCCACACACCCTGTAACACACTGCAACAGACGGGCCCCGCCAATGCTTTGTTCCCATGTCGAACGCCCAGAGCAACTGGGTGCATCTGTGTCACAGAGGCTGGACCTGCTGCCACGGGCTGGGATGGAAGAGGGATGGAAAAGGGTGAGAGGAAGGGAAGGGGTAATGAATAATTGGGGGGATGGGGGGGAGGGGATGGGGGGGTTACATGAGGATGGATTCAGGAAGGTGATAGGAAGAGATGGCGGGGGGGGGGGGGGGGGGGGGGTTGAAGAGCGCAGAGTTACTGGCAAAAGCAGTGGTTAGGAAAGCAATCACGGGGAGTTGAAGGGGTTGGAGGGGGTTGTTTAGCGGGGAGGAGGAAGGGAGGGAATCAGAGAAGGGAGAGAGGGGAGAGAGGGGATATGGACATGAGCCAAGGCCCGGTCGAGCGCAAAGCACACGGTGCAAGAATGCCAACAGACCCCCCCTCCCATCCAGTCCTCTACCAAAGGGAGGAGAGAAAGAAAAAAGGGAGAACAAGAAAGCAAAGCAAGAAATGCATTTAAAAATGTAAATAAATGCTTAACTAGTTCTATGGATAAAAGGGACAGAGCTGTAGTTGATGCGAAATAAGCATTTCCTGTGTTTTGCCCAGGCTGTCTGTTGCTGGCCTCTTCGCTGCAGCTCACTTCCCTGTTCTGTGCCCCTGGACACCCCAATGTGACACATTGGCCTGATAACCAACCTACGACTGTTAGCTCACTTGCACACTGCAGCATTTCCTCTCTTTCAAGTCAGCCAGTGCACAGAGGTTTTTGAAAACTAGTAAAGAAATACTGTAGCAATTTCTCAATAAAGAAGGTGAAATGAGGGGAAAAAACTTGCTAGACAAAGAGCTTTGGATGAGTGATACTTTTGCAGACACTGGGACATAAAGCTACTGATTTTTTTTTGCTAGCAGAGTAGACGGATCAGCCGAATCACAGCTGATTTTCAATCTCAGCCTGCTTCATGTTAAGCTGCATCTGTGCATGACCTCATCTTGTTGAACTAATTCTGGTCTTGAGAGCTACGTGCATAGTTCCTTGCTGAGTTAGTACTCGAAGAGTAACTGCGCCCAGGAAAATTATGGCATTTTATGCGGTCAAGGGCTCAACATTTGAATCTTAAACCCAATCCAGTCAGTGGTGCCCTACAAAGCTAAACACCACATAAATAATGCAATTCAAACAGGACCACTTTAGTCAGAGAACTTCTTATTTTCATTTGCAGATGACTAAGTTATACTTGGCTGCTTGGCTCTGCTCTCAGGCCTCCCCAGCAAAAGCCTTGAAGAGCACACCTCAATCCCATGCTCTTCCACATGCATAGATAGAAAACCCAAGCACTCTCAAAGGAAGAACAGCAGCACAGGCGTCAGTGACACCAGATATGATGCTGAGAAGTCAGATAAATCCATAGAGCTATTTGGGGAATGTATATAAAGAAAATCTTAGCTGTGTTAACTCATATTCATATCTGACAACAAATTGCATGGCTGGTAAAACATACAACTGACATGTCTACTTGGAACCTGGGTTTTCTCCAGGATGTCAAATGATAATTTGTGTGGGAATTAAGTGGAGTTTAAGGGATTCAGACACACAGCATCAGCTTATCCTCCATATTGCCTTCTGTGCCTGCTGGCGACTGTAAAAGACCGTAAAAAAGCACCTGATGCATTGATTTTTGCTGGGAGTGGGGGGCAGTCAACTCATTCCTGCTTGCTACAATATAGCTGTTGATGACCAAAATGACCCTGAAGCCACCGGAAAATGTTCCCGTGCTCCTGATTGGTAGTCTGCCGCTGTTTGTCACAGTGCGCAGCGGTCAAAGTTCAAATTAGTTGAACTCTCAGCGCGCTGCGGGTGAGCCACATCGTTGCTTTGGCCAGCATGCCAACAAGCCATCGGCGCAGTAACAAACCAGTGGTGCGCAGCGCAAACCATTTTAAAGTATGGATTTCACAGCGTCAATGTTCCATCATGTTTGAAAAACCGATTATGTTGATAGATATGAAAAAAACTCCCTTCAGAGCCACAGAAGGGACATAAAGATTACAAACAAATAAGGCAAATAACTGTTTTCAATACGATGAGTTGACGTTTGAAATTAGCAGAGTTCCCCTTTAAGGTCTCTCATGAAAATGAGATTAAGGTACTTCCTATCTAAATAAAATCCCTTCACCAGACAGGAAAAGAGAAACACCGTCAGTGTTGATGGTGTTTGTTGATTGTCCAAGGTATGTATGTGTGTTTAGGGTTCACGCCTGGATGTACTGTTTTGGACATGTTTTTTTTTTTTAAATCATTCCTGGCACTCTGTGAATGGTCTCAGAATTTCCATTTCAGAAGACGTATTTTCCTTGGCAAGAGCAGCAAGTGAAGTCTTTTGGATGCTTCTGGGACATTTTTGAACGGGGCTCAAGAGAGCAGAGAGCTACTACCTCCTTGCTCATAAAAGCGTGGACTTCTCCGACTGCAGACAAGCACAATGGCAATAAACTACAGCTTATACACCCTACCCTGTTTAAAAAAGAGAGAGAGAGAGGGGAAAAAAGTTCCCTTTAGGGTTAAAACCCCCTCAAAGATGCACTCAACTGATGCCTTTTACCTCAAAACACCCCGCCCATTTCCTCTTCGAATAAATCAGTTCCACAGAGGAAAAACACAGCTTGCTTTATGTACACAGTTATTAATAGACAGAACACACTCATCATGTGTTGGATGATTTATTTCTGGCACATATTGTGAAACTTGGGGAACTTATCAGCTCCTTATCAATTTAAAGGAAAAACTCAGAGACAGGATGAATACATAATGATTTTAGAAATAAAAGGTAAATGGGCACATTAAGGTTGTCAGCAGCAACAAAACAGAGCGATTACAGAGGTGTCACCTAATGGCTAATCCTTGTATGATTATTCTTGAAATTAAGAGTAAAAACGATATCACTGAGATGCTGCCTATCAAAAAAAAAATGATGTGTATTAAAAAAAAATTTCATAAAACCGAATACCAAATAAAGCCATGTGACAAATTGGGTCCAGGGTGCACCCTGCCTCTCGCCCCATGGCACCTGGGATAGGGTCCAGCCCCCACAAAACACTGAATTGGATTTTGGATGGTTGGATGCACGGATGTGTGGAAAATCAAATACAGAGTAGCCTGAGACAGCTCCAGAGATAGACACCCAAAGCATGTGAACAGGTTGACTGCGCCTAGCAAAGGATGAGTATTGATTTCATTGATCCAAGTGTCATAATGGTTACACCCAGCTTCAAGAAAAGCTCCAATTTGAAATTCCCCATAAAAGTCGTCGTGTTCCAAATTAAATTTAAAAAGAAAAACCTGCGCTCTGGCGACTTTGTGCGGTGTAAAGTTAAAGAAGCAACAGCAGTACCCGTGATATAAATCATTTGAAGACTTCAAATTAAATTCTTAGAAATCAGTGTAATGACGTCTGAAATTATGGAAACACTGCCATGTGTGAGAGAGAGCCACAGAGCAGTGAACTCATAGTGTTCCTCCCTGAGCCAGGCAGCTCAGCACCTGAGAGGAAACCGGCTCCATTTATAGAGTGGATGCCCATGTAAATACACAAACAACACACAGACACAGAGTCACACACTAGTAAGGCCCACGGAAGTTCCCATATTCTGGTGAATTGCCCTTGGGTCCTTGCTATTTCTGCCAGGGGCAGGGGGATCCTGTGTCAGTAATCCTGTCATGATGAGGGGGATGAGGTCGCCGGATGCAGCTCAAGTACGCTGCCTTCACCAGCACACACGCACACAGGCAGAATAATTTGTAACGACCACGACATACAGCAAGTCAGTTATGAGTGTGGTTACAATAACAAATCTGCGGTTCACAATAAAATTTCCTCAAGGTAATGAGAAGATGTCGCAGACCGGCACTGACACATGCTTTATTTAATCAAGTGAAACTTATCAAATTAAACCAAAGAGTCGACAGACCAAAGCAAGTTGCACAAGTAATAACACTTTAGCCAGATATTTCCCTAGTGCCTCTTGTTTAATGAGTCAAATGGTCAAAATATGGTTACAACAGGGCAAAAGGGAAATCTTTTATCTTTTTTTTTTTTCAGTGACTTTTTTCATTGTGAAAGATCCCCACCTCCACCATTACCACCTCCGTCCCTTCTAGGTCTTGTGAAACTGTGGGAAATGAAGAAGCTGTTTATTCTGAGAGGAAACACTCAAAGCGAAAAGAAGAGTCGGTCGCTGTCTGGTTTGTCTGTGTCTCTGTCTGTGTCTCAAATGCACTTCTTATAAAGCTGACTTCCTGAGCCCCTTTTCTGATCTACAATCTGGCTCGCAGACACTCACAAACCTCGTGACCTCTGCCTGCACCCACCGTGAACCATATTTATCTTAGATTCAGAGGCAGACACGCATGCACATAAACTCTGCAGCTCTGCCCATGAAAGAAGAATATGGATGCCCATTCAACACAAACAGCCACCCACACACACCTACAGTGTATGCACACACAAGCCGTGCACAAATACACACACACTCCTCCACATTGCTCCAGAGAGAGGTAAACAGAAGAGTCTGACATCCTCTTGCATCATGTGCCTCAAATGCAGCAGAGAAACAGCTAAACAAGCTGTGACCGTGACAGCGCTAAAGTGAGGTGGCATTACTCAAGCAAGCTCCGACTCCCAAGTCAAAGCAATTTGTGACACCATTCTAGACTATTTATGTCCAATTGAAGGTCATTTTGATGAAATCGTGAGAAAGAATAAGTTAAATGTTCAGTATGAAAGCTGGATCGAGTTTGGAAACCACAATAGACACCACAAAACAGCTCCTGAAGAGATAGTTTACTATGAGGTCTTCTTGCTTCAGCATAATCCGCTGACCTCTCAGAAACACCGTACACATGCATACACACTCACTCACCTCAGTAAATGCAGCACGGTCAGTGGCTGTGCATCTAAAATAGCCTCTGACACAAAAACCTCACTTGTACCAAAGGAGGGGGAGGTGGAGCCAAGCAAACCAGGGTAAACGTGTGGAGCACTTGGCTTAGCCTTTCAGGAAGATACTCTAATATTCTGTGTATGTTTATACCACCATACGGCTAAACTGTACACGAGAGTGAGATACTGTGAGGCTGGTTGACTGCAGTGGATCAATATAAGATGCACTCGGTGCCTCTGTACCAGTCTCTTATTTACTTTCAGTTCACAGGTCCTTGGTTGAGGTGACCACACTGCGGTACTTACTAATCATCTCGAAAAGACCGAACAGCATCGCGGGCACATTTCTGTACAGCATTCACCGTGAATAAAAAATGAAAAACCGGTGAATATATTTTTATTGATGCTTTACAGTGGGAGGCCGCCATAGAAGGGAAATATAAAGCGTCCTCAGTGTTGTAAAGGTGTTAAGCAAGTGAACCTTGTGGTATTTTGCCATTTCTCAGCGCTCGTGAAGAAGTTATAGCTGCTTTCAACATGTTGAAAATGAGTGTAAGGGTGAAACCCTGCTCTAATTTCCCACACTGAACTAATGGATTAGTTCAGTACCCTCACAAAAAAGCAACAAAAAAAATCCTTTCCATCAACTCTACCACCACTAACCACCCACATGTTTACCACCCCCACCCACTCTCACCTGCCCGAAGGGATGCCAGCACACTCGACCCTAATGGCGAATTCTTTGTGTAGGCTACTGTCTCTTATCCCCTAGGCTCTGGTAGCGTATGTGTGTGTACTTGTGTTCCAACATGTATGTCTGAATGTGATTCCCCTTCCCCCAACATATGCACTGTGTACATACTGCTCCCAATGGCCTGTCTTCCGAATGCATCACAGCACACGTGCATTCTCAAAAAGATCGACCTAGATGTTGTACAATAACTGTACAATGCAAGCATGCCAAGGCACCAATACAGTGACTCATCTACTACTGTATCTACTGTAAACAACTCATGTAGAAATAATATCATCTCAAACAGTGAAACACACACTCTTATTTTTTTTCACTTGTCTTCCTTTGCCCTTTTTTCTCACTCGCCATCTCTTACATCCAAACAGCGGCCTGCATGCAGGCATATATGCGCGCGCACGGGCAATTTTCTCGTGGCTTTTTTTTAATAGCCTTTGCAGAGTCCTCCTGATGCAGCTTCACAAAGTGTCGCGACTATCTAACCCTACTTTTTGCTGACACAACCAAATCCACCCCAACGCACAGCACAACGGACCAAGCAAAACATTCCAACACACTGACACTTATTACATCAAATGCGCGCAGCTATTTTCGCTCACCGAGTTTTTCCCCTTGGTTTGACCCATTCCAGCTCTCCAATAACACTCAATAAAAGCCAGCAGCTGTGTTTACCTCTATTACTCATCTACTCACGCCTTCACTTCGATTACTGCTCCTCTCTTTTTAAGCCGACGCTGTGCCATGTTGATACCTGGCTGAAGCAGCTAATTGAGTAGAGCTATGGCCTGTAGTAGGAGCCTAAATTCAGCTGTGTAGAAATGCCACAGCCCTCCAAATGGATTCCACATGCTGTTTACATAATTTCGTTTCCTAACAGTTGACCTACAGTACAACTGGAAACAAAGTTCACAGTGATCCACGCAGCATCCTTACACAGGTCTGTAGAAACCATCTGCATGGAGGATAGAGAGAAGCAACTCCCAAAAGATTCTGTGAAGGGGAAAGTCTCAGAAATGATCCAAAACAGACTGAAAATGCTGACTTTGAATACTCTCCCATCCTTCTTTCTTGGCTTCCTTCCTTTTCTTCTCTCCTCCTTTAACCAGCCATATTTGGCTAAAATCAATCGCACGCTAGTTTGAAAGAGGAAACGTCATCGCCTATAGACGGGCCTTCCACTGACATACCTTTCTATCCTAGCCATGGAAACATGTCGAGCGACCTCAAATCAGAGTCTGGGGGCAAGCTCTGCAACATGAGTCACTTCCAGTAAGCAGTGAGTGTGCTGCTCTAGCGATTGTGTCATTACTCAAAAGGAAAAAAGAAAAAAAAAACTTGGATCAATACACCGGTCAGACATCATTTGAAAAAATCTGCCTGTCTTAATACGTTTTTTGCTCTATCAAAATAAAAACTTGGTTCCCCACGATAGCTTTAACAATAGGAGACTCCTTATAAGTATACAACCAGGGATGAGGTTAACAATGCTTAAAATGATCTTGGACAAGCTGGAATCTTTCATGTTAGATTGTAGAGCCTTCTGATTTTTTTTCTTCACTATTTATACTATCAACCTCAGAGTCCCTGGCTGTTGCACAATACTTTCCGTGCTTTCTCTCTCCCTCTCTCTCTCTCACCCCTCTCTTTCTGCTCACTAAACACACATGCTCTTGCACTCTGTGTACACCCTTAACTTAATTTGGTAAACAAACGGGGGCTGGACACTCGGGTCGAAGGTTGAATCCACAAGAGAATGTGCAAAGGGAAAGAACATTTTGTCATTTCTAGGATTATGAAATACCAGTATAGGGAATTCAGCTCACTAACATCACCTACAGATGTTTCTTTTTGTTTTTTAATGTCGCTCACAGTAAGTTCACGACAGCCACCGCTGGATGAACGACGAAGCGACACAACGATTCCTTTCTCTTTCCTTTAATTGAATCAGCTTTTGCGTTTTCTTTTTTGGCTCACATGATAGTTTGATGTAAGAAGGTGCCAACATATCCTGGATTGAGAGCTCGAGAGATGAGAAGCAATTTTCGGAAACTGGATCTGTATGTTATATATTGGGTCCATACTCTAACCTCTCTAATTTTCCTCTCACCCTGGCCTTGGATTACAGTAGAGACCCACATTAATCCAGCCATATAGTGCGCTGCAGTCTATCTGCAATCAGTGCTGATACACTCCATAACACCCACTTGGATCAATGAGCAGTCAGTCAATATGGCAGCAGTTAACCCAGTTTATTAGCCCTAATGCAGGAAATTTCATCTTCTTAAATACAAATTTGAGCCTATGTGTTGTTAGCATGAACAAACCAGAGCAAAGCACATCTTCCTGAAAGATTTGATCTGTCAACAAGCAGCCAATTTGTGCGTCCTGATACGTGGCTGACAGAGGTTGCCTTTAAAGGGGGGAATCCTGCGGAGCAATTAAATATCCTGGGCAGAGCGGTGTTGATGGACAGATAGAGTCTATCCGTTGGTGATTGGCTTTTTAATTGAGTCCCCCCCACCTGTACCGATCCTTATCGTAAGCCTTTGGACCATGTCTTGGAGTGGGGGTTGAGCTACTGAAGGAATCAGATTGGCAGCACCAGCTTTATACAGTTGTGGAGGAAAACAGCAAGACGTGTGAGACATCAAATCGTTCATGTCAATGTTGGCATAGTCGGTGTGCTCTCAAGATTTGCATTCTATTTGTGACAGCAGCGGTGGGTTTCAGGGGTTGGGTGCGCTCAAAAGCAGGCACAGGTATGCTAAAGAATACCATTTATAAATGCAAATGTTTAACCTGACATGTTGAGCATTTTAATCAGCTGCCTCTCCAGTGTTTCTTTCACCTACCACAATTGGATGGGCTCCAACTGTAGTAGTGACACATGCAGCAGTCTCCAAATACTGCAGGTCTCAGTAAAAGTGGCTCTCCAACTTACAGTGGATCTCCAGATCTCCCCATACCAATATGGGCAGCTGCCATCCAAGATGATGCCCGGGATGAGAGCAAAGCAGCTGAATAATTTTGCCAGCACAGCAGTAAACCAGCAAAGCATGACACAGGAAGGATGGGGCTAGGTGGTTAGTAACAACTGAACCTTTAAAATAAGAGCGAGATGATTGTCCACTTGCACAATAATGATGTATATCGTCCTTTCAGACAGACGATAAGAATCACAAAAATGCTAAAATGAGTCATGAGACATTAAAATATCTGTACAGCCTGCCGATATCTATGTAAAGTCTATTTGTGGGAAAACCTGATGCTTCAAGCAAAAAACTAGAAAATAAAAAAATAAGGAAACACCCCAAAACAAAATAAGTCAATTTTCAGAGCATTCTGCAAGTTGCAAGAGTTATGCTTGCTGTCCTTCAGAAGCAAATGTCAAAGATGAATAAAAAAAAGTACATACAGCGATGGGTGGATGGATGATTAAAGTAAATTTGAACACCGAAGACAAGTGTCAGTTCCCAGTTTTTTAACGGACAGCCACTGCCATCATTGTTCTTGAACTCTTAGTTATTACTATAAACAGGGCATTGAAGAGACACCAATATATCCACTGTAATCATTTTTCCAGCTAGTTTCATGGAGAACCAGGGGGTCTCCAGATCATAGACTGGACAGAATTATAGTCCTTGCTTTTTGCCTGCTGGGGTCTCCAGTCCATCAAAGGTCTAACAAAAAGACCCTAACAGCCTTTCACACTCACGCTCACCTGTACAACCGACTTTGAAATCAACACTTATATCAAGCATCTTTTTGGACTGTGGGAAGATACAGAGCATCTGGAGAAAACCCATGAAGTCACAGACAGAATACGCAAGATCGAGACAGAAAGGACACCGACAGGTTCAAGCCCAAACTTTCTTGCTGTGACGCAAAAGTGCTAAACAGTCATTTTGAACCCAAACCATGACCTTTTACTAACCCACTCATTTTTTCTAGCTAAACATACATCCTCACAGTAAGCCACAAACAGCAACATCCTTTCGATACTGCTGTCAAACCAGCTAGTGCAGGTTGCATGTTGCTTTAGGGTAAACATTAAAAATATATACACTAACTGGTCAACATTTCTTTTTCTTCTTCTTTTTTTGTTACTGCTATCTGAATGTCTGGATTAAGTCACAAGGAACACTGACCTGTTTATCATGTAAAGTGACCTTTACATGATAAACATTCAGACAGGTCATTTAACTCTTCTGTTATCATCCAAATGTACTACAGTTCATTTGAACTGTTCTCAGTTCACCGCATTATTATATGCTACACTGAAGTGAGTAGTGTTGTCAGTGAAGTTAATACTTTAGCAGTCAATGAAGTCATTTTTACAGAAATACAGGCTCTGACTGTGTTTCAGCAAGAAGATGGTCTTGATTAAGACAATATATCACATGCACTGTGCAGGCTTCCCTTACATGCAGGCAGCAGTAGCATGATCAAATACAGAATGTACAAAGGCTTCTAGCATCAGCAGCAAAGTGGGCATGTGATGAAGACTTCGGGACCTGGACTGCAAAGTCTCTGTTTTCCTCAGTCCACACTAAAACACAGTGCTTGAATTTTCTACACTGCTTCATAATCCAGGCGTACTGTGAACGCTGGGTAAAGACACAGCAAAAGTTATGCATTTTAAAATGTTAACCAGTTATTGTGGCCATTGCCTCAGGGATTATCCAGCTTAAAGACTTTCTGTTGAAGACCTGTTCATACATACACTGAACCCCCTAATTATAGCTACATTATCTAGCGCTTACAATGGCACTCTGACCACAGATGTGGTTCAGTGCTACAGTAATTAACCTTAAAGAGTTTATTTTCAAATTTCTTTCCAGATCATAAATACTGTTATCACAAATAAGCCTTCAGATCCGTGACATTCCAGACTTACGTGATTTGGATGATCAAGACGTGCAGATGTTTGTGTGCTGTAAAGAGACACTTTCAGGCATCTAATGTGATTCCTTGCCGTGTACACACAGTGTCGAAAGTCTGCTCTACATGTGTGATATCAGCCTGCTTATTCGTGCACAGGCAGAAGGCCTTATTGTACATGGATTTAAGCGATACTTTAAATGGGCACTAATCTCCCTCGCTCAACACCAAGGAGCTGCAGAGCTGCAGGGGGTCTCATCCTCACACATCCACACACACATATATATGCCCACACCTTCCCTTCCTCTTTCTTTCAGAGAGGCCTGGGAGCTTGAGGGTCCTGCGCAGTATCTTAGCTGTTCCCAGGACTGCGCTCTTCTGGACAGAGATCTCCGATGTTGTTCCCGGGATCTGCTGGAGCCACTCGCCTAGCTTGGGAGTCACCGCACCTAGTGCTCCGATTACCACGGGGACCACCGTTACCTTCACCCTCCACATCCTCTCGAGCTCTTCTCTGAGCCCTTGGTATTTCTCCAGCTTCTCGTGTTCCTTCTTCCTGATATTGCTGTCATTCGGAACCGCTACATCGATCACTACGGCCGTCTTCTTCTGTTTGTCTACCACCACTATGTCCGGTTGGTTAGCCACCACCATTTTGTCCGTCTGTATCTGGAAGTCCCACAGGATCTTAGCTCGGTCATTCTTCACCACCCTTGGGGGCATCTCCCATTTTGACCTCGGGACTTCCAGGTTATACTCGGCACAGATGTTCCTGTACACTATGCCGGCCACTTGGTTATGGCGTTCCATGTATGCCTTGCCTGCTAGCATCTTGCACCCTGCTGTTATGTGCTGGATTGTCTCTGGGGCATCTTTACACAGCCTGCACCTGGGGTCTTGCCTGGTGTGATAGACCCCAGCCTCTATGGATCTTGTGCTCAGAGCTTGTTCTTGTGCTGCCATGATTAGTGCCTCTGTGCTGTCTTTCAGTCCAGCTTTGTCCAGCCACTGGTAGGATTTCTGGATATCAGCCACCTCCTCTATCTGCCGGTGGTACATACCGTGCAGGGGCCTGTCCTTCCATGATGGTTCCTCGTCTCCCTCCTCTTTCTTGGGTTTCTGCTGCCTGAGGTATTCACTGAGCACTCGGTCAGTTGGGGCCATCTTCCCAATGTATTCTTGGATGTTCGTTGTCTCATCCTGGACTGTGGTGCTGACACTCACCAGTCCCCGGCCCCCTTCCTTCCGCTTAGCGTACAGCCTCAGGGTGCTGGACTTGGGGTGAAACCCTCCATGCATGGTAAGGAGCTTTCTTGTCTTTATGTCAGTGGCTTCTATCTCCTCCTTTGGCCAGCCTATTACCCCAGCAGGGTACCTGATCACGGGTATCACGGGTATATATATATATATATATATATATATATATATATATATATATGTGTGTGTATATGTGTGTGTGTATATATATATATATATATATATATATATATACATATATATATATATATATATATATATATATATACATATATATATGTGTGTGTATATGTGTGTGTGTATATATATATATACATATATATATATATATATATATATATATATATATATATATATATATATATATATATATATATATATATATACATATATATATATATATATATATATATATATATATATATATATATATATATATATATATATATATATATATATATACACATATATATATATGGACAGAGAGAGAGACCCCGGACGCATAGTTAAAGGCAAGGTAGGGCCTCTCCACATCGCTAGGGTAAAGTCACACAGGTCAGTGCTTAGTTTCCACATCAAACCCAAGAGCAGAGGCCAGAGTCTCTACCACCCCCATCCCCACCACCACCTTTCTCTCTCCTTCCCTCCCACTCTCTCCACACACATACTCCCCCCTCCTCCTCGTCCTCCCCCTCTCTGGATGTACAAATGCCTTTGCTGTCAGCTCTGCCCTGGTCCCCTGTAATTGAAAATAACAGCCAAGGGCCAGCCCCCGGCCACTCTCTCCAGCCTGGTGGCTCTCTGCCCCTGTGACAGCCACCCATCAATACCAATGACTATTACCCTGGAAGTGAGAGCGCTGGCGATGACATCCAAGACACCACCCCTGCAACACTCCCACACACACACACACACACACACACACACTCATATATACACACACCCGAGTGTCCTTCCTCCGCTATCCAACCCTCCCAATGTTTAACCCATTCCTAACAGCCTCGTTCCTCTGTTTCTAAGCTGCTACAGTAGACAAACAAGCCCGTCTCTCTCTTTCACACACAGACACACACACACACACACACCATAACGCTGCACACAAATGCACACCCACACGCACACAACTCTCTTAAGACATGCACGAAACTCTGACAAGCAGCAAACTTTTTTTTCCACTGAGAAGTGCCGAGAGTTTTTGCAGCGCAGTCACACTCACATCCCCCACTAAGACATTCAGTCAGTGTTATTCTACAAGACTCCTTCACTGATAAGCAGATATGTTTGAAGTTGCATTGGACTTGTGAGAGATAAGAGACTTGAAACACAGGAGGTGCCTGCGCTGCAAAAGTGTGGATGCTGCCCATGTCCCCGGTTGTCCCGAGTATATAAAAATCAGCTCTCTTTTTTTTTGGCCTCTTTTATGACAGCTTATTAATTGACACTGACAATAAAGAGTTGTCCAGTCAGCTACATGCGGGATCTCTTGTCTCCCCCCCCACTACCTTCTCTACTGTCAAACACCAAACACAATACTATAGGTGATCTGAGTTGTCATTTGCTTTGACAGAGCAATGACAGCTGGACGAAACGCATTGAACACAAGCACAAAGCCCAGCAACGTGACAAATGAAGCACATAGCAGCAGCCAGCAGAGGAACAGGACAAGAAAATTGCACAGACCTTGTCAGAAGCTGCAGAGCCGTGGAGACTAGGAGACTGTTTTCCTTTCTACAGTCCTCTCTGTCTCGTCTCCTCCTCTCCTCTTCTCTCCTCTCACTCTGCGCGTATGTACGTGTGTATGTGTGTGAGTGAGTGTGTGTGCGATAATGTGTGTGAGTGTGAGTGAGTGTATGTGAGTGAGCAGCTCCCTCCCCTTCTGCCTCTCAGCTGCTCGGCTCAGGCAGTTCTCAGGAAATGAATGAGAGCGCACAGAGAACTGTTGTACTTGCAAATGACTTACCCCGAGTCACATGATCCGCTAAATGTAGGGTGGGCCGGTGGGTGGAGGCTTCATAAGCAAAAGGGAAGACAATATACTCTAAGCTTTAACAGCATGCATCGAATTACATGGGGCCCCTCAGGGGAGGTTTCCGACGCGTCCGCTCTAAACCAGTCCAAACTCCCTCCAGTGCACACCTCCCGGAGCGCAGCGGAGAGTCCTGGGCTGGGGTGAGCACCGGAGCACCTCCCCGTTTAAAGGGGACGGAAACGAAGGGGGTAACAGTGCATTAGTTCAACTTGTTTTATTCGCAATGCATCAGTTTGGGTTGTGATAATTAAAAGGACAAAGTTTTTACACGCGCGTCTAGTAATTACACCCACGGATACAGTAATTATAAATACAAATGAACCGATGTGGTCAGTGAACCGATTTGTGAATAGAAAAACGAACTAGTGAACATTTAGTTTAATTTTAAATCTCATCCAAGAGCAAGGAAAAACAGCAAAATCACATGAGAATTTTTCGTTCTTCTCTGATTCAGTGACGATCAGTGTCTCAAGGGAATAACTGGCAGATTAATACATGAACACGAACATTTATTGATGCAAAAATGACTTAAATCCTTAATCTTCATAAATCAGAATTGTGACTGAAAAAATATTGCAGTGTAGAATACTTTGCTTCTCATCATTAAAGCATATGTCCTATTATTTATTTATTTTTATTGTACTTACTACTTATACTTATTGCATTTATTGCACTTATTAGCATAATAAAGCCTAAAAATCTATTTTTATATATATATATATATATATATATATATATATATATATATATATATATATATATATATATATATGTAGAGAGAGAGAGAGATCAGTGCTTTGAATGATCACCGGTATTGATTACTTCCACTATTTATTCATTAACAGTTTAATGTCATGAAATAGTAATTAATGCTTAATTAATGCTACCCTTGTTGTGCATCCATATATATATATTCGCTTATTAAAATAATCTAAATAAATAAATAAATGAAGTGACCATCCAGATTATTAACGATAATTTTCTTGTTGATTCGAGTATCACTTTATCAAATCAATGTTCCACTTTAACCAACTGAATTCATAAAATCTCACAAGACATGTGCACGCACAGTGTAAGACTGTTTTAAAGCACCCCTGTTTCCCTCGTCTTTTGGGGATTATACTATCTGCAAGTAAAACACAAAAGGCATTTCTGCCCTCGCTTAAAGTGAAAAGATTTGGATAACATGCAGGAATATAATAAGCAGCTAAGCCACTGTAACCACGTCAGTTTTGCTCTTGGTATAACTGAGCTTAATGAAAGGTATCTCTGTGGTATGAGCGGCTGATGCTCATACCCCTCAGACCCACTCCCCTGAGAGCTCTAATTAAGGTAAAGGAAGCAGACTCATCTGCATGGCTGATGGCGCTCATGCCACTTTACATGGTGCCAGCTTTATCGTGGAGCTGACTGAAAGAGCCAGAGATGATAAAGAACGAGAGAGAGAGCGTTGAAAAAAAGACTCTTTACTTTAGTACAGTGATCCAACTGCAACCCACTTAATATTCATTCTGTTTCACTTCAGATACTGTATGTCCTCTGTTTGCAATCAATGGAGGATAAAATGGCTGGATGGATATGAGAGGATGGAATGAAATGGATGGAGAGAAAGAAAGACTGGACTAATAAGGTTGAGTAGGCTGGATAAAGGGATGGCCTGGGTGTGCTATATGGGTGAATTCTGTGGCTGTCTCCTATTGGAGGGGTTGGTTGAATGAATAAAGAGAGATGGGACGGTGTGGCACTGACGTAAAATGTAGCCGTATATAATCTCAGGCTGCAGACCTGCTCTTCTTATCTCTGCAATGACTTTTTCCATCAGTTGTACAAGTGCTTTATATGTTCTTATCCAGAGATAATACAGCCTATTGAAATCATGGTTAAACCTGTTGGGGTTGATGCTATTTTTACTTAAAGTACCCTAATGATTATAAGTGACTTACAATGTATTTAGTGTTGTCAAAAAGCATAGCTACATATCAATTATGCAATTCTCTAGTCTAGTTACATACTTTCTGACATTCAAAGTATAAGCATGCGAAAACATGCATGTATGGTGAAAACATTAAGTATTGTGTCTTTTTCTGGATAACAGCAATGACACGCTGTTATCCAGAAACCCAACTGGGAAATTATCAAGTTTAAAGATACGGTTGTATTTAAGGTCAATGCAACAAGTGTTGCAAAACACAACTAAAATCCCTCTAGTGTTAGACTATCTCATTACCTGTCACACATTCAATGACCTTGTGCCATGTTTTACGACAGACTAATGGCTGTTCATCTTCTTGATTACACTGACACATGAGAATGGTCAGCTACAGATTCATGTGACGTTGCCAATCTCAGAGATAAATTTATGTGATGAGCGAGCTGGCTATTAGGTGCTTTGAAGGCCCTCCGTGTGTGATGGAACACTAATGTAACATCAGCCGTAAGGCCCGGCGATGATCCTTATAATGACGTCCCGAGGAGCTATTTCAAATGAAATCCTTGCTCTGTAACTGCTGCCCCAGGAGTCCTGGCATGTGTTGAAGGAAAGACGGCAGAGTGGAGCGCACACAGGCGCTCCGAAGGAGGAGGAAGGAGGTGGAGTGTGGATGGAAGAGAGGAAGAGCAAGGGGAGAGAGGATGATGGGAGATGGTCTGAGGGACGCTTGCGGGGAGGGGGTGGGATGAATCAGGCACGCAAAGGGAGGTGTGCGAAGGGGGCCTGGCGCTTGATTCGGGAATCTCAGTTCCATCGTGGTGCCCCAGCAGAGCTTGTTAAACACCTGAGACGCGAAAAGCTCTCCCAAGGCTACGCCAGCTCTAGACAGGTTGCTAACGTGTCACCCTCGGGTGGGATCAGTTCAAAGAAGGCGTGGGTGTCTGGGGGATCATTTATGCAGCATAATAAGCAGTAAGACATCAAGAAGAACATTATGATTGCACTCCTCTCCCTTGCATCATCTGACCCAATCTCATCAAATTATTGTAACACCATTCATCATTTAGTCACACACTACAAAATGTCTACACTGAGGGGGCGGGCGATCTCAGCGTGCAGAGGAAGCCTGGAAAAAAAAAAATCTGTGCGTGTTGTGAAATGCTACAAGTGAGGGATGTGATGCTCTCCTCCTGTTCTCCCTGGCTAAACTTTAGACTCTGGACTCAAAAGATCAGTCGTGTCAGATGAAGAAATAGGGAGCAAAGAAGCTAAAGTCAACCTGTTACAGCGCAGTAAAGCGGGAAGGAATGGGGAAGGGGATGAGGGTTGCTGAGAGGATAATAATAAATACTACAAAGCCACAAAGACACATTCCTTTCACTTACTTTCGTTTCTTTTCCTTTTGACTCAGAGAACACTGTAAAATATAACTTCTACCCCATTTTAAAATATTTCACCGTGGATTTGAAAAGCATAATGAACACAGGCACAAATAAGAAATATGTGATAAAAAAGAGTAATTGTGAGAAGACTCCAAGTAGAAGAATCAGCTTGAAACCTTGAAACTGGAATGGTCAAAAATACATATTCATGCTGTCAGACAGCCACGGTTTGTAAGTGCTCACCTCTGGAGCCTGTCTTTATCCCCTGCAGACCCACGCTGTTCCCACTGTAAATACTCAACACAAATGGGCTACACAAAATGACAAGCGCTTGCTCTCAGCTTCACGAATCAAGGTTTTCTCTCCTCCAAAATGAAATTGAAGCAGTACATTGGGCCGGCCTATTTGTCTGCTTGCCACAGTACTCGCACAGTGTTGTCAATTTTGACAAAAGTTTGGCGACTGATGCATGTGTGATGAAAAATATTCATATTTGAGTATGGTACTGTTAATCTACATTACACAATAGCTTGTACACATGTTAGAACAGCAGAGAAAATACTGCATTTCACACCTGCACACAACCTTGTTCTCAATTCAACCACAGTAGCATTTCACAGTATGGAGCTGTGCTAACTGCTCCCTTGCTAGATCTGTAAAATAACATGCATTATTGTTTCTTGCAGTATACTGTGAGAATATAGAAACATTAAAACCTTTAACCTAAAATAATACATGTTAGAGTCAGCTGTGTTCAGTAATTGGATTTTTTTTTTTGGTTGTGACAATAGCAATAAAAACATTAATGGATATGTCAATAACATATTTGTCATTTAATGCACAGCAGCTGCTTGTATACATCAAAACATTGATAAATATAGGGATTGTTATCCCTTTGTCACCAATGCATGTGTTTGATGTATTTCATTCATAAGTTTGCATGCTATCTATCACATATGACACATTTATTTATCACACATTCTTAACATTTTATTAGGAAAATGCAAAATAGGTGCATAGGGATTGTTTTAAACATCTGCAAACACAGATGAAAATGTAGTATATGAGGAGAAATTAGGGTTTGTACAGTTCAAGATTTGTTTGTCATACAAGATTTTGTATGACCGCTGTCATTCTTCAACACAGCTTGAACTCGAGCTTTCTTGTTATTTCTTAAAGTAGTCTTCAGGAATAGTTCTCCAGGCTTATTAAAGGACATTCAAAGCACTCCTTTGGATGTTGACTGCTTTTTTGTTCTGTTCTCTGTCAAGATGATCCCACACTGCTTAAATAATGTCGAGGTCCAGGCTCTGGGGAGCCCAATGCATGACTGATAATGTTCCAGTGTGTGCATTTTCTGTCCAGGTATGCTTTTACTACATTGGCAGCACGTTTGGTATCATTGCTGTGCTGTAAAAATGAAGCCATTGCCAATCAGATATATTCCAGATGGTATTGCATGGTTAATCAAAATCTGACGCTACATTTCTGCTTTCATAATTTTGAAAAGATCTCCATCACCGCTGGCTGAAATGTAGCCCCAAATCATAAAGTGTAGAGACTCACTGTTATACAGTTCCCTTGACTTCCTATTGCCAGTCATTTCAACCCAAAGTTTCAGATTTGCATAAATAACCTGTTGCCACTGATTTTCTGTCCGGTTCATGTGTGAAGAACACAAATGGGTTCTGCTGTAGATTGTTTTAGGCCTCCCATTTCTTCTTTTAGCACCTTTTATCCAGTTTCCTCAACTTTCTGAAGGATACACTGCACACCGTTCTGAAATATGCCAAGTTTTTGGCTAATGGCCTTTTGGGAATTACCTTGTTATTGCAAAAATACTATTTTATGCCTGTCAAATTGTGTTATGTTTGGCATTTTTAATCGATTTAACTTAAGAAATGGGAAAAAATGATATGTTTTTCTGACAGGCTGCTGGTAATAAAGTGCCCAAAGACACAATTTAAAATAAAAATGATCAGGTACAAGGACTAGACTGAAAATGTCATGCCCAAAACACTTTGAAAGACCTTCAGAAAGCCTGGAGAACAATAAGAAGACAAGAAAATCCAGCTCATTGGAAGAAAATTATAAATATATGAAGGGTGGCTCAAGACTTTAGCACAATATTCTATATGATATAGAATGTTAACCTGTCCCTTTCTGCAACCTGATGCAGTCCCAACAAACCAGACATGTTTAAATTATTGTTATAAAAAAAACAACAACAACCAAAAAAGGCTGTTTGGGGCATTTTTAAGTTGTCTTCTCTGTATTTTAGCTATAAGAGGTTTTTCAAAGCCCCAGTGTAATTTCTCTGACTTGTTTCAAAAGATTGCTGAATTTAAACACAGAAGGATGCCAACTAAGAGGTTAGATGTGGGAGTGGATGCAGTGCGTATAACTCGAGAGTATGTACAGTACTGTGCATAAGTGCGTGGCCAAGGTTTATGCCTGCACTGGGAACTCCACCCCCAAGCTCTTAAATGCATTGATCCAGGAGCTTGATTGCAATCACTGATGAAGAGTGTTATAAGGAGTAAATTATCGTGCGTTCATGTGCATCTATTGTTAGCTAGTTAATAAGTTCATTCAAAGCATGTTCAACTGCATGTTCTGGGACAATGGTTTGCTTTTTATTTTGTCAGAAAAGATACACAAGAAACCAGAAATGATTCCAAATAAGGCCCACAACTGGAAAATAATAAGTACCATTCATTTCAGTATTTGCTATTGCAGCAAGTGGAAAGGATCCTGCAAGCATGGTAAAGAAGGTAAGATAGTGTTACAGAAAGGAAGAGTAAGGAGAAAATGAGTACCAGTGACGAACCAAAAACAAAAAGGACAATAAACCAGAAATACAAGGAAAATGACAGTGAAAATGATAAATCCAGAAGAAAGGTAACAGAGAAACAGAGTGTTAGGACATCTGCTTGCTCAAGGGCCTCACTTGGTCTGGGTCTTATGCATGTGTGTGTGTTTTTCCAGGCGACCGTACACCTGCACAGACTGAGTGGGCTGGCTCAGTGGGCTGGCGTGGAGCTCCGTGGATCCCCCTCCAGGCCAGTTCTCTGTCAGGCCCTGCCAAGGTCAGCTGCCTGCCAGTGGGTGGGTGGGGGTGGCAGTGGCAGGGGGCAGGGAGGGGGAAGCTTCATCAGCATGGCCACTGGGGTTTCAGAACACTGTGTCTAATAGCAACCGCAATGCTTGCACACACAAGCACCCCTAGAATGAACTTTAACACCAATACAAGCAGATCCTGAGGAACACACGAGCACGAGTTGATAGGAACACATTCAAGGAAGTAGAAGAGATTTTTTTTACCCTGCAAATAAGATAAAACAAAAGAAACTATAGCTACAAAAACAAGGAAATAGTTTAGATTCGTTGACAAAGTAACTATATCTACTGAACTTAAGAGAATGAAAGGTTTGCTAGGAAAGTAACAAGGAGACCTGTGTGTTTTAAAACAGCAAGCTCTGTATTATGTCCATTCCACAGCTATCACTTACCTGGATCGTCTTACTGGGTGGCTAGAACCAGGGTGGAGTCTGTGATACTCAAGCCATCCTGAATACCTGACTCACTGATGCACAAATAAGAAGTTCAGCAAGTAATATAATGAAAAAATATACACTGTTGAAAACTTACAGCACTAACCCTGGTAAAAAGTTATCAACTAAGTATTGAAAAATATCTTTACATTACTATAAAAATGATTGGACTATATTAGATGATGCATTTTTCAAACAAAGCAATAAAAAGAAAGAAAGAAAGAAACCAGGACTGATTGATTTATTTTGATCATCAGAATCTGTCCCACATGACTTGGGGAAAGCTATTCACAGAGTGCTCATTACACCCACTTGCAATTGACAATCACCTGACAACCAAACCTATGTCTTTAAACTGTGGAAGAAAGCTGCAGTGCCAAGATCAAGGCCACACAGGCGAAAGGGAATCACAGTCATGATAACAGCGTAGACACACAGTCCTAGATACCGCTCTAGCAACACTGGTTGTGAAGAAAAAATGCATATTCCCAGACTCATTGGCAAGTGGTTGGTGACAGTTGCTGGGAAAATGATTATTAAAACCCAGGTCATTGATCAGTCTCTAAGGGTGTAGAGACCTAGAGACTGGTCAATGACCCTGTGGGAAAAATGTTTACTCCCTGACCACTTGGCAAAAAAAACTTATTGCCATTGCTTTTGTTGCTGGCAGATTGCCAGCCTTACTTTGCACTCCAACTTCTCTGCAAACATTCGCCACACTGCTTTTAATATAAGATGGGGAACCAGCTAGGAGAAGTTAATGGTACAACTATAGTCACAATTCAAACTTACTTATTAAACATACTTTTAAAGTAAAAGTTTCACCTTTTAAACTCTGTTGGTTACAGCGCTGAGGCACAATTTTGATTCCCAGTTTGCATTTCACAACTGCTTTGCTAGTACTTAGGGAGTGTTTCCAGAAAAGTCTGGGCCTTGAACGCTAGTTAAATCCAATTCAGTTCAAATGAAATCAAATCACAACAACAGAAAAAAAGTAATGATCCTGTATAATACAGAGAAAACAGAGAAAATCCCAACAACCAGATGACCCCCCTATGAGGAAGTGCTTTGGCGACAGTGGGAAAGAAAAACACGAAGAAACCTTCTGCAAAACCAGCCTCAGTGGGTGATTGCCATGTGCAGCGACTGGTTGGGGTTCAGGGGAGAAAGATAGGATAGAGACACACTGTGGAAGAGAGCCAGAGACTAATAATAACTAATGATTCAATGGTGTACAAACACATAGTGAGTGAGAAAGATGAGTGAAGAGGAAACACTCAGTGGATCATAGGAAGCCCCCAGCAGCCTAGACCTATTGCAGTGTAACTCAGGGAAGATTCAGGGTCACATGATGTGATGTGATGAAAAGGATTTTAAATTCAATTAAGGAATTAACAGGGAACCTGTTAAGAGAAGTTAATATGGGAGAATATGGTCACAATTAAAAAGTTATTTTTCCCTTTTTTTTGGACTGATGTACCTTTACACAGGTCACTGCAAATTTTTACAGGAAAAAAATGTGGCAATTTGTTACAGTGTAATTAACATCAAATGCATCAGTGGAAGGGTTAAATGCATTACTTCGGCACTTTACTAGACTTGTAAAGTGAGTTTTAAGTAGAAGACAGATGAAAGATTAGCCTCATCATAGAGCAGTGGAGACACCTACGTTGTATGGAAGCACTGAAGCAGTTGTTCACTGCCACTCTTCCACATCCCCCCACTGCTGTCAACCCTGTCATCAACACTGGTGCGTGTGTATGTAACTAGCTGGGGCTGATCAGCCACCAGAGCCCTCAGTATTGCTCTTTTGTTGCTCTTTTTCCAGCCAGCAGCCCTCTGATTTTGACGAGACCTTGTGCTGTTCCCCCTTTGGCAGCTGGACCCCCACTCCACCCCCCCACCACAGACATCCCCCACCTCACCTCCTTACACCCATCACCTCCGTCCCCCCTCACCTTCTTCCCCTCTCCTCCCTCCCAGGGTTTGGATAGAGAGGGAACAGCCAGTGCTCTCCAAACACAAGGACAGAAGCTGCCAGCAGGTAGCCATGGCAACAGTTTCTCTCTCACCCGCCACTTCCCCGCTCGGTAAAAGGGAGTGTGGAGAATCGCAGGGCCCCTCTCTCTCCTCTCTGCGCTCTCTCACAGCCCAAATTAGACGGGTCACAGTGTTTTTCTGGCACCCGTTTAAATAATCATAGAGAAGGATGTGCATAGAGAGAGAGGGTGGAAGAAAGAGAGGTGAGGCGGGGGCACGCCAAGGAAGTAGAATGGGGGTGTTAATCAAAAAGAGGCAGATTGCTGCACAACAAATGATTTCTTTTTTCCAGACATAAGACTGTGGTGGGTGTAGACAAGGATGCTTGAGATATTTGCAAGCCATGGTACAGAACCTACCTTGCTAATGCAAGTGCACGCGAGGAGGCTCGAGTTGTAATAATTTCAATTGCAGCTTCGTGGTGAGAGGATGTAAATGTCTGGGAGACAAATCAGTTCCTCGTTACGAGCTTTCTGTTTATGTGATTTCAAAGGTTCATTTCCAGATGCGTCTCTGTAACTTGTAGTTTAGCACCTAAAACATTAGAACAGAGTGCATGAGCAGATTTGATCATACATCCCTCTTGGCAGGTATACTATACTGCAGGTCTTACATATTTTTTCATGTAACACCTAGAAGGACATGCATCAAGCTAATATAAAACTCTCGGTGTCCTTCTGAAAGTTTATGTACCTACTAAGAGGTGCTGATATTAAGAACAAGGAATTGTATGATGGAAAAGCCAGAAATGTTTTCTTTTCATGAGCTGCTGCCACGGGTCTGCCCTGGCTTAATAGCATGCTGGCTTTTGAAAATAATTCAACCCTGCTTATTTTCTACTTGATTTACTCTGTGCAAGCCTCCCCTCATCAGGCCATGGTTTTGATATTAAGCCAAAATAAATCAGTTTCCCTTTTCAGCGATATGTTGAGCTTGCACTAACAGCAGAGAGAAGAATTTTTGAATGCAGCCACAGGATTACATCATAGTCAAACAATGTCTATTTTTACCTCAGCTAAGGTTTTTCTTACTTCCAGGAATTTCCAAAACAGGAGAAATCTGAAAGCTCACTGCAAAATTGAATTAAGCTGCAATCATAAAAAGGGGGTCAAAACGGGGAATTAGGCGTACCCTTTAAAGTAAACTCTGGGTTTCAAAGGTGTGTTTTGGGGAATAATACAGTGATGATACATACTAACAACAGCAAGACAATAACCTGAAATTTATCCTGGTCACAGTGGTACTTTGTTTGGTTTACATTACATCATTTCAAAAGTTGCCTAACCAGTGGAAATTATGCTAGTCTAACAACATACGGCCTCCTGTTTAATTTATGTGTCCACACCAGCACTAGTAGAAGAGGTCACTGACATGATGTTCAGGTTCAGCCACGAATCTCTTGTCCATAAAACAAAGTCATGTCTTCTGTGTGTGTGTGGCCGTGAATGTGTGCACATTCATAAGCTTGCTTGACTTCTCCGCATTGACACCAGATGGCCCTTCCCATCATGGCCAATGGAGGAATTCAGCTGGCAAGACCCCTTCTTGTTCATGGTCAGTGTGTGCGTGTGTGTGTGTCCCTGAGCCCCTCCTTTCCTACCGCACACTGACCTATTTGTATTCTGGGCAGAGCAGATGAGGCTCCAGGCCCACTGCCCTGCTCCCCTCTAGCCCGTCCCCTCGGGAGGGCATCTGTGGGTCTGCGCTGGGCAGATAGGGCAAGCCCATCATGGCAGCACTTTAAAGACCACCTCACTGGTCCGCAGAGAGGCAATGTGTTTGGATTTCAGTGTTGGTCCCTCCGTGCTTGAATGCTGAGAAGTATCTCCTTCCATTTCTTTGTCTGAGACGGTCTCGTTTTGCGACCATAGTTCAGATGACAAAAGAAATCTCCCGACTCCACCGCAAAAACTCTGAAAATCCACAGTCAAGTGGTAGCTCACAGTGACAAGTAATTGTATAGAAATGCATCTGTCACAACCTAGATCTTTTCTGCAATGCATTTGAAAAATAAACCAATAATTGAGAGACAGTGAGCGCTGTTAAGACTCTCCATCTCACACTGATTAGTCACTCAAAAGGGGCACATCTCCATCCTCTCTGAGATCATGTGTGGTCAACCCATATGTGTTGTATGAGTGTGTATTTCTGTTTGTGTGTGTGTATTTCAATTCAAACTTAGACGAGCTCATTTAAAATCACCCAAGCGTATCTGACAGACCCCTATTTTTAACCCCCACCTCCTCTCCACATCCATTCACCCTATAAACATTATTTGTTGATTTGCAGCTACGCACATATACTCAGAAGCTCACATGGAAAAAGAGCGTGTGTTTACGTGTGTGTGTGGGAGTGTCTCTGTGAAAACACGCGCGCGCACTCGCACACAGCCATAAAGGAATGCAGAGCGGTATAATCACAGCATCATCAGCTCTGTCCTCTGAGAGAGCGGGCCAATAATGCCCCTCTAATTGAATAACTTATCCACAGCTATTTCCCAGGGGGCCGAGCTGCAAGGCACTGTCGCCGAGAGAGGGGGCAGATGGTGCTGAACGGAGCAAATCAGCATCCTCCAAGTACTACAGTGTAAGGTGGAGTTAGGCAAACGCACATTGTCACTCGGCATAGCGCGACCGCTCTCAGAGGCGGCAACTTTTTTTTGCCCTTTTAATTTTAGATTTCCAGAAAATGAACTGACGTCGACTGCTGCACGAACAACTATTGTATCTGATAATTACCCAAGCTATGAAGCACATAAATTTATTAAAGCACACTGCTATGGCTTTGCTTCCTTTTTTATTCCATTGCTGAATCTTACTGTGTTTGTCGATGAGAACAGGGCTCCCTCTTCTTATGGGATGCTGAAAAGCTCGCTACATCTCCAAGCTTGGGGGTGAGGATAATTCCCCCTAACACCTCCCAAATTCTGGCTCCTTGTTCAACCACCCTTGGGCTCTCTACAGGGGGTAACTATACATTCTGTTTCCTTTTCTCCCATCAGACGCCATGCCTCCCTGGGAGAGAACACACACACATGCTGCACACAATACTTTCCAAGTAGCATTGTTGCCTCTATCACTGCCCCCCACTCCCAGTGATACTCTGTCACTGTGGGAAGAAAACATATCTTCAGGCTCATGGGAGAGCACTGTTGTTCATACAGTACTAACCTCGTAGTAAGTACAGTAAAAACAATGCCACATGTTAACGCCACAGTTGTGCTCAACTGAAATCTCGCATCGTGATGATTTCATTATTTCTTTTTCTCAGCTCACTTGCTGAAACCCTCTCTGTACCTCATCAGCACGCATGATATCTACCCAGGTCAATACCTTTATACCCACAAGCATAGTTGAAGTCAATGGAATTTTTATTAGGAAACAATAATGGGGGTGGGTGACTTGGTGCGAGGTAGAGAAAGAGAGAAAGCGAGGTGTAGGGAGAGGTAGTACATTGATTTACCCTTCATAGTTCGTTGCACTACATTTACCCAGCAGAGTGCTCAAATTAGTGCCCTCCAGCTCTCTCCCAATTAGTTTCCACAGAGACGAGGTGTAAAGCCAGTCACTGGCCTCATTACCTCTCCTCTCCTCCCCTCGCGCTTCCCCCCCTCTGACTAAACCTTCCTCCAACTCTTTCTGTTTCCCCCTGTCTCTCTCTCTCCACTTCAGCCTCTCTCATCTCCTCCACTTTTTTTTCAGTTTCAGTCCTCGCTCCCCAGCCTTTATTTGTGCGCGCTCTGTCTGTCTCTCCATTTCAACATTTGTGTGTATTTTCCTCTTGTTCAAAGTGTGGAGCAGACTGCGGCGACCGTATTCAATCTCTAGGAACATGGTGTGGGGCTGGCTGAGAGACTCAAATACCTGATGAAGAATAGAGGATGTGTCTCTTTTGTCGCCGTGATTCTGTGAAGCTACCTAGTTCAGCACAGTCAAGGATACTGCATGAATATCCCTGCTAATTCACTGTAGAGATCCTTTCAGCCGCTCTTTTATTTTTATTCAGACCTTTACTGAAACATACACTTAAACATATTAACCATCTGTGGTCAAAAAATAAGCATGCAAATGGTTTTATTGAGTTATGTATTTGCCATTTGTGTCCTCACATCCACTTTATTTTCTTGGCTTTAACAGTTTTTTTCTCCTTTTCAAAATAACAGCAGAATAATTCAGAATAATTTTTTAAACTTTGACAGTCTGTCTGAGCAGAGTATTTTCTCATCTGTGATGTCTTTACTCTGTTGGATATTTGTGGGTCTCTTCCATAGATGGATTATGTAGAATGGGCAACTAGGGTCAAAGATCTCCACTGGCCCCAAATTCCTTGGGATTTGTGTGTCTAATAATTACATACTGTTATTTGATTTGATACTAGAAGTGTTAATTGAAAGTTATTCCCTGTGTTTTGCAGCTCCTTCATATCTAAATCATTGCTACTTTTGTATGCTAGTTTTTCTGAGGTAGATAAAAGTCACAGACTGGGGGCTTTCTGTGTTTGCATATTGTTTTCATATGCACCAGCATCCTCCCACAGTCCAAAGACATGTATGGTGTTAGGTTAACTGGTCATTCTAAATGGATGTGTTAGTGACCTGTCCAGGATGTACCCCGACTCTCACCCTGTGACATCAGGAAAGTGTCCTGCCCAACTATGACCCTGAATTGCAAATAAGGAAAAGAGGATAGATAGACGGATGGGTTTCCTTTTGAAAGATATCTTGTCTGTGGGGTTTGCAATAGCACTACAACATGTGACATTTGACCCTCAATTATGCAGTCTATTGTGATGGCCTCACCGAGAGGCCTCACTTTATTCAGAGGTTCAAACCTGATTTTATTGTAGGGTCTAGGTTGAAAATTGAAAGCAGTCAGACGTTTTTATATGAAAATTTAGACTGAATCAGTTCTCTCACTAATACAATAGAAGGAGCACTCGTGGTAGATCTTTAGCCTTAGAACAGAAACATTTTTCTTGCAGAAAAGCAAACACCTTTTCTTGTACGATCACACCCCCAGCAATATCTCCTCACCTCCCTGCCTCCTCCTGTGTAGAAACCCAGGGAGAATCTGGGTGAGGTGTCAAGATAGCGTACTCCCTGCAAACAAAGCCACCCTGTCCACCCCAGATCCAGATGTTCCTTATTGATTCCCCTGTGGATTTGGCTGAATGTAACCGCTCTGTAATTTCTCTTTCTCTGTCTCTCTCTCTCTGTTTCGCTCTCACTTCCACTGTCTGCATATGTGTTACTCTCCGCTAATGTGGTCATGCATGGCAGGTCAAAGGCTGAAGTGTTGTTGCTCCTCTTGAGTTTACACTGCAACAACCAGCAGTGCGGGACTTGTAACGCACTCCCTCTCATTCTGTCTCTCCTGCCCGCTATCTGCTCCTCTCCAGCCCCTCTCGGCTGTTTCTGGTTAATAATGCAGCATGTCTCGCTGTCTGATGTTGCATTGGGTTGCTGTGGCACCACGGAGAGGCTGTCTACCTTTCTGGGAGACGCTGCAACTGGTTGCCAAGGAGTTGGTTTCAGGGAGGAGGTGAGCAAGAAGAGGGAGTGTAAAGCAAAGGTCTGGCAGAGAGACAGAGTAAGAGAAAACGGCAAAAACAAAGAGAGTGAGAGGAAACAGACCAGGAGGGTGAGAAGAGAGTTGGGGGTGTGCGGAAAGCAAACCAAGCAAGTCCAGCCATAGCTCGTATGATTTCACGCCGTACAAATCTTCCTCGTAATGATAAAAACAGACAAAGCAGGTGAAATATTACTGAGAGCAGGTTTAGTGTAAGAGACAGCATAACAGTGGTGTACTGTGGGTTGTGCAGATTTATTGTGTGGATTATACGGATGATATATTTTGTTTTAAACGACTGAAATAAATGCTCCTTGAATCACCAAAGGATGTGTTCAGGTTTACACTTTAACTTTCTTTGTAAATTCCTGTGCTTTCTTGTAAGAAAATAAATACCATAAAGCGATAAGATATGCAGTTTGCGGGTTGCATTGTGGGTGGAACATGTCATTCATGGGCTCCACAGTGATTATTTATGTCATTACATGGCGCAGACGTGGCTCCTGAAGGAACTGATGGATTGAGCTGCTTGTCGGTGTTTCAGTTAAAGGTATTTCCCTGCAACCACCAGGTTTATAGGGATGTGCGCGCACATATTCACATACACAGATCCACCATAACTGCTTAAGATGTAAGTAAAAGCTGACTCTCCGCCTTCAAGCCTCAGCACAATATTTTTTGCGGTACTTAATCTGATTCTGTAGCAAGGGTAACGCAGGCAGGGTTGTGTCAGAGATGTCTCTTTTTACCAGTGAGATGCTCCTACATCAATGAGATTGTCTTTATCTGCCTGCTTGCAGCTTGGGCTCAGATTCTGCCCTCTATATACGGGTGCTGGGTTGTGGGAGGCATGTGGGCGAAGGTGCGTGGCATCCGGCCTAATGCACAGCCTGGAGAGAAATACTAACACTTCATATTCACTGTGACTTCAACACCGCCACAGTTGAGGCTCTCACATTTGGATAGAGATTTTCAGTGAATGAGTCACAGGTTTGAAAGATATTCCATGGGACATGGTCTTCTAATTTAGTTGTGGTGTAAAATGAAAAAGCCGATTGCAGGCATCCATGTTGTGTTGTCAGCCACTCAAATGAATAGTGCGCTTAGTGTCATCTGTCTTAATATAAAAACACAGTTTATAAAAGTCTTGCCACAAAGCGCTCCTCCTCAGACCTCAGGGTTTGCCTTGTGTTTGACTCAGGATATTCCCCGCTGCACCGCATTCCACCGCTGTTCCGTTATTCTGGACAGGGTCCCTGCCTCTTCCTGCCAAAACCCTCCCATAAACACACATCCAACCCTGAAGTCCTCACTCTGCAGGGGGCATTCCAGAAGTGTTAGTTTTCCAAGCCGTCCTCCGTTTTTTGAAGACATACACGTACGTCTGCAGACACACTGTACTGGCACCTTGCCCTAAAAATAGGACAGACAAGACTCACTACTTTAGGACTCCTACCAAACATACAACAGGACTCATTGACTAACTGCAGTTGAGTCCATTTTATACACTTTCCAGCTATATCATTCCAGTAGTAGCTAATGCTAGCTAGTGACCCACATGGGACTCACAGAAGTGACACTTGCTTTCTTGAGTGGAGTTCCATTATCATTATGCCAGTTTTTTTGGCACACTGAAGTCTGACAAAAACTTTGCAAAGTTAAATGGACACCAGCCTCTTTTAAGGCACGAAAAACCAGAAACATATGCTGTGTCTCTTCAGATTGGAAAAACGCTTCCAAACTCCGTGATAACCGAAAGTCTCCTTATTATTCGTAATCTGGTTACAATAATAGCTCCTAAAGAGTGCAGGCATCCCACGTTCAGGATGCATCTTTTTTTTCTTTCTTTTTATAAAATAAAGGGATGCGGTTCTTAAGCAACTAGTGGGGTTGTTTACATGCTGAAATACCCATTTGACTTGCTATGCAAGGAAGGCCAGCTACAATTGAAAAGTCAGTGGACTGCAGCAAAATATTTCCCTTAACATAGCCACGCAATATCTGGGCTTTTTCAAGGCTTTCAGGAAAGTCAGTTAAAATAGGAGCGGCTTTAAGTTAGGTCTGTCTCCTTGGAGACATACAAACACACATATACACAGTTTACACTATCTTATTTGATTTTGAGCCCCTGATTTTTTGTTCGTTATTTTGACTTCATTGTCGGTAAAAGCAAAAAGACAAAAGAAAAAAAAAGTGTATATTGCATCCTGTTTTCTTTCCTAATCACTTTTCCTTAACCTCGTGCCAACGAGGCAAGATGTGAAGGAAAATTTATACAACAGCAGCAGTGGTCAGATGATGTGACCACACCCAGACACAACTACTGAATACTGATGGATTCAAAACAGGTCTGCTGTTGTACTGAAGATGGTCCACAAAACGTGCATCATAGATACATCTTCCTTCTTTAGTCTTACTGTTTTGTTCCATGCAGACTATAAAACCTGTTAAAAGTGTCACTTCATTACAGAGGTTGGAATTTTAAAAGGAATATACGCTGGTGGAACAAAATGGTTGTAATGAGAATAATTGCCTACCCTCCTGTATGACTCATATTTTCTCTTTCTGCTAAAGAGATGATCCCATTTAAGACTTGATTTCATTTAGGCTTTTAGCATCTGAGATTGTAAAGTAAAAATACTTCATGACAATTCACAAAAGCCTTCAATTCAGCAATGTTCAAAATGTGAAAATAGCTGACTCTCAGCTCTGAAGATATCACTTTCACTTGATCATTTTAATATAGCTTGAATCCTTTTGGCTTCTGCACACATTGTAAAATAACATACAGTGATGTGAAAAAGAAAGTACACATCAAGCAGCAATAAGTCAAAGTGATCAGTATGAGGTATGAGGTGTTTATGCTGATATGCTGAGTTTGGTTTTAATTAAATGTGGTGCTGTGTGTTACAGCCAAAGACCCTCACTTTGCTCTCATCTGGCCAAATTTTAGTGGGATTGTTTGTTTCTAATTAAGTTTTGGGGATTTTTTAGATTAAGTTTAACAAACCGAAGCCATGCTGCCATGTTCTTTTTAGAGAGAAGAGACTTTCTGCTGGTAAACCTCCAAACAAGCTACATTTGTTCAGTCTACTTCTAATTGCACTGTTGAAAACTTTAACATTTAACTTGCTAGCTGACCTTGGGATGAATTTGCTGGGTGGTCCACTCCTGGGAAGATTATGGTATTGTTTCAACACACCTGAATGCTCTAGACCAACAAACAGCCAAAACTTCTGCTTTTAAAGCATTTAGGCTGCTTTTAGGTGAGTAGTCACAATGTGGGATTATTCAATATATCTTCTGAGGATAAGAGAAGAACCACTAAATCATGTCTCTGTAGCATTACGTAGGAAATCACTTTAACACTTCATGTCATTTCTCTCAGTTACACACGTTTCTAATCTAAGGATGCCTTGTGTGGTTTTATATTGAGAAAGAGAATTTCAGCACAGTGTTTGTCTTTGGACTGTGATGAACACATGTGATGAAATGTTGAGCTCGCTGTCAAAAATTAAGATGTTCCCCCCCAAAAAAGAAAAAGTCTGTGTGCATTCCATTAACGATGGCAAGGATTCAATTACATCAACATGCGTCTTTAATTCGTATTTTGGTTCCACAAATTTTTGGATGATTTGAAAGATTCCAACATCAGATTTACTGACAGCTGGTGTTTCATCTGTCACTCGACTTCATAAATGAAGCCTCTGTGCAGCTACAATGTACACAACTTCGACTGAGAACACTTGTAAAATAGCTTTTGGTTCTCTTTTTCATCAAAAGATGGAGATGTTGAGTGGAAACATTTCTGCACTCCTTGTTTCTGTCTCATGTTTCTTTGCTAGTTTTACACAGTCAGCTATCATTCCCCATGAGGTAATTGGAGTTATTCCAGCATGTGTTGCTTGGCCTTATCAGTAGCACACATTTAAAATACTTGGTGTCTTTTATCAGTTGACACAGCAAGAATGAATTACTTGTTGTCTATTTCCATTTATAGTCTCTCATGAACTCAGAGCTGATTTGATTTTTACTAATGACAAGAAACAATTTTTTTAAAAGGTGTATAAAGAAGTTAAGAGTAAAAAGTTTTAACTCATACGTCGTCTTAGCACTTTTCCCCTCAAATCTGTACCAGTGCATACACTATGGTGGCTAGTGTGTGTTCACACCAAGTCTTGAGGTGTTCCTATGTGAACTCTGCACATCAATTATTCAGTTCGATCACCTAGCCTACTTACTGTCTCCATCTTACCATTGCTCCATGTTGTAGAAGGACCTTCTTTGCTTGTATAGCCAGTCGGGGGGCGGGGGAAAGGGGGGGCAGCCCTGTAGATAGCCTGACTGGAGCCAGAAGAGGCCTGGAACAGGAGTGTTCATTAAAGTCGCCCCAAGAGCACAGGCAGAGGAGAGGATAACAAGACCCTAGGGTGACTGGTGTGGGCCCTCACTCCTCAAAACCAATAAATGTATTCCCCTTCATCCAGACAAATCCAAAGTCTACTGTGTCAGCAAAAATATACACACACATCCACCTTTGCTGGACGACTGATTCCTTGTATTTTATATATATAAGTTTTTTTTCCTTTTTTCCCTTTTTTACAATTTGGAATATTTAATATAGAAAAACTTTCCTAGCCATTATTTTTAATGTGGTTACTTTTACAATAACATGTTAATCAGCAACTTGTGTGATGAGAGATGAGAACACTTGTTACTGTATGGCAGATTTTTGCAGGGGAGCCAAAGAAGTGATCAGATGTGCTTTAAAAACAGTGTCTATACTAATCCAAAAGATTGATTTTTCGTTCTGTTTGTTTATACTTGTAAATTTACACTGGAATCCAGGCCTTGTGATGTGATGGCAACTTGTCCAGGTTATCTAGACCTTTGGCTACATGTCAGCTTGGATGGGCTCCAGCCCCAGTGTCTGGATAAAATGGATGGATGGTTGGATAAATGGGAAAATAAAATATAAAATATTTTCTTATAGTTTAATAGAAGTGATCATTCAAGTTTGAATGATAAGTGCACAACTGATGGCTACCAGCTGGAGTCAACAGCAGTATAACTGAGAAACCCATTGGCCAGTCTACTGACTATGTGCTTCTGGGTCCAATTGCTAATTTTATGTGCTTCAGGTGCAGTCAACAGATATCTAGGCCAAGCCTTCCTGTTCAGTCCCCTGGCCAATCTTTAAAATTTAAACCAATCTAATAAAAGTGAAATCATCGTCAGACCATAGCCAGTGGTTCAAGGTTGTATGCTGTCAAAAGCAATTCCTCTATTGACAGTCAACCTGCATGCAACCAAAGTCTGCTGAAAAGTGACGGAAACCAGACAACCTTCCATACTGGAATTGTTTTCCCTTTGGTGCAGACGATGAATTTTCATATGTAGAGATGAGCAAGAGTGCCAAATCACTTCTTGGTAAGCACCAGTTGCCAAGCAACCAACAAATACTTCAGAAAGTTACTGGTCCTGTGAAAACTGAGGAGCTGGTTGGTGAATGTGGCTACCTTTGGAAGAGCCATGCCCTTTGTTTCTCCTCTTTTTCCCATCTTTATGCTGACTTATGCTAAATGATGCTCGGGAGCTCTAGCTACATATTTATGTACTGGTGAGAAAGTAGGATATTTGTGAGGATATTTTTCTTTGTAAATAAGTTTTGTTTTCTTTTTAAATTTAAAAAAAAAGTATTTTGTCAACACTCTTGGTACTGGTCATTGCACCATGTCCAAACACTACAGTATGATGGGTAAAATGTGATAGATGAACTAAGACTGACACTAATGGTGTGTTATTATATGTCCTCAGAACAGACCCAGTTTTCCCCCATTCTAGTTTGCATATATTTGGTGCAAAAACAAGGAAACCAAAATGATCTGATGAGGAGAGATAGCTAAATATGTTTTTCAACCCAGTTGCTGACTGCTGGCTATTGATTAACTCTCACCCTTGTGGGTATTGGCCAGAGGTGGAGAGAAGCATTTAAAAGCGCAGCACACTGAATTTCTCCTGAGGTAGCCTGCTCTGACTGACATTATGTGTCTCTGGAGTCTAACTGCACAGAGCTGTTGTTCTCCCTTGTTTGCCTGGCTGGCCTGTTGGACCCCATACCACGGCTTTCCAGAAAGACCCCCAAGCGATCTTGCATTCAGACAGGCTGAGCAGCAAGCTGAAATTAAAGCTGTTTCGCTGTGGTTAGTTAAATAGTTGGACAGTGAGAGCATTGGGTGGCCCTGAGTCAAGGCTGAGGCTGTCTGGGCTAGTGAGTGGAAATATCAAAAAAGGATAAAGCACTGGGGAAGGGAGAAGGGAACATCCAAACTAAATGAGTAGAGGAAACTATTAAGGCGACCTGTTTAAAAGGATCCTGGGATTTTAGAGTCGGAAAGCTACAAAGTACATGTGGATGTGTTCTGTAACACTGAAAATCTATTACATTTACTGTCACTGTTCAGTGCCTGCCGTTGTTGCTGCACAGTGGTAAGGAATGCATTACATAAGATGATAAGATACTCACTCAGTAAGGCAAACACAAAGAACGTTCAATGGTCATCTAAAAGTGAACAGAGACGAGAGACTGAAAGCAGGAAATATACTTCCAGTCCCATTTTCTACAGTGTGAATATGAAACCAGAATTCATCAGCCAAAACATGTAATTGCAGTTTTTTCCAGTAACTGTGATTAGTTAGTCATAACACAACTTAAAGTGCTGACCATGTTGTAGTCTGGGTGTTAGATGGCTTACGGCTGGACCCTGGCAACAGAGTTGGAGGTGTTTGTTGAATTATGTAACCGTTCAGTATAAATCTAGGCTAAGGAGCAAGGGGTGGATCCACAAGGTTTTTCTACCCCCCATGAACTTCTGGGTTTGACCACAAGTCCAGCCCACATTCTTGAGCCTCTGCTTGCTGCTTTTTGTGAAACATGAAAAAGAGGAGGGAAAAAAAGGATCAAACCACTTCGACCTTGTCAGCAGCGAGTTTCCTGACAGATGATTTTGTCCTCGGGCTCCAGGTCTGTCATCCAGAACACATGCTCAAAGTATCGTGTGTGATCATAATCACAATACTGCTTTGGCCTTTATTTTCTATTTTTATGCTTGTTGGATGACATACAAAAGAAACATTTTTCCTAATGTTTCCAGGCTACGGTGAATCGGCCATATATAATGACTGGAATGGAAGAGAGAAAATTCCTCAGCCAAGTTCCTTTAAATCCACAGGGGTTCATACAGTGTATGGATCAGTCCTCCAAGAGTAGCAGGAGCCAAGACATCTGTGTGACTAGTAGAGACTGATCCCTTCCTACTAGAACACTGGGAATAGGAAAACCAGGGTTATCTGGTCACATTGCATATCATGGGTGTATTATTTGTGCACAATTGCCTCACTGCCATCCAAGTGCTCTGTGTCAAATTCACAATGCAGTATGAATAATGTAACCCAATTAGCATGTACCGATATGTGCACGCGCTGTATTTGGGAGATGGAACTTATTGTGAACTAGCATTTACAATCATATCTGGAACTGTGCAGGAATAGAAGCACATAGTGACAGTGAATCTTTTTGCCTACACTAATCTACTCTGTGTGGAGTTTCTCATTATCCACTCTCCACAGTGTTCCTGTTCAGTGGGGTCTCTGTGCCCAGTCAAGAGTGCCACTCGCCTGAGGGTAAAAGGATGATGATGGGGATGACAAGAGGAGCGGGGTTTTACTGTTTCTCTGCATTATGTTTTACACATGCAATAATGTTGTAAAAGAAGAAGATAATTTCATCATGATCCACCATGCTTGTGGGGTGAGCAAATCAAAGATTTTTGCAGTGGTGGACAGCCGTCTGGAGACACATTATATTCACTGTAAAACGGTGACATCCAGCAGCACTGTGTTACTCTAGTGCGGCTCTTACTTCTGAGTCGCACTAGAGTTTGTGGGCACACGAGGAGGTTTATTTGATATTTTTTGTATTTCAAGTATGTTTTGATGAGTCGGTATGAAGGAGGAGCTGTCTAAAGAGGTGACCATATGCTTGATCAGAACTGTTATATAGGACTGAAGTCAGGTGTGATCAGTTGTGTTACATTTATCTGCATTAGAAATATGGGTATCTAAATTTAGAATTTAAGAGCTCAGTGTTTGCTCCCAATTGATTCCTAATATATTAAGTTTCAAAAAACAGTAGGAGATTTTATAATTTCCTGTTTAGAGATTTACATTTAAAAAAAAACAGCATCAGTTGGTGCCAGCCTTCCTGCCACCTGTTAAATCTACAACAAACTGCACTACAAGTGGAGTAGAGTAAATATTTAGCATCTACAGTTTAGGCATAAAGTGCATGTATGCATGACCAGCCTGTGTTTGTCCATCCAGGGGCACACAGGAATGAAAGCGTGTGTTCTCACATGTGTGACCTCCTGTGTCCTAGAATGTTGCCTCCACCCAACCACACCCACTCTCTCTCTCCCTCTCACTCACACACACACATGCATGCACGCACGCACACGTACTCCAACCTAGACAGGCCAGGTTGCCAGAGCTACACAAACTCCCACCCATTAGCGGCAGGATTCCAGGATAACCATGGCAACCAGTCTCTCACCCCCGAGGAGACGAGCAGTAGAACTGAAAGGCTCCATTCAATTTCCACATCCCAGTACAGCACACACAAAAGGACACACATGCACTCTTTTTCACACACCAACACACACTCACCGACAGGCACACTCGCACACATTCGCGCAGACACACAGACATGGACACGTCCAACGCAACCCACTTGCTCTAACAGCCTCGCAGTCACTCCAGCCTTCCCTGCCTGCCTCCACTGGGGTGAGTGGGAGCTTGTTAGAGAGACCGCACACTACATCCTCTCACCCACGGTCCTCAACTGCACATACACAGCGCACGAGTGAAACATTAATTACACCTCACTCATGGTGATTAGACACACTGTTAGAGGAAGATGACAGACTTTATTGTATGCACAATGATGATCTTTCTCTACCCCGGAGGCTTAAAACATCTTATCAAGAACTGTACTACACTGAAAAAAATGTTTTGTTCAATTTACTCAATTTTTTTATGACAAGTGGTTGCACGAAATAAATTTGTTTGAATCCAGAAATATTTTTTAAGTACACTGAATTTAATTTAAGCGAGTAAAACCAACATATATTTTTAAGCTACTTTAACTTAACTGTTGTGGATACGTCTTAGTCAAATATTATTAGTAAGTCCAACTAAGGTCGTGTTAAATGTACCAGAATAATTTGTTTCCTTTACACTTATGTCCCAAACTTATATTCAAATCAATCAAATTGTTAATTTCTCTCTATTTCAATTAAGTTAAGTTTACTTAAAAAAATATTGCTTACCCTGATTTGTAGTTTTTAAAAACGTCAATAATGAAAACTACAACATTCTTTCACATCATTTATTAATGCAAAATTTGTTGCAAACAGAATAAGAATCCACATCTCTAAGGGAAATTGCTGCAATTTGTATAATACAAATTACAAAACTTTTGCCTATGAACTAGTAGCTTTAAAAAGCTGTATTCAAACAAAACAGAAACAACAGACAAGAGAAATGTTAACCAATGTTTCTCTTCCTCTAAAAAAGAAAAAAACAAACAAACTCCTTACATAAAAGAATAAAACACTACCAGCAGTATAATGTATCACAATTAGAAACTGATGCATCCACAAACTAACCAGTTTCAGACTTGCTGTTCTGCGATCCATATTTAGAAATTGCATTTTAATAAGGTAATTAGACTTAAAATTAAACTTGTGTTTTCCTTACTGCTTATTGACCACTGTCTTTCCATTCTAGTCCTTCCTTGAAGATTCTGAATGTTTTACATATTTTCTGACCTAACATACTCGCTTCAAAACAATTAATAGTCTTTAAAGTGTTACCAGTGTGCTGCAGTGTGGTAATCATGAATGGGTTTTTTTGTTTTTTTTATCCGGTTGAGTTAACACTGATTATACGCAGGGCAGCAGCTATAACTGAATAATTACAAAGTTGCTCTTCAAGCTACTCAAATGTACCACACGTGAAACATTCATTATTGAAAGTTAAAATGTTCAATCGAAACATAACACAGAACAAATGATGGTTGTACAAGAGTTTCACTCCTATTCACAAGAGCACCAGTCATTGGTAATTTACATAACAGCATTCTCTTGATGTGTGGTTTTAGAAATCTTCCTATCCAGTAGCAATTTTGTTCTTCAGCCCAAAGACTTTGGGGGAGAGCTTTTCACCATCGAATCCCATCAACACTTTCTAAATGAATTCATAATAGTCCTTCAATTCCTTGGGGAAGGCTAGGTTTAGTGCATAGATTACTCCAAGCATCAATGCACAAGCTTGGGCCAGAGATCCAATGTTGTCCATGACTATCTCCCCTTCAACAAATATTCCAATGTCATCATAATGTCCATTTTGTCCATCCTCCCTGTTGATGACATAAATGCCCATGGTGTGCTTCTTCAGGTCTCTCTGGATATCATCTCCTTCAATGTCCTAAACATTTAATAAAAAGGTAAAAGAAAAAACAATTAACTCTACAATTAAATTCCAATCTAGTCGTTTGTGTGTGTGTGTGTGTGTGTGTGTGTGTGTGTGTGTGTGTGTGTGTAATACACACACACACACAGATATCTATCTAAAAAGTGTGTGTATAGATGACTTGCTTACAATGACTTAAATGACTTACAAAGAACTCCCGAATAAGGCTTCCGTCCTCTTCACCAAGGTAGAGGCAAAGTGCCCTGAGAACTGCTTCCCTTTTCACTTTAACATCACTTTCAGCCTGTTTAAAGAGAGTTGCTGATTAAACCAATTTGGAAAAAAGAACAATGTCTGACATTCACAATAAGTAAATTTTATCATATGTCAGTTCAAACATAGTAAATAAAATTTATATATGAAATTTCAAAATTTAGATTGCTTGGCTGGTCACCTAAAATGGCTTATTGGACTCACCAGTGACCTGCCACTTAAGACAAAAGAAATCCAAATAGAATTTGCAATATTCAGATTTACCTCTTGCATGATCTGCAAGTGGTGGGCAAGTTTCTGCCCAGAAACACCGCCCTTCTTCTGGAAAACTGTCATCAACTGAGGTGTAATTCTGTCTAACTGTGCCGCGAAGGTCATCTCCAGTTGAAGTGTTGTAATACACTGGAATTCAGCGTTTACCTGTATCTCTCACACTCACACACACACACACACACACACACACACACACACACACACACACACACACACACACACACAGAAAAAAAGAAGACTGGTGCTTAATCATTGGTATGATTATTTTGTTATTTCTTCATTAAATGCTACAATGCAATTGCCATCACTTCATAAAGCATGATTATCATATGGGTTAGTATACAGTGCATGAAGGATGTTACTACTGTTAATCAAAGAAGAAATGAATGGCATCAGTCCATTTAACGGGTTTAAAGGGTTTTAAAAAGCAGATATTTGTCTGTTTCAGGTGGTTGGCAACACATTTTCCTGTGCTCTTTGTCCACTGGTGGGAGTGTCTCACCTGTGAGGTCAGCGGGGCAGAACTCTGCCATCAGCAACAGAGAGCAGAGAAAATTTAGATGTGCAACTAAAAACATGCTTGCCATGTAAGCCCCAAACATCTCTGAAATTGCTCTGCAAACTTCAGAGTACTTATACTTCAGGAGTCCTGTGGGTACCGTAAAGACTCATGTATGCAAACAAACCACATTTTTTTTTTGCAATCTGATCCTTTTTCTCTTGGCTGTTTCCTTCAGGGATCACCACAGTGAATGATCCACCTCCATCTAACCCTATGCTCTGCATCCTCTTAACTCACAAGAACTAAATTCCTGTTTTTCATTTCACTTTCGCAAGTTTTTTTTTTCCTTTTGTCCTGGATAAAAGAAATTTAATCATATATATTAATTGATATTAATTAATATCAATATTAATAATCACAAGAACCCTTAAGATGAGATAGATAAACTTGTCCCTGCAATACTGTGACAAATACTGTTGTGATAAATATGTAAGGAATTTGCATGTACTTACCAAAATAACACCATCTTCTTGAATAAACAGTAACACATAAGGGGAAGAAAATCTGCCAGAAAAGGAAGACAAATAAAAAAATAAACTTTAGAAAGACAAACAATTACCGTTTCCAAGCCATTAGTGCATTACTTCATGATACTCCCTTGTAACAAAACAAATCTTACTTGTGCCTCTGTGCAAACTACAGATGGCACGATACCACTTTTTTATGTCCGATACCGATATCATAAATTTGATTATCTGCCGATGCCGATATGAATCCGATATAGTGTATTTTATAATAAATAAAACTGTTTTTATAAATATTTTGCTGCATTTTGTATAAGTTCATACTCAGTTTTAAAAACAAAACATTAAAGCTATTCTGTTATACCTGTATGCAAAAAATACACTGCACCCAAAATATTTTATACTTCAGCAATACTGATCAACCTAAAAAACTTACACCATCCTCCTTATTCAGGTATTCTAAACAGTACATAGAAATATTAAACTAACTAATAGGACTGCCAACTCCCAGCAAAAATATTAGGAAACCACCCCGCACCCTTCGCCTGATAATGCTTAATTGACGTAATCTACTTTAATGCACAGAAATCAATTATTTTTCTATAATAATTTGATTCAACATTTTTCTTCAATACAGTTGCAGACAGCGCAGACAGCATACCTTCCCAAAGGAAAAAGTGCTATATGTACTACTATTACTAGGGCATATATTAGACTTAATATTTACTACATACAATAATGGATCTCTATACATTTAACCAGATCACCACTTTGGTAGTAAGATTTAGAATAATTATTTATTAAAAGCTAGACATTTTAAATGAGAATAAGAAAGAAATTATGTCTTTGTGTCTCCCTTTCCCTGTTAATGCCCTACCTGGCCCCCTGGCAAAACTTTGCTAGATCCGCCCCTGCACAGTTACCAGATGTCAGCTACATAGAAAAGGATCCTGGTGTTATTTGTCTCTCATAAACAGTTCATAACTTCCCTTCAACTCATTCATGTGACCTAAAATGTAAACCTGTTTCTTCATTACCTGTTCAGCTCTAATGATTCAGTAAAAACTTCTCCTGGTTTCACCTTCATGTTTCCTTCTCACCACATATCCAAACTATCATGACCAGCAGCTATTACGGCTGTGGCTCCAGAAAACATAAGCGGATACTAGAAGTAATATTAAAAAAAATTCTAGCAACAGCTTATCAAGCTTAAACGTGCTGCTGTTGTTTATCTGCCGTTTTCCTCTTTCTAGCGCAAACTGGGTGACTAACAAATGAGAGAGACTAGCGACAGAAAAGCCGATCACCTGATAATCGATCAGTTTCATGATTGAAGTAGCAACAGGAGAGGGAGGGGGGAGAATGAGGGAAGAAGTTTTAGCTGTTCAGCATGAAGACACCGAATAACTCCAGCTTTGTGTCTTTTTTCATTCTAGCTGAAGTATAAAACAAATCGCTTCCTTTCCCCCTCAATACAAAACTCCGACAGCCAGTCCAGCTGTGGCTCCATACATCGGTTGTTAAGCTCAACATGGAAATACTATGCAAACATAAAGAGATGAACTTACACACTTGCTTTACTTCTCTGTGTTAGTTTTCTCTGAGATTAAATGCAGCGGTTTGGAAGCATGTAGCGAGGCTTTAAATGCTAAACCAGACCGCTGACAGGTCTTGCACTCAACAGTTCTATCAAGTGAAGCAACTTCTTTTCTGAGTTAATTTCAGTTCTGACAAACATCACTCTCAGTGCCTTTTGATCTCACATTTTTGGCAACCACTGAGTTATTCTCCTCCACAGTTTACAACCATTATTTTTTTCTGCACAAAAGACGTTGTGCAATGCCAATCCTACTTATTTCCTACTGCACCCCTGACTGTGCAGGTGCGTTCAGAAGCCCCCTCCCCCGCCCGACTATTCCTTAATGCCAATGTTGTGGCGGGAGGGACGATTTCTCAACTTAAAACTGCAGGCGACTGTACAGTGAACTTTACAGCTAACTACAGAGAAATTGCCTCGTTCCATAATTTGTTAGTACAAAGTGTGCCACAAGAACTAAGCTAAAAACATATGACATTTTAACGCATCAATACAATTACTCTTTTAATAGAGCAGTAGCTAATAGAGCACATAGCTAGCTTAAGTCAAATTCATGACAAAGTTCAGAGGTGTACAACTACTTAGACTTCTTTCTCCATGTGCACACGTCTTAAAGAGTCAACATGCTTTGACTGAGGTAAAAAAAATAAAACAAAAACGACCGTAAAAGGTTTACTTACCGAAGCTAGACCACCTTTATATGAAGTTGTGCGATTAACTTGAGCCCGCTTGCAGCACACAAAGAGTCCGCTTCTTCAGTCCGCGTGCAAAATGGTGGCCTGTCCTAACGCATGCGCAAAATGGCCCAGCAGGAGGCTATGAAAAACATACTTAAGCATTTTGAGCTACATTTAATTAACTAAAATTAATTGGATTAAAACGCAGGGAATGTATTCTGGAGTTACTCGAATTATATATGTAGACAGGAATTACTCATTTGAATTGAAAAGATATACCAAAATATAATATGCTATATTTAAAAGGAGACAATATCACTTCTTTCAGTGTAGGTTATATCATCTGAGTGCATCCGGCATGTGCGTTCCTGCCCCCACCCTCCTGCCCCATGCTGTTATGTCACACGGCAAAATACAAGGAGGTGAGAATGGTATCGTGTTGAGTAATTTTTGTTGACACCTCTCGGAAACACGTAAAATTAAAGTTATATGAGAGGGGAAAGTGTTATATGATAAGAGACAGAAGTGCTTTCAGTTTACAGGCTAATAAGGATGTAGTTATCATCGCTGATGAAGCCTCCATTCCACTTGAATGAGAGCAGCATGCTCCCCAAGTCTTCTCAAACAGTGCTCCCTGGGTTTAACCCAGAGAAAAGAGAAAAGGTTAATGACACACACTGGGAAATCAACCTCTAAGCATCTCAGATAGCATGAGAGAAAGTGATAGTGAGGTATAGGTGGAAAAGAATTGGTAGAAATCGGCAGTGTGAGATGATAAGCTCCTGAGAGAGAGAGAAAATGAAGACATGAGAAGGCAGAAAGAGACAGTCACAGAAATATAAATGACTGACAAAACAGCTCCAAAACACAGGGTGTTGATTATCTCCTGTTCACATTAGAGCCCACACAGACCATTAGATGTGAGCCCAGCCTGAATCAATTTGAAAATTATCTATTCAAGAAAATCTTGAGTGGCAACCACACAGCACTCAGCCTTTAACCAACACAATGCAGGTTGTTTTCTGTCATCTTCGAGGGAGAAAGCGGGGAGGTGAGGATGTGTGAGAGGGCTGCAGCGTCTTGTTAGGATGGACGGACAGGTGGGAAGACTGGCAGAGATGGGGTCGGGAAATATTCCGAAAGGGTGTGGTGGTGGTGGTGTTGTTTTAGAAACAACGTAGGAGAGAAGGAGAAAGGTCTGGAACGAGGGAGGGAGATGGAGGAAGAGTGAAGCAAGGCTGGCACTAATGACGGGTGCGCCCAGGGCCACACGAGTACAGCTGTCTCCCCTCCCAACTTCAGCGATGTCAGATCGGCATAATAAAAAACCCAGTGTGTGGGTCTGAGCTAGCAGCAACAGCTGGGTGGCTTAGTGTAAGAAAATAACAGCGAGCAAGGGAGAAAAGAACAGCGATAGCAAATCATCTATGTGTTGAACTTGTTGACTTTCTTGAACAATTCCCAGGCAAGCGTAGTTTAGAAAGGCGCTTCTTGTGAACACTTCATTGTTATTGGCAGCCTCTTCTTGGACAACCCTCTCTGCTTTGATTGGGCTTCCAAAGGATGATGTCAGAAAGTGTCCAGAGTGCTCTGAGTCACACATGCGAACACCCTACCCACCACCTCGTCTCTTTGTTTGTGCCCTTTGTGGCCTCGCGAAGAGGATGTTCTTATAAACACAACATGATGTCAGGCACGCTTCTCCATTCCTCGTGTCACACCCAGTCCCTTATCGCTGATGCCGTACGCCCAGGTCTTACAGGGCTTAACCCAGAACACAGGAAGCTCAAGGATCGCCTCTGCAGAACTTGATCCTCGCATATTATCTGCTCTTTTATTTGATGGACCAACATGTAGGAGGATATCTGCCTGTCTGACTCACTCCTTGTCTGTCTGACCACCCCCACCTTCTTGCCTGCCTGCAGTCTCATTGTGTCTCTCGCTGTCTATTTCTCCTCCTCTCTTGCTTGTGTTTGTCTTAATCATTGCTGGGGTGATGTGGGCCAGGCACAGCCACTGGATAATGTGATTAGAATGGGCTCAGGCGCAAAGTCTCTCCTCTTATCATTTCAGTCACCTGGGACTTAAGTCCCATTTGTTGTGTGGAAAAGAGCCCTACTAAAATCTTCAGACGTGTTACTTATGGTACGTGAGCTTCACGTTGTTGTTAGCCTTGTTTTCTAAATGTTTGTGGGTTCAGAGCAACGGCCAAAAGGGAATAAGGGAGTGGGCATGGGCTAGGCCTGCATGTCTGTTGCAGTTTAAAGTGCTCGTATGTGTGTGTGTGTACATACATATAAATCTGTGATTGCCTTGCGTCCGAGGATGCTGCGTGTGTTTTTCAGGCCTCCAGAGGCTCCACAGATGAATGAACCATTGGATCAGGTAAGCCAGGCGTTATTCCCCCAGCATGTGCTGCAGTTGGCCGTAGGGATTTTTTGATAGTGTGTCTACCAGGCCGAGAGAAAGTAAGGAGAGGAAGAGTGGCTCTTGTCAGAAAAAAAGATGAAAAGGGTTTAGATATGACAAGCGTGTCATTAATCGCAAGATTCTCCAGGCAGTATTTGTGTATCTACCTGCACTCAGTGGAAGGAACCAAAGGAATGGAATGGACTAGCCAAGGGAATAAGAGCGTGTGTGTGTGTGTGTGTGTGTGTGTGTGTGTGTGTGTGTGTGTGTGTGTGTGTGTGTTTAGTTCTGTGTTTCTGCTGCAGCTTCATTATTGCCCTATTCACTATTCCGTCTGTCGTTCCTGGCTCTGGCCGGGTACCATCACCCCCTCTGGGGGTACATGACAGGTACAGAGGGAGAGAAAGCACTCTGTATGAAGCAAATCTGTCACAGTGCTAACTAAAACATGTCATTGTGGTAGTGCTGTGTGTCTAGGTGCACTCATGTGCATGCCTGTACAATGTGGATAGCTGATTGGAATTCAGGTTGTTATATGGAAGGGTTTATTTCATAGCTTTAGAGAAGGAAGGAGCTTTCAAAGAGTCGGAACAGCCGGTGTGTCTGCAAAGTGGGGAAATCGGGGGAAAGATGGGGAGAGGAATCAAGGCACAGCTGAACTATGAAACACTGTGAAATGTGTTCACGTCTGTGAGTCTGTGTGTGTTCCTGTTCTCTAGGGAGCCAACTCCTCTCTCTGGACTTGACTGAGCCCACCTGAGTCTCTCTCCCACCCCTCCAGCTGTTTCTCTCCATACCCCCAAAATCTTCCCCCGTCATTCCCAATCTCTATCCTCCAAATTTACTAGTTCCCAGTCTGTATCAACAATTCCTGTGCCACTCAAGCAAGCTTTTTAACAGCACTCCTGCAGTGTTGTAAAGTTTGTTTGTTTTGTATTTTTTTTTTTTTTTTTTTGCCTGACTGTGATTTGAATGGGATATTGATGTGATTTATGGATAACCATGCAGCAAAGTTAAAGTTGAGCTTCAGCATAGATATTTTATGACTGTTCTACTTTGCACCAATGACTCTTGCTCCATGTTTTCTACAGAAACAGCTCCAGCTTTTAGACTGCGCCACAAGCAGAGCAGTAAATTCCCATATAAGGCAGAAGGACCCTTTCTAACCTCCTTCCTCCACCTCCTCCACTCTCTTATACCCCTTCACTCCTTCAATGCATCTAGCTCATACTGTTTTTTCATTTTCACCCCCTTTTCCTGTGATCGTTTTCTACTGCTATTCGAACGCACACTCAAATGTCTTCTAGAGGGCTAGAACAATAGTTCTGTGTCGTATGGTTGTTTTGTTTCGAGTACCAACCACTTGTGATTTTTGCATCAGCCGTACATTGCAATAACTACCTGCCTGAGCATCTGCATTGCTGGATATTTTTTCCCCATAGGCTCTACAGTACAGCAGAAATTACACCAAAGCTGCAGATCAAGCCTCACAAATCCAATGGGAGGGATGAGGAGAGTGGGAAGCAGAGTGGGAGGTAGAGATGGATTGAAGGATGAAGATAGTGAAGACAGAGAGAGAGAGAAAACACAAATAGAGCTGATAAGACCTTCAGCAGAGGAAGTGTCATTCTGGGCCAATCCCCTGTGGACTCCCAGTATCCCTCTCTTCGCCTGCTGCAGGATGTGTCCTCGTGTGGGAATACACAAGGAATGTGGCCCCTTTTGTTTAGTGTGTGATAGGCTCCTGGTTGGCGGTCATTTGTGTGTCTTATGTGTGACAAGCTCCAGGCTTGGCAGAGGCTGATCAGAGCAACACTCCACAGTCCTTTCTGGGTAAGACCCTCCTAGGAAAACAATGACTGGTCCTTGTGGCTGCTATCTTTCAAAGCCCCTCCTTGGCTCATAGAGCACTTGCTCCCTGTGGGTTTTATTCATAAACTACGCATTAGACAAAGAGCTAAGAAGGCGTCTACATCAGTGGTTACCAGCATTTTATCTGTTACATGAACTCCAGTGTCCCATCGCTCCAGTTCCAAACATGTTTATTGGAAGTGATTTGGAACTAGTCTTTCAGAAACATTTCGGCAAACATTTTTATGCTAGTTACGTAAAAATAAAGTCGGAAAACTTAGTACAGCCCATGATTCAGTAGCTTGGAAAATCACATTAAGCAGCAATAACTTGCAGTGTCTCACATCATCGCGGAGGAATTTTGGACGACTCTTCTTTACAACATTGCGTCAGTTCATTGAGGGTTGCTAGCATTTGTTTACGCCCAGCCCTCTTAGGATCACATCACAACATTGTCAAATCAGTGACTGCACGGTGCACTGGTGCTGTGGCTGCAAAACAAGCTCAAGTCATCGCGACTCCACCACCGTGCTTGAGGAGTTTGTGCTGACATGCTGTTTTGTTTTCACAAAACATGGTGCTGTACATCATGGAAAAACATCTCCACTTTGATCTCATCTGCCCGAACATCGTACCAGAAGCCTTGTGGTTTGTTCAGATGCAACTTTGTAAACCTAAGTTGTACTGCCATGTTCTTTATTTCTAAGAGTAGAAATGTTCAAAAGCATTCCAAACAATTGTAATTGTACCATCATGAACTTTAACATTCAACATCAACTGAGGTTTCGAGAATCTCTGATAAAGCTTTGAGCACTGCACAAGGAAAGCATTTATATTCAACTATATTTATAGACCTTCACATTGCTAATAATCGATAAGGGGTATTGATTATAAGCATCTGGCTATGTCTTTCCCTTTTACTTTGTTTTTCAGTTCCATAAAACTGTATTTCATAACACACAGAGGCTTCCCCGAGGCTAATTAGTACACAGACCCATTTCTCCAATTTAAGCCAACATGTTGTAGAGTTGCTAACCTGTACCTGGTTGGTACTCAGTAATTTAAAATAAATGGGTTTAATCAAACCAGCTTAGTATACAAAAGAGATATCTCCAATTCATTCAATGTTCGCCTGCATTAAAAATGTTTCTCATTTCATTCACTACACTATAGCTAATTCAGAAATGCACACTAGGTTGAACGTTTCTTTGCAGGACCACAATTTCAGTGTGGATTGTTCACCCCACTGCAGAACTGTAGTTCTCTTCGCCCAAGGCGTTAACAAAAGAACAACTCCTGAAAGGTCTTTAAATAGATTCTCTAAAACTGTCGAAGCTTACCTTGGCCTTTTACGCAATAATACGTCTACACACAAAGACATTTGGGCTCCAGGCTACATCCTACACTCGGATTGCTAAAGGAACATGATTTCTTTATGAGAGCTTACTGGGCAAGAAAGAGATTCGGACATGAGTAGACAGAAAAAAAGAAGAAAAAAAAAGGCAAGGTGAGGTTTATTGAAGAATTCATGACAGTTTCTTTGCCTCTCGGTAGCCCTCGTGTTGACAGTCTTTTGTTAAAACACAGTGATGCACACATTATTGTAGAAGTCAAGACTCAGCACCTGAACGTGCTTTACATTAGATATCAAAAAGAAGCTTTTATCATAACTCTGAATAAAAGAAACAAAGGCCATCTTTGGCACAAAAAATGAACATGATGGGGAAAAAAATGCACCTTTTTTGTGTTTTTAAATTACCAATATTTGGTAACTGTTGGAGTTCTTGTCATAGTAAAAACCAAAAGATTGCAAACAGATGTCACTTCATTTTGATTGAATGAATTTGCTTTTGGAAAACAATCACATCTTTGGTTCGGTGACCTATTTCTAAGATTCACAAATTCTGTAGTTAAGCAAAACACAGGCAAAAAGAGGCAGGGGAGTGGTGAAGAATGGATGTTTAACAATTTGTTGTTTGATATGTTTTCCTTTCTTAACTATTTAGAAAATCCCTGCTGTAAAGATGTGGCCATTTCTCCATAAAGTATGAAACGTTTGGCCTGAATTTGAACAAAATCGCATCAATTACAAGACAAATTCCCACCCTGACCGAGACGATCGGGCTCGATTCGTCAGCCTTGCGTGGAACAGCTGCTGTGCTCTGGGTAAAGGATCCCTAACATCAACACACTGCATTGTCTGCCACAGAACATGCCCACATGTACTGACATTTAAAAATAAAAAGTGAAACAGACAAATGTGTCATCGCAACTTGTCACCAAGGACGGAAAGAGTGATAGACACTGTTAGTGGGTACTTTTTCCCCCTCCCTTTGATAGACATCACCTTGGTTTAAACGGAAGGGCGTTTTCTCAAAGTGAAGTCAAGCCCAAGACTGCTTTGCTTTCAATCAGAACCAGTGATGGTGAGTCAGACACAGGGGTGGGCTAAAACAAAACTGAAAAGGGAGCCAGGGACACTCGCTGAACTCATAAAACTGTCTGTCCTTACAGCCAGGCAGTTCACATCACAGTGTGTGTTTGTGTGTGCCTATATACTGTATATATTACCCTGTATTAGGAGAGACTCCCTACCAGTGAATAGAACACTCAAGTGTCTTCAAGTTTTCTCCTTTACTGCTGCTCTGCTCACCTAAACACTTGAGTTTTAACGCAAACATGCTGACGTGTGACAACCAGCAAAGCAACTGCCACTGTGTGTTAGATCTACAGGACTAGCTACCTGCATTCAACTGTTACACACAAAACAAAAGAGAAAAAAAAAATCGCATACAGACTTTTTTCTTCTCTGAGAGAACCATGTGATGTACATTCAGATCACTCCTCCACCTTGGTCTGTTGTTCGGCGCCCGGGGAGTGTGAACTCTGTCTCAGTGTCTGATCTTTGTGCTAAAAGAAGGCGACACCGCGGTCAGTCACACAGGAAACTGAAAAGGCAGACAACCACACATCCTGCCTGAGCTTTGGAAGAAACACTTCCTCCTTAAAAGTAGCAAGTGCAAGTACTAAAGCTCTCTCACGTGAAGGCAGTGAGGCGATGCCAAGAGATAAACATGATACTATATACGTATCCGCAGAAGTTTAAAGCCTAATATGGCAGATGTGTGCTCAGATGTCTCTGTAGGTGGGCGAGGTGGGGAACGACACATTTTCACCGTGATCTTTGGAGAGAAATTACATTCACAAAAATTTCAAGTGAATTAAACAGAAGTAACAAAGCAACATCAATAGCCTGAGGCTGCGCGTCCATCGCAGACACAAGTTTGAAGATATCAAAAACAACGCGATCTTCACTCCAAGATCAAAGACACTGGTAATGGCTATAAGTTGACCCTGAGGTCCAAAAGATTATTTGCCAATAGGCACCTTCTGTTCACTACTTTTGTAGTGTTGCTGAGAATGAAGGTAGTGCTCAAAGAACAAAAAAAACATTGCAGGAGCAGATCCGTTTCTCACTCTCACCAAAAAAATCTCAGAAGTGAAGGATGGTGTGCATCTTGATCTCACCTTCAAACTGGCAGTGAAATGGATGAGACGAACAGTGGCTCCAATGCACTATGGGAACGGTCTGTTTGCTAATACAGATGAAACTCTCCTCCCACTACGCTATTATCTTCTGACGAATGTCACATAGATATTTCCCTATACAGTCTGCGCGTCTCCACTTCAGACAAAACACATTTAGAAAGAAAAAAAAAATAGTGTACAGCTCTTGTACAGCATTACAACAATGCGGTGGAACTCAGCAGCTTTCCACAAAACAGTCTTCATTTGTTCATTTTGGTATCTGCCTGTGCGTCTGGCCCACAGCAGCCGGCACCCTGGTTGCCATCAGGGCTTTTTGGCTGCTGTTTTGGCTTTCCCGTTGGGCCCTGTTTTGATCTGGGTCATCTCTACATCTGTCAAGGCGTCAGGAGGAAGGCACGAGCGCATGCGTTCAATGGTTCTCTGGTAAGCTGCCCTCTCCTGCTCCAGAGAGCGAATCATGTGCTTCATTTTTCTCTCCCGAGAAAGGAAGTTCTCCATGCTCGTCTCCAGAGTCTGAATCTTTTGCCGCGCAGCCTGGAGGACACAAACATTGTATGTTAGAGCACACAGAGTACAATGTATAGACTAACATTTAAACAGGAGGTGAAACTAATACAGGTTACAAAATACAGTTACAAAATCTCAGAACTAAACTAAAAGTCTAAAAAGGAAGAATTTGTAACTTGTAGTCACACGATAGCACGTGACCTTTTTAAAAGTGCAAATCAAATATGATTTTATTTCTTACAGAATCACAAGCACTTGTTAAATGTTGTACGAGCAGATTTCCAACACCATAGGTGTGACTCAGACGAGACAGATGGGACAGTAAATAAATATTTCTTTAACGTGTATTTATATGAAGACCATCAGGTGTGACTTTACTGGTTCTACTTTAAACATTAGTGAAGCGATATCTGCAGAGCATGCAGCATTTAGTCCCTTTGTCTTACAAACACTGGTACTGTGTTTTTAACTTGTGTTTTAGTGCCATCTATAGGTAGTTTTAGGTACTACTACTGGCTTCAAAATTGTCTCCACACAGTGACACTGGGTTAAAATGTTTACCTCAATTATATCATAGTCACGTCAAAATTAAGTAACACCCGGCAGGGGAGTGGGTGGGGCTGGGGTCTCATAGAGGTTTGAACCTTCACTTCCTTACCTGAAGTTTTTCCAGCAGCTCCATATTTTGCTTCTTCAACTGCGCATTTGTCTTCTCCAGCTTGTCAAGCCGCTCAGAGTCATCAGGCAGTGGTCCAGATTCTAACATCTCATCTTGTAGAACGTGGTACTCCACTTCGTATGCTTGCAGCTGCTTTGAGATGTCCATCTCCATTACCTGGCCATCAACAGACAGATAGATGCCACTGAAAGACAGCTCGTTATCGTACAACACTCTGGTACCAAAACATTAAGGTCAATGGAAATGCACCTGCATGGAGTGTTCATCAACAAATAGCCACAAAAAGACCAAAGTGATCTTACAAACAGCTTCAAATCACGTGGGCACCTTTCTGAGGTAAAAGCATATTCTGAAGCTTTACTGACACAGGCCAAGAGACTGGTCATCGACCCCCTGGCAATCACAAGTCGCTAGGGAACAAAGTGCATTCTTCGACACCAACCATGAATTTCAGTTATTTAGTGGTTGATGGATGTTGTAAGGATTTGAGCTTTGAGCTTTCACTAGTATCAAATTTGGGCCAGGATGCACTTCCAAGTGTTACTGTTTGTTTAATAATCTGGCACTGTAAAAAAAAAAAAAAAAAAAAAAAAAAAAAGGGCAGTTTGTGTACCTTAGCAATGGTCTGCTCCATCTGTGTGTGGCTGAGGGCGGGGAGTGTCGTTTTCAGATAGTCCACAATGCTCTCAAAGCTGTCACACTCAACTATCTCCCCCTCATGGCTGCCCAGCAGACAGAGGGCCACTTTAAAAATCACCTCAGACCCCTCGACAAACACAAAATCTGAAAAACAGGCAATACATAAACCAGTAGTGATTTACGATGTTTTTCCTCGAGCTGTAGGGCTTAGCAGACAATTCAATTATCATATCCAATTTTGCATGTGAGCAAACAAACCATTAATCTAAAAAGAAAAAGTAAAAAAGATATGTATATACCAAAGATCCGGGACACAAAGCCGAGTGGGAATTGCGAGGCAAAGAGCGTGAGGAACCACGGCGCGGCGTAGAGGCTCGGGCAGATCTCGTGCTCCTCAAAGTGGTTGTACAGCTCACGGTGATAGTCGTGCAACAGCCTGGTGAGCTGGTACATCTGAATCTGCACACACACATAAACACAGAAGCAGGTCAAAACATGCTGCGTCAAACTGGTATGTCAGGACTTGTTAACAGAATGTCACAGAGCAATCCAGGAATCACAAGCTGGCAAGCCAACTTTTATCCAAACACAGAGCCCTTTAAGTATTCTTATTTCATAGACTTGCTCAGACATGCGTCACGGCCAGACATTTGATGATCTGTGCTCTTTAACAGCACGTTAGTCAAAAGTACAACCAATAGAAAAAGGAAGCAGAAGTTAGCTCAGGCTAAAATTAGACAGTTATCAAGTTTTACAATTTCCTGACAGTTAAAAAGAAAGCAAGTAATACCTTTAGCTCCCTCAAACTGAGCCACTGTGCAGAGAAAACAGACGAAACTCCTCCTGACTTTAAAAACTTTGGATTAAAAGTGTAAACCCTGCAGGGAAGAGAGACCTGGCTCAGCAGTTACCTGAAGCGGATTAAATATTACCACGCCTGCTGATGCTGTAACTGCAGCGAGGTCAGATGATGTTTAACAGATACAGAGCAGGAGTGGTTTGACTAAGAGGTGGAGACACTTAACTGCTGTTTGCTCTTGGTAGCTAATAAAACCCACACAAGGGTTCATGCAGCAGTAAGTAACAGCTAAAAGTGAATGTTTACAGCATTATAGCAGTTATGCAGTAACAAGCATTTGTTACTGTATAACTGTTTCGAATAGATTGGAATTTGTTTAAACTGAACGCCACCTTTGGCAATGGACATTTGCATGTGTAATTGTGCACAGCATTGTCTTTAAGGTCAGCGGTGGCACTGGAGCTTAACATTTGCAAATATTCCTGCAATACATAATGAACACAAACACTGGACATTGTGACAGAATAAGTTGTTCATTCCACCCACTGACCTGCAGAGAGACCATGTCGGGTCTGTACTGCCGCCTTATGCCGAGGTCATACATGAGAAACTTCAGCATGTCAAAGGCCTGCTCTTCACCCATGTGGAGGAGCAGAACTCCAGCCACAAAGCTGATACCCTGGCAGTAGCCAACCTGTGCAGCACAAGAATTTTAAAAAAAAATGTTTAAAAAGGGGGTTATTGCAAATTTCACAACAATCATTACAGTACAGGCCTTAAAGTGAGCCACTGTGGGGATTACAGTATGTACCTCTGTATCCAGCAGAGAGTAAGCTTTCAGGAGGTTGTAAAGGGAGAGCTGTCCAGCGCCAAGCTGGGCTGAGAAGTACTGGTGGGTGGGGAAGGTCCGGCCTAATCAGAGAGAGATAGTGAGAGTAAATGTGAGAAAAATAACCAGGAATTGTTGTTTTCTGGTTAACACATTAAACTACGAGCAACAATACTGAAGTGACAGCTCTGAAAACAGTCGCCTTTGCTGAAGGACCAGCTGAGGCCATCTTCAGATTTCCGGCCTTCCTCAACATATATAATCATAAACAGATACAGCGTGTGTCATGTGAAAAAGAAAGTTTCTCTGTGAATTCCTGTCGAAAACTAAGCATAACCTTACTGTTCCCATTGGAATTCAGAGGTTCTGTAGCAGCCAGAAGCTAATTAATATATATATCAGATGTTTATATCAGTTTGCTGGTCTGGAGCTTTCAGGTGTGTGTTAACACAATACCACAATCTTCCCAGGAGTGGACGTACCAGCAAATTCACCAAAAGGTCAGACTATATAATGTTCAAAGAAGCTGTAAAACACCTGAGAGCTTAATCTCAAATCTTACAGGCCTCAGTTAGCATGTTAAATGCTCGAGTTCATTACAATCAGAAAAAGAATGAAGTATTGCAGCTTGTTTTGAAAGGTTTCCCAGACTTCTGCAGTCCTTTGTCCTTTGGCCATAATGCACAGCACCACATTTGGCAAAAACCAAACACAGCATATCAGCACAATATGCTGTGAGGGGTGATGATTTGGGATCGTTTTTTAGCCACAGGACCTGGGCACCTTGCAGCCAAACAAAGTATTCTACAGTCAAATGTGAGGTCAAAACTGAGCCATGCAACAGGGCGATGATCACAAGCACACAGTCAAATCTAGATCTTACACCAGATTGTTCATAAACAAATGCCTGAAAACCCCAATGAAGTGAAGCAATGTTGCAAAGAAAAGTAGGCCAAAATACCTCCACCCTAATGTGAAAGACTGACAAACGTATACATGTTAAAGGAGAGTCTACAAACTGAATCATGGGGTGTACTTTCTTTTTCACATAGACACAGAAACCTTTCTACATGCATAGATTGTATCTGTATCTTCGATGAAATTCGTGGGTTTTTGTGGTCCTGTGCACACCTAAATCGACCAGAATGGCATGCTGCTGTGCGGTGAGCTGCTTGAGGAGGTCATGGTAGTGGATATCCAGGGCTAGCTGACGTGGCGGGAGTCTGTGACGCAGCCGGTGCTGATGGGAAAGAAGCAACCAGACTTCCCCGCGTCTGCTCTTTGGAACTCCTGCACACAAAAAACCAGAACAGAAATAAAAAGAAACAATGTTAACTTACAATGTTTTTTGTCCTGTGGGGAGTTTCAGATTTATTTATAGCGCTGTTTACATGCCACTGGTGATACGGTTTTCTTTTTTTCTTTTTTTAGTGCCTCTCACCTTGGCAGAGGGCACGATACATTTCTTCCTTGTCTTGTGGGACCGTTGTTCTGCCCGGGGCTGTCAGTTTTCTCTCCCACAAAGCCTGTGCATCTTTGGAGCACTCGCTCACTTCTTGGTAGTTAAGCTTCATCTTGCGGATGTGCAGCTCATCTCGGCTCGCTGCAACAGAATGTATATGAATATATATATAAATATCAGTATAAAAAGCGACCGACTCATATTTAATACATTAAAGTCCATTAAAGACTCAGTTTTCAGAAAGAAACAAAAAATGAGACTAAAGGCCAACAACTTCAAAATAAGCCCCTATAACTTTGGATTTGTAGCAAAGAATAATGACAATTAAAAGATTTCATGTTCCAGAGAAAGCGTGGATACAAAGCATCGCGGCTTCAACCTTTAATCACTGGATAACATGGAAACCCTTTTCACATAAACGCAAGCCACAATGGGCATGGAGAAACTTACAACAGCATAATGGGAGCACAAAAAATAACAGAAATCATAAAGTATGATCACCATGCACGCAAAAAAAAAAAAAGCTGAATCGAATGGTACAATAACCAGCCACCAGACGCATGCAAAAACATCTGCTTTTATTTTTATCCCAAATTCTCCTTTTATGTTGCTTACCTTCTATTAAACAGTTATTCACAGTTAGGTCCTCAGACCAGCATTGATGTCATAGTAGCAAACAAAGGGAAAGAGATGTGTTGGTGTTCAGAATATAAAAGCGACACATAGTACTTCTCCTGTCTGTCACTGGAAGCAACATATTTATTAGGTCCATGGTTTGATCTGGGCATTTACAAAATATTATGATCTTAGGTCTTTTCTTTAGCATTTTAAAGGGTAACTTCATTAATCATTCATTTATAATAAGATAGCTGTTCCCAATCGCCAAAAATAAAGCCCCAAAAGCCCCCAAAATAATCAGAATCAGAATCAGAATCAGAATACTTTATTGATCCCTGGGGGAAATTATTTTTTTGTTACAGTGCTCCATTTTAAACCAACATTAAGACAAGACAGACAATACGCTAACTAAGAATAGTACAATATATACATATATATACATACATACATACATAAGTCACTTATAAATAAATATTTGGAAAAGAAACATGTGTAGTTGTAGCAGCAAACAGTGTGTTAAGTGGATGCGTTGTACAGGGAGATGGCCACAGGCAGGAATGATTTCCTGTGTCGTTCAGTGGTGCTTTTCGGTAATCTCAGTCTCTCACTGAACGAGCTCCTGTGACTGACCAACAAAATAACCCACTTGATGTCATTTTTTAGCCATTTGTTTCCTTGGGTTTGCAAAGCTGCATCTGGACAATCCACTGTAGCACTACTGGTGCTATTATTTCAGTCTTTTTATAAAGGAAAATTGCAAGACTTCATTGTAAGCTACACTACCGCTTCTACATAAGTTTGTCTATCTGAAAGTGCTGCAAAACCAAAACTAAATGTAGCTTTGCTCAAGTGTCCCAAAACCAGTATGGCGTTACCAGACTTCTGAAAATAAACAAAAAATGAAAGAGCTTAACGAGCTGCTAACCTCAGCTCCTTTATCTCTGTCCATGATCATAAAGCTTCAGTTGGGAATGACAAGACTTTAAAGATTGGAGTACGGGGTAAGGGTTGAGTGTAAAGTTTAGATGACAGGTGAAGTAAAGAGACAGGAGTTTAAATTATTACTGTAATAAATATCTTCCTAGCTTAATATAACTTAACAATGATATCCAAGCTTTCAAGTTATAGATACTAACAGTTACTGAGGGGAAAAAAATACTTATATACACTTTGAAGTCTTTTGCGGTAATATCAATATCAGTCATAGTACCAGGCTCCACTCAAGTTCACTATACTTTGTGTAGAATTAACTAGTTAGACTCACCTTCAAGTCTCTGATTCTCCTTCTCCATACGCAGCAGGAGGATCTGTTGGTGGATAGCTGTCCTCCAGAGAGCCCGGTAGTCAGCTGCCGTCCTCTTTGACTTCCTCTCTGACCCAGGGTCGCCTGCCTGGGGCAGCAGCTGACCCAAAGGGTCCAGAGATGAGGCACGAGGAGAGAGAGGCAACAGCTCCCTGTTTTCGGAGTCGTCTGAAACACAACATCCAACACATGGTAAATATAGAAAATATATTGTTAAGTCAAAACTTTTGGGACAATGAATGCTAGAAAATAAAGATGGGCTTTCTGCAGTGATAGTTCACAGATTGTTAGCACTCAGCTCTGCAGCTGCACACAGGCATTCAGACTGCTCTAGCTTCTGATCTGCTTTGGTTTTACAGTGTATTAACAGTCTCACTGCTCCCATCAATGCAGCAAAAAACACAGCAGGGAGCTCCAATAAACCCAGACCAATTTTAACTGAACAGAAGGACAAAAAAAACAGAATCACTTCTTAGAGACAGATGTTTGACTGTCAACATTGGAGACAAAACTCAAGAAAGCAGTCAAAAAAATGAAACTGTTTTTTCTGGCTTCAGTCAGAAAATATTCTAACTATATATGACTAAATCAGTCGTAAATAAAAATCATGATACAATTTTGCAATGCTGCTTGGTCAAAAACCTTGTTAGAGACTTATTCATGGGGGAAAACAATGGTACAAAGCTACTTGTTCTCCCTTTGCTCTTTTTCAACCCTCAGTCTTTGCATATAAGCCTGGAATTTAAAAATCTGTTTGAGGTACTGTCATTTCTTAGAAGAAGATTCGATCTGCCTTCTAGTAGATCTGTGGATTATACAAAGCTTTTACATTGTGTTTCTTGAACTCTTACAAGGATCGAGTTGCCAGACCTGTGTGCGGCATGGATGCAGATGGCTTGTTCATTGGCGATGCGACTCTAAGAAAGATCTTCTGTCTCCAGGAGACCCTGCGTGGGCTCAGAGGGAGACCCCCGCTGAACGAGTCACTGCTACAGCCAGACAGAGTCCTCTTCCTGCCTTCGCCATTGCTACGAGAGAAAACAGCAGCGTCAGTGACACCTGATAAACGAGTCAGGTGTCAGCTTACACAGACTCTCTTTTCAGCACACTTTTACAAATGCAGACACACAAACATAAGCACACATACACACAATGGTGGTAAAATAATACAAGCTCTCTGGACTGATAAAAAAATAGCCAAGATGAAACTTCAACATACTGCGCCAGCCACTAACTCCTTCCCAGTGTAAATGTTAATAAAGTAGCAAAGTCAGCATGTAAAAGAGAAACATCGGCCACAGCTGAGGTGCATGCACGTGTGTTCATCTGCTGAAAAAGAAGTTGGTTTAGTAAGTGGAAATGAAAAATCAGAACTGAAAAACTTCCCCACCTCGTAGCAAATGTTTTCCTTCCAACTCAGGAAATAAATGCCAGTAAAAGCTGACCGTGATGAACATTGTTGCAAGCTTGGCTGGTGCTGCTAAACTGAATACCGAACGTCCCATTTCTCATCCATGTCAACAGAGGTTTTCTACACAAGCGCACAATTACCAGCCTTGCAAGAGCAAAAGTGGGTTGTGAAAATTTAAGCAAATTTTAATTCAGTTCCTTTGAAAGTGCAGATTGCATTCTTTAGTCTGCACAAGAACAGAGCTTTTTCGCTTCTCGCTCAGTGTCGCTTAAACAGCTGGCGAGCTTGTTTAGCACACAAGAGCCCGTCGGATCACATGGGCAGTGAAAAACAGGAAGTGACCTTGGATTGAAACAAATGGCACTGAGAAAACAATTGTTCTACACATATAACACTGTCTCTTTAACAGATTAAAACTCTTCCCCTGACCTACTACCTCTTGCTATGTTTTCATGCTCGCCAAGTCCCTAAGGGGCAAAGTTGTCATACAGTGCAATCAACAAAGCAAACTAGGCTGCGAGCACGTTGGAGTATTTAGATCAAGTGTCTCCAGTGCTGTGTCATTTAAACTTCTCATTCATCATCATTGTAAGCTGTGCTCAAAAACTTGCTCCTACTGCTGCACCATCAGGTATCAAACACACTATATTTGCTTATTTGTGAAGCTAACCATTAATAGCAACTGCTGAACATAAACGTATCAGGGAATCTTATTAGCATGACGAGTTAGAGTAGCAACTCTTGCACCAGTCAGGAAGGATGAAGGTTAAAGCTGCGAGACACAGTTATTAAAGCAAAAAGCTTGCAATGCACATGCAAATGCAACAAGGGAGGGATGCATCAGCATCCCCTGCTGAGAGAAACAGGAAGAGGATGGCTCCAGCTGCATACATGGTGTGGAAAAAAATGAAAAAGAATTTTATCCTAAGACAAATTTGCTTTGGATATACAGAAAAAGAGATACAGGGCAATAAAGCTGGGTGTTAAAAAGGTGTTGACAGCCAATGGGAATACTGCTACTGCCAGCAAAGAACAGCCTGTCCCTCCCACCCATCTCATTCCTGATGAAGTCCCCGGTATGGGGTGCATTTCAGTCTAAGCAAGGGGGGTTGCCTGAGCACCCCCCTCTCACCTCTTGAGGCTCCCACTGTCTGGAAGGGAGTTCAGGGAACCCAGTGAGCCCTGGTAAAAGCTTTTCAGGAAAGTGGGAGCAGTGAAGGAGGAGGGGAGGCTGAAGGTGGAGGAGGAGGACTCGCTCTCTGAAACACTGCGTGTTCTTGAAACAGCCACGGGACTGGGCGGGCCAAACATGAAATGCCCACAAATAAAGAAAAACATTACACAAAACAAAGAGCTTTCGGTCCAAGCACAGAAATGAATAAGGGAAAAAAAAAACAAGTGGGGAGCTTATGAGGGATCAAAACAGTGACAGGAAACTTGTGATGCTATTGTTCGAGGACAGCGGGGCAGAAGGTGAAGAGATTATAGACTGATCAAAGTGCTGCAAATAGATTACAATGTCTGTGCACACACACTGTTGACGCGATTAAAAGAAAAGCAACCAGTTCTAATGATTAAGTTAGCATTAGCCATATCTTCAAACAAAACACAAAAGCTCAATCCAGCAAAGGCGGAAAGGGAGGGGATCTGTAAAACTGCAAAAAGGAACAAATTATTAACTCCTGCAAATATCACCAAACAGACGCAGAACCCTTCTTTAAAACTGCAGAGGGTGATTAACTGTAAACTAGCTTATATTTACCTGCTTTGCAGCAACTCTGAGTTAACGGATTGCTGCCTGCGAAGCGGAGTCTGTTTGTTCTGTATTGGCAATTGGCCGTCGAAGGAGATGCGTTTTTTCACAGGTGGATGGCTGAAGGTGTGAGCGCGCCGACGAAACTGAAAGCCAGCTTCCGGGTCTTCGTCCCGGAAGGCAGGAGGGGAACCTGGGGGGGAGTGACCAGGAGATTCCTCATCCTGCTGAAGAGGACAGAATGTGTAAGGCGGGAAGCAGTCAGTCATATTTATGACTTCACTGTTTTCCAGTGATGCATATTTAATGACATTTTATATATATATATGCATACACACACACATTTTTTTCTGAATGGCTTAAATTTCTGTGGATCATACAATCAAACAAAAAGTCAGTGACAGAAGGCAAAAGTCAAAAAGTGAAAAATCAGTCCATGTTTCACTGGAAGTTAAACCACACGACACAGCTCACAGCCAAGTTAAACACTCAATCGCACACTCACCTATTCAACCCACAGCAAGCCTCAGTCCATGGTTCAACTTTATACTCCACGCTATCACTCCGTGCTGCCTCATGTCTGGTGGCACAACTCCCACATCTATTGTATTCTAATGGCCAGTGTCCTGTGACTCACAACATCACACACCATTGGAGGGGAGGACCTCGGTGACACGCAACTGTACACGAAAGCCCTCCTATCTCCTTCCATCATGCTTTTAGAGACCTCCCTATTTAAGATCAGGGTTAGGTCATGCTGCTGCTTTCAATGCGCTCTTTTTTTTTTTAATATAGCTGATGAAATTAAAAAATTGAGGGCTACAGCTGATGACATTATAGACTGGAAAGAGGTCTGTTTGCAAATCACGCTAGACGATGATGTCATCTAACAACCTGATGCTGTTGTTAATTTTAGGAAAAACTGATGATAGAATTTTACTCAAATCAGAGACTTTTGCAGTAATCTCTCTTACGTCAGGGTCGAGAAGACAAATCCAGGCCACACGTGGCTCAGCAGATGCGTAACTGGACATCCTGAGTGGGATTTCCTTTTCACGAGCTCATCACATCCTGACAGAATCCCCACGAGACTACTTACTCATTTAATCCCAATCAAAGCAACTTTTTCCGGACTTTTTAAAGACATCTCAATGACAGAAACCTTTACTTGAACCTCATAAATTAAAATGATATATGTCACTCCATGATAAATGATCGCTTAAAACCTGCAATAGCCAGTGTGGCTAATCATAGATAAAAGAAAGAGAAATAATAGCTTAATAAATTCCCAGACACTTGGAGCTGCCATTTGAAGACTGGTATTAATAATCGTCCTTACTTGGCGGTTAGTATTCTCAATAAATCTGATATGACAGTATTAACACATCCGGTGAAAAAAGTCACACATCTGCTACAAGGAGAGAGTATTTCATACTTTTGCGGCCTCAGTAAAACAAGTAACACTTCTTTTCTGTAGTTTTAACCCTTTAAAGTCTGTTTGCAGGTCTCCAGCAGGTTTGTGACTGTAGAGGCCGTTGTAATAATACCAAATTAAAATCATGATACAACACCAAATATTGCCTTTCAAGCTTATTAGAATTGTACAGTCTCTGTTTTTGCCTTATATGCTGTACTTTCATTGTATGTTTCACTGAATCACTATGGTGATTTCCCATTTTCCTAAAAAAATATGAAAAATGAAGGACGGCTCGAGACATTTGCACAATATTCTACAGCATGTGCTTTATGATGTGTTATATAACAATACAGTGGTTCCTCGTTTATCACGGGAGTTGCGTTCTAAAAATAGCCCGTGATAAGTGAAATCCACAAAGTAGCCAACGTTATTTTTTTTACAATTATTATAGATGTTTTAAGGCTGTAAAACCCCTCACTACACACTTTATACACTTTTCTCAGACAGGCATGAACATTTTCACACTAATCTCTCTTGTTTAAACACTCTCCAAGTTCTAACCTTCGTAGAAAATTAAGTCCAGTATTATAGAATGAAACCAAAGTGCAAAATGTTTTGTCAACATATTTGTGTTTGTTGATCAGAAAACTTACAAACATACAGTGCAGCACTTCAGAGTCACACTGCTAGCGATTGAAGATTTATGTAAATTTGACAAGCTGGACGCATTCTGTACTGTACAGAAGACACGGCACGAGATTGATTGACAATGGTCTATAGCCAATCAGGATGCAGAACACAATGCACGGTAAAAAACAAAAAACAAACAAAACAAAAAAAACCATGCAAAAAATCCAGCATCCCTGTGCTGCATCGGCATTTTAGTTACAAATGCGTTTGCTGCATTTCAAAGAAACCTCTTTAATTAATTCTAAGTATAGAATTATAAAATAATTGCTACACCAGCCACAACTTTATGTTGGGTTTGGTTTAGCCTAACCTAGCCTTTAGATTGTAAATTGGGTGCCTGGCACTCAATTGGTTAATTTGCTTGTTTACTTGTTCATCGTAGCAGTGTACTGCTAAACCCATCATGACTGATGAGGAGTCAGAGGGACCATATCACGCTCTCACTCCACATTTTGCACAGCAGTAACCACAAGGGAGCCAACAACCTTAAACGGCTCACTAGCATCTCTGTACACACGTTCCCTCTTGTACTGTTCTGCCTTTTTGTCAGTGCAAGCTTGATCACAAAACTATGTGGGGAAAAACGCAGCACAAAATCGTTTCTCCTCATGCGAAGAGGACTGTTGGCAGATCCACCTACTGACACTGATGAAAGTGAAAGTATTCTTATCGACCTGCCCCTTTCCCGAGGACACAGTTGGAATATAGCATGCTTTTAGATGCCACGGGGTAAGAGTGAGAAGTCTCAGAGTCCCCCGACTGAAGCTCTGGGAATTCTCATGTTCATCCTCAAGGACACTTACTCTTTCAAAACTGCTCATGCTTCCCATGCTTCCCAAGCGGCCGCGCATTCGACTGGCGCCCTGGTGACAGAGATGATTGTACAAAAGTTATAAAAACACAAGTGGGTAAATTAAAAAAATAAAATAAAATAAATTTTAAAAAAGTAAAAACACTCTTTTTTTTCTTTTACACAATTGTTTCTGACAAAAAGAAACAGCGATTAGATTAAGAGTGAAGCAGAAAGAAACAAAGGGAAAACGTTTCCTTGCTGCCTAACAGCATTATTGTTCAGCTAAGTCTCTAAGATAATAACAGATGGCAGCAGAGTTCTCCTGGACGCCTCTGCTAAGGAATTATTCTGCTGTCTCACTGGCAGATATGGGTCAATCCAAATCCCTGTGATGACAGTGACACAGAAACAGAAACCTAAAAGACTAGTAAGAGGTAAACATCATGGCGGCTCTACTTTCTGTCCGTTGCGGAGACATAAAAGACAGGGATAAACTGGGGGAAATAAGTAAATGGTTATAATAATATAACGGCAGGAAATGGGGAAGATAAGGCAGTGGCAGAAAAGGAAACATGTTTAAAAAGACCCACCCTTGCAAAGATATTCTCCAGAGAGCTAGTGAGGGATGAACGCGCTTTATTCTTAAAAATGTCGAGCTTGAAGCGACTGCCGGTGGCTGTGCCATCTCCTGCTGCTGAGCTGTTTGCTGCATTCTGTTAGACAGCAAAAGAAAAAGATTTAATTAACAAGACTTCAATGAATTTAATTATAAACCAAAACAGGTTCACTGTACGAATACAGTTGCAGATCCTGTGATAAAGCCTGCAAGAAACAGCCAATAGCTGCTAACTGCTTTAAAAGAAGTGGTGCTGCTGCTGGAGACTGCGCTATGATTGATAATATTTAGCATGCAGATCGCTCAGGGTATATCATTCCAAAGCAATTATCCACAATCCTCTCATACTTTAAATGTCGTGTTTCCCCTCTCAGCAACTCACAGAACGTAAACAGCGGTTCATTGTAGGTCTCAGGGAGAGGGACATCTACATCTATACAAAGCAACAAGCTTTACATTTAAGACAGCAGCTAAGGAGTTCTTTTACCATCAATATTTCTACACAATCCCTTTATCAACACAAAGTCCAAAACAAAACCTTAGGATACGGTCTGAGAAATTCAAATTTTATGCCATTTCATGCAAGCGATTTTCAGAACCATCAGGGGTCTGAATTGACGTTTCTCAGATTTCATGTTAAGGACCACTAGAAACATTTTAAGGATCCAGCCTGTCTGTTTGTTTTTGCTTTTCAAAGTGAAATTTAGAGTAAAACCAACAAATCGATCGACAACTGTGATGTCGCCAAGTGTCGATTCTCTATTCAACAGAAACACCACTTTGCTGGAAATTATTTCTGGACCGTAAGCTTTCTCGTGCCCTTACCTTAGGGGCCTCTCCAATGTGGAGGTGGGACTTTTGTTTGGTTTCACAGAGCTGTCTCAGATGAAGAATCACAAGCTCATTCTCCTCCTGGTCTGACGCAGGCTTCAGTCTCTGCAGAAATGAATGCACAAACACTCAAGTGTGAATCAACAGCTGTAAGAAATAATATGTTTGTATCAAAGTGTCACCTCCATTGCCAGACCTGAACTCGCTCAAAAATCTCAGCTTGCTCATTGTCGGTCAGCTGGGAGAGATATTTCTGGATGGATAACTTTGCTCTAGGTGGGTAGAGACCTGGAAACAGAGAAGATGAAATAAGCTGTACTCTTTAACTTGCTTTAACTCTGAGAAAATTCAATATATTCATGAGTCAAAGCTGAGAGAAGTGCCGGATGTCTGATGCAGGTGACATGACCTACCTTCAATCCTCTCGCAGAGCTTGTGCAGGTCATGCATGGGGCAGGCTTCGCATAGCTGGATCTGAGTCTTGTTGCTTTGTAAGGCGGCTGCTGTACTGAAGGCCTGCTTCAGTGTCAGCATCACCTCGTCCACCTGACACGCACAGGTGAATGAACACACACACGCACAAAGAAAGAGATGTTTGCCACATGCACTTAAGAATTTCATTTTATTTACATAATTCCTGTGACTCACCAGGGATTCACTGGCACACTGGAAAATGTAGCACACGTACTGACTGGGACCAGACTCTGAGTGGTGCCGACAGATGAATCCAAAATGGTCAGTATGTTTGATACCCTGGGGATGGGAGCAAAAGACAAACTAGCCTCAGAGGCCTGGGATAGCTGTGGAACTTTATAGCACATCACCATAATGATGATTTAATTATATCATATTTAATTACTAAACAACCAACAAAGGTGAAAAGAAGTGTATTCTTACATTACTGACAAAGATCTGCCACTAAATTAAGGAATAAACACTAAAGGTCTGCTCTTGTGTAAAGATGAGCAAAGGCTCTCTGTGATTAGATTCCAGTTGCTAGGGCTGCAGCAGAGACACAAGAGAGACCTTTTCAGTAAACATTACAAGTAAATATACACCAACCTGACAGCACGATGAGATATCCTTGAAGTTCTTCTCCAGGACCACAGTTTTACTGTCAGGACTTATAAGGTTTACTTCAAAACGTCCAACCTATGAAACACGAGAGACCACGGTCACACAGAGTGAAGTAAAAACATGTAATAGATGCATGAAAAGTTCTCACAAAACAACACGGATGGGAGAGCATGTGTGTAAACACACTGGGATCTCCTGTGATGTTAAGCATTTTATGACTAGGACTATAATTATTCCGGGACCCGATTGGCAATAGAGATAAAAGACGCTCACGTGCGCTTTAAAATCAGGGTCAGCGAGTCTCCGCTAATGATTTTTCCTCATAATTGACTGCTACGTACAGTATCACATCGAGCGTTGTGCTCTAGTTTTTAAAATTAGCTTCATGACGAAACAGGCATGGTGCGTGAGGAATGGCAGCTGGCTCACAGTGCGGCGCACATGTTTTTCATGAAGCAGCGACCGTGTGTTATCACAGGAGCAGTGGTGAAGTCAGTTTTTTTTTTTTTTTTTTTTTAAATACCACAGGAGTTACGGCCTTATTAACTGGAACAGTTACACCAGGCCAAGCTGGTCTACACATTATAGCTGCCAGCCACGTGCACATAAAAATGATTTGCGGTGGTGTGAACCTCAGCAGTGAGAGTCTATGCAAAGGAGGCCTCCGTGACAAACAGCGCTGAGGCCAGCGACCATTTGGTTTTCTGGTGTAACAGATGGAATCAAGTTTTACAACACAAATTATGGTTTGGCATGAGGAGCTTAAAAAAATCCATCCATATTATTGAAAAGGGTATGTTTAGAGTGGAGTAAATCCAAAACAATGCAAAATAAGACACCCGGCCAGCCCAACTGTACACTGCGTGCACATACACGTAAGGTGGACATCCCTTTAAGCTCACTGCAAATTATTTATTAAGATATAAATGATGCCTTCAGGGCCCAGGTCAGTCACTTCTCTCCATACTAGACAAAGATTTTCATGTGAGAACACTGTTATTTTGAGAAGTGTTCTGCATCGAACCGAAGGAAAGAACTTGAACAGTCATTTGGACAAAGAGAAGAGAAGCGCTCTCACTGTGACACCAACACATTAGCAGCAGTACAGCACAGCCCTTTACTCCGTTCAACTTCTCCTACCTGAAAGAGCATAGTGCGGTTTTTGTCTGCATCCGAAGGCTGAACGTGATTTGGTGCGCTAGCGTGACGACGGCGTGTGGAAACCATGACGATGCCTTCTCCCGGCTTCCTCTGCAGACTCCCCACCATGCTGCTGCAGCGTGTCCGAAACTCCTGGGGCTCCTCGAATCCCGAGTCCTCCTGGATGGACTCGGGGAACGCTCCTCGTAGGTTGCTCTGACTGCCGCTGCTGAGAATACCTTTACCTGGATCAGACACATCAAACATGAACTCACACCTAAGTTTAGAAAATTACATCACTAGAACCTTTAGTCGCTATTGATCTAATGGATATACTCCAGTGCTGTTCTACCAAGTACACAGGATTACCCAGTTTGACTGAATCATTAAATTAACCTAGATTTTTCTACTGACCTCTTGTTTTTAGTAAATGGTTTACTTGCCTCCTGATGAACATAAAGTGATAATAACAGAGTTATTATAATTGTGTATTTTTTACTTAGTTTTTATTTTAATTTCATTTTCATCTTGTTTGTAATTCAGTTTAGTTTCACTTGATTTTCTTGGTTCAGCTTAGTTTTTGTTAGTTTCAGTTTTAGTTTTAGTCTTTTTAGGAAACTCAGCGACCGCATATATTACCATAAAAACACAGAAATTTTTGAAAGCATACATTTAGAGTTCCAATAAACACATCCATCAATGTCTCGGTTATAATCATGTTTTTACCAAACTAACAGATACTAAACCCAAGGATATTTCCTATAAATATTTTATCTTTATTACAGTTTTTTTAAGTCTAGTTCCTATTTTTGCTTGTATAGCCAGCAACTTGATAATTACATAAATGTGGATGGCTGCCACATTTTGTGAAAAGTAAGCGTGCAACTTGCTGTTTTCCATTTGGAACACTAGCCTGTCAACATAACAGCGAACACAGTGTAATACAAGGAGGTGCACAAACAGAATAATCCACACTGAGTCAAAGTGAGCACTGTAAACCAACCAATAGAAGAAACATTATAATCATTATTTGGCTGAAGCTAAATTATGCAAGCAAATGTTGTCATTTTGGGTGCAGAACAGACACGTCTGTAAAGTCGCTCTTTGTCTCCTTGTGTTTAAACTTGATTTTGAGTTGCAAATCAGCTTTTGTGTCCTTGCAAAACTGACAGTAGCAGCATTTACTTACAACAATGTGGGACATGTGAACCTGACCAGCCTTCAAGTTACTTGTTGCTGTGCACACACACATCATTTCAATAAAACTTTTCCTCATCATAAATTTGTTTGAAGCGTTCGTCCCCACCTGAGGTCACGTCCTCCCCTCCAGGACCTCTGGGGTCTTCCATAGTCTCATTCAGAGCAGAGGAGAGCGGGTCTCCTTCGCCTCCCATGAGAAACTCCACAGGGGGGCTCTCCGTGGATCCTCGTTGACCGTTGAGGAGTCGAACGCGTTTGCGCTCAATCTCGTGCTGGCGAAACTTGTCGATGCAATCATCGACGAGCGTGGATGGAGCCTTCTTGTATCCGACCGTCACCTGGGATTTTTGCAACACCAACAGCATTCATTGAAGCCCTTTTTTATCTTAAAAACACTCCATTCTAAAGCCATATGCACCGATTCCTACCTTGCCACAGTAAAGCACTTCAAACTTCTGGGAGTTGTAGAAGGCCTCGTCGGTTTCCTGTTTGGGTTTGGAATCTTCCTTAAGCGCTGTTTTGGACACTTGGCGAATGTTACTAATCACCTCAGGGACCTGTAAGCGAGGCAAGTGGAATGAAAGGATGTGATGAACAGGAAGACAGGAACAAAGAAAAACCATGACAAAAAGACTAAGGGAGGTCGAGGGGAACACCAGCTTCGCAGACATTGAAAGAGCACGAGTATAACATAACCCTAAAATCTAAGACAACGAAATTTCTAACTTTTCGTCAGGTTCTGTAAAGTATGAACATGAATAATGCTTCATGTCATTCTCAAAATGACAAATAAAAACTAAGAAGAAGTAAGAAATTAACAGTAAAAAAATTACGTGGAATCATATCAATACTGTTGTTTTGGTTATGCATGTTAAGACATAAATAAAATAAAACCATATTTAGACTTGAAATTTAAATAACTTGAAAAGAGCAAAAGATTTGAACAAAAACTATAACAATAGACGGACCAAAAGCTACAGTGGTGTCAGAGGTAGGCGTGCAGCCATGGGGAACACCCACTCTCTACAGCAATGAACAGAAAACAGAAGGCTGGGGGAAACTCGAGACTTGAAGGTCGATAAGCCTATTGCTGCTACACTGTGGCACTTAAACATTAGCAGGCAGCTAGTGTGTTAGTGTCATCAAAGCTTGATAACAGCTTGCTTTGATAACAAGTCAAAGATTTAAAAATTTAAAAAAAACAGGCAAAAGACAAGACAAAAAAAACCCCACCATAATTTAGGCTTTGAATACTTTTACAATGGGGACCGAACAATAGCAGTGGAGTCAGAGAGCAATGAATCACCGCTGCACTAAAATTTTGGCAGCAAACAACTGACTGAAAGCCTCGACGCTAAAGCTCCCTAAAAGAAGCAGAGTGCCTGGAACTAATGCTGCAGCCAAGGTCAGCCAAATACTGTGTTTAAGACAACAGTGAGGGCTAGAACAAACAGCAGCTCCACAGACTGCACACATCAGATCAGATAAGAGCTGGATACAGGCGGTTGAACAAATATATTTCTAATGTGGACTGGAGAGGGAAGTTGTATAGCAAAGTACATGGCGCTTACTTCAGAGGTGTGACCAGAACAACAGAGCGCAGAGAGGGGAGGGCAGGCAAACAGGAAAAGAAAAGCTGTGAATGAACTCAAACATCCTGACAAAGCCCGTGTCTGATTTTCATAAAAGGCAATGAGATCAAATGCACGTCTGCTACTGGGGCTATTTTAAAGTCCCACTTTCTAAGCGCCTGCTTTCCCACCTCCCCCCTCAAGGCCTTGCGCTTTTCCTGGCTGGTGACAGAGCGTTGCCTTGAGATGAGGAAAAGTGGAAGTGGCTGGGGTGGGGGTGATGCTCAGTCCTAATCCCACACTCCAGAAACTGTGAATGATTTTCAAACTGTTGGCTGACTTATTTCCAGGATAAAATAATATCGCGGTGATCATTTTAAGCTTCAGAAACAAATATCTGCGCTCTCTGTAAACGCGGGTTGTGAATAAATGAAAACGTGCTGTAATAACTTACAAGGGATGAAAAATAAACCACACATGGGATCTTGATGGCTACATTTTGTGTGAAAGTGCATTCTTCATTGGAAAAGACAGTGTTGACACTACGAGGTCGAGGTAAGCAAAAGGTCTTGTTGGCTGAGAACTACAGCTGGCCACCACAACACTTTGTCACAAAGGGAGGGGGAAAAAAGAGACAGATTTGTCTAAACATTAAAAGGAGCTGCTTTATTATACATGAGTAAGATGATGCCGAAGCGTGCGATCCTTATTATTCCTTATCTACCCAATACAGAGTTGGCAAAGGTGCTCGCCTCTTGAAGGGAGACATGCACAGACAGGCAGGCAGAAAAGCTGTTGAGGAACTAAAGGAAAGCCAGCGTCCTCTTCCCACTAAAGCGGTTCTTTAAACTAGCGTAACATTCAGTGATCATAGGCTGGCTTCATTAAACGATATAAGCGACGGCGGTTGTGAAGCAATGCTTCTCTATAAACACCAGTAGCAGAGCAGAGCTTTAGAGCTTAGGTGAAAACAAACACGGGAATAGTGCCCTCTGAGCTGCTAGAGTCCTGAGTACTCTCAGTGCATAGCTCCCATCATGTCCAAGCGCTCTTCAAAAGCCCCTAATAACATCAGATCTTACAGTAGATGGCACATTGCTCTGCTGCTATTATCGGCAGCAATAAGCCAGACCGCTGAGAAGTTGCGGAGTCTCACGTTCGGCCACAATATCTGTGATTAGGCCTAATTAGGCTCTTTTGGAGGTGCACAGGTTATCACTGTGTCAATAAAAAGATAAGAATGGAAACAGAAAGCAAGCGAGAGATGAAACGTAATACCCCACGTCAGACCAGAAGCAATCAAAGATCACATGCTTTTAAGTTAAAAGCATGCGATGCAAGTTCTTAGAAAGTTGCCCAAATTGAATAGAAAGACGGAAAAAACAAACAAACTGTAGCTTATTAACGTCATAACCATAAACTTCGATTTATGGAGTTGCTTTAAGGCCAAATATCCGTCTTTGTGTGGCTCTGGCTCTGCAAGGATTTGTTCTGATGCCACTTGACATTTAAAGTTTGACCTCACTGTAGCCTGTGCTTTTCCATGTGGCTGAGGACAAATGTAAGTTGAACAAAATTCATATTTGACCACAACAACAAGCAAGCAAACAAACAAAAATTCCTTATGATATCTTTACTGCCACAGTGACAAGATGTCACAACTGGAAATTGTAATGCGTCAGTAAAACGTCTATTTTTTTTTTTTTTTGCCAATACAAGTGTATATGTAAACATAGATCCTGGTAATTAAACAGCTATGGAGAGACTGTTTTTCACTTTGTTAGTGCTCTGATTTTACTGAAACTTAGGAGGGAACTCACAGCCATGTGCAAAAGAAACTTTTCATAGAGTTTTACGCAGCCCTGTGAAAAACTAAGTACACACTATCATTTTCGCAGCAACAACTTGAAGTAATAATTTTCTGTCTTGTATGACTTTATCAGTCTTTTGCATGACTGCAGAGGAATTTTGGCTTGCCATCTAAAACTTTGCTTCAGTTCAATGAGGTTTGCAGGCATTTATTTATGCACAGCTCTCTAAACATCCATGCCACAGAATTTCAATCAACCTGAGGTCTGGACTTTGGGTCATTGCAACACCTTTATTCTTGTTTTTCAGCTATTCTGTTATAGATTCGCTGCTGTGGTTGGGATCATTGTCTTGTTGCATGACCCAATTTTCAGCCAAGCTTTAGCTGTCAGACAGATGGCCTCACATTTCACTCCATAATACTTTGGTATAGAGAGGAGTTCATTGTGACTGCAAGGCGCCCAGGGCCTTTAGCTGCAAAGCGAGCCCAGATCATCACCCCTCCACCACCATGCGTGACAGTTGGTAAGAGGTGTCCATATTCTTCCAAATCAGCCATACTTGTTCAGTATTTTCTCTAATTACAGTCTCATATGTAGATCTTGGGTTTTTCTGCATTCTCTCTGAGCGTTGCATGGGGTGACCTTGGGGTGAGTTTGGTGGGGTCCCCACTGTGCACCTGGCTGCCTGTCCTGTCAAAACTCACTTTTTCACATGACTGTATTTGATCCGGTGACTTATCTGTCACACCAAATTACCAGACAAGCAGCTTGCTAATAATATACATTTTTATAAAGTTAATCCAAGAACTCAAGTATTCAAAGCTGCTTGCTATGCTTATCTGACATGTAACAACATATCAGTGACTGCAGACAGTTTCCCTTTCATTGTGAACTGTGCACAGAATATCATGATAACCGGTTACAAATATGTGGCCTCAGAAATCTGGTCACATTAACAGACAGACACTGGGCCACTTTTCCTTCTCTGGGCAACAGGTGCACGTAATATAAGAAAAAAAGCTTTTCAATTCCTGTCTTTGGCACAAAAGGGAAAGGCACTTGATATAATAGATGAAAAAACAAGCTCTGCACGGTTTGTAAAGCTGAATGGTAGACAATGACTTTTCCTATTTTAGTTTAACAGTGTGTGCCACTGTGACTGAAAATGAACATCACCCACAGCAGAGACAACAGGTTACCCAGTGAGTGATTCCACAGTGGTACTGTTCCAAGTCAGAGCAGAGGTTAAAAAAAAATGATGCAGGGGTCTGTGGTTTATGCTGTGCAGGCCTTGAGTGTGTGTTGCTGGCTTGATAATAGCACAGTGGTGTTGACTGGAGACTGTGCTGAATGTGTGCCTATCAGTCTCACAGACAAGTCAAGTAAACATCTCCCACTTCAACTGAAAAAAAAAGTTTAACTTGTGTCCAAATCTTCCCTTTGATGCTTTAGCAAAATATTATCCATGGCATGTTAATGTTAGTCTTGTTAACCCTAACAGTGAACGCGTGAGGACCGAGGCTGCATTTCAAGTCCAGGAGGTCAAACCTGATTTTTAGCACGATGACATTTGAAACACATACATGAGAGATGTCACGTTTGTAGGCAAACTGCATATTCAGGGCTATTCCTTTACCGTTTTATTTCTTAAATCCAAAAGGATCTAATAAGTTGCAGTGCTCTTGAAGACATCAAGAGTGTCTTTTCATTATAACCTTTCTCATCATTTTGATAGATGCCAAATCTCCTTACACAAGGAAGGCCTGTCATTCCTGCCAACCAAAAATAAAGCAATATTTTTTGTGTCTTCAAAGTCAGTTTGGAAAAAAGAGAAAACGCACAACGTGGTAGTAAGAATGCTCGCAATAAATGCTGTTTATGTATGGAAAATGGGACAAACAGACTGCTAGCAGTTGCCGCAACAGGGTGTTGTACATGGCAACAGAGTACTGGTAGAATTAGCCATGCATTCCACATGGTCCACCTTGCACACGTTGCTTGGGCTTGCTGGTTGCCAAACCAGTTCTCGTTGCGTAATAGTGATGAATGAGGTACGTCCAAGATACTTTTCTCACTGCTGCACACACATTCGGGCATTAGCAGAGAGGCCAGAGACCTCGAAAGTGTGCACGCCTTAAGCTTGCTGGCGCTTCTGCTCCTCAGTTTTCACTAACACACAAACATTGTGCTCAGCCCCCTGCACAGGAAACACGATACGGCACGGGCACACTTGAGATCAATGCAAAATGTGAGTATAACTAGATATGTGTTTGTGAACATTACTGGTGCACATTTCCTGAGTCAGTGGGAAAACAGGATTAGCATGAGTAGGGATGTTAGACTTCAGAATGGGTTGCATGGAATTAGGAATTGAGGTGGCACCAAGATTAAACTGCGTTTGTTTAAGAATCTTGTATAAATAACATTCTCTACCACCAAATCAGAGAAAAGATAACTCAGATAAACACTAGGGTAGGCTACTGAGTGCAGCAACTTCCTAAAAAAATATGCTATGAACTGCTTTTCAGAAAAGAGCAGAAAGGATTACTACCAATATATATTTAATCACAGACTCCCACGTTCCTGATTTCTGGCTGTTTATTTCAGTTATTACTCAAGAGTGGCATGCTGATCGGCAAGTGAATGTGCTGACTCAATATTGTATTCAGTTGTTGTCACACCACAGACACCAGACACATGTCAGATCTACAGCAGCCCCAAGAGCGCCGAGCGCTGCAACTTCAGGAAACACAGTCCCATCTTCTCCAGTCTGACACATGACGCTGCAAAAGGGATAAACCGACACAAAGACAGAAAATGCCACTCTATAATGGGAGCTTTCAGCTATCATTTTCCCTTCGTGGTGCAAAATTGGTGAAACCATATGTCTTTTCTTAAGCTCTGGTGCACTGAGCTTCAGGGCCACTGTACTTAAGATCAGGGAAAGGCCAGGGATAGATTAACTTTGACCAAAAAAACAACAACAACAACACAGTACTGGGTTTGTCATGCCCACCATCTAGTGGCCTAAATACTTAATCCCAAAACAAACACATTTTGACCAACGACTGATCAAATATTGTGCGAGGTTGAGATTAAATTATACAGCTTTCACCTTGGAGACATTTCACTTCAGGCTTAGTTGGACATCTCATTGTTTTTCAGTTTACAGCTAATGACAGGATCAGTCCACCCTTAAAAAAATAGTTTGCCTCACCATGACATCATATTTAATTTAGTCACATATACTCAGGACGTTTGATTTGGATACTTGCTTCAGGTCTTCTTAGGTGTAAAAAAAAATATTATTTAAAGCTTTTTTATAAGTGTGTTCCTAATGGATCACCGCGTTACTTTTTTTGGCCTGAGTTTTGGTCCATTCATGCTCATGGTATTGAAAACTGTGCTGTGCAGAGAGGAGCAGGCCTACCTGGTTGGGGTCGCAGGCCTTAAAGACGTGACAGGACATCTCGGACTCGGGGTTGTCGGGCTGGCCCCGCAGGAGATAGGCAAAATAGGTGAGGTCATTGCTGTTGTGAATGAAGCGAGATATGAGCTGTGCTTTGTGCTCGAATATGAACACTGAGGAGTTGTTGCTGGTGGTGGGGACACATCGGATGAAGGGGGGGCAGAGGACCAGATGAACTTCCCTGGGCTGCATCACAGGGCCGCAGTCGCCTTTCTCGCACCGCCTGCGGATCTCGGCCACCAGCCACGGCAGCATGGGTAGGGTGGTCCGCCTGTCCAGCAGGGACCAGCCGATGTAAGTGAGGGCGAACCTGTTGTCCGACTTCTCCTTCTCGTCGTGACTCTCCATGTTGACCCAGCAGACTTTTCGCCCGAAACTCGATGACAACAACACAGAGCAAATCCTACTTCCAAAAAAACAACAACCCCAAAACAAAAATAAAACACTATCAATATATCTTTCCCTCTTGCCACCGAGGCTAGCTGTAGTTGTGTTTAGTTTGCAACACTTTCCATGTCCACATCCATACACAAAGTTTACGCAGCGCTCAAACAAACCTCCAACATGTGCTCGCCCTTTCGATCAGCTGCAACTCTCCATGATGTTCAGTTTTTCCCTCAAGGATAAAAAAAAAGAACTTCGAGTGCTGTCTATTCGCTGTTTTACTCCCTGCTCCGCTCCACCGTTTGCTTAGGCGGAGAACCAAGCGCTAAACACCCCTGTACTATACTGTCCCAACCAAGATAGCTTGCCAAAAAACGTGGCTTTGGTTGACTCCCGTGTAAACACAAGTCACCCAGAGAAATCTGATTTCTTTGACGCGTTGGACGTTGTCTCCGAATGCGCACGCAGGGCGGCGCATTTCCAACGTCCCGGTCCTGAAATCCTAGTGCACAAACGCTTCTTTGCCACCGTTGCGATTTCTCTCTGCAGATGAACAATAAAATACAGACACTGATGCTTGTTTATCGTCTTGCGGCGCAGTCTCCCGTCAGTGATCCTTCCTTCCACAACGCCTCGGAGGCGGAGCGGCTGCGCGCCTGTGACGAACCGCCCATCCATCCCATGTGCTGGAGGAGTGGGCAGCGCAGAGCCGCTGTGCGAAACGTGACAGGACGAGGCTCCGCCTTTCTCCACAGTACATTAAGTTTTACCTGGAAATGTTCTTTCTTCGTGGCACCGTGAGATGTGTTTTCAGCCCCCCGTGGCACAAGTGCCCTTGGTTCCAGCTCCCGTTGGTTGTAATTCTACCTGCCAACCGCCTCCATCAGGTTGAACCAGGGGTTGTAAAAACAAGCCCTTTGCAAAATATTATGTTTCGATAACATGTGCAATTTTTTTTCTTGCTAAGCAAAGTGAGTCCCGGCTGTTCACAAGTAGGTTAATCTCAGTCCCACCACTACTCGACATTCATAATCATATGTGGTGCTTTATGCACGGGAAGACTTCCCCTCAACTTAACGCTATAATATCCAAGCAGTCCGCCTATCCCCAAAATAGTACCTTAGCCATATATAAACTCACCAATGAAGCGGTAGCCAGGAGCTCTACAACCAAACAACCCCCTCGCAAATAGCTGGTCCAGGCTTGGTAGTTGCTAGATATTTTAGTCTAGTGGTTCCCAAAGTAGGGGTCGAACTCCCTCCACAGGGTCACCTGAAGAATCTCATGGGTCATGAGATTATTAGGAGGGATGGAAGATGAAGCTGCTATGCACGTTCACAATTTTCAAGGTACACCTGTTCATCTGCTTGTTAATACAAATATCTAATCAAACAGACGGCAACAAAATAGGCACGTAGACATGGTCAAGATGGCCTGCTGAATTTCAAACTGAGCGTCGGAATGGAGGAAAACAGGGATTTAAGTGACTTTTACTGTGGCATGCTTGTTGGTGCCAGACAGGCTGGTCTGACTGGTCTTTCAGAAATTGCTGATATACAGGGATTTTCCAACACAACTGTTTCTAAGGTTTACAGAGAATGATCTGAAACAGAGAAAACATCTAATGAGCAGCTGTTGTATTTGGGGGGGGGGACCAAGCTTGATAGGAAGGCAACAGTTACTTAAATAACAACTCATTACAACCCAGGTATGTAGAAGAAAAACTCTGAGCAGAAGACCACACCAGGTGCCACTCTTGTCAGCTAAGATCAGGAAACTGAGCCTACAATTCACATGGATTTCTGCTTTTACATTGAGATGGTGGGGTCAGAATTTGGGATAAACAACATGAAGGTATGGATTCATCCTACTTTGTATCACGGATTCAAGTTGGTGTTGCAATGATGTGGGTAATATTTTTTTGTATACTTGAGGCCCTTTATTACCAACTGAATATCATTTAAGCACCTTAACCAACCCGAGTATTGTACTGTAACCATGTCCATCCCTTTATGACAACAGTGTATGCCTCTTCTGATGGCTGATTCCAGCAAGATAACGTGACATGTCATTAAGTTCAAACCATCTCAAACTGGTTTCTTGAACATGTCAGTGGGTTCACTGCACTCAAATGGCCTCCACAAGTCACCAGATCACAATCTAATAAAGCACCCTTGGAATGTGGTGGACAGGAAGTTGGCCTCATGGATACACAGCTGGCAAATCTGCAGCAACTGTGTGATGCTAACATGGACCGAAATCACTAGGGAATATTTCCAGCACCTTGTTGAATCCATGCCATGAGGAATGGATTCAACATTCCTAAGGGAAAAGGTGGTCTAACCAGTGGTCTAACCAGTACTAAAAAGGTGTAACTAATAACCAGTAATGATGTGTTCATTTTAAGAGCATCTATTTGATCTTGATTTGCTATGGTTTGCATAAATTTACTTTTGTAAAATGTATTAAATTATTGTCTTTTGCAGGCTTCCAAAAACAGGTAAAATATTAGTGAGAAAATTAACCACTGAATCTATTTTTAAAAGCCTTGGTTAAAGACATTATTTCCCTTTGAGCTGTAGAGTCAAAGTAAATTAGTGGCAAAAATGTGTTATGGACTTCTAAGACAACCGCAACAATTAAAAAGTTGGACCACTTTACATCACATGCTCTACAAAAAGACAAATCAATATTACATGTAATATTATTTGAATATATATTAGTATGTAATTTGCTGTATAGTGCGCTACTACAGTCTCCTACCCCTGACAAAAATATAACAGATTAGGTCACTGTATTGTTTTCATTTCTGGGGTGGGGGGTAGTTTAGTGTAAACATACACACTCACAGGCAAACTGAAATTTATTACAGACTGAATCACATCACACACATTTGGCAACACATATATTAGTCAGATTTTGCTGGCTTAGCATTTTAAATATATAATGCATAACTCTAAGCTAACCCAAGGCTAGACATCCTAAAAGTATTATCAAGTGGGAGGTTGCGCAATCTGTGGAAAAATACAAGCACAAAACTGAGAGTTGGTGTTTTGAGACAACCAGCAAATAAACACTTATGTCAAAGTTTCTTCCGTTAGTTGCACATAAACCTGGTATAACTGTAACAAGCACTTAGGTGTGCTAACAATCATACAGTCTCCATAACAGCTGCCATCTCCTTGAACTGTTTGTAGAAGTTCTGCAGAAAGAAGAAGTAGGAGAGGGATAAAATATCATGAATAAATAACACCAACAACACTACATTCACATGAAAAAAAAAATACAAAACCTGGAACTGTGGGATGGTCATCTCAAAAGACCTCTGACAGATTTGTCCTGAAGGCTCAACAATCTTCAGCAGCAGACACACAAATGGGGAGTTGAGAGATCGACAGGTGTCTGAGCTCACTGCCATGCCAAGCTTCCACTGCATGTCCACCAACTAAGGCAAAACAAAGTTCCATCAGTTTTGAAAGAGAAGAGGAGAAAACGAGAAGTTATATGTTCAGGGGGGGCAGAATATATATACTTTATTTCATTAAACTTGGACAAACCTGACCGATGCTGAGCATGGCCTGGGCCTCTTGTTGAGTGTGGACTGACACACCATGTTCACTCCACAACTTATGCAAGACCTGAAGGGAAGCTTTGGTCCACTTGGTAGAGCCTTCTTCCAGCTTTGACACAAGTTCATCCCCAGAGATGTTGCTCTTTCCAGCTGACCTAGCAAAAAAAACCACTACTATCACAGCCTATAGTAGGACAACATCCTACTTTATGTATAATTTGGCCTTTTTAAGTGTGCTATGTAAGAAACAAATGTATGGAACATGGAAGGCACAGTTATCAAATTCAGAAACTACATACTTTATAAAAAATTTAAAAGAAATGTGGGGGAAAATACCGGAATGTTAGCAAGAGAAATCTGATCATGTCCTGCAGAGCTTCATGATCAAGCCTCACTTCAGCTCTCTGAAATCTCTGCCCACAAAAAAAACAAACAAAAAAAAAAAACCCAGAAAAGGTCTCAAAAGAGGAATTTGGGAGGATAGGTTATTATAAGTCAAATGTATTCTAAAGAAAGGGTGACTCACATCAGAAATTTCAGCTGAATCTACTCCTCTCTTCTGCCCTTGAAGATAAGTCAGTACGTGCTGACACTGTGGAGATTATTGAAGATTAGCTATCAGAACTGCAGCATAGCCTCCACAGCTACACCACATCCTATGGTACTTGTGCACAGTGGTTGCTAATAGCCCTGAAATGAGCGCTATTTTGGTCAACAATAACATCCTCCAGTAGCGAGTTATAAAGGCAGTGTTTTGAAGTTGCACAACTGTTTAAGTTATCGGAGTTTCATAATACAGTCTGAGCCTGTGGCAGTGAAACTAATGAAACAGCCCCAAAACAATTTAAATAAAAGACTTATATTTACAAGTAGCTGTACGTGATGCTCAAGTAATGGGAAAGACCCAGAACGGAAATTGGGAGAGTTGCAGAAGGAGGGTTGTCTGCAGCTGTCACTGTAAATACTATTTAAGTCTACTCTGTTTTCCTAGCTGCCACTTTTTTCCACCCGTATAGTAACATACACAACCAAGGACAGATACACTCACCACATCTGCTAACAGATCTGGAGAAATCCTGCATATGTTGTCCACAACTTTGTTGACGCCTTGAATACAGAAGTGAAACAATTTATTTATCACAAGGTTTTCCATACTTCTTTTTAATGCAGTCACAGGCATCATGGGAGTCTAATGATAGTACTTGTGTCTTCTTAATACTTTTTGTTTTCTTTCTTTTCCCAAGAGTGTCTTCTTAATGCTTTTTGTGTTCTTTCTTTCCCAAGAGCAGGCAATCACAACTGCAATAGCATGATGATATAAATTATCTAACCCGGAAATAAATATAGTAAATAAGATAGTATATAGTATAGGCCTTACCTGAAGAACCTTGCATAGTGATTTGTCAAATAACAGTGGGTAAACAAGGATTAAAAAAATAATAATAATACATGTAATAACTAATACAAGAGGGCAAGGTTCATTTAGCTTTTAAAACATCTTATTTTGGCTTTATTATTGAGCTGTAAACATTTGTGTATTTCTGCATGTATGTTAAAGTAGCATTCATTAAAAAGGGGTTAAGGGCTTTTAAGCATTAGGAGTCAGATGCTGGAGTCAAATATAAGTGGGGGAAAGACAGCGACAGGAAGTCTCTGTGGTTACAACGGTGTTAAGTTAATGCTATGCAGTGGCTAAATTAGCACATATTTCCTGGGTGAAAGCCTAATCTATTCTTCTTAATTGCCATTTAAACAACATTCTACTGAAGTGGAGTAATGCGAACCCACCATATGACTCCTCTGCTGCTGGCATCCTCTCTGTCAGGCTCTGGGTTTGACCACGGTATTAGCGCAGCCAAATTAGCGACTTTCTCGCTAAATTTGACCACCGAACAGATTGCCTTGGAAATTTCAGAAAACGTTTAACGTAATTATTGTATTATTTACAAAAAATAGTAGTTATGAATAAATCGGCTTCTTAGATCAACTAACCATCTATTCTACGTCAATTCTGTTCATTAATGCTCCTTCCTTAAAAAAAAAAAAAAAAAAGTCTTCTTCTTTGGTTTTATTAGCTTATAGAAAATCACTGTAAACGGTGCATAGCGCCATCTGCTGTAGCAGATATTTATTGTTCTAGTCTTTTGCAGAGTCAGCCGGAGAGGTGGCTCATTGACTCTAAATGGTCAGGATTTTATTTGGGGAAATGACCAATCAATATTATTTCTAGTCCTCAATCACTGATTTCAAGAGAACTAGATAAGTGGTAAAAAAAAAAAAAAATCTGTCAAAGTGGCTGGTCTAATTTAAAGCTCTGCTAGGTTAAATCTCTGATTTATCGTCAATATAGTTGTATATCTGCGACAGATTTCTGTCCTCCTCTCCCCCCCTGCACAATAGCCTATTAAAAACATGTTTGCTCATTTTTTTAACTGAAAACCCTAATAAATATCCAGTTGTCTTCAGTACTATTCTACTGAAGTTTATCCATTAAGAATTAATTCATTCATTTGAGTACAAAAGTTAAAATGAACTTATTTCAATGAACTCATGAGAAAAGTCTTTGAAGTTTTGAACAGCTATGCACAATTCTACCACATCTGAAATTCAATATTTGGTATAATCACTTCTGTTACATGCATTTTCTTGTCATTTCTTAAAGTAGTCTGTAGGAATAGTTCTTTAGGCTTTGCATGTTGCCAAGGTGTACCTACACTGCTTCAATAATGTTGAGGTCTGGGCGCTACAGGGGCTAGTCTATGACTGATAGTGGTATTTGTATGTTTTTCTATCCAGGTACACTTTTACTGCAATGGCAGTGTATTCAGGATCATGGTCATGCAAAACAATTAAGCTGGTGGCAGTCAGATGCTTTCCAGAGTGTAATGTAAAATCTGATGGTACTTTTCTGTGTTCATAATTTCATCGATTTTGACAATATTCCCATCACCAGTTGATGAAAGGCAGGCCCAAACTATAATGTTTTAACCTCACAGTGTGGGTATTGATGCCTCTCTCTTGACCTCATCCATACATAACGACAAAGATTTGAACACAGCAGTTCAAATTTGGATTCATCACCTTATAAGACCTGTTGCCACTCTGTGCCGTTCTTGTGTAGTTTGGTATCCCTCTGTCTTTTCTCTCTGATTCTCTTTCTTATAAATTGTTTTTGACAGCCACTCTTTCTCTGAGATCATTTCTCATGAGGGATCTGCAAAGAGTAGATGGATCAACTGAAGGGCCAAATGCATCTCCCAGGTCCTATGTCAAGTCTTCTCTGGATTTTTTTCCTATTTATTAAGGACATGACTTTCAGATATTGTTCATCTGGTGGTGGATAGAATAGTGCTTTATTGTCATTGTGTATGTACAACAACAAAAAATGAATCTGTTTAAGTGGCTTAACAAACCATCACTCCTCTGAAAATGGTCAGTGTACAAGGACTGGACTGAAAATAATTCATAAAGCAGCCCATGTCCAAAAAAAGCCTGGAGAACTATGGCTCAAAAGCACTTAAAAATTACACCAAAGTCTGGCTCATTGGAAGCAAAATATGAAAAAGTAAGTGGTGGCTCAAGGCTTTTTTGCAGAGTATTGTATTTCTTAGTACAATATCAATAAATCAAACTAAAGGGTTGAAAGCTTCAACAAACCGAAGTCTTACACACTCACCAGTTTAATCATGATGTCTTGATGATTTGCTGCCTAGGTCTCTGATTTATTGATCCCCTTAAGTTCAATAAGCCTCTTCAGCACTCTCGAGGTTGATGAACAGCTGTTTTGAATCCCTGCCAAATAGTTCAGATGAGGGACTAGGAGAAAGTATAGGGTCAGAGAAAAACAAAAATACATCATCAGACCACTAAGCTTATAACACACAGTCATTACCATGTAATTACAGTCAGTTAAACACTTTAGCAAAAGATTACTGAATAAAATACTACTAATAAAAACAATAATACAACAATAATATACATTAATAAAAACTTACTACCTACTTAAAAAAAAATCTAGAAATACATCCAACAAACAATTGTTTTCCTCACATGATGGTTTCAGTTTTGGCATAATTCACAAAAAATAAGACGATGAAGGTATACCACCAAAGTGTTATGAATCAATATTGAAAGGTATGTTATGAAACCTTGTTGACTAACTATAACCACATAAAGAAAAATATTTTTGTTCTTTCTGTTTTGTTGTCGTTTTCTTTAGCGATTGAATTTATGGCCAACAACGCCCCCTACTGGTAAAAATAACACTTAGATTAATAATTTAAAAATGAAATAATTTAATTGAGTGTGGTTCTTGTTGTTCATTATTTTTATTAATATTATTATGGTGGTTAGATCATTAAGAAAAACAATGACCAGTGTCATATTATGTCAGTTAGATGGTATATCGGGGAATATACTTAAACATCGTCCATCCCTGAGCGCAAAAATGCCTTTATCTAAGCTCCGCCCATAGCCCTGGAATAGTCCACCGAGGCTGAAGATGGTGGGATTACCATACTTTAATGTTCATTTTGTGTATACAGAATCATATTTAAACGATTTATAATAAACATGTTAATGCATCCATATATGTCGCATGCCTTATCGAGTCTTTTGGGCATTTTCTTTGGGTAGTTATGGTTTATTGATAAAGTCAAGTCACCCCCGCGGATCACACAACGTGCGCCCTCCAGACGCGGAAGCGAATCGCAGCTGTCAAACAGATTTGATTGTAAATCGGACTCAGCACTACTCTAACGGGAAAACATCACTTAGCTGTGCTTCACAATGGATTCCCCACGTTGGCTGCCTCTTGAGTCAAATCCAGAAGTATGTTTTCCTGGTTTCCTTCAGAACATGTTGTTTTATCGAAGTTATTCATTCTCAAACATGTGAGAGGCAGCTAACTTGAAGCTATCAGAGAGAACAAAAGCTAAAGCCGTTGTCGCCGCTTTGCTAACCCAACAACATTTTCATTAACGTTTTCCATTTGTGTCTTCTCATTTCAGGTCATGACTAAAGTAAGTGTTTTCTTTTTATATTTTCCGTAAAACACGATAGAGTAGTCAAAGCAAATAACCAAACCGGTTCGGAGAGATGCAAGGCCTACTCAGCAGCGGTGTTGCACCTAATGTTATTGTTAAAAGGTTCATATTACATAATATGATGTAATAATGTCATGTAAACAGACTGACAGGAAACAAGAGTGAAGAAATCTGATAAATTTAAAGTTTTGTCAACTTGCCCTGCTTCTAATTTTAAGACGTTCAGTCATTTTCCTCATACTTTTCATCCAACTTTCCAGCTGTTTCAGTCTGCAGATAGTGCGGTGTGTTTGATGTCATTCGCAGGACGCACACTAGATGATTACGTTACACTTTATTGCACAGGTTCCTACAGCTAAGAGTATTATGTAGCATAAATTAAATGGTGTTTTATTGATACAGATTAATTAATGTCGTTCAAGTGTGTAACTACTCAAAAGTGGGCGTGAATATGAAAATAAATCAAATTTTGGGCGCATAGACGCAGATGATATAGTAATGGATTACCGGTTTGTAGTCGAGATTTTGAGTGAACTCTGATATTGTAGGATACTGTAGTTTGTTTGTTTGTTTGGGGGGGGGGGGTAACCAAAAAACTATTTTTAAATTGTTCTTAACACTTGTTTAATACAAACATCAAACAGAATCGCAACTGCATCCTCCAAGCACGAATCATCATCCTTCTAAATAATTTTTCACCAAATATTAAACATTATACACTTCATGAAGGCAACTCTTTTTTTTATTTATCACTTTTTTAGTTTTTTGCTGATAGACTGATTGACTGTTTTAGCTGCAGAAGGTGTCATTTAGCAATTGAGTGTTTGGTTGAAATAAATAATGAAGGAAATTTGTATTTTCTCCACAAAGTGTCAAAAATACTTTCCTGAAAACGGTGTTACTGTAAAAAGTGCTTCTTATTATGTTGCTATTCTATTAACAGTTTTAGTTTTCAAGTTTAAATTCCTGACATACAATGGCATAATGTTTAATTCTATACCAGTTAAATTACATTGAATTGTCAAAAGTCGAATGTTACAGAAACATATCCTTTTAGGTAGAAATCTAATTTTCAGATGGTAATTAGGAGCCAGCTATTGTATTTATTTTAGATTTAAAATGTCTAAGTTTATTTTGATCTGCATGAATTTGCACTCCGCTTGTGTGTAGTTTGTTAGCTGTCTGGGTATGAAGCCAACCTGGCAGTTTGGGGATGTGTATGGATTGGATCCGGAGCTTCTCAGCATGGTACCAAGACCAGTGTGTGCGGTGCTACTCCTCTTTCCAGTGACAGAGAAGGTACCTGTTATAAGTCACGTATTTTCATTATCCATATGTCAACTTTACATCTGGTTAGGAAACACTGTTAAACTGATTTTCTCTCATCTGTCATGTCTGTCTAGTATGAGGCATTTAAACAAGAAGAGGAGGAGAAGCTCAAAGATCAGCCTCAGGTTTCTCCAGACATCTACTTCATTAAGCAAACTATTGGAAACGCTTGTGGAACAATAGGATTAATTCACGCTGTGGCAAACAACCAGGCACATCTGGAATTTGGTGAGTTTTCATTATATTTTTTATTGAGGTTACTTTAATGATCATTTAGCTTTATTTAGACAGTTTTTTTTTTCTATAGCCATCTATCTTGTTTGGTTTTTGATGAACTAATGTGCAAGACCCTATGCGTGTATATCAGTGAAGTTGGTGTTGCTAGGTGCCTGTTACATGCATAAGAGCGGCAGAATATTAGAAACACCATCAACACTATCCAGCGTGCCCAAATAATAAACCAAATGACCTTGGTACAAAACCTATAACAACTTATACACCTGTATGTCAGTGTCAAAATCCATTCAGCAGCTACTTATTAGGTATCTTGCTAGTGCCAGATTGGATCCATTTTGCCTTTGGAAATGACTTAATTCTTTATAGCACAGATTCAAAAAGTTGCTGGAAACATTCCTCAGCTATTTTGATCCACGTTGATGTGATGGCATCAAACAGTTGCTGCACATTTGTCAATGGTATGTCCATTAAACCAGTCTCCTGTTCTAAATGTTCACTATCGGATTGAGACCTGGTGACTGTGATGTCACTGTCATTGATGTCATTTGAGTACAGTTAATTCATTGACATGTTTGATGATTTGAGCCTCGTGACACGGTCTGTTATCCTGCTGAAAGCAGCAATCAGAAGATGGGCACATTGTAGTCATTAAGGGATGGGCATGGTTAGCAACAATACTCAGGTAGCTGTGGTGTTTAAATGATACATAGTTGGTACAAAGGGGCCCAAAGAGTGCCAAGGTTATATCACCCACACCATTACATCACCAGCTTGGATGGATCCATTCTCTTATGTTGTTTACAACAAATTCTGACCTTACCATGTGATCTCTGTAAACCCTAGAGATGTTTTTCTTTGAAAATCCTAATAGATCAGCAGTCTGTGAAAACCTCAACAGCAGCCATGTCACATTTGTTCTGATGCGTTGTTTGAACTTCAGCAGGTTGTCCTGACCATGGCCCTGTGCTTCGTACGTCGCTTACTACATCCAAGATCAAATGAAACATCCAAGACCAAATCATCGCGCTAACTCTGAGCTCGCTATTCCGGTTCCCCGAACACACCTGTTGTTGACGATTAGTATAGCTGGATGAAGTAATGTGAGATCACTGGGTGGCCCAACAGGGGCTACGCATCGATAGTAGAAACATTGATCGGCAACCCTTTGATTGGTCGGCGAAAATGTCGAAGGAGCGCGCTCGGTATTTTTCGGCAGCAGAGCAAGAACTCTTGAGTGAGGGATTTCAGGAGTTTCAGAGTTTAATTAAAACGCAAGGGAACACTGCAAAGGCTGCAAAAGCAAGGAGAGAGGGCTGGCAGAAAGTTGCTGACAAATCAAACTCGTAAGTAATTCAATAATAACAATAATAATGGAGTGGATTTATATAGCGCTTTTCAAGGCACCCAAAGCGCTTTACAATGCCACTATTCATTCACTCTCACATTCACACACTGGTGGAGGCAGCTACGGTTGTAGCCACAGCTGCCCTGGGGCAGACTGACAGAAGCCAGGCTGCCATATTGCGCCATCGGCCCCTCTGGCCAACACCAGTAGGCGGTAGGGTAGATTTATCATATCACACCATATTATCCAATATTATATTACATTATATTATATTATAATATGTTATATTATATCCCCTTTCACATTAGAGCCACAACAGGACCCACATGGGAACAAGTAAAAGTGAAATATAAGAATATTCTACAGAATGGTAATATTGATCACTTATATTGCTTGTCGTCTCTTGGAAAGAGACCCTGGAATACTCTGTTTGTTTGTTTATAACAGCAACCAAGAAAAGGGCAGAGCAAAAAAAAAGACAGGTGGTGGTCCTGCACCCCCTCGTCAACAAGTTGGTTAAGTGAATAATACCCTCACGGGAAAATCGATATCTCTCTATGAGCACACTGTCGCGCTGAGCTAAAGGATCCTGTCTGTCCCGCAATATACGCTGAATTCTGAGGACTCTCCTTATCAATCTTGCACCTTCCGCAATGGGTTGCTCGCGTAAACGGACAGGATATGACTGCGACAGACTTCCCAAATCCACCTTCGCTTTTATAGCCGTGGTCTCTCATCTTGATTACACGAAGTAATTTACAATTACTACTCTGAAATATGAATTACATCTGTAATAATCACATACATGTAATAGAATGTTAATAGTACATTTCCCTTTTTTAGGGAATGACCTGTATGTATCTGTGTGAAATCAATAAAAAGATCAAGTGCTGCATTATCTTTGGTTACAGTGATGTTATTTATTTATGGTGAAACAGTGGTGGAATATCGCTGTTGCTTTCGTATGAATGACGCGGGCATACCTGCGTGGCCGCGATCTAATCCTGTTTACATAAAGTAAACCTGCTCCCCAGCAGGTTTACGCTTACGGCTCTGTTGCTATGACAGCAAGTCCCGGATGGGCTTCGGGGAACCGAACGATCCAGGATCACGCGAAATCGTCAACAATCTAATCCAGCTAACTCACTTAGCGCGGTACGAAGCACAGGCCCCATGTCTGCATGGTTAAATGCACTGAGTTGCTGCTTAAATATTTGTGTTAATGAGCAATTGAACAGCCGTGCGTATCAGAGTGGTTGTTGAGTTTATGGGCATGTTGAAGTTGACTTCTCTCATTATCTCATTTCACTCCATTATACAGGTGTACCTAATAAAGACGTCACTGAGTATAAATCTAATTTTGTGTTTGCTTTAAGTCAGTTTTTTTAGGTTCTATTAAGTGTTTTTCTTTCTTTCAGAACCTGATTCTCCTCTTAAGAAATTTCTTGAACAAACATCTAAAATGACCCCGGAGGAAAGGGCAACCTTCCTGGAAAAAGACGAGGTTGGAAAAGTATCTTTATTAAGAACAGGGTGACAAAGTTTTCATCACGTGTGAAGGACAGTACTAAGAATTGTGTAACCAACTTGTCACAAGAGGGCATTGTCATACTTGTGCTTGCTACCGCTTTTGCAATGTAATAGTACAAAGTCATAAAAAATTATTTCACAAACCAGGAAAAAGGAAACCATAACAAGATCAATGCAAAAATGTGCATCATTCAAATGACCCTGAAATATACAACAGAGGAAACATTCAGCCTGTTTTCCTGTTTTCTCTTCCAGAGTATACGTGTTACACATGAATCCAGTGCGCAGGAAGGACAGACTGAGGTGTCTTTTTGATTTTTAACTCTGTGTTATCTCAAGTTTTTTTTGCATGCTTTGTGTTGAACTTAATGCACTTTAACATTTGCTTCTTGTCTGTTGTAGGCCCCAAGTTTAGACGAGAAAGTGAATCTGCATTTTATAGCTTTTGTGAATGTTGGAGGGCACTTATATGAACTGGGTGAGTTAGCCGCAAAGCAAAAGTGCGCTTATAGAAAATATTTGGTAGAATTTGTCACATTGTTGATGGTCATTACAATCATTACAACATTTAGTACTAGAAGACTGGAAGCACATTTTTTTTAAACCTACATGATTAACTTTTTCTTCCAATACCTAGATGGCCGTAAGCCTTTCCCTATTGCCCATGGAAAAACCTCAGAGGATACTTTCCTTGAGGTGAGACAACCAAATAAAACTGAGATGGTCTTAATAATACTGCCATAAGCTTGCCTACATTCAATCATTGTCTTCCTTTTTCTAGGATGCTATAGAGGTTTGCAAAGTCTTTATGGCTCGCGACCCTCAGGAGGTTCGTTTCACCATCATTGCCCTCTCCAAAGATTCATACTGAGGAAACTACTCTGTTTTTCTCTGACCCTAGAAAACAAAGACAACATTACTGCCAAACATTCTGAAGTGCTGACTTTATTTAATTTTTCTTTCAAAATGCTATAGCAAGTCGATGTGTGAAGAAAATAAAATGTCAGGGATATCCTTGTAAAGTAATTTCCCCTTGTGTTCTACATAGTTGTTAAATTAATTCTAAAGCAAACAGAGTGCTGCTTGTCAATAAAAGTATTTCTCACTGAGATCTGAATTTTCCAGCTCGCCTCTGCTGACATCTCTAAATGTCATACAGGTATTAGCTGTATGGTCTCGACATTGCACTACGGTTTGTTTACTTAATTTTTGGCCTTTTAGTGAAGAAGGAAATGTTAAAAATTTCTACATCACTGAGGAAAGTTAACTTTTTTTACTCAGACTTCAATGACACATACTGTATGTAGTGATTTGTTTTAAATGAGATGTCTAATCACATGCTCAACACAAGCTGAAGAAACACATTTGCAAGCTATTTCATTCATAGCTTTGAGGGGGGAAAATAGGCCTAATGTTGTTGGATGCAGTAATGATGTTGAAGTGAGGCTCACTAAACACCCAGACTATACAGCTGGAAATCTGTGTGGAAGATGCCTAGATTTTTGTAATAAGAAATATGTCAAATAAATGAAAAATTTATTAAGCTCTTCTTTTGTGGATACTTTTTCCTGTTGCAAAACCATTAGCTTTTTACCTTCATCCTGAAAAAAGGAGTTTTTACAGGACTCCATAAAGTCCATTGAAAAGCAAAGTAACCACTTAAAACTTCCATAGGGGTCAAAAGGGTACATAGCAGCCAGGTGCTGCTAATCAAATGCACTTATTCATTTATTATTAGAAAGAGTGAGTGTCTTTATAAATGCAGAAGTTTTGGCAGTTTGCTGGTCTGGAGAATTTAGGTATGTGTTAACACAATACCACAATCTTCCCAGAAGTGGACATCCCAGCAAATTCACCTCAAGGTTAGGCTGTGCAATGCTTAGAGAAAATGCAATAAACCCCCTATATGTTTAACTGTGACAGTATGATTAAAAAAAGACTGAACAAATATTGGTTGCTTGAAAGGGTTTCCAGGAGATAAGGATGTCTCATATCTCTAAAATGAGCATGGCAGAATGATTTACACCTGAACAAAACACAAGACTTGGAACAGTGTTTTTTGGACATATGAGACCAAAATAACCCGATATTTCTTGAAAACCAAACAGCACATCAGCAGATGCCTCATGCAAACTGTCAGCACGGTGATGGAGGACTTGTTTTGCTATAGGACCTGGTATTTTCCAAGTCATTGAATTCACCATGAAATTTCTTTTATACCAAATATTCTACATGGTTGTAAAGGAGAGTGGGGAACACTCCAATGAATTATACAGAAACTGATCACATCAAATTATTGCTACTAAAGGTGGTTCTACAAGCTACTGACTCATGCTTCATTTTTCACAGAACTGCAGATAATGTTGTAGCACATAGCCTCTTCCCTACAAGTTCCAAAAACAAAAAAGCCCAGTTGATTGAAATGTAATCAGTAAGTTGTTCTAAAAGTTGCAAACCAAATCCCACTCATTTTAATGGATCGGCATGCTGTTGTTTCGCAATGAAGTTTGAAACCCTCGAGTAAAGCATGTGCTCAGGTCTTGGAATACCCCTTAATCACCGCTTGGCGGTGGTGCAGGAAAAGAACGTTATTTTAAAGGTAGCGCCGAACTCCTGCAATTACATAAGTTTTATCCATAGACTCAAAGTTTTTTTTTCCCGCAACATTTTTGTGTTTGGAGACCAGACGTCAACCGACCTCACATTTTCTTTCAGGATATTTGTAGTCCGACAGAATTTAATGGCTTACCTCAGTATACACTTACACTAACGTGCATCTGGCCCAAACCAGGAGTCCAAATACCTTTCTTGGGGGGGCTAACAGCGAATTCAACCGTGTGTTTCAACTGGAATCCGCTCAAGGACCTGTGGGTGGTCCCCGGACCCGGGTTTGGAGACACTCCCGCTGCAGACTCTAACTCATGCAGCTCTAAAACTTGAGGTGAAAAACTGTCTTTCGTGTGAGTGCTGCAAGAGGTGAGCTCAGCGCGTCTTCAAACACTCAATCGCTGCGTAAAAAAGGTGGAGTGTGTAAACCCGCTGCCAAAAGGACACAAAGCACAGGTGTGTCGGATGAAAGAAAAGGTAAGCAGTCGCAAGATGATGCACACTGTTACACCTTGCATTCATTTACGAATGAGCAGGTGGGAAAGAACAATAGGAGGCATATTTGATGAATGACTGAGAGTTCACCTGTGTGCACTTTTATGTAGGTTGATCGAGTTTGCTTGCTTCAGCTGGCTCACATTTATGTGGACCTTTTATATGCGGGCTGCTAGGACTTTACCCGCCGGTGAAGCTCGGATAATAAGTTCTTATGATGGAGTGGCGTGAGCAGTCTTCAGTCAGCTGCGAGGAAGCCTACTCGGAGGCGCAGAGATGGATTGAGGTGAGTAAAATCACACACACACACACACACACACACACACACACACACACACACACATATATATATATATATATATATATATATATATATATATATATATATTTCAGAACTTTCTTTACTTCTTTTCTTTGCTGTCCTCAGTAGAATTAACAGGTAAGGCAGTCTATAAGTAAAAGTTAAGGACTGTCAGTTGCTAGTGAAAAAGATCTGTTATTTGTATATCTTTTTAATTTTATAGTTATGTTTTTGGCGGAGTTTGACCTTCCAATACATACATGCTTGAGAAATTCTTTATGACTGTGAACTGCTTTAACCGCCAGCACCCAAGTTCCAAATGATAATAGCCCTGACTCAAAGATCCATACAGGCATGTGTCACCTTTTGACCTCACGTCTCAAGTTACCCAGCCATCAATCTTCTCTTTTGAAAGATGAATCACACAATTCTTAGCACTTATCTCTTTTCTCTTCACAGAACAGGTAGGTGGGTCTGACCCCAGTCATCACTGTTGCTGGCTGATACTTCTGATGTCAGATCTTGCCTAGACCTGTTTTTTTTTCTTCTTTCATTTACCTTTGCCTTCGAGGCTTCAGTTGCTGCAGGTAGAGAGGAAAACCCAAAAGAGCAATTAGGAAAATCTTCTATGACTGATCCAAGCTATTATGTAACTGTGGATTAACTCCGATTCATAACAAATGACTGAGATTTTGGGTTTATGGTGCTTATACAAAATTACATGTTAGCAATGAATCCAAGCGTTCGTATTTTGTGCTGCATATTATGATTATGACCAATTCTGAAAGTGAGCAATATACAATAGAGGTTTTGACAAGAGGGTTCTTTTCTGAAGCTGAAAAAGTGTTTTACAGTAATTTCCCCCTCTCTTGTGGTAGCCTTCAAATTTTAAAATAGCTGCCAACAGAAAAAAAACTCCAGCTGTTCCATTTCATTCCTAAAATGTCATATTCTCTAAAGTTTCCACTCCAACTCGTGCCAGACTGGCGCTTTTTTTCCCTATTCTCATAACAAGCGGGTGAAATTATGTGTCCTCATCTTGCAAATTCTCTTCCCAGCAGGGCTGCATGAAACTGCTGCATGGCCCTAACTAAACAAATATTGTTCTTATTTCATGAGGGTGAATCTGAATGCTTTCAATGTGACATCAGTGTCTCTCACACTTGCACACTGGCCCATTGTAGTGGCTTTGCTCATGGAGTGAGGTGGGGGCATGATGGTCTGCAGGGAGGGACTTTAGGGAGGGTGAGCAGAAAGCTGAACAAATGGGTGAAGGCAATGGGGGTAATATTTTTGAAAGAATAAGACTAAGAACTATTCTGCAATACAAGAACAAACAGCTACTTAGTACCATCAGAGAGGAAAGGTTTCTCTTCAAAGAGATCCCCCCCTCACTTCTTGGATTCAGCCACTGAATGATTAACAAGCTGCTTGGCTTCACAGCACTTTAAACAGAGGCATGTGTGCGTGGCGAGGTTGGTGGTGTTGTTAAAAACTAGACTAAATGGTCTGGAGCCTGTCACATGGACACATTCCTGCATTAGCTTCCATGGCTGTGAACATAGCCCCCTCGAAGCTGGCAGGCTGTCAGCGCAGGGCGATGCGTCCTACAACCACAGGGCCCAGTGGAATAATGGAGGTCCTCTTTAATTAAATAGAAAGGCTTCAAGTGTGATTGGTGGGACAATTGAGAAGAAGTGGCTGTGTTTATATTTACAGGTCAGAAGATCATGTATATGGCTGGTCCGACAATAAACAATCCGCTATGAATAATAACTTGGCAATTAGTAATATAATAAAATCATTAAGTCTTAGATCTGTGTTTCACTAACGGTGCCGAAGCAAGCAAAGATGTCAGACACATGGCAGCATCTTTTCCGCCACCTCTTTTGTTTACGTTGTCATTAATAAGACTGAATTTTTCAAAGAGCCTGCTCTCAGAACAGTTCTAGGTGGGGTTTCCCAGTAGCTATTGGTCCATGTGAAGCTCATGTTAACATCGCACTCTTTATTCTGTATAACATTTCAACTCTCAATGCTGTGTGTTTGTGTGTGTGTGTGTGGTTAGTATAAAAAATGCTGCATTGTGTTTCTCAAAAAAACAAAGTGGAACAAAGCAAAAGGTCAAAGGTAACATAATACTGCAGATATTGTGAAGTTTTGTTACTTATCTGGTTACAGTTGTGTAATACTGAACCAAAACTAAGCCCTTTATAGTTTCTTGTCCCATCTACCATAGTAACATGTGTAAGCAATGTAACTTAATTCTACTTTTCTGGAGATTTTCCACATGCACTCACTGGCCACTTTGTTAGGTACACCTGTTCAACTGCTTGTTAGTTCAAACCTCTAATCAGCCACATGGCAGCAACTTAGTGCATTGTTTTTCTTGCAGATATGATAAGCATCAGAATGGGGGAGGAAGGTGATTTAAGTGACTTTGAGTGTGGCATGGTTGCTGGTGCCAGAAGGGCTGGAATATTTTAGAAAATGATAATAAACTGGGATCTTCCTGCACAACCATCTCTAGGGTTACAGAGAATGGTCCAAAAGAAAGAAAGGATCCAGGAAGAGGCAGGAGGATATGGCAAGACCGCTTCAAGCTGATAGGAAGCCAACAGGAACTCAAATAGCCAGTTGTTACAACCAGGCGACGCAGAAGTGCACGACACATAGAGCCTTTAAACACACGAGCTGCAACAGCAGCAGATCACACCAGGTGCCACTTCTCTCATTGAAGAACAGAAAGCTGAAGCTACAGTTTACACAGACTCACCAAAATTGGAAGACAAGTGAAGACTGGAAAACCGTTGCCTGGTCTGATGATTCTCAACTTCCTCAGCAACATTTAGTTTGGAGGATCAAAATTTGTTGTAAACAATATGAAAACATAACCCTGCCTCATATCAACAGTTCAAGCTGGTGATGGTGTTAGTATACTGGGAAGCTCATCTTGTAACCGGAAGGTTGCCGGTTCGATCCAAAGCTCTGTCTGTCTCAGTCATTGTGTCCTTGGGCAAGACACTTCACCTACCGCCTACTGGTGATGGCCAGAGGGGCCGATGGCGCAATATGGCAGCCTCGCTTCTGTCAGTCTGCCCCAGGGCAGCTGTGGCTACAACCGTAGCTTGCCTCCACCAGTGTGTGAATGCGAGAGTGAATGAATAGTGGAATTGTAAAGCGCATTGAGGGTCTCGAAAAGCGCTATATAAAAATGCAATCCATTATTATTTTCTTGTCACACCTTGGGCCTTTAGTACCAACTGTGGCCTGCAACCACATTGCAGCAGTTCTGAAGCCAAAGAGGTTCAACCAAGAATTAGCAAGGTGTACCTAGCAGCGTCTGGTGAGTGTAGGAGGGATTTGATTGTTATTTACCTTTTAATCACCTGTTTATTTTCTGTAAATGTTTTTGTTAAGTGCAGCAAAAGTTTGAAAAATCTCTCTTATAGTAGAGCAAGTTGTCCAAGTTGAGGTCATTGGGGTGTGGGTTTTGTTAGCCAGCTAAATATAATATTGCAAAATGTTACAATTATAAATGCAATGGATAAAAAAGGACACATTTTTGGAAAAGAAGTATCTATTCAAATACTTTCCTCAATTATTTCATACAAAGACTGATTTGGAAAGAATTTCACAATTAACAAATCCAGAAAGGAATATTATTAGATATGCTTTTATTCCATGTGGGGTTTGAGACATTTTGCAGCCATCCACATAAAATAAGTAAAATAAGAAGGTTATGAAATGCTATCTGATACCAGCTAATCCACACAACATGCTACGACAGATTTTCCTTGACTTTTTGTGTGCAAACTTTTCCTTATATAAGTGTTATGTAGGGTCATTACCTTTTCTACAAATTTTTTTTTTTCAATGTTGCCAAGTTTGAATGAATCCCCCCTCCCCGTGACCTATGCTGCTGTGTTGTTTTTCATACCAAAAGCTGTGTTGTGCAATTGATGATTAGTCACTTCGCTGTAGCCTCACTGTTTTGACAGAAACCAATTAGAAACGAGGCCGCATGCTTTCAGACGTACTCATGTGAGACCAGCCCTCAAACAAGACAACATTCCCTTGCAGTTACATGTTGATGTACTCCTATTATTCCAGGATGCTGATGGTGTTATTACTAAGTGCTTCCACAGTAGTGTCTTTCCCTTGAGTCCAAACCTTGAAATATTTGGATATGGTCCCAGTTTCCCTCTGATGACCCATACCTCAATGTGCTGCAGAAGAAACAAAGAATTTCAGGAACAATTAGTGGCCAGAGGGGCTGCATCCGCACAAACCTTGAATACAGAGTTGCCTCAGTGCCCTGCATGAATAAACAATAACTGCGGTCATGGATGCAGAGTCTCTGAATATTTGGCCTCTACCACAGATAATGGTTCACTCCAATAATAATAATGAATTTCACAGGACCCTTCCACAGCCCAGAGTAAACTTTGGTCACATTTTGGTGGAAGCTGGAAGGTGAAGGTGGGTGCGCATGAAGGCAAGCTGTTTTTGAAATGCCTGCTCCGGCTTAAACCTCCCTGTTAAATCAGAGCGGCAGTATGTTGGTGCAGATTAGAGTTTTTATCCCACATGGCAGGTTGGACAGGAGAGGGAGGGCACAGCAGGACTGGATCTAAGTGCAGTTAATACCTCTAATGATGACTGTAGAGGATAGAATTATGCCAATGCTTCCAGCTTTGTGTTAATTCCAGGTCGGCTCCCATTTTTAGCCTTGAAGTTATTATTGGAATCATTTTGTTGGTTGATTAGCCGATAGAACTCTGAAAAGAACGTTTAATGAAAAATAAATAAAGGGACACTTTTAGGAAAGACCCAAATTAGATGGAATCATACTTCCGATAATGTTCCCACATGTAGTGTTTGTTTGCATGCATGCAAATCCCAGCTGTGTGTATAGAACAGTAGGGGTCAGGATTTCATATGCCAACTGCAGCAGCTGGCTGACTGCTCTCTGTCTGCTGCAGGGGTTGTTTGCTCTCCGTGTGATTTTGTGTTTGTGTCTACATGTCTGTAGCTTTGCATATCTGTGTGCTGGTTTCGTGTTCTCAGTGTGTGGTTCTGATTGTATTTTGGTCAATGAAAGAGGAGCAGGCCAAGATCTCAGTGTATTATGTAAACAAAACATGTATTTCCCAAACAGCAGCACAATCACATATGCAGAATGGCTTCCTCCTACTAGTGTGAGAACCTTAATCTTTATTCATCTATTACACCATGGTCTAATACTTTTGGAATGATGGGTATTTGAGGCTTTGGGCATCTCAGCTTACCTAGGGTGTGTTTTGGGGTGTAGCACAATCTGTTGGCAAGGAATAATAGTGGCATCCAGCCAGTCTCTATAATTGTTTCTGTTTCTCCTGTCATCCTAAAAATGTTTGCCTGTACTTAACTATAGTAGTAATTGTCCCAGCTTTTGTTCCTTTCTGTGGGACAAAGGAAGTCAGACAAAAGGCTTGGAACAAGGAACATCTGATCAATCAGTCAGCGAGACTCGTCCAACGTGTTTTTGCTTTCTGTGAGAGTGCGTGCATTTATGTTTTGGCTCATGCCAGCTGCACCCACCAGTATTATTCTTGTAGTTCAATGTGTCAGCTCACCCTCCCTCTTGGTGATTTAAGTTACAGTAATGTGCAAAGGTCTTGAATCAGCCTCCGTTTCTTTATATTTTGCTGGAAAAATGTAAATAGCTGTAGCAATTTATCAAAGCACGTCCAAACATACATGGAAATACCGTATATAAGGCAAAAACAGACTTGGTTTAATTCTATTTTACAATTTGGCTTCTTGAACTTTGGCCTTCCATTGAAACCAGTTCTGATGAGGATTCAGTGAAAAGTAGATGGATCATCTGAAGGGTCAGATGTGTTTCTCAGGTTATTTTAGAAAGCCTGGAAACTATTGCTCAAGACCTCTTAAAAAAAGTGTTTTACAGTGTGCATGCTCCCACAGTAAAAAAAAAAAAAAATACTATGAGGTTGCCATTGTAGTCATAACCTCTGCCAGAGAGGATAGCACTGCTTTTTGTTTCAACTCTTCAGGGATTGCTTAAAAGCTGAGCACAATGTGTGGGAACGTTAGGCCACTGGCAAAGAAACACTTAATTTAAAAAGTCCTTTCTGCTTTGGAAAATAGAGGAGGATATTTTTGTCCAGTTGTTTTTACTTGTCCTGCAGTGCACTTACCACATTGCAAAAGTTCTATGAATACATGTATAATTGTCTAATGTGTTTTGATGTACATGCAAATTAAAAAAAAATAAATTCCACAATCCTGATACCAGAAAGGTTGGGATGCTGTGCAAAAAGTAAATAGAAACAGAAACCTTACAATGGTAAACTGCATACTACATCTATTACAGCAGTATGGCTTCATAGTAGAAGAGTCCAGGTGCTGCACTGGCCTGCCTACAGTGCAGACGTTTCACCAACTGAAAACATTTAGAGCACCAGATCCAGGAAGATCCAGGGCTCTTGAACGGCTAGAATCCTGTGTCAGACAATAATGGGACAACATTCCTCTCCCAAAAGTTCAGCATCTGGTTTCCTCGGTTCCCAGATGTTTACAGACTGTTGATAAAAGAAAAGCGGATGCTACATAGTGGTAAACGTGGCCCTGTCCTAACTTTTTTTTAAGACATGTTGCTGCCATTCAATTTAAAATGAGTTAGTATTTCTCTTAAAATGGTACATCTCCGTTAAAAATATTTGACATGTTGTTGTGAATAAAATGTGATTTTATTAAAATGGCATTCATTGCATTCTGTTTTTATTTACATTTTACACAGCAAATAAACCATGTGGAATTGGGGTTATAACATATTGACTGTAAAGGATTGTGCAGAGCTGCTCTGCTTTCAAAGATAACTGGATACAGGAGCCGGATACAATCACAGGTACTGACTGGTGTGTTAGTCTGACAAACTTAGACTGGTTAGTAACATAAAAAAGCTATTATTGGAAGTTCAGAATGCATTAATGAAAAGCTACAACAAGCAGATACAAAATATAATTAGTGTTATGTTTAAAATCAAGGATGCAAATGTGCATGAGTTTAAATGCATAAGGCTGCACGACATGCGTGCGGTGTGTTTGTCTGCGTAATGGCTCTTGGTGTTCCTGCAGCGGTGGTTTTAGATCATGGGAAAGGCATGAGGCTATAACAAAGTGCTGTGTTCCTCCCGTACTCCAGATGCTGCCATAGCTTTGTGGTTCAGGCAGTCTGACTCCAGCACAGTTTTAGCACAGCTCTCCGGTTTACCAGCAGCTTTTGGCATTAAAGTGAGAAGACATGAGGTACTTGTGAGCTCCTGAGGAATACCTGAAGAACTGTGCACGGCTCTCTCCCCGCAGAGACAGCGTAGGAACTCGAGAGGAAATACCTCTGACTTCCTCTGCTACTGTTCTCAACATCCTACCTTTCTTCTCCAGGCTCTCCACCCTATTTCACACATATAACACCCCACCCCCCCTCACCTCCCGCCTCCTCTCCTCATCCAACCCTGATTGCTCTGTTATGTTTTGTTTTTTTTGTTTTTTTTGTATCACTTTTTTTCCTCTTTTTTTTTCCCCCAGGCAGTAACGAAGAAAAAATTTGGGAGCAAGGATTTCCGATCTGCGCTGGAGAATGGCGTTCTTCTGTGTGAGTAAGTACTCTGCTTTTCCCAGGCACCTCTCGTAAGCCACTCATTCATAAGGAATCCCTCCGCTCTCCTTCAGGTCTGCGCACCGACGTAAGTGTTACTGATGTTTCCCAGGCAGACCCCCTGCTGGGTCACTGTTTGTTTGTTAGTCACATGAAGTGAGCCTGTGTTTTGAGACAGCACAATAGTGACTATTATGTAGTTATTTGATGTTTTCTTTGTCAGCTCTTTCCCCTGTGGTCTTGTTTGAGAATATGAAATGTGATCTATTTCAATAGGAGCTGTGTTGTGTGTTTGACAGATGTTACAGATCTGTGGATCGGGCAGAGCGCCATCGTTACTTTAATGAGAGCTGTGTGAGAAGCTGTGTAGTGAATGGAAAGAGCTCCAGCTGAAACCGCACTGGAGAATCAGGGCACCCCGCTTTCTCATTAGCATGGGTACATCGACGGGTACATACATTTTTGATGAGTTGGAGGAACAAATTTATCTGTCCGGGACTGGCTTGTGTGTTCATTCACTAACTGCTCTTCTTAGAGTTGTGGGTTTGTGGCTTTTTCTCAGATTAGGGCTCTGTGTGTGAGGGCTAGCCTCATGTCCCTTCATGTGTCTGCTTGTGGGCAGCACTGCTAAATGGGCACATCACTGATGTGATTTGCTCGGATCAGCAGGAAGCCGTAATTACCAGCAGGCCATGCAGAATCTTCCACACTCTATTGGCATTGGTTCAGAGAAGAAGCCGTTCATTCTGCTGATTTGATCCTGACTCGTCTGTTTGCCTGATGTCAGAGAACTACACGGACACTCTCACTCAGGGGCTGTCTGTGTTTTCTCAACACAAGGAAGAGGAAGACAGATTAAAATCGCTTTCACCTAGCAACGCTGCCTCCCTTCCCATTGTGTTTTGGTTATCGGAGTTTCTCGCTTGGAAAAGAATGTTTTGCGTGGATCGCAGACATGTTTATATCCTACTTCACTTAAAGTGTGTGTTATCTCGTAACGTTCCATTGTTTCATGCTAAATGAGTAATGTGAACCCAAATGGCCCTTTGCATTCTTTCTTTACATCTATTGTGAGCCCATGCTAAGCCTTATACCAGTCCATCCGCTCCCAGCCCGCAGAGTAAACAAATTATTTTGCCTCATGTTGAGCTTTTAATGTGTTATTTTTCTTTAATCAAGCAGTGGGGGTTGTAGTCACACCTTTTTATTGCTTTGGATTACATTTTATAGGGATTTTTATTAATCAGTCATGCAGAATAATAAAACCAACTGCACAGTATTGCATAGTTTCATGCTTACCCCCACATGGATCATCTGTGGGTGTCTCTTACTCTCTGGCACTGGGATGTTTGCTAATAATTCGAATGAACAGTCAGCTTGGAAGTTTGGAGATCTGGTAAACACCCTTTGCTCTTGGTAGAGGTTCTCAGCAGTTTGTGCAGCATGGTTATAACAGAGCTGGGGGAGACCACTTCCTTTGAGGAGTGCACCTGTCAAAGTAACATCCATATAAATTGCAAGGTTTTCTAGCTGAAAACTGAATTTAAGCTAGATGCTCAGTATTCCTCAGTTGACCTGTCAGTCATGTTAATGTAGCTCCCTGGTATATAAAGCATATGATCTTTATATTAAGTAGTAATGAATATAGGATTTAGTTGCAGTCTGCAGTCCTTGTACTTTGAGTATATTTGATTGCAAAATATTCTATAATTTAAACCGTGAAAGGAAGACTTTTTTAAACGGGAAGCATGACTTGTAAATACCTCTAACAGAATAATTTTACTGTGTGGTAGTTCTTTTTTTTCCGACCAGATCTCTGAGGCACAATAAACTATGGTCATCTTATGAAGCCTTTAGTCCAGTTGGTCAAGCTGTTTGTTTTTTTTCTGCCTTGGGTGTTTGGTTAACACCAGAAATCCACCATCTATCTTACTTACTGTTTTCTGAGGCTGATTCAAGGTTTGTTTGGGGTTGTTTCAGTGTTGGAGGGTATATTTTAGGAGCAGTGTGCCTGGTGTGTTTACATCACGGTTGCAGCAGTGGCGATTTGCTAAACTGAAGCCAGGTGGCTACCATTAAACAAAGTCGTAAACACACAACACTAAGACTTTGCAACACATTTTATTCGTTCCCTCGCACTTAAAGCAGGCTAGCCAATAACCAACTCCTTTCACTCACCGTCTCCCTTCCCCTCGTCCTCTCCCTCTCTTTTGCTCACAGACTGATTAACAAGATCAAGCCTGGTGTTGTCAAGAGGGTTAACAGACTGCCTACTCCTATTGCTGGACTGGTAAGTTTTTCCCCCTTATTGTTTAGTCTCAATCTTATTGTATTTAAAAGCTGTACTCAGACATATCCTTTAAATACAATAAGAGCTCATCTTTATTTTGATCATAGTTTTGTCTCTCGTTATTGCATTTTTTGGGGGGGGATAATTTCTATTGTAGAAATAGTAGTGGGTGTCTTAGATTGGGTGGAGCAGTGTGAGGTGTAGCAGGCAGCAGCAGAGTTTTTGCTCAGTGACTTGTCGCTCCACGTATCCTTCCACGCTATTAAGTTCAATGAACGTGAAGCTGGTTGAAATGCCGCCGGTTCATTTGGTTGCATCATAAATACGGGGACGGCCGTGCTGAAGGCTGTGTTCAATCAAAACCATTACAGACAAAAGGTCTTTGTGTTGGCATGATGATTACAGTTTTGATTGAGTGATAGAATGTTAGACGGGGCCAGATTTGGGGTTTAAAACCAAGCGGCAACCTGCAGAGCAGAAAAACTGAACGCTGAAGTTCAAGAAGCTCCTTTAACGGCCATGTGACGCTGGCTCCAAGAGTCAGTCAATCCCCACAAACCCTCAAGTTTAAAGTTGCAACAGAAATAAACATGTCTTTAGAGTGGTGCAAAAACATCTGTTGTCTCTATGGCTAATTTCGTCCCTCGTGACGACACGACAGAGGATACATTTTTAGAAAACTCATCTGTTTCAGTTGCATTAAGATGTAAATTCAATCTTTGCATCAAATTTAGTATTAAGGAGAAATATGGACGTCCCTTAAAAACCAAATTGACATTAGCATTAAGTATTGGCGTTTTGTCCAGATATACCTGCACTATAAAGTAGGATTTGGGCTTATCCAGGTGATTTCAAGGTTCAAAATAGATCATAGGTGTCAAACTCTGGCCCGCGGGCCAGATTTGGCCCGCAGCCTAATTACATTTGGCCCGCGAATTACTATTACAGCGGGCCTACTGGTATTATACAGCTAATATATATATTATTTAGTATTAAGCTTTGCTTGTTCCATATTCAGTTTTTCAGCAAAACGTGTTTTAGTCCATAAGAAAAGATTCATTCTTATATCTGGAGGAATAAATATATTTCAATAAATATTAATGTTAGCCCGCGACTTTGTTCCAGTTTTGAATTTTGGCCCACTGTGTATTTGAGTTTGACACCCCTGAAATAGATTGTTAGTAGAATGAAGATGACTGACCTCTTACCGGGGTGCACCAACATCGCAAGTTATCCTTCGGGCCTTACCTGCTCTGCAGCAGGTTATGTTCGAGATCAGAGATCAGCAGGTATAAAATCTCCACCTACTGACCAAAATGACATCACCATTCCTGGAAGAAAGCTCGGAAAGAAGTGTGATCACTTAGCTTCATTGCTGATCTTACGGTAAGTGAGGCCAGATCATGGAAAGATATCCTGGGTTTGTTTAACTTGCTTTGTAGTACAGGGCCCAGGTCCATTTTCAAAGACAAAAACAGTAAGCCAGTGGCTTGTGTCTTTGGTTATACCAATCTTTGGTACAGTCTATGCTAAATACCTGTTTTTGAATCAGTCGGCCTGGTACTGTTGTCACATTTCAGCTGAGATCTTTTGGGCCTGGCTGGTTTAGCTAACATGGATGTTTTGGGAGCGTCTGCAAACAACTTCTAGGGTAGGTTTAAAAACCTACCTTAAACCCATCCCTCAGCATCTCTCTGTTGTGGGAGTAATTGGGACCAGCTGTCTAGTGGAATTATAGAGAATCCCAACCCTAGCTGAAGCAGAGGGAGTTCATGTGTGTCTATGGGCTCTGCTGACAAGACAGTGACAAGTTAGCAGTGAAATAAGCAGTCTGTAAACAACAAACATGCGCCATCATATAGGCATTTTGACGTAAATCAAATTTCCTGCCAGTTTGTTTTGGACTACTACTGACAGAGCTGGCCGGGCACCTGCTGAGGTAATAAGTTTCTCCTCCATCTGAAGCATTTGTGTGGTATTTCCGAGACCTGGACATAAACCTGAAACCACCTGATCATAAATTCTCTCGCAAATGTGAAGGCTTCTGGTTGGCTCGAGGCTATCAGTGACTGCCAACCACATGGAGAAAAGTGGAAAGTTCTCCAGACGAACATTACTCAGTCTCACTGATGCGAGAATATATTTCCTCTCCAAGTACTCTCACTTTTTCCCCCTATCTCGCGTCTCTTTTAATAGCAATAAGTGTGGTCTTTGGTGGTGTTGTTGTTGTTGGTGGTGGTGGAGGGAGGTGGTTTTTTAGTTGGAAGTTTGCTATTTTCTGAACATTTCTGTGTTTGCCCATTCATCTTCTGTTACACAACTTAGAAATATAGATCTGGAAGAAAAGCCAGAAGCAGTGGACAAAGAGCAAGAGTAACACTATTTTTCTTTTGTTTCTTTTTTCATTTTGCAGAGTAGATACAGCATGATTTGAATCATTTTGTTCCTTGCAAACGTGCCTCATTACCACTCAAATATGAGTATTTTCAACTTTTAGACTTATAAGTGGGGTTTGAGATTTGCTATCTGTGGGATTGTCAGTACTCTAAATCAATACCAGCCTCAAGTTTGGGCAGAGCAAAAAAGACCAAAGAAGGAACGAAGGAGAGAGAGAAAAACAGTAAATCTCCAGTTTTGCAGAATATTTAGCAACATTGGCTCCAGTCTCTGGCCTATTCTTTGCTTTCACTTGTGTCCAGGGGAATGTTTCTCATGTCAGCAAACTCCTCTGACTGTTGCTGAGTGAGATGTGGGTTTGGGCCATGGAAGCCCGGTTCAAGCCTGGTTCTGCTTTTACCAGTGCTTAGCAGGAAGGCGGCAGTTGTGTGGTTGGGCAGCGAACTGCACGAATGTGGGCCTGGATCTGAGGCCCACTGGGGCAAAGCCAGAGGGAGGGAGTTAAGGATGACTCCATCTGCCCACTAAAGTGCAGACCATAAATACACCGTAATTGGCATGTCAGTGGCTGCTCCAGCACACACCAACTCCTTGGTGAGTTGAGGTAGTTGGGAGAGGATGGAGAGGATAAACAGTTTCAGTGGCCTTTAGGGTGTCTTTACTCATCTAAATGTGTAATTGTCTGTGCAATGAACGGTATTTGACCATGTTTTGTTACTGTGTTTGCGTTGTATGCGTGCATGTTATGACTGGATCCGACTTTTGAGACGTGTGGGCCCTTTATTGAGCCCGTTTGAGGAGAGACGGTATTTCAAGTATTCAATCTCCTCTTGGTTTATTGTCACAGGTTTTGAAACTGTGTAGCCTGATATTTTAATCATAACTTTCCTTGTTCTTTAAAGCACTGGAAGGGGTCAGTTGAGGGGAATTATTGTAGACAAAGAGAGCAGTGAAAGAAATGGCGTGGCCATAATGCGACCAGAAGGGATGAAGAAGCTTTCCGTTTCTTGGAGCGAAGTGCTTAAATCAGGATCCTCGAGTTTGCATGAGAGGATTAGAGGCTGCTGGATGGGTACAGCATATTTAGCAGGATTATATGCAGGCACAAGTCAGCATAAAATTCCTTCAACATCATTATCTCTGCATGTTCTGGGACTGATCTATTGGGGGGGCGGGGGCTTTTAGTTTGTTCATAATGCTCTTTGTAGTTAATTAACATACCAAAAGATATAGAACTAGAATTTTATTTGCCTTAATCCCATTTTCTGGGATTGAGTGGGATATATGTTATGAGATCTGCACGTTAACAGTTTAGCATATAAAGTACTGAATAACATTACCAGTTAACTTATTATAACAAATATAGTCACTATTTAGATAATGGACACAGATTACAAACTCAGTTCCTTCTATAGTTAGTTTTGGATGCCACTTTAGTTAATTAAGGCTAAGTAAAGGGATCATGCTAACAGACTCAGTTATCGCTGAATAATTTCTCTAAAGAGATTTTACATATGAATATGTTCATATATGCAACAAAATTGTTGTTTGCACAAATATTCTGGTTTCCATCTGTAGTCTGTTCGTAGGCTTAGTTTTATTGTCCAGTCACTTTTTAGGAGGCTTTGGATGGGCTGATGGGTTACCAGGTTGTATGATGAATAAAGCTGTGTTTCATAATTCATGCCACTGCAGATATTTGCTGCATTTGAAAAAACACCATGATACTTCTCAAACTTTAACCGAATTAGACATTTTCCTGGGAAACAAATAAAATATTAACAATTCCTCACTTCACTGTTGAAAACATGATCTGGGCTGTGTTACACTTCCTTTAAACCATATTTATTGTCTCGTCTTTAAACATAATTTGTAATGCAAGTTTTTAAAATTCCAATCTAACATTCAGAGTGCCTGTACTTGAAAGCTGTCTTGTTGTTTGCCTCACCCTAGTGAGGCAAATTAAAGCAGCTAAAAGTATGCTTTGTTTTTTCTGAAAGGTACATGTTGTACCAATCAGTAACACAAAATGACATGACATTCAACAAGGCCTGTGCATTTTTTTTCTTCTTGAAAACAGACATTGCTGCAGAGTTTTCAAAAAATAGTTTTTGGCCCTATGAGTGGTCCAAGGCAAGCGCCATCTGATTGCATTATATTCAACAGAAAGACGACATCACAATAGCTTAAATCTCAAGTAGTGATCAACTCACACTTAATCAATGTAGATGGAAGATAAAAAGCACCAAAGGCCCTATCTGTCCCTTTAAGCAGCCAGAATCAGTGTTATCTCCTGAGTTACTCAGTCGTATTCGTCACGATATCTCAGTCTGGGAGATTGTGCTATTCTGTACCTCTTGCATACAGTAGGTGAAGTGCTGATGTATGACTTGTAATGGTTGTAGCCTATAAAGCCCATCAAAGTACTGCAGAGGGACAGGCAAAACTGTTAGCTCACATCCACTGGGAGGCGAACTCTCTTCCTCCATTTGCTAATAAGCATGTTTGCCATTTAAATATAGAACTAGCTACCCCTTAATTATTTCAGCCCATGTTGAAACCATGTATGATTACATGAAAGCCCTCATAAGCAGTGCTGTCCCAATGGGAAGTGCAGCCTTACAAACAGGACAGTTGGGATTACAACTGGAAAAGTCACGAGACCGGAAAAGAATGGTGCTTGTGTGGTTGATTTGCTTGAAATGTCTGAGTTGTGTGTATATGTTTGGAGCAAAATGTATTTTTGCTTTCCTGCATCATGCCCACACACCTGTCCAAATCGTGTACGTACACGCAAACCGTAAAGTGATTGACACAATGTACGGGGGAAACAAAAAAAAAAAGCAGTCCTTCCACTCCCATGTCCTCTGAAGAATCGCTTCAGGGAAATATTTATCCGTTTCTGTCACCCGACTTAAGGTTTCATAGCAACCTAATGTCTCAAAAATACACCACCACCCCACAGATTCCACAGGTATTCTCGAATAAAGGGCTTGGCACAGAGGGGAGGGGACAGTTTCAGGGTGTGAGAAAAGAGTGCAACAGGCAGCGTGCTGCCGCGTGCGTCACTTTTGCTCTCCAGCTCCTGGCTGGGTGGGACTTGTGCAAACCTCTGATGTCATTCTTCCTGGTTTGGCTGTTTTCTGCTGCTGTCACTCAGCTCTTGTCAGGCTGCCTCCTCCCCCCACCCACTGCATGTGTGTTTGTGTCCTGCCATGGGTCACTTCTTATTTGCTACGCACATGCTCCTCCCAATCCACTTCTGCTCTGTGACATGAACTTTGGAAGCAATCACTTGTAGGTTGTGTCCCTGCCACTGAATTCCTGAGTGATTATTCTTTGCCTCTAAAGGTGGACAGACCTCATCCCTGCTTTGTTCTTTACCCAGGACAACCTTAACGTCTTCCTCAAGGCCTGCGGGAAGCTTGGACTAAAGGAAGCGCAGCTCTTTCACCCCGGAGATCTTCAAGACTTGTCCTCAAGAGTCACAGTCAAGTAAGTTTTAAGCTTTCAGAGCATTGGCACAAACACTTTGATGCCTGTACTCATCATTCACAGACCTGTGATGCAATCATGCAAGAGACAAAAGCCGAGACCCACTCGTGTTTTTGCTTCTTCCTTGATTGAATCAACTTAATCTCCCACAGAGAGGCTGAATGATTCATTGTAGCTTTCACAGATACTGTAAGGGACATGGGTTCTCATGTGAGCCACGATTCAAGCTGCTGTTAAAAAAAGGTCAACTCTATTTTCAGTACATATTTTCTCCTGCTGTTATACACCTGCCGAGGTACATGAGTTTCTTTAAAGTGTGGGAGATCCAACTGTTGATAAAAAAAAAAAAACACAGTAGTAAGAATGTGTAATCTGATTGTAAAGTATCAGGTCAAATTAATTTCCATTCAATACAAATGTCATGATTCCGGTTGCAAAATCCTAGTCGTGACAGTAACTGAGCACTTACTGGTGCAGGGTATAGATTTTAAAGACTCGTCGTTGCGATTGTTAATTAAAGAGAAGCCTCGCGCATTATCAGTACCCTGCTGCTGTGTTTATTAGTTTTTTCACACAGTTGCTTTTGTGTCAGTTGAATGCCCCGCCAGAGAAGCGCGCGGTATGTTGAACAACCTGTTCATCTTTCGCACAGGTGTGCCTTCAGGGGGAAGCGAAGCAGGGCTCGGCGTACTGTCCATCCTCTGTGGCACCCTCTCTGTGCTGCGCAAGCATTTAAAAAAAGTGCTTTAACAGCAATACCTGCAGGTCGTTAAGCTTGACGCAGATAAGCCCTTATTAGCAAATACATCACTTTGGGTGACAAAATAATCCATGGTGAAGGTGTAAAAATGCAGCATGTATATTCAGAGGGGCTTCACCTCTTTGTGTTTCACTTAATGTAAACACAAAGTAGCCCTTAATTTGGGGTGTTCCTTCGAGATGTTGCATTTTTCCCATAATTCACCTAAGCGGTTTTTCGCCACCGCTGACAGCTATTGTCGAAACCACGTAAATCAAAAAGGCATACATGCAGACAGGTGTACTGTAAAGTGGTATATGGGCTTTAAACAAACAAATCTGCCTACCTTTTATGAAGACACACCCTCACCTCTACACCAGAGAACAAGCTGCCTTAAGATATCTTTGCCTGTCACTCTCATAAAGATAATTCTGTGATACGTCTTACACCATGCTCTTAGTCACTTCCTTCATTACATAACTTTTCCCATGATGCTAGTGGTAAATTTCGTGCGACAGTAACAAGCTGGAGAAACGATACTCATGCAGTGATAGCTGACTAAAAGTCACTCTAGCATATTAGCAGCTGACTCTGTCACGCAGACATATAATACAAAGTATACTTCTTAGAGTATACTTGAGCTCAGCTCTTTGCCGCCTTGTCCATCTGCGTGCTGGGGTTTTGTAAGACTGTTCTCGCTATCCTATTTTTAGCATCTGGAGTCACTTTGAGAAGCAGGACTGATTGGAATGGTATCAGGACACCAGTAAAGGAGCTTTTTATAGTTTGCAGCCTCCCCTTGCTTGTGGTCTTCATAGTACACCTGCGTGTGTTTGTGTTTGTATATATTCAGTTACACATTCTTGAGTGCACGAGTCATTCCTGCTCTTAAATTCAGCAGGTTTTAATTATGCCCAGAATTCTTTTTATGCAAGAAGGAATAAAATTTGGCCTGCTGGGTAAAAATTTCGCTTGCAGCATTTCTGACTTACAAAGAGAGAGAGCGCGCACCAGGAGTAACATGAGGATATCTTCCCAAACAAGGCTGCATACAAGCAGCCAATGGTTTTATGGTGCTGGTGCTTATCAGAGGCTAAGCAAATGAGGCACTGAGAGCTCACACACACACACAGAGCGAGGGAGAGAAAGTTGTCTCTATCAGCTGTCTTTACCCCTGGTGTTTGTCCAACCTCCACTCCCTTAAACCCAGTCTGACAGGTGCTTCGCTCAGCTTCACTGTTTTTTGCTGTTCAGCAGCAATTAGGTTGTTATTCTGTCTCTTGGTTGCTCTGTGTTGCTTTCACTTGCAGATAAACCGGACGTTTATTTTTAAAATTTTTTGCCATTTAGATTTAAACTTTCCCATTTTGCATTAGTTACCTGAAATGTTTTGCAGCAGAAAGATGAAGCAGAATGAACTGACTGATATATAAAACGAAACTGAAATGACAAATCGAGTTTTCTATTTGTTAGCAGACCAAGAAATTCTCTGCAACGTGTTTTTGCTGATCAGTCGTCTAGGCTGAAATGTCCTCGGCATCCAGTTTGACAAATAGATGTAAGGTGCTTAAAATACAGTTATTAACAAGGCACAGTGACAGTTTGCATGACGCCGCACACAAGGAAGGCTTTATTTAATTCGTGCCCGCCCGCATTACGATCACCATAAAAGCGTATTGGATGTTTGGCCTGACCTTTGAGCTTTGCAATTGTAGTACTGGTTCTAGCACGTTCAGTGCTGTATTGCATTGTGTTATGAAACCTTTTTTATGATAATGACTTTTATCAGTCACAAACACAATGTCAAAAAGTGTTAATAGGCATCACAAACTGTTGTGATACAGATACTGAAAGATAAGAGGGGACAGTGTCCTGCCTCGTATCGTCCACGTGTTAAACCGAAGCCAAGTTACTGTTTCTTAAGCACGTAGTACCAGACTGAATCTGATTCATGATCGCAAACTGTGATTCACATCTATTTATGACCAGCTATCAACTGTCCACAGGATGAGGCTGAGGATTAATCATTCCCTCCAAAAGCGCACTATTCAAAATTAGCTACATCCTGTGGACTATTAGATCCGATATAGAAATTCAGCAGCATTGCTACGACGCGGTTGTGTACATGTCCCAAACATAACCAGCAGAAAATAACTTGCTTCAAATATATAAGCTTGGCTTAGAGGGTTTTTTTTCACTCAAAAGTTAGGATTTTTTAAAATAAGAAAAAAGTTGTTTGTTGATTTTTGTTTAAATTGAACTTAAAATGAAAATTTATTTAAATCCGTTTTATAAGGCCCTAAGGATTTAGAGATTGTTCAATGAGTTTCAGCCCGTCCATAAACCATAGTTTTATGATGATGCCTTTGCTAGCCTACATGTATTTAAGTGCTTTCTGAATGCACAACGTTTATAGTGGAATTTGCAAATTGCTCTCGCTGTTGTGATCGCTTTGCTCTGTGACTTCCAGTAACTGACAGAACAAGTCCCCCACAGAGAGGGGTCCAAAGTCTCATTTGTTTTCCACTGTTTGATTAAGCAAATTATTGACTGCTCTGCAACCCAAAAAAAGAGAGAAAACAACTGCACAAGATTGACAGGTGCATTGTCCTCTGAGGAATGTTAATAGCTTCTTCTAAATAATCAATAAGCATTGTGACCTCTGTGTGTATTTTCTTATGCAATGGCATAAGAAACCACATATTTGAAGGAAAGTGTTGTTTCCCAGAGAAATGTGTACAGATTACATAGCTTGTTATCAGAATTTCTTCACCACCAGTGTGTATTGTACCCCATTCTGTGTGTACTGTGGTAGTACTTTGAAGCTCACTGTGAAAATCTGAATGTTTGGAACTCGGGGCAAAGGAGTCAGACGCAGTGCCCGGTGTGTTGTTGTTTCGGGTGTGGTTCAGCGAGCTGGAACTGCACCTTCTGGTTCCATAGTATAATATATGGCAATGCCATCACTGTTTGTCACAGCGTTGCGTGAACCGTGGGCAGATTGGGAAACCAAACGAGCGATGATGCTGAGAGGCCAATAAAGTTTCTACACCACTGACACAGCCCTGGCTGTAAAAGGGCAACACAAGGGTTATATTTGTGCCCTGTAGTTAACTTGGAGAGAGAAATACCAGCCTCACCCTGTTTCCTCGCTCACAAAGGCTGCAGTGTGCCTGATAAGTACGACACAATGATGTCTGACACTGTTTCACCCACAGCTGATTCCTCTATTTTAACTCTCCTTGTGTCTGTCTTTTTTTCTTTTTTGGGGGGGTACTGCTGGGGATTGTCTGGGTCTGTATTTAAATCTCAAAGAACATAGATGAATGCTGTTACATGTGGATTTATGGATTGCGGCTGAGCAAGTAATCTTCATTGCAGAGGTATGCTCTCTGATTGCGCTTTCACACCCACTAATTTAGTTTTGGTGTTTGGTTTGAGAGGTCGAGCTGGTTTGATGTCGTTATTGGCTGTAAACAGACTGATACTAGAGACAGATACAGGTTGGAATACATTTATCTGTAGATTTTATTATTATCTACTTAGTCTATCGTTCTGCCTCTGTTACAACACAGGGAAGTGATTGAATTAGATAATTTCCTTTGCTCTCTCTTAGAAAGTTATTTGTGTAACATTTGAATATTTGTGTTTCTTCAGTTTATCTGACTTCTTTCTGCCCTTTTGTCTCCTTTTTCTCAATTTTGGCAGCATTTACTATTCGACTCCTTTAGGTCAAATTAAAGTAGCTGATAGTAATAGCTGAAACTGTGCCATGTAAATAAAAACATCTTGTTGGGGAAAAACTAATTTTGATTTGGTTGTAGAGGTAGAGGCTTGTGTTTATCTTTCCAATGGCTGTGTAGTAGACGTTGCTGACTTGCCTACGTGTTGTCTTGGGTACTTGTGTGCGGCGCAAGTTTAAAGAACGCCGTCTGAAGTGATGAGGGATTGGTCGTTACGTGTTCTTTGCCTTGGCCAAAAGTGTGGTGGTGCAAAAGTCTGTGTAAACATGTAGCAAATAACACTTGTGAATGATAAGACTGTCTTATAATTTTGTCAAGCTTGATGGTTTCCTGTCAGAGCTTTGTTTGCTCACTGTATAGCATGTATAGTTTTTCATAGGACCATAAACCAATCCTATATGACTTCCTGAATAACCTCTTTTTACCTCTTTTGACACACAAGAAGACACTTGCATATATTTTAGCAGCCACGATACATATAAAAAAAGAAGCATAAAACACAAATGTTTGTTTTTTTTCCCCCCTTGAAACCTAATAAATCACAATAAACTGATTATACTACTTTAGAGTATCTTTTTCCTAGCTTGTACTTTCTGTTTAGAACTGGTGTGCATCAGACTCCAGCAGTGTCTGTGCTCAATCATATGAGTACTCAGCTGATTCTAACAAGCTACAGCAAAATCCCGAGGCTCCAGAGAACTAGAAATAGCCCCATTTTATCTTCTCTGCTCGTGTATAAATGGGCATTACGAGAAATGCTGGTAGTTTTGGTATACAACGCCCACTTTTTTGGACCTGGCTGCCGCTGCTATAATCTTAGACTTTGTGCCCATGTTCCAAGCCACACAAGGGCATTTTTTTTATCCATCTCTTTTACTGGGGCCATAAATATTTCTCAGTGTTCCAAACTGGTAAATGTCCATTTCAGTTTGCAGTGTTGGCAAATCAGCATTTTGGAAACCCCTGGTGTGAGATGACGCTTGCTAGTGGGAAAGTTGATCAGCTTCCCATCCAGCTGTTTGTGGTGAAAGAAGTGTTAGAACCTTTAGATAGGTAAAAGTACCGGCGGCAGTGGAAAAATACTCGAGCAGAAGTACAGAAGCATTGTCAGCAACATACTGTTTATCATAATAAATACAGAGTTTTACACCATATGCCATTCCTGACATAAACTAGGGAGTGTGAGGAGTATACCAGCTTGTGACTTCAGGAAGCTTTCTCCTCCTAGTCTTGCTCATATGCATGTAAGGCAAGTGGGTTAACTACTGCACTAGCCACAAGCTACAACTCAAGAAGGTAAAGCACGTCATCTACTAATCAGATCATCAGTGGTTTAATTGCTGACACGTGGGAACACTGAAGTGATCCCTATCCATAAACTGGAGTGTGAGTGGGTGCATGAATGTTAGACAAAGTGCATAAAGGGGATTTTTTTTCCTTTCCACTGTTGCCAAATGCTTGCTCATAGGCATCGTGTAATTGTGAGAGTTTCTTTCTAATATTATAGAGTCTAATATTCTAATATTCTAGTCTTTACCTTACAATATAAAGGCGACTATTGATGAGAATTGGTGCTATATAAGTAAAACTGAATTGAATGGAATTAAATAGCCGTTAAATAAAAAGGTGTTTGTAGAGCACAAGCGGAGCTACTTCTTCCACATGCAGTGTGGTACTATAGTTCATGGGTCTCTTTCAGAGGAAGAAATTGAAAGTTTATGATGATGAACATGACAGAAAGTGGGGTTTTTTTTTAGTAATTTAATAAGTTACTGGGTATGTACTCTTGAACAGTTCATTCAATATATCTGATTCCATGAAAAGGGGGAGGTCACTCAGATGAATATGCAACATCTGACATTGGCTTGTTTGGAAACTACCTGTTTAAGTCCTACATGGTGCTTTTGTTGTAAAAAAAATGTTTTCAATGTAAAATCTTAAGAATAACCAAATATATTAAATACATTCAGAGTACAATAATAAAAAGTACAGTATTTTCTCTCAGTATCTCTGTACTCTGCAGTGTACTTCAGAACAGCATTTACATGTTTATTTTTAGCTCTTATTTCTCTACTGAGCAATTCAGTTGTTCCTTTCTGTCCTTTGGCCTGAAAAATATAGATTCAAATATCCGTCCTTGCTTTGTTTCCTTTATCTGAACCCAGCAAACCCATAGAAGCCTAAACATTTCTGGTTTTAGGTACTGATGTACAGCATCATCATTGTCTTGGCAGGTTTATTGGTTACATTGCATGCATGGCATGCATGGAAAAAGTCTCGCTGTAACCCAAGTTCTCATTGTTAGACAGAGGTGTGTTTGCCTGTGGTATTACAAAGATGCAGAAATGTGCAACGTGAACAGGAGATGTAAAGCAGACTGTAAATCTTCTCGTGAAATCATTATGGTTACTGTTTATGATGCATTTCTGTTTGCCAACATCTCAAGACAGACATTAAGGTCATGATAGGTGACAAGTACACAGACTACCAAGGGTAATAGGCTGCAGCTTGAGACTGTGAGTTTTGTTTGGTTTCACAGGAGCTTCCAGTTTCCTGGGAAAGTTGGCTTACTGACACAGTTTGACTCTGAATCCCCAGAAATATGAGTGAAATATTAAACAGAGCCTTGTTTGGTGATAAATTAGCAGCTGCTGGGCTTATCTTTATTCCACATCGTGACCAAGAACCCATTTATGTCCCTAAAGTTTAACTAAATGATAGCGCAATTGCTCAGATGTTGCGATTAGCTTGAAATTAGGTGCTCAGATGTGACACGGATTGTTAAGCCTCAACATTTTACTTCATGGCTTTTCCCCCCACAAATATGTGTTTGTTTTTCTCACTGCCTTTTGTGTGAGAGCGAGGCTGGCAATAGTCTGGATTGTGCTCTCAGTTTCCAGCTCTTTCACTACCCGACACATAAACTCAACAACGATGCTCTGTGTTTTTTTTGTTTTGTTTTGTTTTTTACTTTCATCTTCTCTCATACACATGAACCTTCTGTTTTTCTCCCAGGGATCAAGAGACCAGCAGGAGGCTGAAAAATGTGAGTGTTTTTTTTTTTTTGTTTTTTTTTTTATTTTATATATTTTATTCATTTTCAGATATTTTACAACTGGCTTATAGAATCCCATAATAGTTTGTCATTATAAATATTTATTCCAATGCAAAGATAATGCCACATAGAGCTTTATTGCTCATATTTTTGGAAGGTTAGACAAAGGAGGAAGAAACTGAGAGACTCGCGTGATAATGCTTCACAGATTCACAATTTGAATGTATTGATTAGACATTTAAAGTCTTAACTCCACAGGTCACAAGAATGCCATAACCTCCTACACTTAACCTCCTTTAATGAGGGTCATGCAAGGAGATAGGTAAACCTCTCCTCCTTATTTTATTTAGGTGCAATGCCGAAAAACAGCTACTGCAATTTATTTGCATCTACAGAATAAATTGAGGAAAAAAATGACAAATGATCACCTCATAACTTTAAAATTTTAAATTCATTAAGAATGTATACATGTTCACTAGAGGATGTTTGCCCCTTTTTATGTAAAAAAAAAAAAAAAGTCAACACCAACCGTGATAACTTTCTGACATAAAAAACCAAAGCGCTGACACGCCACTTTAAACGGTATCATGTGTAATGGGGTTATAGCTTTGTTGGTTTACTGTTTGCCTTAGTGCACCAGTCTCCTGTCCAGCATATAAATGGACAGACAAACAACAACAGAGTATTCTGGATGAGCCTGGAAATTAGAGCATGGCTCTAGGTGATCTGACCCTCATCAAAGCAGGGCTGCAGCTATCATAACAATCGACTGCTTTAGCACTGCACAGCACATTGATCCCTGACATTTGTACAGGTAAAGCTGTAGTGATAACCTGATGTATAGATATAGGTTTCTCATAAAAATAATGAAGGTATAATCTCTTTTGTTTTCTCTTTCCAGGTATTGATCACCATTTACTGGTTAGGTAGAAGAGCTCAGTGTGACTGCTTCTATGATGGACCTTACTTGAACTTCAAGGCATTTGAGGGTTTATTGGGCACAGCACTATACAAGGTAAATTCCCAGAAGTGTGTTCTCTCTATCTCATTCATGAAACACGAGCTGAATTTCCTTGTGGACAGCAGAAATGGCAGGACTAGAAATCCTCTTCTATAGCCGCTGTCTTGTTACTGTATCCTCCCTGGTATGAAGACTATGAGGCAGAAGAATGACAGCAATAGGCCGAGGGGGACGCAGTGTGCTAGCCACGAAAACCAAAGCTACGTAGAGTCATAAAAGACCCGATCCCTTGACTCAACTATTTTAATGTTGTTTACAACATGCTGTTCGCATAGTTTTGCAAGTGAAAATAGCCACGTCTTTTCTTGAAGAAGTCTCGTTTCCGCCCGTGCCTGTGCCAGTGTTGAATTTGGCGCTTTGCTTTCACATAGATTTATAGGTTGGTGTGCAAGACCTCTCCACCGATTTTCAGTAATAGCAGTGGGATGCAGCGTATTTTGTACGTTTAGCCACGATAATCCAAGTTCAGTGGCGCAGGGTTAGGCTGAGTTTGCTTTGCGGACTCGCATTGTCTGGTAGGATTTGGCAGATTACAGATGTGAAAATCATTTTCTCTTTAAAGTGGTTGACAAGTTTTTGCTCGTCTGGGGCTTGCTTATGCGTTTATGTGCGATGACATTCTTTTCACGCAGTAAACACAGCCGTCGAGGGCGTGCGAATCGTGACACTGTTTATTTTGACAAAGATGGGAGAGAAGAGAAAACAGTGAAGTTATCCCATTTAAATGGCACTCCTTTATATATGGTATGGAAGCGTATGCTTATAGTAACTTTGTCTGCGAGAATGAGAGGCCAGACAAAACAGACCACTCACTCTCTACCTGGGAGATCTCACCACACACACAGTGGAGATAAATATTGTAATTGGCACCCTATTATCTGAATGTTTTTGTGTGTGTGTGTGAAAGGCTCTGCAGGATTCTTCCAGTCAGAAAAGCAGCAACGTCCGAGACAGCGGTTTTGGAGACAATTGGTACTCTGAGCGAGAGGAGCTCTCCCATCTGAGAGGAGGAGGAGGAGGAGGTGGTGGTGGTAGACACAGGAGGGACGACTCCCTGGACAGCTTGGATTCGTTGGGTTCCCGACCCCACAGCATCTCATCTGACACCACTCTTAAAGGCAGCAGCGAGGGTAGGAGACATCATTTCATTTCCATCCACATCTTGGTGACAAATTTCGTCTTTCTTTTTATCTTCCTAAAGCTGATTATTTGTCAGGACACAGCGTGACATTAGAGAGTGGTTCTCACGCTTTTCGCTTGTTTGTTCTCAAATTGTCTCTCTGCTTGAATATTTATAATCCAGCTCATCTGTGTAGAAACTCAAATATTTGTGAACAGGGAAGACACACTGCCTCAGAACCACAGAGTTGACACCCATTTGTGAAAACAAATGCCTATTGCCACCTAGTGGTATGCTTTTGAAAGTGAATACCAACATGTGATGATATTGACTTAAAGAAGGGGAAACTGCTGGCAGATGATCTCAGAGCAGTTCCTCCATGCACAGTGGAGGTCAGTGAGACATTCCACAGCCGTCCACACCGGCCTGTAAATGAGGAGGCCTCTGTCCCCACACCCTGCACCCCTCTGTTACTCATCCAAAGTCACGCCAAAACACACAATATACTCCTCTCGCTCTTTTCTCTGTTCTCCCACTTTCTTCCCTAATCCTTACACCTGTTTTTCCTCTTTCATGGTCCAGGTTGTTGTAGCGATACCGAGGCAGACTCTGTCTTCAAGATGACCGAGAACAAGGACAATCTCAGCTACCGCCGGTCGGCAGTCGTCGCACCGAAAACCACCACGCAGTTTAACCAGTTCCTGCCCACTAAAGACAAAGCTTCTGGCTACGTGCCTGCTCCACTAAGGAAGAAACGGGCCGAACGTAATGAGGACAACCGGCGCAGCTGGGCCAGCAGCAGTTTCGCAGAGGATGAAAGCTCTCTCACCAGGTAGCACAACAATCCATGCACATTGTTCTGTTTGAAGGTGCTCTTTCTCATCTGAGCTGTTTTTTATTCCTCTTACCTTTTGGTTATTATAACAAAAGATATCTTGACTCCATGTTCGTGCTTCAAAGGCTTGAAGTTTACTCGGTAGCTCTTTGTTTCTCCTTTCTCATCGCTGTGTTGTCTATGAATGGCCGACGGTGTTGTCTCTCATTTTTGTTGTGGAATGACTGCCTTGGTGAAATAAGGGTGTCCCCTGGCTGCTACGGAGACAGTCAAGTATCCCAGAGTGCCTTCTCTGACGCGCATCTCCAGTGGGCCCGCGAGTATGAAAGTGGCAGTGACTCGGACACAGACCGACCGGACCCCGATCTCGTTCTGGATGACCTGGCCAGTAGGCGCTTCCACAGCCCCTCCCCTGCTCCTCCCACCAACTTCGCCTTACCCATCAGTCCTCAGGTTGGGGGACGGGTGGCTGGAGGCAGGGGGGACACCTTGCCCAAGGTCACTATAACTCCCACTGTTGTCCCTCAACAAAACGTGGCCTGCCTCAGGTCAGAGAACATGAAGCAACGGCGTGACTTTGATGTGCCTGCTTGATAAAAGCAAACAAGAATGCTTTTCTTACCCTCAGTTTGCATGGTTAGTTGTAACCATGAGCAGTGGCTTTTTGTCATAGTGTGCTGCCTCTAACAATTTTGCAGTCTTCAGTTTGGTGCTTTTGTTCAAAGAGCTTTGCGTTTTTAAAGATTTAGCATGCCCTCATTTGCTTCTTTTCAGCTTGGAGGAGTGATTTGAGTTGGCAGGACAAGTCCACAAATCAATTTTTGCCTCCCAGCTTGACGTTGAGCTTGCATTGGTTTGATATTCCTTGCGTCATTTCATTTGCGGTTGTTGTGATGGACAAATATATATATCCTTTTTTTTTTTTTTTTTTTTGGTGTGACCTGTGTGCCAAAAAATAAGGTTTTGACACTTGTGGTTGGCTGTCTCTCTTGAGCAGCAGCAGCATCAGCAGAGGGGAAATGCAACCCCCCCGGCACGGTTCAGTGAGGGTGGACCACCGCCGAGGCGTGTCCACTGACAGCTTGTTCAGGGAGGTATATGACGACTCTGAGGATGAGGATGATGAGGTGGGCTATGCTGACCCTGTCCAAGATGATCTCTATGCCCGTAAGATGGGTATCAAACCTCTGCCTACAAGTAGTGTATCTTATGACAAGTTCTTACCCAAATTCTGGACACCAGAAGAAGACATTCACATTCAGAAGATCAAACTGGGCTCTCAGAGGAGACCCTGGTACAAGAAGATACAAGGCTTCAGGTGTGTGAGGGCATACATTTATACTCATATATACACAATCCTTTCTTTCTTCCTATCTATAGCTTGATTTTGCTGACCTTAAATAACTGCATGCCAATCTAACCTTTCAGATTAGAAATCTGTGATTCTGTGGTTCACTGTTTTCCAGATTCCAGCCTATATTTCCTTTAACTTTTCCTACCGTTGTTTCTTCTCTAATTTCATCCACCTTTTGTCTTCCTCTGTCCTTTCTTCTTTCGTCGGCTGTAGCCATAAGAAGTCAGGCTCTTCGTCAGATGACTCAGACTGTGACATCAGCCCCTGGCTCTCCTCCGCCCCCTCTCCCTCTGGCCCATCTCCCTCTCATACCCGCACACACGAGGCTTCAGCTCACACCACCCTTGTTGTGGGGAAAAGGTCGATACAGCTGCATGATTGTGATGATGCTGGAATATTTTAAAGCATCCAGATTTTTATAAGAAAATATAACTGACTCCTGTTGGGGCTCTGTTTCTGACGAGCTCCTGGAAAATAATACGGGAGCAGCCCTAACATGCTTTATAATGTAGTTTGCTTCCTTTGACCTTAGTGGAAATAGGCTGTGTCAATATTAATCTATTTATATTACAGCCTATTCAAGCCTAGACTTTTTCCTTTTTCTTTTTTCCTTTTTTTTTTTGTAGAAAGCAGCATTGCAGTTTGATTTCCTAACAGTGTGACTGTAAAATCCACATTTGATCAACTTCTGTTTGAATCAAATGTCACCACTGTGGCTGCTTGTTGTATCTTTTCCTCCTTTTTTTGCTCTTTGATCCGGTTCACACGCATGCACTCACCACCTCTCTGTCCTTTTCTCTCCTTCTGCCTACTCTGCAGTCCTCATGTTCAACCACACACTCCTCCACAGCATCCCAAGTCCCCTCTCTTAGAGACCCCCCCACTGGTGTTTGCCCCTGTGGACCCCACCTCAGGTCCCAGACTGGTGAAAGGGGAGAAGTGGATGCTCCTGGGGCGCCAAGACCCCCGGGAGCCCCCGGACCCCATTGATTATGAAAGTATTTGCCCGGACTTGGAGAATGATGACATGTTTGCCAGGCGAACCCTTGCCTTCCAGTCCAACACAAACTTTGCTAAACTGAAGACTCTGCTGACTTGCAGACATCGCCGCTGCACCTCTGAGCCGCAGCTCAACATTGTCACCCAGAAACCCGTTCGTGGAGGCGCCGAGGAAACTGAGTTCCCAGACATTGAGCAGGACGATGTGGTGTTTCGTAGGGAGAAAACCCAGCAGGCACAGCAACAGCGACCACTCTCAGGAGCACCTGACAACTATGCCCCGATGCCCATCCCAGAGCCTTGGGCACTGCCTCCTGACCTCAAGTCCAGACTCCTCTGCCCCCCATGTCCCCTGACTCATAAAGCAGCAATACCGAACCTGAATGAAGTTGATAAGGAGACCCGTCCTGAAACGGATGACATGCTAATTCGAAAGTTCAGAATCTGTTCTGATCAGAGCCAGAGCTCCGCTTCATCAGCCAGTCAGAAAACCCCTTCAGTGCCTTCTTCCTGTAGCAAAGAGGACCTGCAGAAGTGGCAGGCAATCAGGGAAGCTAGTCAGTTAAGACATAAGAAAAGGCTTTTGGTGGAAAGGCTAGCTGCTCTGAAGCTGTAAAGGAAAAAAAAGATTGACGTAAGAGTGGCTGTAGACTTTTTTCCTGCATGTTTGTCTTGTTGTTTCTGTGCCATTTCAGACTTTCAGTAATTTTTGTTTGATACTGAATTGTTCTGTTCTGGCTGAGATTTGATTTAAAGTCCTTCACAGTCAGCGAGGCGAGTTTTACACAGTTAAATGCTTGTTTCTTGATCAGACATGGGTATTTCAAAGTAAGAGTGAAGAAAATGTGGTGAAATTAACCACAACAGCAGCTTAGAACTTGTTCTAAATGTTTGTTGTTCCCTCAGAGTTGAGTGCTTGATGTGGTCAATTTTACTTCTCAAACTCATGGCGTGTAAAGACTGAGACATTACCTGCACAATAAACCAACCAAGATTGTGTATTTTGAGTTGTGATGCATTGATTTTTTAAAAACCATAATGATTTGGTGTATCATTTGCGAAACAGCCCTGAAAAGAAATCTGCCTTTCATCTTTTCTTATGTGACAGTTTACCTACATATGGGAATTAAAACATTCATGCTTAATAAAAGGAAAAAGCAACTTGTGAGTAACTGCGCTGATTCTTTTTTTAAACCCGCGAGTGCTCAAGCAGAGTAGAAAAGTGCAATATGGGAATTTAAAGTCCAACCTGACCTGAGCATAGTGTTGCTTTTACTCAGCACAAGGAACTTTATACAGGTCCGTGAAACTCAGAGAGCAGCAGAAAGGGTGGAAAGGTTGAATGCTGAGAAGTATCCAAACATAACATCCCCAACACTCTAACTGCACCAGTCCAACAAATTAAATATAGTCGTGTCTGTTGCGCCAACAAGAAGCACTATAGAAATTCCTCACAGCTCTGAAAGACGATGTGACTCATGCCCATAGTAACTTGAACACAAATCTTCACTGTACTGTTTGCACATGAGCGGACACACAAAAGCACACACACAGCAACCGTTTAACCTGAATTAAGCCCATTTGGATGGATGGATTTGGGGTCTGCAGAAAGCAGCCTTGTTTAGGGAAAGGTACACGTCTACACGCTTCCTCAGCCTAGTGTAACTTTAATCCTCTTGATATTAACAACAAAAACAAGCAGAGTCATGTCCTAGCTGGCCCTCTATACATTTGAAGCCCACTTAGCTGTGAACGAGCTGGTGTGTAATAGCTTCTAATTGGTCTCAAGCTCTTGACCAGAGCACTCACTGACTCACTGTCAAACTGCAGTCGGTATAAATGTGACTTTGTTGTCTGTGGCTTTTTTTTCTGGTTTCCTAGAGAGCGCCAAGAGGGTACAGACGGGTGAGTTTCTAAAAACAAAACAAAAAAAGTGGCACGTTTGCATTTGCTCTGCCCTCTTATGGTCGCACGCTGCTGCCTCCTGCTTTTTGTGCTGCTGTTCTCACTCTCTAGCTGCTAAACGCTGACACACAACATTGACTGTTTCACGGCTCAGAGCCAAGTTCAGGGTGAGGTGAGGGGAGGTGGGCTTTGCTCCACAAAGCTCTTTTGACACAGCTTACATATAATAGTAGTGGGTCCATGCCTAAACTGCAGTGTGTCCCAGTGAGAGTTATGACACACTGTATGTAAAACTTTACAGGTAGGTGAAGTTATTTAAGTTATTTCTCCATAAGGTGGGGCTTTAAAGACTTTTGCATGATGGGAAAGACTGTTACTAACCTGAGCTTATATCACCCTCAAGGTTTGGTGGTCAGCTGGTGTGCTGGGTTTGAATACTAACAAGTTACTGCAGATACCAAAAATATTAATGGCAGGTACCCAGTGGAACTGCAGTGTCTTCGTTATGTGTTTGTATTTACAGCTTATTTAACAGGATGGAAATACACAGGACTGTGCATGCATATCTGGAGTGGATTTCCACCTGTCAGCTAAACTTCTGATGCCTTTTGATCTTTGAAAAAAAAAAGTCTGCTTGATCTGCTTTTTTCCCCCCGCAGGAGTAAATCAGCAAGTGATGTGCACGTCGACCCCGCGGTCATCCGGCAGGTTCGCTACGAAGAGCTGCAGAAGTATCGTGAGAAGGTTAAACAGAGCGAGGATAAGTGGCAGGATGTGAGTACAATGTGCACTGATATTTGAGGATATCTGTCAGCTGCCCACTCTTCTTGCTATATGATTCAAGACATGCCTGCTTGGGCAGAAAGAAGTTTGGTTGCAGTGCAGATGAGGCGAAAGATGAGTCACACAGATCTGTGAGATCCATATGTGCTACTAGGCGAACAGGGGAGCAGGTGCTTTGGTGTGTTGGATAGCTGCAGGGTGGAAAAAAGAACAGTTTGGATTGAAATTGTAGGTGTTCAGATGTTAACTAGAGCAGCACTGCCCTCTGGCTATGGACCTGCATCATTAAAAATTGTCGCAAGAATCACTACATGCACGAAAAAAGTAGAAATAATGTGAAATGAAGGAATGATGTAAGGAAGACTTAGTCGATTAACTCTGAAATTAACTCTCAAGTTACAGTGAAAATGGAAAGTAAGCTCCAAATGGCAGTGCTGCAGTAAATTTAAACACTGCTGATCCATTGTGCATGTTCATTCTTAGCAATAAAAAGTTAATAGTAATAAAAAGTTATACACATATACACTACAGGACTGGGCTAGTGTGGTGTCATAGCAAAATAATGGAGTCTTAAAGCAGCATTTGGGTCACACAGCCCCCAACACACAGGGGAAGTGAGCTGGGAGGAGCCTAAAGCACACAAATAGAACACCTTCAAATCTCCATTTGAAGGTGTTCTCTTTTTTCACATCTTTTTCTCCCTCCTTCTCAACTTCACTGTCCTCAGTTGTACACTTAGCTCTGCGCACACAATCAGTCTGCTTTATCTGCAGTACTTATAAATTGACTTTTTGAGATATGTTGCATGAGGTGATGAGGGCTTCTTCTTTGCACTGCAGGCCCTGAGCGACTGGAAGAGCCGACGTCGCAGTGTCAACTCTGATATAGTAAAGAAGAAGGAGGAAAGGGAGAAGATAGAGCAGATTACTTACGGCGGTGAGAAAAGGTCTAAGACCTTCAAGGAGATGCAAGAGGAGAGGTGAGGAAAAACACACAGGTCCAACAGACTTACTGCTGTAGTTGTTTTTCTGCTTTTAATTTCTGGTGATTCTGGTTTTCCTCAAAAAGGAACACTCACTACATTTATTCCTCTTTTAAACCCTTTCACCATCAGAGGGGAACCATTTGCTAAGGTAACCACATGAAAAAGTGTCTGTAATTAAGAGAGACTATGTGATTATTTGGGCAAGAGTGAATGAGGAGACCGTAATTGTGCACTGATTCACTGTGAAAGTGTTATTCAATCATGGCTTAGAACGTGCCGGTCATTTTATTTAAGTGCACATCGTTCTTGCCCTCTTATTTCTGCCCGTGCTCCGCTTTCTGCTGTCCTCGTTAACACTCCATGCCCCCACATTCATCGTTAACTTTATTCATCTAGTCCAATTTGTACCTATTTGCCTCTCATGTCCTCCCACCTTCTCTTCGTCTGTTCGCTCCACAGAGAAGGTAAAAGAAAGAGCAGCGTTGGCAGCCGTCTTGGATCTCTCTCTTTTTTAGACGACGACGACGACAACGTATTTGAAAAACCCGTCATTGCCCCACGTACCCGAGCTCTTCCTAGCCGAAGCTACACAATTGACACTTCCCAATTTTCCTATGAACCCCCCAAGCCCTCTGTGAATGACAAAGAACCTCCCATCGCTTCCCCAGCTACCGGCAGGGCTGCTTCCCCTCCCACTTCACTTGAAGTCGTGGACAGTCCCGCACTAAGCAGCTCCATCACGAACACCATCACTCCAAACAACTACAGCTCATTCAACCGCTCCCCGTCTCCAGAAGCTGTACCTTTGCAGAGGAGTACAGACTCAGAGCGCGCCAGCACAGCCAAGAAGCAGGAGGCCCCAACTGTTGTCTCCTCTTCTAGCTCCCTACCAAAGGTGCCTGAGCCAAGCCCTGCATTGTCTGGCACACAGACTGAGGTGAAGCCCCTCTCTTCTGGTCCTTTGCACACACAAGCACAGCCCAGCTCAATGGAACCCAAGCCTCCCGCGGTGTCTCGGGTTTCTTCCTCCCTGCCCAAGACCTACCAGAGATCGGATAGCGCACGTCTAACTTCAGTTGTCACACCAAGGCCCTTTGGGAGCCAGCCCTCACGCATCACATCTCTTCCCCGAGGCTTTACCGTGAGTACTAGATAGTTTTACAAGTAAACTACCAGCACAGCACAAGAACATCAAGAGGGAAGGATGTGTTTGTTTGGAAGTAAGAAATGTTTGGCAGGTAATTTGTTTTCACTACATCAGTATTGCCCAGGAGTCATATCTGATTACAGTGTGAATAATGGATGAAGCTGGTGGTTTTATTATGCTAACTCCACTACCAGAGCTGCTATTTTCAGACTATTCCACATTCATTACTAGTTACTCGTCAGGAAACTGTTTAACACATGTTTTAAAAAATAGCTGGTAACATAATTACCAGCTTTTTTAGAGTAAATTCTATCATTTTCTAATCAGCAGCCCTTTGCTGTTAAAGTTCATTTTACACTTTGTTGTAATTGAGCCTTAACGGCTGTGTTCTTTGCCACTCTACATGCAGCCCGCACAGACAGACGACTCACACAAGCGCGTCAATGGCAACGTCGATGTTTCTAAGAAGTCATCAGTGCCGAGTCGGTACCATCAGTTCATGACCTCTGAGGACGAAGCTCAGTCTAGCTCAGCACACAGCAGTGAAGAGGAGGAGGAAGAGGCGACTACGGGGAATAGCGTCAACTCTGCTCAGAGCGTCACACCTGTACCTCCACAGGTCAAGAGTGAACCTCCTGCTCCAGCCAAAGAAACCAGCCAGGTACTCGAATCTCCTCCTGCTGACAAAGCAGTAAAGCTTTTTTTGTTTTCTGTTGGTTACAATGAAAAAAACTGAACACGTTTCTTTTAGTGAATTTTTTAAATTTTCAGCATTATTAGTGTATCTTTAGCTTTGTGGTAAGTAGTCAGTAAAACTTAATGCATGAGCTCATTAGGAGTAGTGTAGTAGCTAAAGTATAGTAACAGGTTGGCATTTATTCAACAGCCATAAATGACTAATGGAAGGCTTCCCTGCCAAAGCAGGCCAACCCTGACAAGCATCTCCAGAGCAAATGGAAGTCAGCCCACATTTGTACTCTTAAAGTTCACCTCTACTCACCTATGTCGTCTGGTTTCAAGGAGAACTACTGTGAGATGCGGATCAGCCTGAACCAGAAGCCCAACAGCAGCAGAGATTTCGGTTTCCAGGCAGCCTGGGACTCAACAGGAGCTTGTGTCACATCTATCCAGCCAGGTAGCACTTCACAGGAATACTTTTTTTAAGGATTTGTATTACATAAGTAATATGTTTTTTTTCCACCATCCAACATAATGTGTGAAAGTCAGCCAAACTGACAGCATTCGCAGTAAATAGGCCCCGAAGAAAATAGATCAGACACACAATGCAAGTTTTTCACTCTCACTAGAACTGACTGATCTGTTCACAGATACAGTACAGTGGTAATATTGACAACCAGCGCTCCGCTCTGTTACAGTTATCTGTCAGCCTCGGTCGGTTAGTTGTCAGCAGGTTTTTGAGTCCATTGCAGTGGCGATGCCTGACTCACTGTATGTAGGGCAGCTTCTATCTGGGTCAGATCTGCTGGGTCTGAGCCTCTCCTTCTACTGAGATTCCCCACCTGCACATCACAGCATGCCAAATAAATTAGTAAAGTAATACAAACAGCCCAAAGCAATACACGAATATAGCCTTGTCATACCTGCTTACAGCTTATTTCACTGTATCTGCAGACTCTGTATGGCGTAGCGCTTGATCTTTCATTTTATTCTTATTACCGCTTACACTTGTAAATGTGCCAGTGTTAGCATGCTGACACTGGCATGCTGATAAAGTAAGACGTTTATTAAAAAAATGCAGTTCAAACACTCCATAAAACACTTTTAACTAAAATTTGACATTATGATCTTCATGAAGCTGGAATGTGTCTCCAGGACTTCTACTGAAAATACAGGCATGTTTTATATGGCGTGAAGAGTAAGTATGACTCTGTAGCTTTTATCTGTTAGACAAAATAGATAGTGTGTACCTACATTTACATGTTACATGTTAACTGGGAAGAATAATGCTCATATAACATTGAATTGTTTAACTGTGAGCTTTTTTTGTAGGGGGATAAAACAGGTGGGATGAAATCTTGTCTTCCAAAAGTCAGTTTTAGTGACATTACATTCCCAGTTTTATATAAGAAACACAAGTGGGAATTATGATGGTCAAAACAAGTGTGGAATCAAGTAAAATTTCAGCTTATGACTCTGACCTGTGCCCACTGTAGGCAGCCCGGCTGAGATGTGCCAGCTTCAGACTGGAGACAAGGTGCTGACGGTGAACGGGCACAAGGTGGCAGACATGAGCTACACCGAGTGGAAGTCCCACATGGATGAGGCTCTGCAGGAGGGCAGTCTGGTCATGGATATAAGGCGTCATGGGCAGAACAGTGAGTAGTCTGAACCCTGCCTGTTTTTGCTTGCGTGACAGCCAGAGAAGGAAAGTGAAAAGTTTTTGAGGGCTGCATTCCCGGACTGGGAGTACTGCTTATGCTGCTTGGGTTGCTAAACAGTTTTGACACTCTAAATTGGTCTGTAGCCTGTTGTGAATTCATCCATAAATGAGCTCATGACAGGCTAAATGATGAAGGACTTGTGAGTTATCTTTGCTCATCTGGTGAAGAAAGACTGTTATTGTTTTGATTTCTGTGGGATTTTTTTTGTTTAATTGCTTCCCTCTTCCCCCCTTATGTAGTTATTTCTTCTTTCTGCTCGCTATTCCACCCCAGTGTTTTTCCTTCTAGAGAACTAACCCAGCTCAGATCTACAGGCCTATAAGTGTGTGGTGTTTTCAGTGTTACTGTTACAGGTTTACTTTATTTTGGACTATCAGTGTCACATTAGTTCACACAGTATTGCTAACTTTAACTAACTCACAATATTAGTTAATTACAGGTGTCCAGTGGTTGTGAGCCTATTAGAAACGGTGTTTGGGTTAATGGGGGCTTTAATGGGCTGCATGGCTGGGGAAGGGGGTTACTCTGTCTCCCCCTGCTGCACTCTATAATAACAACATAACAGCGCGCTTATCCCCTTGCTTTATAGCTTTCTTTATGCAGACGTTGTATATGTTCACATATATAGAAGCCTGGCAACAAGAAAAAAACCAAAAAAACCCGCACAAAACACATGGTTTATGTGCAAACACATCATATTTTTATGCTGTTACATTGTCTGCGCGCAGACTGGGACAGAGTTCAACCTTCCCTGCCATTTAAAAGCCATAAGACCATCAATCTGACCAGTACGGATCATCCAATGCTTGTAGGTTCCCAAGAAAAAAGCACAATCAGCTCCAGCCTGGATTTTACTTCAAACACTCCAGCAGAAACGCTGACGTTCAAAGAGACCCCGGCTCATCCCGTTAGCGTAAGTGACTCAGAATCACCTTGACTGACTCAGACTTGATTAGCCTTTATTTCTGTATTGTTCCCCAGCCTGGTGGCTTTTTAATGAGTGTGCACCCCACGATGTCTCCCTGCAGGAAGTGGCTTCAAACGGAGTTAATGGAGGTTTCCGAGAGGAGCCGGTGACCATGAGGAAAAAAGGTAAAGAACAGAGCGCACAGTCAGAAAGGTTATGAAATTGATCTTGATTATTTCTGGACTGAATACAAAAATACATCAGTAGGAGTTGCTGGTTTGACTTTGTCTTGTTTTTCACGTTACTTTGTACAGCTCCAAAAGAGTTGACATGCTGTGTAAAATGTGAAAAAACACACTGGAATGAGTTGCTAGTCTCATAAAACCGTATTTTATTCACAGTACAACACAGGAAGTATATCAAATGTTTTAACTGAGAAAATATCCCATTTTAAGAAAAAAGATAGTAGATCTTAAATTTGATGATAACAACACATCTCAGAAGTTTGGAGGGGGAAATGTAAGTGGTACAAAAGAAACAACTTGAGGAAAATTTTTAAGCTAACCCGATTTTACAGCAACAGATTAGTGACCTGACAGGGTATGGAAAGAGGATCTTAGAGAGGCAGAGCTTCTCGGCAGTAAAGATGAAAAACTGTCTACAAATTGTGGAACGATTTCATGTAAGTTTGTTTAAAATGGACTGATGCAAAGTGGAAAACTTTCCCCTGGTCAGGCAAATCGAACTTTGAAATTCCTGTTGGAAAACATGGATGCTGTGTCGTTGAGTTTAAAGAGAAGAAGGACCACGTGGCTTGGTATCAGCGCTCAGTTCTGATGGTGTGGGAGTGGATTATTGCTTATGGAACTGGTAGCTTGTACATCTGCCAAAAAGTATATCCAGGTTTTAGAGCAACAGCTTAAGAGTCAGACAATGGATTTTTCAGGGAAAGCCTTGCATAATTCTACAAAAAAGATGCTAACCCACATATTTGCAGCTAGTACAACAGTGTGGTTTTATAGTAGAAGAGTCCGGCCCTCAGCTGGCCTGCAGTTCAGACCTTTCACCACTGAAGACATTTGGAGCATCATGAAAATGAAAAACACAACAACAAAAAGACCCAGGACTGTTGAGCAGCTAGAGAAGTCCAACAACCTGTCTCCTCAGTTCCCAAATATTTATATGGCCATGTCCTGACTTTTTAAGATGTGTTGCTTCCATCATACTCAAAATGAGCCTTTTTTAAAAGTGTCAATTTTCTTAGTTTAAACATTTTGATATGTTTTCCATTATGAATGCATTCTGTCTTTATTTACATTTTACATAGTGTCCCAACTTTTTTGGTTGTAATAGACTTTATCAGAATGACATGATCAGTATGTGCTGTTAGGTCAGGTTTAACTTATTTCTAATGTTTTTGTTGCATTCTGTTTTCCATCTCTCATGTAGAGTCAGAACCCATATCTTTGAAAAACTTAAAGCGGAGGTCAGAGTTCTTTGAACAAGGTAAAAAAAACAAAAAAACAAGGAAGGTTGAGCGAAGAGATGTAGGACAGTTCTTCGTATTTATTATGCTTTCTGTGTAACCTGGTGGCTGGATTCTCTATGCTTTTGTCTCTCTGAATTCCTCAGATTATTCGAGGACTTTTTGCATGTTTTCGTATCAATGGCAGCCTCGTGACTTTGATTTTTCGATGGCTCTGTTGTCTCATGTTCTCTCGTCTGGTGCCAGAGCTTAACCTTTATGCTGTGCCCCCTCCCTCCTTCAGGTGGCTCAGGGTCCAGTGTCAGTGCGCTGGTCTACCTCTGTGGTAAACAGGGCTGTGTGTGCATTGACCTCCTCACATTCACTTGGTACAGCCCGGGACCCTGACATGCTGCTCAAACCCAGAAAGATTGATGTTATTTTTAAGGAGGTTCTACTCAAAGACCTCCTGCAGATGAAATAAAAATAATCTGTGACATGACGCATTTCCCCTTAAGTTTGACAGCATTTCAGACACGGTTCCAGCACACCAACCACAAACACAAACCTTTGAATCCTGCTGTGCTTTGTGATATTTTGGGATGGTGTCCAGGCTTAACACATGGTTACACTTTTCACTTTGCTGCAAGTTAAAAGCACTCTTGGCATGCATATTTCGAAGCATCTGTTGGCCTTTGAGACAGACCCCTCTCTGCTTGTGTGCATGCTGCTGGTTTCTTTGTGTTTCTTTTTTCTGGTTTGATCTTTTTTGTCATCACAATCAGTTTATTGGTTTTCCCATTCAGAACTATTGGGCCTGCATCCAATCCAAATGTTAACAAGTGGGTGAGCTTGAATTGAGAGAATCAATAAGCCTTAGTGGGTGAATGTTGACCGTTGCTGCTGGGGGGCTTTTTCTGAAAACATCAATTGTCATTTGCTTTGATTGACTGCTACCTGACTAAAAGATCAAGTTGAAACTTAAATAAGCCCGTCAACTTGGCGCTGTTGTGTTACATGTCTTGAGGGCTCGCTTGTGTATTTTTACATTATGTTTCACTGCTCTGCCTGTGCCTGCCTGGAGATATCGACTGAATGATTGTCTTTCTTGTTCTAGGAGGAGGATCAGAGCCTGCAGTGCCAGATGTGAGTAGTGTCAGTGCATAAAGGCCGGTTTTTGTCTCTTATGTTTGCTCTTCTAGTATGACAACATCTTTGAAAGCAGATACTGCAGTAATTACAAAGCCCAGAGCCGCTGTTAAGCCTCTCACATTGACTGCATTTGTAGTTCACTTTAGAGCCAGGTTCACACATCTTTTTCAGTCTTTTAGCATTTTAGTGACTCAACAGTGATTATAGGGAACCTTTTTTAGTGTAGCTTTGAAACCAGATAAGAAAATACAATAAATAAAGTACAGACGGTGCAGTGCAAGTGCATATTTGCAGTTTCATCTCACCTTCAGGAGCATGTAGAAATGTTGTGAAACAAGAGCAGATAAGTACTGGGTGTTTAAGAGATTATTATTTAAGTATCATCACATCTATATGGCACAAGCAGGCGGACTTCAAAGCAACAAAGTTCAGCGATAGTTTTGTACAACTGCGAGGTAAATTTGCTATGTGTGGTTTCCTTTTTTGCCTTCAGATACCGGTTCCCGTAATCACTCCCTCCAGTCGCTGGTCTTTTGACCCAGAAGAGGAGCGGAAAAGACAAGAGAAGTGGCAGAAGGAACAAGAGCGCCTCCTACAGGTATGTGAAGGTGTACTCTTGTATATTTAGTAATGTTGAGTTCAAGCACACAACACTGTCAGTTTATTTCTTCAGACTACAACAGCCTAGATCCCCCATAAAGATGACATTTGAAAACCTCCCCTTTACCCTTATTGATGAGTTTTTGCACCTCAGTATGTATCAAAAAAGACTAGTATGTACAGGCAGAAATCACTGTCATTAACTTCTGATTCACAGCCAGTCATTTTGGTCTGGAAGCCAGCCTGACATATCAAAGAAATCACTAATTTCGTAAAAGAGAAAGCAGGGTTACTCCTAGTAGGCGTCCAAAGGTGTAAAAGAGAAACGAATAAGAAAATTTCCCTCACACAGAGCAGTAAAGCATGGGTTACTGCATGAGGTGCAGCAGGAGGTGGAGGAGGAGTTGATGATAAGATTCTCATTGAGAGTGACCAGGAGGGACAGGATTAGAAGTGAGAGGGACAGCTGAGGCTGAGCGGTTTGGTGACAAAATTAGAGCGGCAAGGCTGAGATGATTTGGACATGTGCAGAGGAGGGATAGTGGATATATTGGGCAAAAGATGTTGAATATAGAGCTGCTAGGCAGGAAAGGAAAAAAAGAAGAGGAAGGACACAGAAGTTTTATGGATGCAATGAAGGAGGACATGCAGGTTGGTGTGACAGAGGAGGATGGAGGAGCATGAGCTGCTGTAGCAAACTTTAAAGGGAGCAACTGAAAGAAGATGATGATTTCATATCTTTCTTATCTTGCACTATGAGAAACAGCACTGCAGTGAAAGTGTTTTTTTTCTTACAGTCTACTCAAATGCACCCCCTAATGGCTAAGGGCTAATTTCAGGACCTCACAGGCACTGATATGTACCTTTTTGATGCCACTCCATTTCTTAATCTGAATAAATAATATTAAAAACATATAAAGTAAGCCAATAAACACCTGCATCATTACATGAAGGTACAAAACTGTCCCCAGATGTTTAAAACTGGCTTCCATAAGGTAAACCCCCCCGTCAGAGGTTACAACCCAAGTGACAAACTATCATGTGTCCACAACACATTACGAGTTGAACTACACTCACTGTAATTACAGATGGGGTGGGGATATCCACTTATCCAGTTGAGGGTTAGTGGGGGGGGGAAGAAACCTTAATTTAAAAAGACAATTAGAAGTTACTGACATGCTAGGAAATCCTCAATTACGTCTGCTCTTAACAGGCTCAGAACAGAAGGAGACAGCACTCGAGCTTCTAAGTGTGCGCCGAGTATCCAACTTTAGTGTAGGAGAATCATGTCAAAACATTTTTCTGGGGGCCTATTTCTGGATGGAGATCAAAGGTGGTTATGCAGAGTGCCGTTGCAGCCGGGAAGGATTTTTAATGCTGGCAGGCTTGTTCCCTGTTGGTTAAGCAGCCTGATTTCATGATCTTCCAGCAGGACTTCCTGCTCTGGGCAGGTTTCCCTAGAATGTGTAGAATAGTTAGATAACACGTAAGTGAGCTGAGAAATCATCTGAACAATATAACAGCCACAATACCTAATTATTCTGTTTTAAAATTACATATGGAATCTATAATGAATAGAAGTTTCATGTGTTGTTTTAGAAAGAGCTTTGTATGTCTGACTGGATTAAATGAGATGACCTTTGACCTCACCTTCATTTTTTTTTTTTTTTAGGAGAAATATAAGCGTGATCAGGAAAAGCTGCAGGAAGAGTGGCTCAAGGCTCAGCAGGCAATTTCTACAAGCACGGTCCCCAAACAGGTAACAAAAGTGTTTTGTTTTGTATTAATTATGAGCTGATAAATCAGCTGGAGAGTATTTAATGGTGGCAGTAAGTTGTGACTCATGGCACTAATTTATCTAAATGTATCCAAAGAGCTTTGATCTAAAATTGCTATAATTATGCATGGAGTATGTGGGCACGCTCTCTTGTATGTGACCCTTTAGAAATGGAAAGGGAGAGCAGAGCAGTGTCTAGTCATGTGAATGCTCACATAGTACATATATTTACTGCAGTGGCTGAAATCTTTCCAACTAATAGGTTTGCAACAAAAACTCCCCTCTACAATATAATTTCTAAAACCTCGCCACCTCGGGGGATGTGAGGAGTTTCTCCATCGTTGTCGCAGTTCCTCCTGGATGCTAATTAAGATTAAATTACTTGGTGCTCAAAAAGCTTCCTCTTCTCGTCCCTTTTCGTCTCTTGTCTCTGGTAGCTTGGGAGCCTGGAGGTGAACAACCACAGCAACAGCAGCACCGGCCCACACTCACCACTATCTCCCGTCAACCAGCCCACATCTCTACTGTGGGAAGAAGAAGAGCGAAAGAGGAAGGAGGAGCAGGAGCGCCAAAGGCAGGCAGAGGAGAAGAGGAAGAGGGAAGAGGAGGAGCGAGAACTGCTGCGTCTCCAGGAGCAGAGGATGAGGAAGGAAAGGCAGGAGCAGGAGGAAAGGAAGAGAAGGGAGGACGAGAGGAGGTTGCTGGAGGCAGAAGAGCTGCAGCGCAGAGAGAAGGAGAGAGCCTTTGAGCAGCAGCAGCAGTGGTCAGTAGAGCCACTCCTAATCCTGTGCTGCCCTGAATACTCAAACTCACATGTCTTTTGTATTCCTTGACTCACCATCATGCTGATAATAACACATTTAACCAGCTTTACTGTCTGTGCATTAACATGTGCAACTAATGTGTTTGCATGTGCTTTATCCCTCCTTTGTGTGGTACTCATCATCCCACCTCTCTGCACACAATGCCTTTCACCAAAGGGCCACTAGCTCCCACGGCTTTCCTTATGCCCAGCCTTCACTCACCTATGCAGACAGGTTAGTACGAGAGAGCGAGAGCAGCTGGACCTCTTCCTGTTTATAACCTGTTAACCATGCTTTCTCTGCAACATGCTTTTGACATCATTGCTCTACAATAACTGCAGTTTGATGTGTTGAATACTTAGTTGACTATCCTTATTTAGCATGCATGAGATGCATACACACATAATTAATTAAGACAGATTATATTGGATTGGATTTAACAACAGTCTGTGGAACTCATGAGCGTAACCCCCCATTATAATTTGGTATAAGCTATACCAAATTATAATGAAACATGCCTATAAATATACAAATAGAATAAACATACAATAAAGTATGTACATATTTATGCAGTTTTATATGCACAAAACAAATGCTTCTTCTTACAACAACAATATAGTTTGATTAGAAACCTTTACAAAGTAGATTATTTACAGTTGTCATTATTGGGTAATTAGCCCCAAATCATTTTCAGCTCTAGATTTTTACATTGTTAGACCAGCAAACATTTTGTCCTTTCCGAAACAGTACGGAAAGATGATATGGAGAAAGTAATCAAACCGCTACATTTATAACAAAATTAAATCCATAAAATTAGAAGAGGTTCAGTCCTTTTAAATGATTGACAGACTTTTAGTGGCTAGTGTTGTGTGATCCTTCTGAGGCCTTTATTTAAAAAAAGAAAATGGGTGCCTTTGAGAGTTTATCTTCAAATTAACCAAACAGTTAAAATATTTTAAAGAAAATATTTACAACTGGTGCTCGTATTAAACTTGTATCAGAGATATGAGAGGAAAAAAACTTTGCTGTGCAGAAAGGAAATTGGTACAAAATTCACAGTTTCCCAGTGAACAGCTAAATGTTGCACTGCAGAGACAAATCAAAGGCAGAGTTGTGTAGCCACAGTCATATTAGAGTGGTTGAAGATAATGTGAGGGCATATGTCCCTAAAACTGAAGCTGAACCTGAGTGGGGACATTCAAACAGGATAGTGATCCTAAGAACAAATGTAAATCCACCAGGATTCTTACCAAGGATGGAATAAACTAGGCATTAAGGACCAGGAATAAAAACAAGCACAGATTTGACCTCGTGGGGGATTTGAAGTCAAGCAGTGCATGCAACAAAATCAAACATCTAGCAACTAAAGAAAGAATCTATATAATCTGTAATCTGTGAACTCATTTGTTAAATCATTTGCAATGTGTCTGTTCTGCTTCTCATAAAGCGAGAACTGTAATCCTGCATTCCTGAACGCCCACACAAATGGAACCATTTAATTATTTATACTGTATTTATTATTATAGGATTTGTGGGAAGCGGGAAAGAAGGTCAAAGGGGATACAAGGTAGAGGGGAGGCAGAGAGTGCAGGAGTCGGAGGGAAAAAGGAAAAATACACAAAGTTTTAAGATGAATGCTACATTACCAGCTGACATGCTGTGACACTTATCGCCTTCTATATTATACCATCTGACATATAACTATGATCCATACAAAAAGACATGAATTCCCTCACACTTGTACACAAAAGTGAAACATCTGCTAGAACTGAAAAGTAGTGTTGTTCATGTATGTTTTGAATTTTGTTCGACAGGACAAAATCCAAATCATCCCCTCAGCTCGACGAAGAGGACAGACCTCAGAGAAAAGGTCAGCCTTCTTAATTCATTAGGGGCTTTGTGTGTGTGTGTTGTGGTGGTTGTGGAGGTGGGAGAGGGTGTTTTAAATGACTCCACGTACACATTTTGTTGCACAGATGTATACCTGTGTGGGTTGTACCCTGCTGTAGGTGTGCATGTACCCCCGGGGGGCATGGCTCAGCGGCTGCTGGAAGAGCAGCTGAAGAAGGCACATGACAGAGTTTACCAAAGTCAGAAGGCTGCATGTGAGCTGGAGCTGGAGCGCAGGAACATCCTCCATGCCATGAGATACAGAGAGCCGGAGAGAGGTGGATTTTAGCCCCCTAAAGCGCCGTTTCTCGTCGTTTTAATGTGAAACTCCCGTTACGATCAGCCGATCAGTCAATCGAGACATTTCGTTAACTCTAACTCTAAACCTACAGATGTTTGATTTGCAGCTGACCAGACAAATGACGAACCAATCAGCCATGTGGCCAGAAAATGACATGCAGCAAAAGCAATTTAACTTATTGATTACAGCATGTTTTCTTTCAGATCAATGACTTTTTCATCCATAATTTAGTCATATCTTGTCTCATCAAGCCAGACTGTGGAAAACAGATACTTATATCATCCTCATCTAATTCTGTCTGCCCCACGACTATTCATTTTGTTCCTCCGCCGATCACCAGTCATGATTTTTTTTTTTTCCATCGATAATGTTTCCTCTGTCTGTCCTCCCACCTGGCAGTGACCTCAAGCGGAGCCGCTGAGAAGAAGGACCAGCAGCCTGCATCTCAGGCTGAGCTGGAGCGGCAGCAGATCCTCAATGAGATGAAAAAGAAGACGTCATTGCTGACGGACAACAGCTGGATCCGCCAGCGTTCTCCCGACACTTCCACCAACAAGGAGAGGGACCTGCCACCTATGCGCAGGTACAGTAATACCTCATTAACTTTGGTGCGATGGTGGCGGTTGGCTCTTTTCTGTTACTACTGTCCTGTTTTTTTGAGTTGGGTGTAAAAGTTAAGTTGTCAGTCAGAAGGTTCGACTGCTTTTTCTAACTGGCTAACATGGGGTGTGGCTTGGGTTGGCTTTGCAGAGGCGATTCTCTTGACAACTTGGACACCTCATACAACTCCTGGCGTTCGTCATCGAAACCCCGAAGCGGTTCTTTTGCCCAAAACTACTTTCGGCCTCACTCTGCCCTTTCTGGCAGCACATCCTTTTATGGTGGGGGGCCGCGGGCTCAGCGGTATGGTTCCACTTCCACTCTGCCTTCTTCCTATTCCATGGGCTCACTCCGAAGTGGGGCAGGATCCCATTTGGTCCCTTGGTCCAGGCAGTCGCCTTCCCCTTCACCTTCACCCTCTTCTCCTTCACCCATCAACTCTCCAGAACCCACGGCTGAGGCAGACGCTCCTCAGCAGCACAGCAGGTAAAACCAGAAATGAAGCTTTGCTTAATGCTGCCTCTAACAACTCACTGGTACATCTGGGTTGCGGTATTTAAGGCGTTGCTACTCAGCCGTGCAAAAGTGGTGGCAAAGGGTATTTCTCTTTTTCCTTTATGTCACTCCTTTTATGATGTAATGTTTCTTTTGATGTGCTTTTTTATAGATCACACAGTAGCATAATTCACTTTAACTTATGTGTGGAATACAGCAGATGCTAGTTTAAGTTTAGCCATGTTTTTGTGGATTACACGAAAGTTTGTCAGTGATCATGTCCAAACACCTGAGAGACAAAGAAAGTCCAAAGGTTGCCTGAAGGTTATCTTAAAGAAGCTTGTTCACTTCCTAACACCCGAGTTTCCCAACCTTTATGAAAATTCACAAGTGTTTCCCTCGTGTCATTTTTGTTGCCATAAACAGTATTTTGCGTGTGACACTAAATGACACTGTTTTAATGAGCCTTTGTCATTTCAGCAGTGCTGTTTCAACAGGTTAACATTTGCCAGCTTGCCAAAGTGTCCGTCTGTCTAACCCTGGTTTGAACCAGTGTTGGCGTGTGTTTTGTATGTGTGTATGTGCATATATGTGTGCATTCATACATGTGTCATGTATGTGTGCTTGGCTCTGAAATGACAGCTGTGCGTTCTGTAATTCAGGTCAGTGAGTGGAAAGAAAATCTGTACGTTCTGTGAAACCCCGCTGGGAAAGGGAGCAGCCATGATCATCGAGTCCCTTGGGCTCTGTTATCATTTGGGTTGCTTTAAGGTGAGAGCTGGACTCCGGTCAGCCGCGGAGCACATCGGCCGCCGATCCTCAAAAACTAACTTGATCGCCTCAGGCTCTTTAGTTTGTTTTACTAACCTGGTGAATCCTGGTGAATGTCAATCCCCTGATCCCTTTATTGAGAAAAAGAAACTAAATCCTGCAAGATCAACTATTCCCTTTGCTTTTTTTTTTTTATCAGCAGTCTAATCTAGTTGTTGTTGTTTCTTCTGGGAGCTGCGGTGACCTTTATCTGAAAGTTAATCCACTGTGTCAGCCTTCATCTCTTGATTCTCATCCTTCTCCTTTAATACACAGAATCACGGTCTAGATTTGTCTGTCCTCATCACTCCTCCTTTGGTCACGTTTACTGATTCATTCCTCAATTCTTCTCCTTCCCAAACTTCCTCAGTGCATCGACTGTAAGTCTGACCTTGGAGGATCAGAAGCCGGGGCTGAAGTCAGAATACGAAACAAGCAGCTCTACTGTAACTCCTGCTACATGCGAGTCAAAAGTGAGTACTTTCTCGAGCTGATCATCAGTGGGTGGTGTTGTTCTCGCCTTCCTCCCATAATCGGTCGCTTTTTTCCCCTCTTCTTTTAGCTGGTCAACCAACATCTATGTGACGTGACTGTACTCCAGCAGATTGATGAAGAGACTACTTCCGACAACAACCCTTGAATTTTAAAGTGAACATTGAAGCCATTGCAATTAACTGGGACACTTGGTTGGGACGTATCGCTGTTTATGATTCTGTTAAAACCCCAGGCGATACCTTGATGAGAATCATATTTGTTTTTACAGTGTGTGATTAAGGGAGGGACGCTTGCAAAGTAGTTATCAGCTTTTGTGTTTATATCCTATTAAGCAGCACAATTGTACAGAGTGTAAGGGTTCTGCATGCGCCGGAGTTTTTAAACGTTTTAGCCACAAAACTAGTCGAGCTATTAACTGTCTACCAGATTCCAGATGAAAGTCCTTTTTGTTTCTAAACTTTGCTTAGATACTGAGAGAAAATCCTGCAGGATCATCCTCCTCATTTTCACGCTTCTTTTCCCACCAACTATTGTGTTATAAAAATCTGTGTCAGCCAAGGTATTGGTATCATGTCTATGTGCCTTTTTATTTGTAATTAAGATTACTAAAATACTGCAAAATGTCATTTGCATTTGTCTCAAGTTTTCAGTGATGGAGTATTGCACACATAAGCAGGTTTCTATGTAAAGAATATGCGTCACACTGATTAGGCAAACATAACAATGTAAATAAAAATAACTAAATGCTCCCCACGTGTTACGTCGTTCTTTTTTTTTTTTTTTGTTCTCCATCTGTTAAATTGCATAATACTGTGTAATGATATTCCTGGGTACAGTGGGATGCAAGGACTCTTCTGCCTCTATAATCAGAAATCATTATACTCATCTTTCTCTGTCTGTCCCTCTCATTTTCTGTTTCGCTGTAGCTCCACGGTCATAATGAAAGGAATTTCAATGAGCTTTTGTGCTATGGTTCAGAGGACCTGCCTGCTCTGTGTTCTCCAAAGCCAATTTGTCATGCATATTTTATTCAGTGCATGCATTACATTTGATTATACTTTGATTGTCTATTTTCTCAATGTATTCTGTCATTTTATCTCTACTGCATAAATATACAAGGAATATTCATACAAGAAGGAGCTTCCAAATGTATTTAATCTGCAGGGGAAGAAATTGTCCTCACCCACCCTACACCCCGCCCGCGACCAAATGGAAATAAGCCCAATTCAAGCAATATACTGTATGGAAATAAGCTGGACTGAGCATAAATTGGCTCTGTCTTCTTGAGGTGAAGCACAAACAGCCCCCGGAGGTGCACATCTCAAATTCTTAGATTCCCTTTTTAGATTTTTCTTGGCGCTCTTCTGGGAGAGAGATTTTAATCCTAATGCTTAGAAAACAAACACAGCCTGAATGGCGCCGAGTGCCTGAGAAATCTGAAACCCTGAATAATATGTATCCCCGTCTTTTTCCTCCAAAGCAACAGCCACAACCTGTGGTTTGGGAAGGTTTTGACATGGAGAATCATATAACTGTGTGTGTGCGTGTGTTTGTGTGCACGCACTGAGGCTCACAAATAAAAGGAACGCTTGACTGCTCAGAAAAAATGAGGTCTGTAAAGAGACGGAAAGGCCTCTTCTACCTTCCTTTAAAAAGCTATTCCTAACTACAGGAATGGCTTTTTTCAGGATTTTTCAGGATTTCTAGGGAAGAACATGTGATGAATTTTTTTTTCTCTCTCTTTTGTTTTCTTTTCCAGCCTTGGTGTCACAACGGGAGAGATTTAGTCATTCTTTCTGATTGGGTGCAATTTGCCCCCTTCAGTACCTGAAGGGGGCACTGTGCTATAAGAGTTTTCACCAAGAAGGACTAAATTCTCTTTCATCTGCAGCTGCTGTTGCTTGCACTGCTGAGTATGATATCCAGAATCAGAGAGGAAGTGATGCTGCCACAATCATTTAAAAGCAGAACTCTATTTGCAATGTGCTTTAAATTTTGGAGCTTCATTTCTAAATAAATGACCCTCAATGTTTTGGTTGACGCTGTGTAAAGACAGCTTTGGCGAGCAGCACCTGTTGCAATTTGCCATTTTAAAGCAAAATGCTTTTCGCACATTTTAGAGAAGCCATCAAGCACTAATTCACCTGCAGCTTGAACTGATGCTATAATTAGTCACGTAATTGCAGACACTGTCTCACCAGACCATGGCTTGCAGGCACCATGTGTAAAGAGCAAAGTGCTGTCACGCTTTCAATTAACCACAGGGATTAAAGAAAATGCACTTCAGGTAAATCTATAAGTTCCCAGCACATCAGTATGGACCCGTGAGGCTGCTCCTCATTCATAATAGCACGGCTTTTTAAGAAGCAGTGGAGAATCTTTAAGCAGAAAAGGTGTAGCAATTTAGTAAATCAGTAAAAAGTCAACAGCGTTTATGCAGGCTGTGATTACGTTATGATTACAGCTCTGCGGGCTACATAAATGATGACTGTGCTGGATTGGTTTAATTGCAGCACATGTCTGTGGTGGTGGAAATGATTAGAAAATGTTACTAGATTAAACTGAATGTGGTGCATGTAACTCTCATTCATAGTAAGTATCTGTAAAGGCCACAGCAGCCGTTGAGACGTGTATAGGTTTCATCCATATACAGTCATCCAAAAAAAGAAATGCATTCTTTTTTCAGTCCTGAGGTTTTATAAATCATCTGGTTTTTATCATGGCCTAACATCACTTAACTACAACGTCAGATGAACAATTACACATACATGATGAAATTATTTATTTAACACAAATGAAACCTAACTGCAGAAGCAGCGTGTGGAAATACTAAGTGCACCCTGTGATTCAGTAGCTTGCCTTTAGCAGCAATAATTTGATTGTTTACTGTATGACTCCGTCTCTCACATGTTGTGGAGGAATTTTGTCCCAGTCTTCTTTAAAACATTGCATCAGTTCATGGAGGTTCAGGAGCAGTTGTTCATTGAGCATTGGCAGTGACCCATTGAAACATCTGGATTCTTATCTTTTTCAGACATTCAGCTGTAGATTTGCTGCTGCGCTGGAGATCACTGTCCTGAAGTAGCTCTGCACATTATGATCAAACATCTTCACTTCTTGTCTGTCATACATCCAAAGACAGAAGTCTGGTTGTTTTGTTCAGACACAATTTTACCAGGCCTAACCCGTGTTGCCATGTTCTTTTTGGAAAGAAGAAGCTTTCTCCTGGTAGTCCTTCCAAACCAGCCATATTTGTTCAGCTTTAATCTAATTGCACTATCATGAATTGTAACAGTCTGAAATGCATCTCTTGGGTTTTTTGCAGTTTCTTTGAGCATTGCATGGTCTCACCATGGGGTGAATTTGCTGGGACCTCCACTCCTGGGAAGATTGGCAGCTATTTTAAATATTTTCCAATTGTAAAAAGTCTTCCACACTGCAGAAAGATGAACATCATATTTGTTTAGAAATGGCCTTTTAAACCTTCCCATATTGATGCACACAACAGTTTCTTCTGTAAGATCAATGCTGATGCACACCTGAATGCTTCAGACCAGCAAACTATCAAAACTCCTACTATAATAGAGACACTCACACTCGCTGCTGATCAGTTAATCAACGTACCCTCTTAAACCAGGTGGAGGCAGTAAGGATCTACTTAGTTTTTCACATTGATTCTGCAATTTGGTGTAATTTTGCTAATTTTTTATGCCCTGATTTGTAGAAGCTTAGAATTTAAAATGGGTGTACTTTCTTTTCCCCAAGTGTACAGTACATGTACACATTATATTCACACATGGCGTTTCCCATTTTTTAATGGGTTTCCAATTACCTTATCTTTCAGTCATTGGACTATTACGAGTGTGTAAAATTGGTACTTTAGCATACACAGTCTGGGAAAGCATGACCAGGTTCAGTAGTTGCAGCCTTGTTAATGTCACCTGCAGTAACTGTGTTAAATAAAAATCTATTGAAGGAGTAACAAACCATACCAGCACTTCCTCTGTTCATTATGCAAAGCACAGCTGGCTGTTTTGTTGACTGACAACAGCTTATCACCTCGCTTCTGCAGACATGAAGTCATTTTTTCAACTAGATCCCTACTCGTCTTCATTGCTCTAATCCCTGACTCACAAAGGGCAATGTTGATTCAAAAGCGACTCAGCTTTATAGGCAAAGGTCTTTTTTCCCTCTCCCCCACCTTTTTATTCAATAAGACAAGATTCCCATGGATGTCTAAAGTAGTGTGAGGTAAATATGACACATTGACCAGAGGCAGGTTAGTTTTCTTTATATGATGAACATGACTCACTGTGAGCAGTGCTCTCCCACTCGTATTTAAGGTTTCACAAAGAAGAACGTTTTTCTTCTTTTATTAAAGAGCAGTATCTTTGCTAGGAAAAAGACTACCGACTGAAAAACGTAATTATCCAAGACATGAAAACAATAAAAAGCAAAGTATTTCTTCTCATCTTCCAATCAGGACCACGAACATCCGTGATTTCGCTCGATGTCCTTAAAGAACACTGATTGATTTTTGTTTCCTCTGGATAGTGGATGAGAAAGGAAAGCTACCACTGGTGACAAGATGCATTTGAATTGCTTTTCCAGTTGGCAGGGAAAAGAAAAGGAGTGCAGAAAGTGTTACACGTCTCTAAAATGATAAGACTACATGGTCACAGCTGGGGCACCCTGATATGCTTGAGACCGCAATATGCCGGAGGTGACAAGGGACCAAGTTTTCTGTCCTCATATTAATTCATCGTGCCTCTGCCTTAAATCTGAGCGTGAGTTGGAATACAGATTTTCAGTTAAGCATTTTCTACTCTTTATGTGGTGTTTTTGTGTGTATGTTTTGAGCAGCAGAAGAAGAACGGAGGAGCACAGTCATTTGCCAAGACTGAATTTGATCAAATCCACATGCGAGGGGTTATGCTCTACTCACATTTTCTATTTGGAGTCTGCCGGATGCTGCTGCACTATTCATCAAAGTAGCACTACCTCTCGGTCTGCTGTATATGCTCAAGAATTGTCCTGACAGGAGGACAGATGTGTGCAGCAGTACATGTGAGTGCATGTCACCTTTCCATAAATTGCCAAGTCTCTGTTCCCTTCGCTTTGTGCTTACTTGTCGCCCAGGATTGAAGTTAATTAGGATTTTATCAGAAGAAAACTTAAAAGAAAGGATAGCACTCTCTCAGAGCTGCCCTTTTATTTGATGTCAGGAGATTCATTTTCACGTTTGGACTGCACACACTGCTACAGAGGCAGACAGTGTTGCACAGAGATTGTGTTTGCACTGTCCACCCACAGCATCCAGCCCACTGCTACTCTAGCTGAGGCAAAAATGTCTTTTACCACCTAAAGGTCATTACCATTTTGCCTGTTTACACCAGGTACATTTGAAATATCATAAGCGACACAACCTGTAAACATCACCCCTTTTCACCTTCACGCCACTTCTATTCTCCATACCTACAGATACAAAATACTTTTTTTTTTACAGTTCTGAAAAGACCTGCTGATAAAATAGATGGATAAATGGATGGATAGAGAAAGTGTCAGTTCCTCAAGTGGCAAGTTGAGGGTGGATCTCAAAAGTGACAGAATCCTTATTGAGGTTTAGCAGTCATGTGACTACTACCATATTGGCTCAAAATGTTACAAGGGAAAAATGTGTATTCTCCAACCAAATGGTGAGCGATTGGCAAAGGCTGATGGCAGAAATCAATTTGCGAATGCCCCAATCAAACAGGCCTAGAGACAGTCAGCAAGCGTCATCCCTCACTAGGAAAAGATGTGCATTCCCTGATTGGTGGGCAATAACCTCTATGTGATTGCTTCGGTTGCTAGCAGATTGCCATGGTTTGCATGGAACATGCTGACTTGTCTGTTGGCCTTCAAAGCAAAAGCTATGTTTTCAATAAATTGTCGGTTACAGCGCTGAGGCAGAGCTTTTACTTTGAAGGTGAATGTTTTCAGTTTTCAGCCTGCATCTGACTTTTTCAACTTTTACTACCGTTGACATTATCCTGCAGCTTTTAGCAAGCTTAGTTTAGAAGCTGCGTTCAGCCTATAATTTTGTTGGCCCAAGCAAGTCTACAATGAAATAACATAGAATGAAATAACTGTAGGCAGACGCTGTTTGAGTTCTTCAGTTGTTGCACAAACTATCAGAGTGGAAAGTTACACTTAATGACTTTGTTTAGGTCCAATTTAAGTCATACTACAGATGTAAGTCAAACGTATAGTATTCTTATTAAGATGTGGTTAAAGTGATAGTGAGGCAATATATGCTTATATTGGGCAATGGTTGAAATTTCATATTAGGTCGAAATGAGAGTAGTTTTTATTATATTATATTATATTATATTATATTATATTATATTATATCAAACAGTTATGGCAGTGTGATTCTGCACAGGCCGGAGGGAGTTGAGTAGAGAGTGTTAGTGGATGTGCATGGTTTCTGCTCATTCACAGCTGGCAATGCCAGCATCCACTTTTGTTCCTCTCTCTCTTTCTCTGAATAGCCATATGGGCAACTCAATAATCCTCTGGATAACCCGAAGCCAACCTTAGGCTGAAACAGCCTGATTAAAGCCACACTGACAAGAAAACATTTGCAGTCTTTGCTTTAAATGATCGTGTAACACACACGAGTGAATCATGACTGTATATGTAATATTTTGCTGTTGTAGACTGCAGTTTCAGTGATTTTAAAAACACAAAAGAAAAGCAGGTGAATGTCTGAATTGGTTTGAACAGCCTCACTCTAATCCTTGCTTTTATTTGGCTTTAAATAGGATCCTTTTGTGGAACTCCAACTACTCTAGACAGATCAGTCTGTGTAGATTATGCAACTCTATGTTGAGCTTGGTATAACAGACAATTTGGCTCCATGGTTTTAACCACCCAGATGCAGGAGGTCATGTTACAGAGGACTGATTACCAAAACCTCCTTATGTAAAATAAAAAGCTGAATAAAGATGCATAGACAGGATTTGGATTATTTCTTTAAGTCACAATATTTCAAATGTCACTATAAAAATTATGTAAAATGAATTATTAACATATATTTGTTTGTTTATTCATTTGCTGTCATAGCACCATCCTGTGCTGTAGAGGCAGCTGTTTACAGTGAAAAGTACCAACAACCCCCCCCTGCACACTACCTTCTTATCACCAAACAACTGACAGGCGCTGTTGGGTGACACAGTGGAGCATTTAGCATCTAAACAGTCAGATGTTTCCTGACCAAGAATGGAGCTAGAGGAGCAGAACTGCTTTACATTCATCACTCTCCGGGAACAAGACTCCAGAAAAGATGCTAATTATGCTCTGCCGCTGTGCCATGGATAAATAAACAATTGTTTGCAAACTAAATTTAAAGCACGGTAATTTCCATCTTGTGCACACAGTTATTTTCAGCTCTCCCAAAGGCGCCATTCTCTCATAGTAGAAAGTAGAAAGAACAGTCACCTTGAAGCTACTGACAATGTGATTTTGCGCTATATAAATTGAATTGAACTGAAAATTATTTGTTTAGTACCAAAGCACAACAACAGTTGCCTCTAGGCACTTTATATTATATTTATATATATATAGCCTATTTAGACCCACTTGTGAACCCATGCCTGCAGCTGTGCTCGATGAAAGGTAATCCAGCAGGATGTGTAACTTTGGTTTGCTTTTAAAGCAGGTCAGTCCACATTTCTCCCTTCTTCCGCTCTATAAAGCTCTCCAACAGGAAGAATATAGTTTGGTCAAGTAGCTCCATGTCAGAATCTAAATGCAGCAGGGGGGTTTCAGGTTTCGAGTTAGTGCGGAACATTTCTTTGAATGTGTGCAAAGACCAGACTGGTGACACACCAGTTTGAAGCATATTTTTAACAGCACATCTTTTCAGAGCTGCACACTTCCACAAAACAACACTTTCAGTGCCTGACTGTGACTCTGCTGCCTGACGTGGATGAGCTGTCTGTGTACGCTTTTAGACACCAATATAAATTTGGCTTATCTACGCTACACTAGGATGCAGCACGCTGTGTCCTGTTCTGCCTTTGGTTGATGTCAGCCTCGTGTTCTCTCCTCTCAGACATTAGTAGCACTTATAGATGTTCTCAGAGTGTATATTATGTCTAAAGATGTGTCATCTTTCTGTTTTCTTGCCCTGTCAAAACAGTTTTTTCTCGCGGTTGTGCTGCGTGTCCTGTAAAAGAATCTAACTTTATCTTTACTGCGTGTTTAGTCATAAAGACCCACTGAGACAGGCTTATGTGCCATGGAGCCACAGTTGTTGAATTTAGGAAAGCTATCACTGTCTGTGTAGATAAAAGCAAAGGTTCTTTCTCATCCATGGTTTAATTCTCCACTAGAAGTTTAGTCTCTTGACTTGACTGAATATACCTGTTGTTGCTCTGACTTTGAAGAAACGCAGGACTGTTGGGTGAATAGATTCCTGAAAAAGAAGCAGGCCAATCGAAATGGGACTTTATTGTTACCGCTGCAGCAAGCGGGCAATATTTCATCTGAAAAGCACCACTAGAACGTGAAGCTGTCAGTCCTGTCTTTTGTTTGTGGCCCATTCAGCATCATTATCTCCCTTGCACTGCTGTAATTACTGTATGGCGAATAGCTTTCCAGAACTCATCATTTCCTGCACTGTAAGCTTCTTGTTTTGTTCAGGCTACAGCAGAGGAGCAGAGCTATTGTCAGTATATTGATATTAACAATTTTCATGATGGCAACACAGGAGGAGGGTTTGCGCATATGCTCTGTGTACACAAAGAAAGAAAATGGACATCGAGGAGAAATTGGAGGATGAAATAGCGCCGAGAGTCTCTGAAACATCAAAGAATTGACCTCAGCTGTGCTCTTTGTGAAGAAGAAACCACAGAGGAGCACGATAGCGTGGGGCCTGATGCAGGCATTAACGCTTGATTTGTATGAAAGAACTCCTCTAATTTCTTTACAGTCAGACTTTCAGTAATTTAATTTAGACTTAAAGGTTGCAAATGGGTTAGTTCAACTTTCTAGGCCTTATGTCCCGAAGTCCCAAGCGTACGGGTCGTTGATACGCCAGCTGCTATCTTCTTCATACTTGACTGCAGACCCGCGGGGAATGAGGCTGAAGCTGCGGCGGGAACAGGACGCCCTTTAGGGATTCCTCCAGAGCCGTGGCTCCTAAATCACTGTTTGACAATTTGTTTGTGTTGGATGAACGCTCATCATTCATATTCAGACTTTCCACCTTGGGGGGCAAAGGTAAATCCTGTGCTGTCTTGTGTATTTTATTAGCCGCTCTCACAATTATCTCAATTAAATTCTGACTTTGCATATGAAAACTATACTCCCTGAAGATCATGCTGACATGATTAAATACTGGCGCAGACTTTAATTAATGTAAATATCCCTCTGCTAGGCTCCCTCGGTATGTCTTTTTCTCTGATTGACTACACCACAAATTCCACAGTTGGAAAACAAAGTTTGTGTACTCAGGAAGAGGAGGTTGTATCCTCCTCTTCCTTTATTGTCTGTTTGCAGTTTAGCCATTACCTCTGTTCATCATTAAACCCTGTGAGTGCTCCGGAGTCATACACAAAGCAAAGAGAAAAGCTGAGCTTATTAGAGTGTTTGGCTTGTTAACTTGCTAATGGCCTGGGTGTTTGCTCTAGGTTATCATGAAAACTTCACTTATGTCCATTTATCTCTAAACTCAATTTCATGCTCTCCTGAGCTGATACTTTATGTCCTCAGGAGGAGGAGATATGAGGGTTTGAGCGGAGTGGATCATCCTTGTGCCACGCATGCTACATGTGGATGTAGTGTTTGTAGAAAAACACTTTCAGGAACGACCAAGAAAAGGTAAAGTCTTCAGACCCACAAGAGTGCCGCTGCGTTGCTGAGACTTTTTTTTTTTTAGTTCTTCTACTTGTGTTCTTAATAGTGAGAACTATTTAAAAATGGGAACAACTCAAAGGTATTACAAAGTATTATGATTGTTGCATCCATCCATCCATCCATCCATCCTGCTGTCTTAGAGGCAGGGTACACCCAGGACATTGCAGGATTGTTGTATTTATTAATAATTACTGCAGTGATTATGATAACTACTAGGGGTGCAACGATACACAAAATTCACGGTTCGGTTCGATTCGATACTTTGGTGTCACGGTTCGATATTTTTTCGATACAAAAAAAATGTTCATGCCTTTTTAATTTGTCATTTATTAAAATTATAAATATATATTTTAACTCAAAAGTACAGTTTTTAAATTTAACCCTAACCCTTGTGCGTGTTTTTTATTTTGACAGCGAATGCGCACCTGCGGACCACTTATGTGCAGCCCTGGTTATTTAGCTCGTCATATTGCAGCCACAGAAATTATTTTGTCCATGAAACCATAAAGCTGCACTTTCTTTTTGCCTTATAGTCTGATTTGTCATAACTTCTCCTGCTGCTTTTACACGCGCACTCACATAAGCTCAGCGATTCTCTGCGCGATCAACCTCTCACATGTTTAAGCTGCAGGAGATTTCACTTGTCATGTTTGCATAGTAAGCTAACGATTAATAAGACGATGTCAGAGGAATTGGTGCACAAATTATCATCACTCACAGATCAGTGCTGTCGCTCTCTATACACAGTTCGCACGATTGCAAAGTGAAAGCAAAAAAACAAGCGCAAATTCAAACGCGACTTCAATATGTCACATATTGACAGTGGCTCACCGATGCCAATGACATAATTACCCAGCTACATTTCTGAAAGAATGCAAAAGCATTGACATATATTTTTCCTACAATAGCCCGACGGGCAGGGAAGAGATAGATTTTGGTAGCCCGACTGAAAAAATCGCTAGCTCCGGGACGTCGGGCTAGCGATATTGCAAGCCCTGTATCTGATTGAGGAATCACTCATCTTTGGAAAAGAGAGTTTATTACAGAGAAATGGCTCTTTCCAAAATAAAAGCTATACTATCCGCTTCTTCTGGGCTATATTCTCAGCAGCATAAGGAGAATCATGTGCTAACAGCTGTCTAAATGACTCGGCTAAAGTTAGTAGCATGCTTGTTGTTTTTGTCTTTGCACTAGGATGATGTCGGCGTAAATGTGCAGTCATATTCGTTGTGTTCCCACTAGCGCTTTCAGGTTAATCTCGTTGAAATGACCTTAACGCCACAACACGGCAAATCTCCGTTAACGAGCTACCGCCGATCGCTCCGTGCATGGGGCTAGACGGCCAACACGTTAACGAGCTAACTGCGCTAACACACTAGTTCCCACCAATGTAATTGAGCATTGCATGGCACATCCAACATACTGTTTTACTTTAGTCCATGACTCGCTTACCTTCAGGGTCATACGTCACATGAAAACCAAAATAATTCCAAACGCCAGATCTGAATGAGAGTGGGGGAGGTCCATGTTGCTGAGAGCTTAACTTCTGTCTAGCTAGCTTGCCCTGTGCTCTTCCTCCTGACTATGCTGTCTGTGTGGAGCGCTCAGTGGATCTGCGCTCGACAGTGCAGCCTAGGCGGAGTAGTCGAACACAGATTCACTGAGCGCTCAACACAGACAGCATCGTCAGAAGGAAAATTGATAAAATAAATTACAAATGTTGTATTGTTCGAACCGAAAGCACTGTATCGAACGGTTCAATATCGATACGAATATCGTTGCACCCCTAATAACTACATATGCAATATACTGTATATTATTATGTTATTATGAATTTCCTCTTACTTAGTGGACTGGATGATATGCTTTCCTGCTCATCAGTGTGTATGTACTCTTTAAGACGTCAACCCTCAACACATCATTATAGCCCCCATAGCCTCCTTGTAGTTGCTATGGTTTCCATAGATGAATTGTTTCGGCCTTTGAAGGGCCTTTGATTTTCCATCTATAGTACTATATACAGTTTTCTTTTCTACCTGTGAGATCTCAGCTGTGTGGCAGTCAGCAAGTAGCAACAAAACATCTTCCAGCTACAAGTGAATTCTCTTCCTGTGATATTAGTTTCTGTAGTTCGACAGTCCTGCAGCTCCGTTCATATCATTTTGGAGAATAATCCCTTTACCTAATTAACAACAGCCACGAAGGCGGGCAATTTTTGATAAACAGCCGCTTCTCATTGTGATGCCAGCCACTTGAGGATGTTACACTGAGCATTTTTCTCCAAACTACTGATTGATTTCCAAGGCTTTGGCTCTTTACGGCTTCACATGAATCATACAGGCTATTTCGAGCTCTCGGATCTCAAAGGGAGTGGACATAATTTGAGTTATATATCCATCAAGCACACTTCATTTGTATTTTAAAACACTAAAAGCCTAAACACTTATTTGTAAAAAGCATGAATTTGTCTTCTTTAGTTTAAAGGGATTTGGGTTGCTTTAAAGGATTTAAACAATTAGCCTGGCTAAGCCCTGCCCAAATCGGCATCAATAAAGATAATAAATATACATGCTGTTTCGTGGTAAATCCATAATAAAATATGGTGTAAAAGCATCGATTTATGGCTTTATGGAGTGGTTATGTGCTGGACTGCTTCTTAGTTGTTTCTTAGTTAGTGAAAACATCTTGAAGCCTTGACTTGAGCATTTTGCGCGTCACCATTTTGGTGTTTTGAAATTGGAAATGACAGGTGAGAGGTAGATCAGAATTTATGCTCGTGATGTAGGCTGCAAAGCATTCCCTGCATGACTGGCTTTTAGACTGACAAAACAAACTCATCAGAGAAATGTGAGGTCATGTATCAAATGAGTTGAAGGGTTCTTTTCTTACAGACTTCCATATAGTCTGAGACAAGAGGAGTAGCTTTTTGAGTAGAGTAGTGATTTAAGGCACTTAAATCACCACCAATATCGGATTTTTAAGACCAACATTTGTCTAACATTTTTCTTTAGTCTTAGCGCAAAGTTAAAGCGGGCTGCATCCTCACACTAAACTTCTGTGCTATGAGTGGAATGAGTCTTCTTGTCGAGCTCCCAAAAAGAAGGGATTTCCCAAAAATGTTTAACAATTTTATTATATGTTTAAAACTTAAGTGATGTGATTTTAATGATATTAAAAGTAGACCCACATAACCTTTTCTTTATTAAAATGTGTGGATGCTTTGAAGCAGAGACCGAAAACGCTGTTTGTTTGTTGTAGCTCCTCGTTTTTTGTGCTCATTAATCCTCCCGTGCCCTTTAGTAATCTCCACCAACCAGCCTGATTTCCTAACTGAGAAGTGGCAGCTGTTGACCTCTTCTGTAGAGACAGATTTAACTCTAACTGATTTGAGCAGGTTGATTTATTATACTTTTTTCCAATTGTAGATCTTGCCAAAAAAAAAAAATATCAGCTTATTCACCAGCTGGATCGCAGCTGCTGTAGGCTGTATTTCCTACAAAACACCACCCTCTGTCTTCCTGACAAACCCTCTTCAATCTAATATGTAATCAATACCACTAATTTGCTGTCCCATCAGGCTTCATCCTGTCTACTGAATGCGTTGCACCGGGTCAATGGCTACCCAGGTGGGGGAGAGATTAGCCAGCTAAGCGAACAGGATGAAGCAGAAGATTCACCCTGGGTGAAGTTGGTTGCTTACTTCAGTTCTGTAACGGCTGGTGGGAGGCTGATGGGAAAACCTGCTATCCTTGGAGATCAGGGCACAGCTGGGTCGTGAGGGTGCAAACACACCTGCTTTCTGGTAAGAGTGAAAAAGAAGGAACAGCACAGAACAGATAAATAGGCAGTTTTTAAGCCGGCAGATGTTGTTGTTGTTTTATTAGTTTTTCTTGTCTCTTGCATCAATAAAATTTCATCTGTTGAAATCATGTGTAAAGTAGGCAAATCAATATACAGTATTCAATATGTACCAACCTGTTATAAGGCGATGATGAGAGTGTCAATTACTTTACTCATTTCCTGGCATTACCATTAGGCCATTACATAATTTCTTTATTATATAATTGTTCTTGTTCATTAATGGCGTTACGGGAGAGGGAGCCAAGTACCAGTCAGCTGTGATAATACCTGTAACTCTAATAAGCATAAATAGCCCGTCATAAGCCAATGAAAAGGTCGGCTACAAAGCACACCATATCACATAGCACGTTGCTGACAATCATGTCGCTGCACCAAGATTTAGTCGTGGATGAGTCACTGAATTTCAGCCCACCTCTGCATTTCAGCATCATATCTTATACTTATCACCTCACACTTCCTAATCCATATTTCATTGCAGACTGTATGAAGGATTAAGTCTTTCTCCAGTTGAAACAATTCCTTGTTAGAAGAAGAAGAAGACAAGAAGGATTTTTCCTATCTGTTACACAAAGGTTTTTGCACTAGAAATTTGCTGAGTTTCAGAAGATCCCTTTGAAATTCTCTTCCCACTTCATAAGAGGAAAAACCTGGCTGTGAATGTAGCTGCTTTGCTAACAAAATGTGGCTGGTAGAAATCTTTTCAGATGTTCCACGTCAGCAATATGAGCTGAATGTGGTCGACTAAAGAAGAAAAACGGGAAATGAGACAATATGATTGCCTACAACACTCTGAGAGTATTGGAGTAGGAAACCGAGGCCGGTAATTAGGTCTCTGTAAATTCAATTGACTTCCTCACCGATTCGAGCAAGCATTTATTGTGAGGGTTGAACTGTGGTTCAGTCTGTTACAAGTAGATATTCATTTAAGTCAAATCGCCAGCTGTCTCCTTGAATTGAACTGATAAGTTACGCATATTTAAACTCGAGCTTCATACACATACCCCACAGCCGGGCTCTCATTCCCAGGATCCCACCGCCAAGCATGCAACAACAAAGGAGGCTGACCAGTGAGGGCTCAACATCAAAGCAGTTTGGGCTTGGTGCACCCCGCTCCTGCAGCACAAATACAGCGAATCATGCATACAGAGGAAATTCAGTGGATATCATAACTTGATGAAAGTGTACACAAAAAATGATCACATGGAAACACTTTCACGTGTTTCACTGTTTAGCCAATCACACAACCACACACTGACAGAAGTGATTAAAATTTTGTTTGTCACACTCAGAGCTTCAAAAAGAAACATAACAAGAAAACTAGATGCCACCCTGGCATCATGTGACCTTTACACCTCCTGAAAAATCTTCCTCAGCGGTGGTGTTGCTTAAATGTCAGCTGCCTCAGCGCGATCCTTGTTTCAGAGTGAAAAAGAAATGCACTGAGTGCAACTCCTCAGGCCACCTGTCCTACTGCCGTCATCAGCCACAATATGATGCCTCGTTGTACGGCAAAATATTTACAGCTTGGCTGCGTCTTCAACAGTCACTTACACAGTATCATGTTGAACCGCAGTTCTAGTTAATCACTGCGCTGAGCAAAGTAAACAAGCGCATTAATAATTAAAAGAATTTAGCATGGCAGTAGGCGCCCCAGCCTTTAGATAAAGAGTGAAATCCAAGCTGGCAACGTTTTCTCAGTGCTCTTAAATCTTTTTCCTTCCCACCATCTCATCTAATCCGGCACTTGGGTTTGATTCAGTTGAAATGATGAAGGAGACGCTGCCTTATCGCACTCAACCCCCTAAACCCACTTCCATTTCTACTAAGGTATTTTTCTTTGCAGCAATCTCATGTAAGATACCCTACCTGCTCCCACTTTAAACACAGAGGAGAGATTAAAGTTGTGACACTACATCTTCGACTGCTGGTGTAATACAGCGTTGCATTAGTGTTTACTACTGCAGGGTTCAGATCAATGATTATGACAGCACTTTATCATAGTCAGGCAGTTCACTGGTTTTCCCAGCAGCTCTTCGAGTGTCTGACTGAGCCAAGCGTCTTTCCGGGTGCGCTGTGGGAGATCCAACTGAGGGACTGTTGCAAAGAGGAGAAAATACAGTTTTTGAGTCAATACAAAAGTGGCTTTTTGATTGCGGCCTGCTGAGCTCAGTGTGATAATGGCCAAGATTGACACACAATTAAAAGTTTCTCTGTGAGAGTTGGGTCAGTGCCGTAAGAATAATGAGCGCCATGATGTCTCCTGGGTGACTCATAAAACAGTCTGAAATCTTGACTAGCCTTGAATTCTTACAGTAAAAGTGGAACTTTCAATTTAATTATGCTTGAAATATAGTGACTTTCATTAGGTGTAATTACCATCAGTATGGAAAAGGCTCATATCTAAGGAAAAGGCTCATATCAGTGTTATTTAGTGTCCTCTATTACAAAAAATCAAGGGTCCCTTTTTTCTTCATCTATTTATTATTGAACATTTACAGAGAATACAACTTTTAGGTGACGAATGAAACATCACATTTTTGTCATAAACCTGGAAGCCCACTAAACTAAAGGGCTTTGTTCATATGGCAACAACTTTTCAATACTTTCTGCAAATCTCCTGTTCCACCACATCCCAAAGGTGTTCGACTACATTATGAGCTGGTGACTGTGGAGCTATCGGAGTACAGTGAACTTATTGTCATGTTCAAGAAACCAGTTTGAGAGGATTTTAGCTTTCTGGCATGGTGTTTTATCCTCCTAGAATCAGGAATCAGATGATGGGTACACGGTGAACGAATGATGCTTAAGGGTCCTTAAGTGTGCAAGAAAAAAAATCCCATGATTTTTTTCTTACACCCCATGATATAAAAGCAGGATGGATCCATGCTTTCAAGTTGTTTACAGCAAGTTCTGATCCAACCACCTGGATCAATAATCAGAAATCAAGACTCATCAAACCACACAACATTTTTCCAATCTTGTATTGTCCAATTTAGGTGAGCCTATGAGAACTGTAGTTTCCTGTACTTAAGTCGCAGGAGTGGCATGTGGTGTGGTCTTCTGCTGCTGTAGCCCATCTACCACAAGCTTTGACGTGTTGCTTGGCCACAGATGCTCTTCTGCATAACGAGTGGTTATTATAGTTGCTGTTGCCGTCTTGATACTCGTGTCTGACTATTCTCCCCTGACCTCTAACACCAACAGGGTATTTTGACCCAGAAACCTGCATATTTTCTTTTTTTCAGACTATTCCCTCTAAACCCCGCAGATGGTTGTGTGGGAGAATCCCAATAGATCAGCAGTTTCTCAAATACACAGACCAGCCCATCTGACTCCAACTAACCTAAAATATTCCATCTTTGACATACCACCAAATAAAAATAAATAAAATCAAAAAGTCTTACAGGATCAATTATCATTTTCAATGCTAGAGTCCACACATGTAGAAAAATGTGCACTTGCCACACATCGATGAAATCTGTTCACAGTGAACACACAGAAAGATTTGTGAATTTTCCATTTCATTATGCGCTCGTTTCAAATGCATCTTTTTTTTTCTTTAATATTGTGATACTGATACAGCATCTCTCCTTAATTACTGCACTTAGTGGATGGAAATATTGCATAGCCTATCCAATCACAGTGTTAATTTACAGGCATTCGCAAGTCGGTTGTGTCTCTCACTTTGCTTTATCCCTCAACCAATGAGTTTGAAGGTTGTGAGAAGAGAGAGAGAGATTTACTGAATCTTCATATAGGAACTGATGTACATGCCCACATGCCTTTGAAGGATTGTGGCAGCAGTTACATTCCTTTTTTTTAAATAAAATCTCTGGTGTGATGTTTTTCTAACATTAAAATAACTCCATTGATGCTTGCCAGAACAGCCACTCTAAGCTTTGCCTCAAGGAAGAAGCAGAACATTTGATTGGGAATTTCTGTCAAACAGAGATGCATCTCTGTGCATGTCTACCAAACAGCGCTGGTAACGTTAAACAGTTTTTACGCTCGTGTCTCTGCTTAAGCGAAACTTTGCTAAATTTTAAGCACCAACATTTCATCAGCATCCTCAGCAACAGATGCAAAGTCATGTATATGTTAACCAGTATCTGCATGTATGAATGCACTTGAAAATTCGAGGTTGTCTCAGGAAAAGGAGCCTAGGTCGACCTAGTTATCTAATCAAGCTGTAACCTGTAAACAAGTTCTGCAGAAGAGGCAGACATCTGTCAGAAAAGAGTCAAGCAGATGTTGGATTTTTTTTTTCACCACTTTCTAAGGAAGTATTTCTATAGCACTCCACTCTCCATCACCACTTAACTGTGCTTGGTTCTGAACATGGAAGCAGTCACTGCTGTGATCACATATATAACACCACAGACTTTCAGCACAGCTCATAGTGTAGTTCTGCAACGCTGAAAACAATCCCCCTGTGTTAATCTACTATCTACTGGCTGCCTGTCAGAGTGTAACTCCTCAAAGAGAACTGTTTTTATTTATTTTTTAAATTTTGTTTTTAATATATAAATTAATAGGAATCCACCCAGAAGAAAGATAATCCACCTGTACTGTATCCCTGCTGCCTGGTATTGATTTTCTGTGTGTTACATAATATCTTTAGGGGCTTCCATCAACTCCTCCGATGTTTATTCTCCCGCTACAAATAGAGGATTGTCAGACAGCCAGTGTGCAGATGAGCAACACAACACAGCTCAAAGCAAGCGGGATGAAATCACCTGTGAAATGTGTGTACAGAATGTCTTTTTTTTGTTTTTTTCCCCATCAGTTCTTGCTTTGAATCTGATATGACAGATACAGACGTGTATTCCTTTTTATCTGAACACCGCAGCTGTCTCAGTGTTTGTATCAGCTTCTGAAAGTGCTGTTGTGATTTGTAGCCCTGAGACTCATATCCTTTAACGTTTCTTCATTTTCGTCTATTGTTGTTTGCAATAACAAGCAACAACGGGAGATTTTTGTTCTCAGTCTTGACTAGTGTGAATTCCAGATAATGTTACAGGGAGTTGGAGGAAATAAACTGATGCAATTTTCTTTGTTTAGCTGCGCAACGTTCTTCTGCATGTTATATATTTTAAATAGAAAAGAGAGAAGAGAATAGATGAGAAAGCAAAGGCAAAGAAAAACACCTACGGCAAAAAATGTGCATTTTTCCAGCAGCTTTGAATTCACTCATGAACGTGTGGTTTGAATACAGAAACTCAGTAATTTAAGTAGTTTTAGGCTGCTGATCACTGCGGGTTTTTGTTTGTAAGTGAATCATAGCTGAAAGTTCAGTTTTTCAGCTTTAAAAAAGGAAAAAAATAAATAAATAAATAATATCCTCAACTTATTTTTGACATATTGCTGCACTCTATGGTCTTTTCAGACCGCAAATAATCAGTCTGCATCAGTTGGCTTCTGCAGGAAATTCTATCTTCGGTCTTCTGCCCCACAAAAATGTGCAAACTCAAACAAAACATAGAAAAGGTCTGGTCTTAATCACGTAATAATAACGTGCTCCTTTTCCATGAAAACCAAACTCGTTTTTGAAAGTCAGTTATGCTTTGAAAAGCATTAGCAAGACTTTGGCAGCATCACAACTAAAATATTTGGACATGGCTCCAAACTTTCTGCATTAACCACCCTACAGAACATCAGAGGGTTCATGCATTTTTATCTTTGCACCAGTTTGTTAAAAAATACTTTGAACAAATGCGTTGTAGTATTCAACGGCAAGAGCCCCACATGGATGAAGTGACGAGCTTCTTTGTTCTTCAACTGCTGCAATGCAAAGCCCTTTTTCACTACAAGCCTCATTCACACAGTGCACAATTATTCTGACCAAGAACAACAAATTGACGTCAGTGTTATTAACACATGACATCAAAAGTCTCTTAAAAATTAAACTAGCTTACATTGGGCTGGGAATGGGGTCTAAAATTACCAATCAATCAATCAATCAATCAACCAATCAATCTCATAGGAAACATGTTCACCAGCCTGCTTAATACTTACTTGTTAACTTGTTAACCATTTTTGTAACCAAAATTTACACTCTCTCTTCAGTGTAAATTTTGACAATGCTTTGCTATTTAACCTACTAATAGCAGTATGCTAGCACTATTAAAGGGCACAGATTAAGGTGTTTTATCTTATGTACTTGACACCAAAAACAAAGCTTAAGGACAATTTATATCCAGAGCCATTCCTCAGCACTCCAGGAAGTTAGAGCTGAACAGGTTATGTCCCATTTTTTATGCTAAGCTACATTAGCTAGCTAGCGGTACTGACTGAGTAGCTGCAAGACTGACGCTAATTTTCATTTTGAGTGAGCCACTTACGTGACTTCATAGTAGAGTGCAGTTCTCAGTGAATGCTGTTTCACAAGCTAACTTTAATGGCTAAAGGGTAGACTGTAAATGAAACACAGGATGCTGTGGTTTCTGTAGAGGCTTGTAATTTAAGTTATTGCTGCCACAGAATCACCCAAATGTCTAAGTAGACTAAAACTATTGTTCAAATGGATTTGAAACTAACAGTAAAAGGCTCAGTGTAGTCAGTGAAAAATCTGTGAAAGAAGTTGTTGCCTTTTCCTCGGTAAGACCACGATGCAACAACATACACATAGAGCTGTTGCTTGACTTCTTCCATAATGCCACTTGTGAATGTGATTTACACCTCTTTCCTTCCATTTCTGTCCATCGTGGCTATTTCTAAGCTCAGACATAAGCACTGACTTGATACTTTGGCTTTTTTTATTTATGCCTCTGCACCCTGTAATTCTGTCTCCTGTACACAAAATTGCTTCCTCTCAAAACCAAGCCAGATGTGGAAAACGTGAAACTAGACCAACGACTCCAAAAGCCTGTCCTCCGAGTTCATGCGGATACCACATTCGTGCAGACGTAACCGCATCATTGGGGATTCTACCCTGATACAGTTAGGAAAGAGAAAAAACTGTGTAAACATGCATTATTTGAAATTTCTATACATCAAAAAATACAAAATATAAACAGAGAGTTGAAAATATAAAAATATATAGTATATCATGCTTCACTGTGCAAAAAAACAAAAAATGTCTGGTGATTTAATATTTCAATGTTGAACTTCCGCTTTTGAATTTGGTGTAGTTTGATTAAAAAGATTAACTCAAGGTCTACAAGCTAGCTTTTTCTAAAGCATTCAATGATCCTGATAGAAGTGAGTAATGTGTCTTTATTATTATTGAGGTTTTATTTTGAAATATAAAAAGCTTCTACAACTGAGCAGACACCTTACTTGCTTAAAGGTGCATATAGATTAAGATTTCAGCACTCTTGCAAGTGTATTGTGTGCTTTTCTGTGCAACATGACTGCAAGATGGTAACAGCTAATGAATCATCGACTATGAGATGTGGCTGCAATTCCTCCACTGTGTCTCCTGCTGCACTCTCCTGAGTGGAGATATGATAACACCAGAAACATAATCATTCAAGCAAGCGTTTGGGTCTTTCAGGTCAACATTTTTTATTACTATTATTTCTTTGCATCATACACATTTTGTTTGGCCTATTAACCTCCATGTCTTTTATTTGGATCTGTTCCAGTGTTGCACTGATCGGATCATTTCAAGAGACGATAGATAGATAGATAGATAGATAGATAGATAGATAGATAGATAGATAGATAGATAGATAGATAGATAGATAGATAGATAGATAGATAGATAGATAGATAGATAGATAGATAGATAGATAGATAGATAGATAGATAGATAGATAGATAGATAGATAGATAGATAGATAGATAGATAGATTTTTGAACAAGTAAATAAAAATAAAATTCAAAACAAAATACATTGATGAGGATGGTATGATTGGAGTAAAATGTAGATGTAGATGATATATATTCTGTATGAAGCACACAGAAGCTTTTTGCATATAATAACACTGTAACAGAGGCTATCCACGGGTGAGGAAAAACAATAAAATACAACTCTGTTAAGAAACCATGACTGACTAAGGCACTCAAAAATGCATGTAAGAAAAAAACTGAAGAATAGAAAAAAAAGCAGAGCGATCTTGTAAGAAATATAACAACAAACCAACTAACATGGTGAGAAATTGTGAAATGGCTTACTACAGCGAATCTAACAAAATTCATGCAAGACAAAAAAAACTATACTTTCCCAATAATTTCCTGATACAAAACAAAAGATATTGAAAATTGTTTTAATGAATTCCTTGTCAGTGTTGGTCCTGGTTTGGCCAGAGAAACTGCAGCGACTGAAGGGGAGGACTTTCCTGGATGCCAAATAGAAAAATGTAATGAACTCTTATAAGATGTGGAGATGAGAAGGATAATTATTGATGTGGAATAATCATTTAAGGGCAAGAAATCAGTGGGCTGTGATGGCACAGATATAGACTCACAGTCACTTACATTAGGCAATGTGGGTTTGTAACCTGAGTGCATTTAGCCAGATATCTTCTGGAGAGTAAGGCAATGCAGGATGTGGGGTTTTTGCCATATTCTTTTCCTTTTTGAAAGTCGCAGATGACATTGTCCTTCAGGTCCTTTTGGTTTAATAGAACGTCCATGCAGATTAGTTTGAAACATTTTTTTGTTTTTTCTAGCACATGTTAAACAAATCTCGTTCTTGACTTGTGATCGATTCTAGCCAGAGTGACATGGACGGTAATAAAATCTATACACAGGTTGTCACCTGGACACCTTAAAGACATAGGACAGACACAGATGAAAATGCAGATGTGACACGGCTTTCTGCTTGTTCTCAAAACATTAAAACAGAAATAGTCACTTGAGTTACTATTCATTTACGTAACTGTTTTTCCTGCTCAGAGGACTGGAGTCTGTCCCAGTTGTCACAGGATGCACCTTAAATAAGTCACCAGTCAATCGCAGAGAAACAGACAAACAGACCAAACAGTTCATGAAGAATCACCTCTTAACCTAATGTGCATGTCTTTAAACTCTGGGAGGAATCTAGAACAACCTGGGAAAAACCCATGCAGGCAAGGAAACACTCTGGGTTTAATTGAACACAGTCTTCTTCTTACTAACCACCATAATGCCACATTGTGAGGTCATCATCCTAAATTTCTGCCACGGCGAGAATTTTGTCCTGTGTACTCTTTGGTTGCAAGACCATTAAAACGCCCAGCTGTAAGCTGCTCTTACAGATAACTACTGGTTACATGTTTTGTCACCACAATCAAAAATATCACAGTGAAGCTTTCATATTGCTCGTCTTTCATCTGGGCCACACTTATACTCGGCATAGCCAGTTTAAAAGGGCATCTGATTTTAATAACCGTAGGAATGCAGAGAAAACTAGAATGAAAGGCTTCACCGTGAGACGAGCGGTCCCCGGTAAGTAAGAAAGATTTTACAGAAGTGCACAGCAGCTGTGGAAAAAGCATTTCTATTTGATGACTGTAATTTTCAAAAGAACTCAGCTGCGGTGAAAGGTGGGAGGTTTAATGGCCAAGCGAATGAACGGCGCAACATCTCCGCTCAGGTGATTGGGACACATTATATTAGTCTGAAGACTGCTGATAAATGATCAGAAATCTAAAAAGAGCTGAAATAAGACTGCTCTAAAAAGAGCTGAAATAAGACTGCGATGCGCATTAGGAATTCTTCACAGTGCGCTGCCAGAGACATGATACGGAGCCCCGCAGGGGACATGGGAGAAAAAAAAATTAAGACGGACTTTTGCGAGATCTCGCAAAACAAACTCGGGATCTCGCAAAGCTTATGCGAGATCTCGCAAAACAAACTCCGGATCTCGCAAAAGTTTTGTGAGATCTTGCAAAACTTTTAGCCGCATTCTTCGGACGCCGGCTCGAAGCCGACCGGGAGGTCGAGGCACGATGTGCCGGGAAAGCGGTGTTCCTCCCGGCTGTAGTGGGTCTCGAGCTAACGGGAAGAATGCAGCTAAAACTTTTGCGGCTAAAACGAAAGTTGCGAAAAACTTTTCCCGAGTTTGTTTTGCGAGATCCCGAGTTTGTTTTGCGAGATCTCGCAAAACTTTTGCGAGATCCCGAGATAGTTTTGCGAGATCTCGCAAAAGTCCGTCTTAATTTTTTTTTCTCCCATGTCCCCTGCGGGGCTCCGTAGAGATGTGAAGTGAGTTGCTTTGGTTGTAACAACGACAGCAGTGGCTCCAGCAGCAGGTGCTTTGTTTCAAGGTTAGCATTAGTTAGTTTTCAGTTTGTAATTTGGGTATTTAGTGCCTATGAACACAAGTACGCATGTGGAACAAATAAATAATCCATATTGCTCTCAGTAATCTAATATTACTGCCTTTATGGTTTTATAATTTTTGCTACTGTTGTTCTCATGATGGCAAAAAAGATCCCACCAATGAGTCATTCGCTACTATGGCATTCAATCCTTTAGCTATGGCCCCATAGAATGACGTTTTTTTGTGTTTCATAAAGCTCAAATATTTTACAGCACTCTGCTTGCAGTTTTTTGGAAGAGGCTGTACTTGTCAGTTGATGTTGGTCGCCTTATGCTGAACTGATCCTAGTACGACCTTTACCATCACAAATCATCTGACCTGTTATGTATTCAAATAATTGCAGATTCAATTAATTTGCTATCAAACAAGTGGGTCCAAATGGTAATTGAATTAGGCCAGTGTAATGTAATTAAACCAAATTAGCAAAATAATTCATGCCCAATCACATCGTATTCTGTGACTAAAAGGTAGATTAAAGTTGGATCATTCCTCCCGAGCATTCTTTTTCTTTATTCAGTCATTAACTGAATAAGGTTGGACTGACTTTTATGTATCCATTACTGTATTTGCAGGGCATGGTGACCAGGTGTTTGAGCTGCCCGTCAGATAACTACAATATTCCCTGTCAGATTTAACCAAGGACCTTTGTTAGGACTCGTATCTCCTCTCCCTCTCCTCATTTCCTGTCAGCCTCAGCTGTCCAATGAATACAAAATTGCAAGGAAGAAAAGAGCCTTGACTGTGAGTGTCTATGTAAACAAGTAGACGCACGCATTTAGATTTCTATTTTGTTACTCATGCAGATTTTGAATGCCTCTATTTTCTGTTTGTGCTCAGTAGAAAAGACACTGAGCAAAATTAAATGTTTCATTTTTATGGGAAGAAAAAAGCTTCTTCTTTCACTGCAGAAAAAAAGCACTGCAGCATTTAAGTGGACTTCAGAAGCTCTGGTTAAAAAAGAAAGCTGCTAGTGCTTTTAATTAATCATTTATTTCTGCACTCACTTGTAGCCTTGTGAAACGCTACACTGTTATGATTTCACATAGCAGGGAGCGCTATCCTCCTGTGAGCCCCGACGGATCCGTATCCCCCCGTTGTGAAGTCAAGTTTAAAATGTTTTGCTGAATTAGAATAATGAAGCCCGTTGTCCAGAGTTAGGTTTGTGATGTGCTAATGAAACCGACTTTGATCTAAAGCGATTGAGGAGGCGTCCCGGGGAGATGCAAGCAATCTGCTGAAGTTCATATCAGGAAGCTGAACGGAGAGAGAACAGCAAATATAACAAGAAAGTGTGTTAGAAAGGAAAGAGCACTAATGATCTCTGACAGTCCAAAGTCATATATCTCTGTGGCTGACCTGCCACCTGACTCAATCTCTGACCTTCCTTCTTCGTTCTCTGTTATCCACTCATCACTCACAGGGAAAAACCTGAAGGCCCATTTATTTCATTTTGACATCGCTGAAAGGTAGCACATTCATGGGACGTGTCCTCCTCAGTATCTGTCATTCATGTTTATCATCTCATACATCATACAGTACTGCATATTGTTCTCATCATGCCTTTATTTATTGCCCCAGTGCAGCACCAAGTAGAATCATTGTCTTCATCCCCTTCTGTTGTTTCTTCACTTTTCTCTCATGTATTTAGAGTTAATAAGAAAAGTACAGTCAGAGCAACGCTTTTAGATTTCTGACTTCTGTGTTTAATAATGACCCTTTAAAAATTTGTAACAAAATACTAAAATGACTTTGTCTCTAGCCTGAATGAAGCATTACCAGAATCTAAAGCAGCATAGGGTATTGTATTACAGTGGAGACTAGTGAAAACTGTCCTAAAAGACTCTCTTTTGTGATTTCTTATCATTTAATTCAAATTGCAGCTAAGAGCCCTCTCTCGGGAATTGCAAAATTATGCTCTCTGTCTAAAATGTATCAAAGTGCAGAGTGGGGCTGGGTGTGCACGTGCTGCAACAGCTTGAATGATTGGCGTAGCAGTGAATAACATCGTTTGCCCCACATGTCCGAGTGGGTTTCCACCCACGGCCCCTGGGCATGCAAGTGTTGTGGAGTCTCTAAATTGCTCGCGCTGCACCGTGTGTAAATGTGGGTGTGAATCCATCATTGTTTTTATGCAGAGCTCCATGACGAATGGCTGACTGATCCAGGGTGTTTCCCAACTTCAGAGCAGTTATTAGCGTGGTGTGTTTCAACTTCCCAGAAAAAATGAGAAAAAACAACATGAAAGAAATTCAATATAAGCTCTTGACCTCTTTTCCCAGATTTGTTTATTAGTCAGAACTCACCCGTGCGAGGGTCCGCGTGAGCTTTATTCAAATTCAAAGCACATGAATGTTTATAACTAGTATCAGATAATGCGGTCATATCTTATGAGACATCTTTCGTGTGCCCTGACCATTTCATCCAAGATTTCCAAGACTTCTTTGTATTCCAGGATGGAACTAAATCATTTAAAACAAAAATGATTCTTTTTTTAGCCAAATAATTTACATTTATGCAGCTGTGTAACAATATCTTAGTCACAGTAGTAAGTTATATAACATTGTGTGTGAAAATTTGTCCCAGTAACTGCAGCTGTTATTGCTGTGGTATGTCACACATTCATTCGGGCTGCCTCGTCCCTCGTCTGTTCATCCAGCTGTAAATAATCAACAGATATGATTGGATTTCATGCAGTATGGATAGCGTTACGCTTAAAAATGAGCCTGGGTTGCAAAGCTGCTATCGTGTTCTGTAGGACACTGCTCCTCAAAAACTCCTGGTCTGGCATAATTTCCTCTCAAGGGTGATAACATGTGAAAAGTTATCCTTCTGAACAGGATTGTACAATATTAATTGAAATGGAAGCGTTTCTTCACTAGTCTCCGCTGGGCTAATGGCTCTTTTCTGACTCGGTTTCCGTTCTGGCTCCACACACCCAAACACACACATATTTTTCCTTTCTTTTTTCTTTTCTTAACTGAGCCTAGGAAGAGAGACTTTATTTTTCCCTAATGTCTTTGTCCTCTGTGTGAGTGCAGCATCATTTCTCCCTAATTTACACTGATTTCTTTGTTGAATAACTCATAACAAATGGTTCAAAGTAAAGTATCTATCACTTGGCTCTCAGGCTTAACTTAGGAGACATACAATATAGGGCAGCTAAACTGGTATCAGCCAAGCAAACATCACTATAAACATTGCTTATGAGCTCTGATAATATCACCATCTTTTCTTCTCTTTTAATGAATTTGTTCTTTTCAGATTAACTTGCCAGGTCTGAATTTAAGTCGGTGTCACTTTGTTATATCTGGAGTGTATTTTTAGACTCTGGGGGTGGATGCACATGCTTATTCGCAAACATTTCCAGTTTAGCTGTGAGCCGGTGTGCATGCAAAGGTAAAGCTAACTTAGTAAAAGTGCTCAAGATATCTTACAGTAGGAAAGGTTGAGATATTGCTAATAACAAAAATGACCTCTTGGTTCAGTATCTCAGCGAGCCACAAGAGAAAGCCTGCATGAGCCATCTTTTGTTTTTGTCACCTGTTCCTTTCCTGATGTGACACATCTAAATGTCACACAGGAAAAGACAAAATTACATAAATGGAAAAGCCTGTCTGCATAATTATCTTTAAGAGTGCATTTATTATGAACCATTTATATACAAACAGTAATGTCTAAATTGTCAACCTCATGAAAAGAACCTTTCTCCAACATTCTTGAACCAAATTGAAGCAGAGTGATGCATTTAGCAAAGATGTTCCCTTTGGGTGGATGTCCCGGACCCCTACAGAGACTGTGACTCTGTAAGCCCCCGATTTCCTATAATCCCACCCGTGGCCTTGAATGTGGGGACTTTTTTTTACATGTCTGTTTTGAATGAAACGTATAATCCAGGACTGGCTGTACGCTGGCCAGTCAAAAAAAAATCCGTCCCCCACAGCCGAGGTACACCAATCGAATCTCCATTCATCCACAGTCCCTGGCGGACTGAACCCTCCTATTTGTGTGCAGCTGGACCCTTTCATTATTTACACTTGAAATGATAATGACATCATGTGTGCACAGCTGCACTATTTGCATCCACGCTGCATGCTGATGAAATTGTGTACCAAAATGGATAGGTAGGAGGGAAAAAAGGATGCTCCTGCAATATTTAAAGGCTTGTCTCTTCAGATGTGGAGCTTGTTTGTTGGTTTTTTGTTTTTGTTTTTTTTTTTGGGGGGGGGGGGGGGGGGTATAACAGGGCAAAGGTTACTGGGAAGCACATAGCACCTTATAAGGGAAGTTTGCAAATGTGATACAATAAGTGGGAGGCAAGGAAAGTTCAGAGTCAGGATTTTGTAAGTCATGCGTGAGTGCAATGACAAGCAGAGACACTACTCTGTAACACGTCGCTTCTGGGTTAAAACTGTGTGACAAATTTTGTCGAGCTGGCGGCTCCACTGCCATGACGGAGTGAGATTTCTGTGTAGGGCATCTCTCTTTGAGGCTGACTCTTTGATTCCCCCACTGAGGATGGTTTAAAAGGTTGGAGAGAGGTGAATGCCACTATTTTTGTTGTTGTGTAATCTTTGTGCAGACATTAAAAGGAAGGTAGGATGACTGGCAAATGGCTGAGAATAACAGAGTTAGAAGACTTTATTTGTAATGAGTAAGTTTATAACAAATACAACTCTACCAACACTTCACATACAAGTACAATCGTGTCAGTGATAGAACTGCTATAAGAGCCTATTAGATAATACAAAACTTGGCCAAACAAGTGCTCGAGCAAGCCTAGAAGTCACAATGACACTGAATACTAATTGCTGCTGGTCTGTTCCTGGATGCCACTCAATTCACACAGCACTGAGTCAGACATGACTGAAACATTGACATGCAGTTCTATGAGATGGAGATGATGTTTGCAGTGCTTTGAGTTTTGCTCACTTTGAACCTCAGAACAGCTTCATCTTTTCAACCCATCTTAACAAAGTCTTGTGTGTAAAATAATTTGTTGGGGGATGAGGGAGCATTTTGTGTCTAATTTCTGGCAATAATGGAGCAATATGGTACAGTCACTCCTTAACAAAAGTCACCAATCAGCACAGAAACTGCACTACTCTTCGAAGACATTCCTCTGTGGTGTGAAATGTAGGTATATTTACACGGATGTGGCGCGAATGGTGTTGGTTATTCCCGACAGAAAACGTATTCAGTGTAGCTTGTCCAAATTTTGTCTTCATTGGGATCGTTGCTGGTGTAGGCACAGGTGCCTGTGGAGCTGCAGGCCACCATGTGGAATCCCGCTTCTGTCAGCTTGTCAAATGCCTGCTCTAGAAAATTATACTTGAGATAGTACCGGGATGTGTATCTCTCAGGGGGCCTGTCCGGGTCTCTGCTCTCATTCAGCGTGTCCCCAAACACTTCTTTGGCCAGAGAGGTCTTACCGCAAACTGTGATGCGCGCCACTCTCCTGAACTTGGCATCGGTTTGGATGTCTCTGGCAATAGTGTACGAGCCGCGGTATCCTATCGTGATGTAGCCGGACTTTCTAGAGTCCAGAGACGGGGAGCGCATGGCTCCGCTGACAGACATGGTGCGTAAAGTCTCCAAGCCGCCGGAGGAGCCGCACTGCTGCCCGCCGTCTTCTGTGTCGCTCTGGCTGATCTCCTCGCTGATTGAATTCTCTTTACTCACCCGGGGATTGAGGCGTTTTGCGAGGTCCCGAAGCTGGAAAAAGTCAGCCTCTCTCTGCAGCCGACTTTTCTCGGGGAAGTAGTCCGGGAGGACCAAGTTGAGGTCTCGGAGATAGTCGAGGATGTAGCGGAACAAGAACCCATCCCTGTCCAAGAAGAAGCGCCCTTTGCTGTCTCTCGCCAACTCCTTTGGTGACTTCTTGCTGAACATGTTCCACAAGAGTGAGTCTGGGACGGCGATCAGAGTTTTGTGTCTGGTGACATAAACCTGTCCGCCGACATTCAGCTCGATGATCTCGGAAAACTGGGCGCCCGAATCCCCGCAGCTGGACACTCCGCGCTCTGTGTCCGCCAGTGCCATCTTCTCTGAGCTGCTTCACTGATGTGGAATCAGTGGAAACACTGAGACACCACAGCGGCAGCAGCTCGTTTATGAAGCTTGGGCTTACTGCGTGCGTGCGTACCGGGAGGTGACTGCTGAATTAACATTTAACTATTGAATGACTGTGAAGAGTGCCAATGCTGCTCTCCCTCTTCATCCACAGAGAGAGAGAATCTATGTATCCACCAGAAACGTCACCTTCCTCCTGACCTTGTAGCGCAAATACCGATGTGATAAAATTACAGCATGTGTGGGTGTTTTTTTTTTTTCTCTCCAAATGAATGCAAATCCATTAGGATCACACACAAACCAGAGACTATGAAACTGGTCCAAGTCATTCCCTTAAAAAGATGTTTGGAAAATATGGAAATAGTGACACCCATTGCATTTGTAAAGGAAATGCAGCCAGCATTCAGCGCATGCTCACATATTAATTACAGTTAGGGCCATAACATTTTGTTAGTGAGTTTTGTCACTGTATCTCATCACAGTGGATTTTAAATCTAACAATTAAGATGTGATTGAAGTGTACACTTTCAGCTTTAATTGAAGAGGTTTCGCAAAAGTGTTACATTAAGTGTTTAGAAATTATGGTCATTTTTATACACAGTTATTTGTTTTCAGAGGCTAGCATAATTTTACATGTAAGGAACTTTGTTAACACTTGGATGAACATTTTTTGCAGTCGATCCCTACATGAAATCTACAAGCCTATCTCCACAAGAGTGTTCTTGACTTGGCCAAATGTTTTGAAGGTGTTTTTGTTAACCAGGGAAAGAATTCTGTGGTCATCCACATCCTTTGTCTTCTGTTGTGTTCCACGCTGTTTCACGTTTCTGAGCTCACTAGAGCCTTCCTTTTTTATTGTCTTATTTTGTTGTGTTATTGGTTGATTTTTCAGCCTAACAATGGCCTCCTTCAGTTGTATTTACCTCACACCAAGCATTCCAAGATACCCAAAAAAGGTCAGCACTTGAAATCAGCACCACGTCTTAGTTTGTTGTGGACGAATAAGAAAAATGTTTAAATGTTTAATGTTTAAATGTCCAGTCACTTTTGAACCTTTGGAAATGGGGAACCAAGTATAAAAATGGCTGTAATTCCTAAACAGTTAATACAGTCCTTTTATTTCACCACTTTAATTTAAGCTGAAAGTCTGCACTGTAATCACATGCTGATTTAAAATCCACTGTGGTGGTGTACAGAAGCAAAATTACACAAACTGTATCGCTTTTTTTTTATTTTAAGGTCTAACCATCCTAACCTAATTCTAAATGCTAATTAGTAACTTACACACACACACACACACAGAGAGAGAGAGAGAGAGAGAGCTCTCTAACAGCCATTTAAAGAAGGAAAGAATTACTGTAATTAGTCGTTTCAAACAACAGTTCTTAATCAGTGTTTTCAGCACTGCATCATATTCCTTCAATGCAGGTCTACTACTATCCCACTTCATACTTTATTCTTTCACAAAGTGGTTCTAAAGTGGTGCTATGACCCGAGCAGCCCAAGCCGAAGGGGGAAGAACGTAACATGAATGATCCAGGTGGGGAGGGTTGAGTCACAGATAAAAGGTTCTGATGGGTATAATTTATTAATTGAGTAAAACCTTTTTAAAAGAATAAATTCAAACCTGTGATACCTAAGTATACTTTCTAAACAAAATGAGAAAATGAGAAAAACCAAACAGAAGGAGTGATAACTGTAATTCTAGTGTAATCTAGGCAGAGAACCAGCTTATTGTTGTGCAGGAGCATGTTATACTAAACCTGAGCCAGTCTCGGGGGCCAGACATAAAACAACACAAGGCACATTCAATTTCAACATCTTAGGAGAATCAGACATGGCAGGCTGTTTACACAGTCCCAAGAATTACATGAAGGCAGAGCAGTCAGTGAACACAAATCCAGACATCAATCATGGGCAAACACTATAAAAAAACATTTAAGCTACAATAGAGGAAGTAGTGTCTAAAATTCTTGCCATATACATGAGAAATCAGTCACATTGCACTATGTGACATGCAAGATAGATGCATAAAACATTAATATAACCCCTAACTTATTACAAATCTTAAACTTAAACTATAGTAATGAAATGACTGACTTTCTGTCTACAAACTAAAGTTCTCATTAAGTCACTTACAAGTAAAAATATGCCAGAAACACATTTAATAATCATCCAGTGCAATATTTGCTTTGCTTCTTTTATGATATTGCTGGTGGTGATTTTCTTGAGTGTGTGTTGTGGGATATTTTGGCCATGGGTGACATTTAGGAAGTTTCAAAGTTGCACCATTTTGTGAAAGCACGGAGCATTAGAGTCACAGTCACGTGGACCTCCTGTCTCAGGGAGAGTGATCCACCAAAGCCTTGTTCTTATAGATTTTTATGTTATTGCAGTTTTTAAGAGCACAGTATCTTTTTTTATTTTTATTTAGTTAGGTAGAAAGTTTTATTCAGCTTTATCTTGGACATAATTACACAAATCTGAGCAAAATGTTACATAGTGTATCAGCTTAATCTGTATAATACAAAAAGAGCAGCTGGAAAGGAAGCACATTATGGAATTACATAATTAAGCCCTTCCATGTAAACTAATCTTTTTTGAAAAGAGAGAAACACAACCAAGTTTTCCTCATTTTTACATGAAATGGATGAATTTGTTTCACTTTCATTTCTTCAAAGACTTTGGTTTACCATCAGAGTTTACCCGGAAAACAAATAACAATCAGTGATAACCATTAATAAGCCCACGTTTATATGCAAACTGGACCAGATGGAGATTTGGGGTTTGCAGTTGTGAGCGACTGGTAACAATAAAACTTAAGCCACAGCTTTTGGTTCAATAATCAGCGGCTGAAAATGAAAAACTCTTTATCACGTGATTTTCACCTATTTCATTTCTGCATTTATAAACTTCCCCTTGCACATCAATGAATTTCCATTACTGGGCACCATTATGAAAGTTGAATTAGTGTATGTGTGTGGATGTGCACAACTACATATTCACATACAGTATATATCTGCATATACACACACACACATGCATCTATAAATATATAACCCACAATTGTTGGGTTTTTCCCTGTATGTATTATTGTAGGGTCTACCTTACATTATAAAGCGCCTTGAGGTGGCTGTTGTTGTGATTTGGCGCTGTATAAATAAAATTGAATTGAATTGTAAGATTGGACACAAGAATAAGCATATTGCATGTTTGGACTGAACATGAGTTTATGTATATGTAATGCATATATCTGAGGGCTGATAAGATGAGTCTGAGCAGTAGATCAGTGCACTTGCACAAGTTATTTACATTGTGAGTTATAAAGTGTACATAAGGGTGTGTGTCCAGAGGAGCAGGAGATTGAATTGGACAGAAGAAAATTGCATATGTAGGATGAATATAGTTACTGTGGGATCGAGTTTAGCAGTCTTACAGTTTTAGGGGCAACATTTTATTTTAAGTCGTGTGATTGAATCATGTGTGCCTACTAAAACACAGAAAACTAAAACACAGAAAATGTTGTCAATTTCAAAATCAGCTGTCACAAGATTTTGTTGTGTGCAGATTGTGCAGACTCCCCAGTGCACTGGCAACCAGCATAAATGAAAAGACAGCATTGAGTCATTGCGAAAGTTCCCACTTCTCATCCTAGTGGGTTTTTAGCCACTTTGGAAATTTGGCAGTCCAGCCCTCAGACAGAGTAATTATAAAAGCCAGCTATGCTTGGATGTTTAGTCACTTGAAGAGCTTGTGAAGACTGAACAATGCTTCGCAAGGTACTGTTGGTTGCTGTATGAGCTTTAATAAAGGCACCTTTTGGAAAGTATTTTTGGCTTTTGGTGACCTGCAGTATAGCTTAGCATCTTAACTTGATTATAGCCACAATAAGCTGCACCTTCTCTGGAGGTCTGCATGATTTGAACTGACTAGCCCCGTGGAATGTTTTTCAGGGTATCACAGAGAGCTTTGGAGCTGGGATCCATGCCCTCAACACCTCACAGCTGACAGATGGTGTGATTAACAGGAGCAAAAGGATGATGCTGGACACCCTCGGTGTCGGACTATTAGGAACCAGAACAGCTGTCTTCAATAAGGCTCTGAAGTACAGTCAGGTACAGTGAACTGCATTTACCCTATAACTGCAAAAACAACTGCTGACAAATATTTGCTTATGATGTGGGTAGATGTAGAAGATGCTCATTTAATTCTACACAGTAACTAGTAATACATGAGTACTTTGTATCTATTGTCAGTGATCACATAAAAATCTTTATATGGGCTCATCAGAGGTTGTTTGTGCAGCTGAAATTAAAATACTCTTCTGCTCATCGGTGGATTTCCTTTACATATGATCGGTCCTGCTAACTAACTCGCTTCATTTGTGCCCTGATTGCAATCTTGACAAATTATTAAGTTGTTTTCCATAACATGTTGATGACTGATTATCCAGTCAAGTCTTGCACTTCTTTAATAGTCCGGTTAATCTTCTTTCTGCTGCTAGTTATTTTTGATATGTCATTTATACTCATATTAATGTGCCTCCAGTTGTTCACATCGCGGGAAAGGAGCAGCGTTTGGGGTCAATCAGATATAATTCTGCCTCCTCATTACGCTGCATTTGTTAATGGCATCGCTGTAAGTTTGGATTTCTACAAAAGCAAAACTCTGCAGAAAACAGGAATTATGATCCAGCTCTGCTTCGATCCCTGATCACGTCTTTGCCTGACTGTCTATTAGGTTCACTCCATGGACTTTGACGACACTTGGCACCCTGCGACTCATCCCTCGGGCGCCGTCCTACCTGCGCTGCTGGCCCTGGCAGAGACACTTCCCAGCCAGCCCTCTGGTCTGGATCTCCTGCTAGCCTTCAATGTTGGCATTGAAGTTCAAGGCAGACTGATGAGGTTCTCCAAAGAAGCCTACAACATCCCTGAAAGGTATCAAGTTTGGAAATATTTTCAGCTCTGGAATAAATTTATTCTCCAGCTCATTTAGATTAGAAAGACTAGAGCATTTGATTCACCAGTACCTAGTGCTGTCAAGCCAAGAAAACAGTTTTGGTTTCATTTTGGGTTTCAGAGGTGGATGTGGTGACTGGATTCTGGTTTGTGCTCACATGAAAATACCTTATAAGGAGAAATCACAAAAACCTTTAAAAATGACTAAACTGATGATTAAAATACATATGAACTGTTTGATTAATGAAGCAGTGATTCCAGTTAATCAGAATCACTATGTCACGCTTGAGTAAATCTTGTTGTTTTGCTTCTCAGATTCCACCCTCCCAGTGTTGTTGGAGTGATGGGCAGCGCTGCAGCCTCGGCTAAGCTCCTCGGTCTGTCCCCTGAACAGTGCATTCATGCTCTTGCCATAGCAGCCTCCTCTGCTGGGGCGCCTTTAGCCAACGCTGCCACACAGACCAAACCTCTCCACATTGGAAACGCTGCTCGGAGAGGCCTAGAGGCCGCTCGGCTGGCCCAGATAGGACTGAAGGGAAATCCAGCCATACTGGATTTGGACAGAGGGCTTGGTGTTTACTACAAAGACTACAGTCCCTCCGCTATGGCGGATTCTGCTGTGAGAGAATATAAATGGATTCTGGAAGATCAGGACGTGGCATTCAAACGCATCCCCGCTCACCTCGGGATGCACTGGGTTGTCGATGCAGCTCTAGCAGCCCGGGAAAAGCTCCAAAACGCAGTCGGCAAATTTGACCTCAGCCAGATCCGGCATGTCACACTTCGGGTGCCTCCATCCAAGTACGTTAACTGCCCGTTACCTGCCACAGAACACCAAGCCAGGCACTCGTTCCAGTTCAACGCCTGCACCGCACTGCTGGATAACAAGGTGACCGTGGCGTCTTTCGGCGACGCTCAAATCGGCCGATCCGCTCTGAAGGAGCTCCTGGGCAAAGTCAGCTTGGAGACGCCGGAAGATAACCTGCCCAGTTTTGACAAGATGTACTGCGAGGTCGAGATAGCGACGCACCAGGGGCCGAGCTACACAGCCAGATGTGACACTTTCTACGGCCACTGGCGGAAGCCGCTGACTCTGAAGCACCTGGTGGATAAGTTCAGTGTGAATGCTTCGTCTGTGCTGTGCACAGAGGGAGTGGAGGGGGTCATTGATGTTATAGGAAACATTGAAAGGGTGGCAGATTGCTCAATATTGGGTTCATATCTGAGAATGACAAGTAATCAAGAGCACCTGGACAGAATGAGGATTTTGTAATTACACACATATCTTTATATGAAGCTTTGTATTCTTTTCAAGAAAGTACGAATTAAATAATAACCGTGTAAATATGTTGTACATACTTTTTTCTCTTCTGTGGTCAGAAATAAACTGAACCTTTTTTCTTGTATTCGTTTATTTATTTATTTGTTTCTGAGAACATTATCCTCACCTGCAGCTGATTCTCTAAAATGTGACAGATGTGGGGCGGAGCCACGACAGCAGCAGTAAAACTGACACGCAAACTCAAAAATTCAGCTCACAAGGAGCTCAGTTCTGCTACTCTAGATTATCTTTTAGTGCTTTTAATCACTTCAACACCATTCTGCAACCAGCTCAGCAGACATCTACCGCACAGCTTGCAAAAGTCTTTTCCTTGTTTCGACCTTCTACTGATTACACTCAGGCGAGTTTCAGGACGCCCTGGACCATCGATCCGATTCCGTCAAATATCTCGTGGATCGGAGCGTTGCACATGAAGGCACAGGTGGTGACCAGCTTGTTCTTTTCGTCCACGTGGCTCTCGCCGACGCCCTTGCTCACGTGCTTGCAGCCCAGCTGGTTGATGGCCGCTGCAGTGTCAGCGGTGTCTGGATACCTGAGAGGTGGGGGAGAAGAGGCACTACTTAATGTTTTGCTGCTCAAAGCAGATTTCTGCAAACATCTTAGGAACATTTGAGATTTTGCTTTTAACAACTGGAAATTTCTATTTATATGTTTTGGAGATGCATCAATTATGCCTGCAAACTGCATTTACAGAGGGACTTTCCACCTTAACATGGAAAGAACCCAACAGTTTTTGCTTCCTATTTACACAAACACACCAGTGATTGTCCTGTCAATCAAATATTTAGCATCCTGCACAGTGCACCAGTGGGTCTCACTCATTAACTACCTAATATATAATCTGCCAATCACATTACAGCAACATTTAGGCATGTAGACACGGTCAAAGACTGTGTGTTGAAGAGCTAAATCACTCAAAACAGCCAATATTTTATAAGAAAGACCTTTGTTTACCCAGCACAAAGGGGAAAAATAACTAGCATCCAAATCAGATATCTACTGAAACATGCATTGGTTACTGGTATCAGCCACATTTATGTAAAAGCACACTTGCAAGAAGACATCGGCCAGATTAAATGTTTACATGGTACATTTTTTCTTCTATTCTGTTAATTTTTTAAAATAATTTTATAATATTATTTTGCCTGTAAACAAAATCATGATCTCAACTGATTGTTGGCTTTGACATCTGTCAACCGATCAATTGGTCCAAGTGTCAGTCAGCCACCACTCTGACAAAGACGGATCCTCTCCTAAGTCCTTTTTTAAAAATCTAACACTGTAATCAAATTAATTTGTCATGGAAACAGGAAGAAATTGTGCAACAGGACAGGCAGACTGGCTGTAAACAAGCCCACGCCCAGCACGTGGTAGTCTCTGGAAACAACTGTTTGCACTAGGGCTGGGCCATATTATACCGTTCAGGGTAATACCGGTATAATGTTAGGCAACGATAGGAAAATGAAATATCGCGATAGAATGGGAGTAAAACGCGCATGCGCAGTGCCTTTGTTTTCATACGCACATGGCCGATTGTTGAGTGAAACAGATGAACCAGAATTGGTTTGTAAAAATGGTGCAACTTCAGTGATGTGGAACTGGTTTGGTGTTTGTCCGTCAGATACACAACAAAGCACATTTTTTTGCAGAACATGCAAGCGGCCGTTGTTATTGTCATATTTGTCAGACTAAGATGCTCTTAAATCTGGGAGTAATCTGGGTCCTAAACTCAGTATTCTTCAGGTCAAACAACACTGCAGCATCACTGAGAGTTAAAAACTGTCTAAATTCTTTCATCTTTAATAAAACGATCAGCATTGCTGCTTTACCAGGTGTAACTATAAAGTTTAACTTCCAGGCATCCATGAAAACAAAAGTTATTACATTTAACGGAGTTAGAAGTTAGCAGGAAGCTAGCGGAAGTTAGCTCGCTAGTTTCGCTAGTTACCTAAGCATGATATTGCATGTTCTGACTGAGAGATTTCTGAAAAAATTCAAACGTACAGTTCTGCTATCACTTCCAACATAAATGAAGACAGGAAACTAAACAGCAGTGACGTTTGTAGGGTTATTGAAGTTGGGCTAGCTGGTATATAATGATGTGCTACGTGATCGCTAGCGACACAGCTATGTTAGCATAACATAAACAGTGAAGCTGGAGGACGAACACTAACACTTTTCCACTTATAAAAGTTAACGTGAAGGTTCTTCATGGTTAGAGACAAATGCAATCGCATGGCAGGATGCTGTAAACGGACCAAACTTCAGTCAGGAGAACAACTGAGATAATCCATCCACAATACGAGGTTAGTCATACTGCAACAACATGGGAATAGAGCAGCTGCCAGAGAATTCAACATTAATGAATCAATGGTACAGAAGTGGAGGAAGCAAGAAGAATGAGTTTAATAAAGTTTGATTTATCTGACTGCTTTGTTTCGCTTAATGTGCCTTATAATCCTGTGCACCTTATGGTCCGAAAAATACGTAATGCACACTGCAGTTTAATGTTGCAAAGCACCTCTTTTTAACTTCAGTGGATATTATACATGGTTATGCTCAGGATATGTCAGCCCATTTCTACTGGAAATGCCTTTTGGTTAAACTTTCAGCAAGGAATTTGCATTTGCACTGTTACATTTTTATAAAGCTTTAATGTACATAAAAACCAGCTTCTTGTTTAAGTGAAAATAAATGGAAGGTTGTCTTTTTGCGCTAGTAATGTTGTGGAGCTGTATTTTGTCTCGCATCAATTATATCGTCGGTTATATCGTTATCGCAAATTTTCAAATATATATCGTGATAAATATTTTTGGCCATATCGCCCTGCTCTAGTTTGCACACAACAATTGCAGCATTTAAAAGTCCAAACTTAGAACGCAAACAAGGAAGTCCATGTTGCATTTCTCACTTGTCGTCCTTTTCGATGCCGACGGTGACCTCGCACCCAGGGATCACTTTGGCAGCCAGCACAGGTGAGATGCAGCAGAGGCCGATGGGTTTGCCTTCGCTGTGGAACGCCTGCAGAGCAGCCTTGACCTCGTCATTTACAGAGCAGTCCTTGCCCTGCACTGCCCACGTACAGAGATTCTTCGCAGCTCCAAAGCCGCCTGTAAAACACCAAAAATGAGGAAGAGGTGTGATTAATGTCTGGATGTACATAAGCCAGAAATACAAACTTCAGTTTCGACCTTACTCAGACCTTCCCAACATCTTTTTTCTGTAGGCTTCGATTGTACCAGCGAAATACATATGAACACAAACCTGGGAAAATAACAGCCTCGTGCTCTTTCACGCTGAGCTTAGACAGATCCTGGATGTTTCCACGGGCCAGCCTTGCACTCTCCACCAGCACATTCCTCTTTTCCTGAGAAGGCGCACCTTTCAGGTGATCTACCACATGCATCTGGTCAATATTGGGTGCGAACATGTTCACCTGGAGGTGATAAAAGCAGCAGAGACGAGTTCAAAAACAAAAAAAACAAAAAAAAAAAGCACACCAGGCAACTAATAATGATTGTTAACATCACAATTCTTGAAGCTAACTCAACAGAACTTCTGTCAGAGCAGCATTTCAAAACCTAAGAATATCTGCATTTCGCAACACTTTCCCTGACTCATAGTGGACCTTTGACTGATGACTACTCTTGTAAGCTTGAGACATGTGTCTGGGTCATTCCATGTTAATTCCTGAAAAATGAAACTTTGTAAGACGAATTTGAGAAAATTTCCAGTCCCAACTGTCATTTCTGTCCTTGAGGAAAAAAGAGAAATCTTTCACGGGATGAAGGCAGCTCTGTTTTTAACACTTAGACCCCCGGAGAGCAGTCATTTTGGTTTTCTACCTTAGACCCCTGCGGAGTCATCATTTTGCGTTTCTACCTTTAAAAGCCGGAGAGCAGTCAGTCAAATGCTGGAGTCGTTCATATGTATATTAGGTCGTTACCTAGGAATTCTGGAGGGAGGGGAGTGGGGGTGAGTGATTGAGGGGGTGGGGGAGTGGAGTGTTGCATGATGTCTTGGAAGCGGTTTCGTGCCATAGTTCCAATTATCTGTGGGTTTCCCAGGTTTGCTGACCAGCAGTCATTTACCGATGGAACCCTGTAAACCCCCCGCAAGATGACAATTGCAATAAATGCCATTAGTTCAGGGAGGTCCATGAACCAATGAACATGCTCCATGCACCACTCAGCAGGCCATTTGTAAATATGTGTACAAATGGTTGGTTTTTTGTACTGTTTTCATCAATAAATGTCAGCAACAAAGGACATACACCCATGTGTGTTGATTTCTCCCTAAGATGGCAAACTGAAACACTCCAAGTTGGTGACTTTTGGAGATTTGTTTCCCTGGATGATTGAGAATGCATCAAGATGAAACACAAAAGGAAGCTCACCGCTTTTGTTGCTGCCATAAATGCCATTAGTTCAGGGAGGTCCATGAACCAATGAACATGCTCCATGCACCACTCAGCAGGCCATTTGTAAATATGTGTACAAATGGTTGGTTTTTTGTACTGTTTTTATCAATAAATGTCAGCAACAAAGGACATACAAAGGACATGTGTTGATTTCTCCCTAAGATGGCAAACTGAAACACTGAAACACTCCACTCCCCCACCCCCTCAATCACTCAGTGAGTGATTGAGGGGGTGGGGGAGCTGCTAAAAGCGGTGAGCTTCCTTTTGTGTTTCATCTTGATGCATTCTCAATCATCCAGGGAAACAAATATCCAAAAGTCACCAACTTGGAGTGTTTCAGTTTGCCATCTTAGGGAGAAATCAACACACATGGGTGTATGTCCTTTGTTGCTGACATTTATTGATAAAAACAGTACAAAAAACCAACCATTTGTACACATATTTACAAATGGCCTGCTGAGTGGTGCATGGAGCAAGTTTTGGGTGGCTTGCGACCTAAAATCCAAGTACACAGATGCAAAAAAAATCAGGCCACTGTGCGATGTGTTCACTGCTACAGGTACACATGTGGTAAATGCAGACGACAGATACCGTGGCAGTGCCAGGATTGTGAGTGATTGCTGAAAATGTTGAAATGTACTCACTCACTTTTTATCATTATTTGTAAATATGTGTACAAATGGTTGGTTTTTTGTACTGTTTTCATCAATAAATGTCAGCAACAAAGGACATACAAAGGACATGTGTTGATTTCTCCCTAAGATGGCAAACTGAAACACTCCACTCCCCCACCCCCTCAATCACTCACCCCCACTCCCCTCCCTCCAGAATTCCTAGGTAACGACCTAATATACATATGAACGACTCCAGCATTTGACTGACTGCTCTCCGGCTTTTAAAGGTAGAAACGCAAAATGATGACTCCGCGGTCAATTTAGCCAATTTAGCTTCCACTTCCACCATTTGACTGCTCTCGGGTTTTATAGGTAGAAAGGTAGAAGCCTGGGGATGCTAGTGTTAAACATTTATCTACCATTGTTGTTGTGAGGGGTTAGCTAGGTCCTTAAATATGTAGGGTAAATATGAGGTATGGACTCTAAGGAGTGCAATTTGTAACAAGGTAGCAACTTGTAATGTGCAGTAATAAGACATGTTGCATAATTGAGAAATTCTCTAACACCAATCAAAGTAGTAATAACAATAATATAGTGATATTAATAGTTGTAACCACTTAGTATTAAATAAATAAACATGGCGGACCAGATAAGCTTTACTAAGAGTTGGGTGTTTTTTTTTCTTGGGGGCAGATAACTGTTGAGGTTAAGGAACTTTAAATACTTCGGTGCATTTCAGTCGTTTATTATTCAGCAGTTTGCACAAAACATTCTGCAAGGCTGTTCGTGTCACTGTGCGCAGTCTGGTTAACAGGTAGAGGTCAAAGGACGCTCACGGGTCGGACTGCAAATAAAAAGTGCAAAAATCGTAGAAACTGCCCAGCACGGAGAAGTGGAAGCGGACAAACTGGAAGCTAATGAACATTTCTGATGTGTTCCCTCCAGGGGCAGCGGCAGATAAAATCAGCGTGTCACACTTACAGTCGCACCCCCTCTGCTCAGATGGACCAAAACAGCGGAGGCCTCGTGGATCTCGCTGCCGTCATAGACGCCGCAGCCCGCCAGCACCACAGCCACGCGTTTGCCCATCTGCGCTGAATAATAACTGCTGCTCACGGTCTGGAGGGTCCTAGCTGTCAGTAAGTTGCGACCACAGTGCTGCAGAAGACTGAGCATGGCGGACTGTCAGCGGACAAAACGCCCCCGGATGCCGCTTCTTCTTCTGCGCTTTAAAAAGTAGTTTGACGCGCCCTCTTACGCCATCGTGTGTCCTCACCTGAGCACTACAGCTTTTTAATAATTGAGTAATACTTAGATTGTATGGCGTTATTTTTGTGCCACTATTCTGAGCGCACGTAAAAAAAATTTGCAGGTGCAAGTGTTGCATTTTGAGGAGAAATTTATTTTGAGCGAAGAAAAGCTGAATTTGAGTGAACAAAATTCATTGCTGCGTGCAAAAAATGTATTTCAGTGTTTGCTATTATCCACACACACACAATAGCAGCCCCTCTCGCTCAGTTTTTGCACTTGCGCTCGCTCGCAATGTGTCGCTCGCGCTCTCAACATTTCAGCCCGTGCGCGCTCAACTCGTTCTGTACACCGTTATATTTGTGCCACAAAACCAGCCAATCACAGACTTGGATGCAAAAAAAATCTGATTGGCTGTTTTCGTCTCCAACCAGCTCGAAATGACGAAATGCAATATCCCAGAATCCATTTCGTCCAAAACTCAAACGAGGCAGTGGCGGAGGAACACAGAGTGGCAGAGTTTGAAATATTACTCTTTGTGGGTCACAAAATAAACTTTTAAGATATTTTCATGCGAGAATGGTGCTGTGTAAACTTCTAATATCTGCTCGATTTATCAAGACATCACATATTTGCATAAGTGCTCTAACGTTTTTGGAGATGCCTGTTACCCACCAGCTGACCGAATACCTGGACTGGCCATTGGGCATTTACCCGGCATTTGCCCGGTGGGCCAATGGTGATTTTTCATTTTTATGTTAGTTTGTTTGTTTTTGTAATGGTATAAACAATGAAAGGTGGTGGATTAGCCAGCTGGTAATAATCAACTCTGGGCTGGACCAATTACAATACATCCGTATTGAGGGGAAAAGACTTCAGCGAGAATAAAAAAGACACAAAGCTGGAGTTATTCTGTGTCTTAGCTGCCTCTTCTCTCCTCATTCTCCCTCCCTCTCCTGTTGCTACTTCAATCATGAAACTGATCAATGATCAGCTGATCGTCTCTCTTGTTTGTTTATCTCCCACTTTGCGCCAGAAACAGGAAACCAGCGGATGTTGCGCTAAACAACAACAGCAGCACGTTCAAAATTGATCAGCTGTTGTTAGAATTTATTTAAAATTAATTTCTAGTATCAGCTGATGTTTGCTGGAGCCACAGCTGTAAAGCTGGAAACATGAAGGTGATACAAATCATACATATATACCAACAAAACAGTATACATCACTGTCACAACAGCGTTTGTTTTCGTTCAAAGGCTTTATGGTTTTTCCAATAATACCTGGTGGTGTAGTCGGTGATTTTTTTGTCAGTTCAGCCTTATATATTATGTTTAACCCGAGTTCCCACCCGGTCAGCTGGTGGGTAACAGGCATCTCCGAAAACGTTGGAGCACTTGTGCAAATATGTGATGTCTTGATAAATCGAGCAGATATTTGAAGTTCACACAGCTACATTCTAACATGAAAATATCTTAAAAGTTTATTTTGTGTCCCAGAAAGAGTAATATTTCAAACTCCGCCACTCTGTGTTCCTCCGCCACTGCCTCGTTTGAGCTTTGGACGAAATGGATTCTGGGATATTGCATTTCGTCCTTTCGAGCTGATTGGAGACAAAAACAGCCAATCAGATTTTTTTGCATCCAAGTCTGTGATTGGCTGGTTTTGTGGCACAAATATAACGGTGTACAGAAAGAGTTGAGCGTGCACGGGCAGAAATGTTGAGAGCGTGAGCGACACATTGCGAGCGCAAATACAAAAACTGAGCGAGAGGGGCTGCTATTGTGCGTGTGTATATGGATAATAGCAAACACGGATATACATTTTTTGCATGCAGCAATGAATTTTGTTCACTCAAATTCAGCTTTTCTTCGCTCAAAATAAATTTCTCCTCAAAATGCAACACTTGCACCTGCAAACCTTTTTTACGTGCGCTCAGAATAGTGGCACAAAAATAACGCCATAAGATTGAACTGCTAAAACTGTGTTTTAAATATAAAGGTTACAAATATTTAGGTAAATATTGTAAAAAAAAAAAAAAAACATGACTCAAAAAACATGTTTTAGAAAGGTTTTTAGCTAAATGTGGAAAAATTGCCATTAATTTCAGCGTGTTTCAGTTTACAAACGGCGCCCCATATTCTTGTCTGGTGTGGTCATGTGATTTGGTATCATCAACAAAACCATGTGATCTGTAATGAGGAAGTTAGAGGCGGTGAGTCATGGGAAGATAGTCCTCTTCGTAACTGCTGTTTTTTTACGGCCTTGACATGTTTTACACGGAGGTCGTTCTGGGATTCAAACTGCTCCTCTTTCTGCACATCGTCGCTCAGTTCAGGATTAATGGACAGCAGAAGTGGCCCGTACCCTACAGGTATAAAGACCGCACACCTTTCCACGTTCACTCCGCTCTTTAGCGTTAAATCATGTGACAGATAATGAAGAAAACTGGAAAAGACGATCAAATAAACCTCGTTTTCAATTACGAATGGTCGCTTAGTCCGTTTTGATCAGTACAAAGTTCGCAACTTTTATGTTTTTTTCCTAGAAAGCGTGTCTGTTCCGATGTTACACGTTCACTGACATGTTAAGAAGACATTTTGTGATTTTGTGTGTTCTTGTTGTCCCAATAAAGCCTTGTTTTAGACAGCAACCCGAGGAAGTATTCGTGGTACGTTCACGTGACTTAAAAATGTTGGAATTTGGAGTATCTCAGTTGTGCAGCAGAATTAGTGGAGTGGGTTTCATACATTTCCAAAAACGCGCCACAAAAATGTATGTAATGGCTCTGTGACCTTCTGTCATCAGCAGGCAGCAGTTCATCTAAAGTGGATGTGCCAGAAATTTTTGCTGCATTTCTGGCTGTTTCTACACTTTAACCTGCATTTGTGGATGGTATGGTGATACAGACATGCATTTCTGGAAGTGTTCCTGAGCCCGTGCAGTGATTTCCATGAAAGAATCATGCCTGTTTTTAATGCAGTGCTTCAGTATTGAGTTTTGACCTTGGTGTTTGTGCACAGAGATTTCTCCAGATTCTCCAAATCTTTGGATGATATTGTGTGTTGTTGATTGAAAGTTTGAATTTACACTAAGGAACATTATTCTGAAAATGTTCCCAATTTGTAGACGCCTTGTTTTGGGGATTGGTGAACCTTTCCCCGTCTTTACTTTTCTCTAAGAAGCTCTTTTTGACCCGATTATGTTACTGACTTGTTGCCATTTAACCTAATTAGCTGCGAAATGTTCTTCCAGCTGTTAACCTATTTTTCCAGCCTTTTGTTGCCCCCATCCCAATTTTTTTTTCCTAAATTGGTACAGTCTTGTCAGTTACGTCTGATATATTTTCTAAGTTGTATTGTGAATACATTTTTTTTTAGGTTTGCAAATTATAACATAATTTTATTTACATTTTAGTATAAATTAAAACAGTGTCACAGCTAGTTCATATTTGAGTTGAAATATTATCCTAAATAACATATTATTTAGGATAATATGCTCATTTTTGTAGAGCAACATGAAGTAGCTTTGGGCTCGCAGTGACTTTAACCTTGACCAACCATCTGACGTGTCTCATGTCACCCACAGGCGTTTCGATCGTCGGCCTGATGTGGACTCTTACTGTCAAGCTCTCTATCCGTTCTGCCCCACCGGAGACCCAGATGGACGGATTCCCTACATGAGAGACAGCGACACCATCTCGGTGTATCGGCTGCAGACTCCAGTGTGGGAATTCAAGTATGGAAGTTTGCTGGGAAAGTTTGTAAGTGTGTAATTTGAATTCTGAAATGTCTTTTTACAAGTCAGGGATAAAGCAAAAAGCACCAGGGCACATTGTTCTTTTCGTATTTAATATTTTATTCTCTAAAACAGAAGTGAAGGGGCCGCTGTGTTCTGGCTAATAAAAATACTCCCTCTGTTAAAACAGAAGTGAAGCTGCAGCTACATTATTCATAGAAACACACACACATACATAAAACCAGAGTATGTTTCTGTTCTCTTTACAGCACATCATGCATGATGCTGTTGGGTTCAGCAGTGCAGAGACAGGAACCAACTACACCATGGAGTGGTACGAGCTGTTTCAGCTGGGCAACTGCACTTTTCCTCACCTCAGACAAGACATGTACGCACCTTTCTGGTGCAACCAGGGAGCTGCCTGCTTCTTTGAAGGCATTGATGATTTACACTGGTCACAGAATGGCACCTTAGAGAAAATTGGAGTAATCACAGGTAAGACTTGACATCTGTGCACAGAGAAGCCGAGATAAAACTAGATATGTTACATCATCAGTGGATATGACTGGTGATAATGTGGATTTTACTACAAATATATCCTGCAGAGCATGACCCTGAAACAGCTTATTTTGCTTTTGTAGTTGTAAAACTACAAAATTTGTACTTTGTATTGAGTCAGATACACATCCAGGGTACTTGGTAATCATGAAAACTGTAGAAAGACAGCATGTTGAAACAGAAATTCTGCATTGACTGTTTCACTGGCTTCAGGAGGCCCTGGATAGCTTCCAAAACCCAAAACAGGCAGTTCTGGTTTTGTGACTGATAGCTTGTCTTGTCCAGGGAGAGCTAGAGCACATCCAAGAATTAAATGCCTCGAACATATAAAATGTTTTTTACACTCTTGTCTTCTTGGACTTTCTGCTTCACACCCATTTTTTTTTCTGGTATTAACATGTTTTTCTTTAATTCTCCAGGGCAGCAGTTCAACGACATGGCCCGCTGGGTGCAGGAGGACAACGAGACTGGGATCTACTACGAGACGTGGGCAGTTCGGTCTGACCCCAGCCCCAACGCCACGGTGTGGTTCGAATCCTATGACTGTTCCCAGTTTGTCCACCGCACATACAGGAAGCTTACAGAGCTGGGAGCCAAACTATCCAGCCGATCACAGACCAACTACACCAAGATCTACCTGTACAGCGGAGAGCCCACGTACCTCGGCAATGACAGCGCCATTTTCGGACAGCCTGCTCTGAAAAATCTGGCATTGGACATCCGTAAATTTTACCACACATTTAGGCCACACCAGACATTTGCAGATGCCATGATCAGTCTGCTGGAGGCTTTTGAGACGGTCGTGTTGGAAAGGAGCTTCTACCTCTACTACAACTTTGAGTACTGGCATCTGCCAATGAAACCTCCATATGTGCGGATTACATATGAAGAAGTGCCTTTGCCTTAAAATCCCATTTGACTACTAATTTTTTATTTTATTGGTAAATAGTATTAGCTGAAAGGCTAATGACAACAATATTAACATAAACTTCAATGAATGGTTAATTTTTTTCTTCTATTTGGAAATGGCAGGCAAGAAAAAACGTTTCAACTAAGTTGTCACGTGACTATGAAGTCCTTCAAAAGCTAAATACACCCCACGATTCAGTGGCTTGCAGAAGTAACTAGTCATTGTTTTCTATATGACTTACATATACGTTACATTACTGCATCATTACATTATTCATCAGTGCACAACCTTCCTAAGGTCCTGCGTAGCCTTTTAATCAGCTTGATATCTGAACTGTGGCTCGGTCATAATAACAATAACAACAACAACAACAAAAATTCAGCTATTTCGTTGTAGACTTGCTGCTGTGCTTGAGATCTCTGTCCACTTGGAGTATGCAATTTCAGCCAAGCTTTAGCTTATATTCTAGTCAGATGGCCTCAAATTTGTCACTAGAATACTTTAGTATACAGAGTACATGGTTGGCTCAATGACTGCAAGGTCCTCAGGTACTGTGGCTGCAAAACAAGCCCAAATCATCACCCCTCCACCACCGTGCTTGACAGCTGGTATGAAAGATTTATGCTGATAACACGGTGCTGTGCATTATGGCCGCTTTGGTCTTATCTGTCCAAAGGACATTGTTGCAGAACTCCTGTGGTTTGTTCTGATGCAACTTTGCAAAGCTAAGTCATGCTGTCATATTCTTTTTAGAAAGAAGAGCTGCTCACACTTGCTGATGTTAATCAGTTAATCAAGTGCATTTGATTAGCATCACCTAGCTGCTACTTAATTCCTATGGAAGCATTCAGGGTGTACTTAGTTTTTTGGAGGACCTGAGTCCTGTGAAAAGTTTCCACACAACTGTAGCTGTTCGAAAGGTTTCAATCATAAAGGATAAAACCTCACTTTCTTCAAGAGAAAATAGATTTCAATTCAGTATTTCTCACCAAGGAGCATTATGTACAGATCTGCTGAGTGCATTTCCTGCTTCATAACATTCTGTGTTTGTAATACCAGTTTAAAAAAAAAAACAAACAAAAAAAAAAAAAAACAGCACTTCTGGACTTTCCAGTGTTTAAATGTTCGGAAACATTTAGCAGGACTTTTCCTGGCCGAGAAGTGGCGTTTGTGGGTTGACTACATGTTTAAGTGCGATCAGTCCACACACAGTAAAAGCAGGGCTTCTGGGTTAGCTTATTTGACAGAAATCTGCATTTTCCTGTTATTTTTGGACATATGATGACGAAAAAGAGACTTCTTGATAAATAAAAGATGCATGTACAACCCCACCCCTTTACTTCATTTCTTCTTGTTATTTAAGAAATAATAATTTAAGAAAACTGCTCATACATCTTCTCATCTCAAATGCATCCCATTTTTATAACGGAGTCCTTTTATGGAGTTTAACTACGTGTGTTAATAAAGAAAAATAATTACATGAAAGTTGCACAGAGTACATTCACAAATTTTTATTACAGTGTGAGATCACATGTCCAAAACAATTTTAATTTCAAGACAGGTGACCAGTAAAGCAAAGCAGACAAAGCTTTTGTCATACAGAAGCAAAACTAGAGGAGAGTGTTTAACACCTGTTAACTCCCAAATAAAGTTCAAATAATAATTATGACAATCATATTCGTGACAAAATTTAAATAATGCTCTCTCGGTCAGCATTTACCATGTGAAGCATTTTTTTCCCAGCCGAATAGTCCAATAAAAGCAAATACAGACAAGCTCTCAGTGAAAACAGGCTTCACGTTAGGGCCACTGTTTAATGCACTGCACACATTTTCAAATAAAATAACCAGGAGATGTGTTACTGTACCCTTCAGATGCTAATGTACATGAGCAAAGATATCCACTTCTTCAGTGATGAGAAACAAATACTGTGAAGAGGCTATATTCATTCAATAATACTAAGAAGCACCTCTTGCAACAAGTCTCTCAGTTATTGTATATGAAATAAAACTTGAGTAAAAAGGAATGAAATCTGGCAGAAATAAACTACATTTTTATTGACATGCAGTGCTGCATAAGGTTTGTCCACTACCAAAAACCTTTAAATATTTAATATGTATACGCCATAAATGCATACTCTTTCTCCATCTTCCTCCCATTACCCCAAGCAGTTGTGTGGCAGATGGCCGCCCCTCCCTGAGCCTGGTTCTGCACGAGATTTCTTCCTGTTAAAAGGGAGTTTTTCATTCTCACTGTTACCAAGTGCTCGCTCATAGGGCGTCATGTAATTGTTGGGGTTTTCTCTCTATTACTATAGTTTTACCTTGAAATATAAAACACTTCAAGGCAACTGTTTTTGTGTGTGTTTTGTTAAAAACGCACACACAAAACAGGGTCTTTTTCCACTACATTAAAGGAAGTAATAAAATCCCTCCAAGGATCGAGTTTGTGGTAGTGGACTCAAAACATTAGGACCACCTGTATCCAACAAAACCACGGCGACAATAGGTGGAAGCTAAACCCAGCTAAACAAAGAAAAATACCACTGCTGGTTGCTTTTGTTTAACTGAAAAACTGAAATTCATTAAAAAAAGCATAATCCCTATTAATCAATTACACAGTTTTTAACTTCTCTAGTGGCTATAGTATGAAAAAGATCCTTCTAGTAAAGGATAACTTGCACTCTGGTTTTATAAAAGACAAGCCACCAGTTAAGGAAACTTCAAACCCTGACAGAGGGTGAAATAAAGAAATACATTTCTACTCATATTAATCAAACACACAGCGTTTTTATATACAGATGCATTTGACTTCCTTCTTAAAGGAAAAAAACAAAACTGTTTCACTCATCTGACTTGCCAAACCTCTTGACTGAAATGAATGGATGTTTGGAACACAAGAAAAATCTGCAGACAGTGTTTATAATGGGTGAATACTGCTTCCTCTCATGTATACAAGATAGCATGATGAAGAAACAAATGTGGACTAATTGGAAGGGCAGATATCCACAACAGAGAACCAGGGTTTAGAGCTTGAACAGGCAAATAGCAGAAGATACAAATGAAACCTACATAAAAAATATTTTCATTTTAATGCATCTGAGAAACAAATGGGTTGGATTTGCATTTCCAGCATGCACTGTAAGCCAACAGCTATACAGACTAGTCTACTGAATCATTACAAATTAATCTGAGCGTGAAGAACTGAGACCGCTGATCTCTACCCTCCAAATTCAGACATTTCTGTGCACTATTTACATAGAATTATTTGATTGTTTTAATTAGAGCTTTACAACTTTAATATGCAGCACTTGGGGATTTGACTCAACAAAGCCCCAGTACAGTATAAATAATCACCATATTTGGTCTCAAGGACCAGGTGTATTCCATCTCATTTGGTATTCATCTAAGGTGCTTAAGAAATCTAAAACTGTACATAAACCTTTTTCCAAAATAGATAAAATCATTTGTCAGGCCAATTTGTGTTTGATGCAGGGGGAGAAAAAAAAAAAAAACCTCCTCAAAATATAACTTTGAGAAAAAATAAAAATCAATGACATCAATCAACACTATACACCTTCACGTCACAATTTAGACACCTATATACACACACATTTCTTTTTCTCTCCGCCATCTTCCATTTGTTCAACAATCGTGGTTTGTGAGACACGACTGGAGCTCCCCAGGCGAGGAGGACAAACAACACAACCACTGTTCTTTAAATTAGGTTAAAATGAGGTGTAGGACCCAGCTACTCTTCTGCAAAATTCAGCCACACATGACAAATACACCTTCTGTCACATCCTATGTACAGACAACCATGCGGTCAATGCCATATTGTATTGCAGAGTGCAGAGCTGCTATCTCACACCGGATTTATGTAGGCCAAGTGGTAGCGTAACAACATGCTATTGTGCACCTAATTGTCCCAATTTACTGCTCAATGTTGGAAAACATGTAAACACCCACCCGCACGTTCACACATAAATGCACATACTCACACACCCCTCTCACAACACAGATTATCACACCCAGCCTATAATGTACATATAACTCCATTTGCAGTTATAAAAACATTGCTTTTTAGTTAAATTTCCTCTTCTGTGGGTCGAAGCCAGCTTGCTGAATTCCATCTACGGATTAAGCCGAGCAGGAATTCTGTGGCATTTCCATGATAATGTGATAACATTGTGTTGTTGTCGAGTGCCACATTACATCCCTGCACTGCTAACGAGAGTTCAGCAAGTTCATGCTCTCCATGCTGTCATCGAGCTTCCCAGCTGAGGCTTTTCAATGCAACATGGAGGCAATGATTGTTCCGCACCACAAACCCGACATACTGAACTCTGAGCACAGGCTTCACTCTCTACCAGGTCGGCATCATGTCTGGGAACCAGACCCAGCCCAGGTGCTTCGACACCTCCCAGTGAATCTCATCCAGGGAGTATTTGTGATCTGGAATCAGTACCTCCTCCATGATGGACAGCTGGGACAGTCGGCGGCCGCACATTTTAACGAACTCCACAAACGCGCTGCAGGACACTTCGCACTCACCCAGGCCGATGGCTGACAGCTGGGTGCAGTGTTTGGCGATACGGATCAGCTCCTCATCCAGAGGACGCAGGCCATTGGCGCACACGACCAGCTCCACCAAACGAGGGCAGTGGAGGCCCACTCGGCCCAGGACCTCTTTGCTCACTGAGCGCCCGAAGTAAAGGTGTGTGACCGGGATTTCCTCATTAAAGAAGGGCCCGAACTCGTCCTCATAGAGGAAGAAGTACATGACCAGGTTAAATTTGGGCGAGTGCCGCATCATAGCGTCCCAGCTGCTCTTCTTGATGGTGTGGAAGTGCTGCCCGGGGTTTTCGCTCACCACATCAATTCGCAAGTGTTCCAGGTGGACGTGCTTCTCAGAGGAGAGCGCCAGCAGGAGTTCATCACTCAGGAGGTGGTAGTTTAGCGCTAGCTCTCGGAGCCCGTGACACTGGTCTGCCACACACAGGATTCCTAAAAGCACAGGCAGATCGTTTCAATTAATGCGACCAATTCTCAAATCGTGTTTTCACTTTCAATCAAAGAACAGGTTGACTGCATCCCCCTGACAAGTTGCAGTTTAATCAGCAATCATATTAGCTCAGAATTTCAGGAAAAGGGGATTTCTCTCATATAATCTCAGATGGTCCCTCATCAGACCTACAAATTGAAGGATGGTCTAAATCTACTGAGTCGTTGAGGTTAAAAGTTAGTTTCCCACTACCAGTTTTACAGACATATAGTTTTGACTCTTCTCAGGTTTTTTTAAATAAAGAAATAAAGTTCAGCTATCAACTCATCAGTTATGTCAAAACCTAAACAATTTATCTCTCTGAATAAAGTTCTGTGTGATTTTTCAATCAATACAGCGTAAAGTATACAAGTCTTGAGCCACCTCTCGTTTTTTTTATACGTTCCTCAAAAATGTAAAATATGTGCAGCAGTTTATTCAAACATTGACGCATAAGTGGAAACGCCACGCATAAGGCAAATACAGAGTCTGTGCAACAATAAAGGTGATCAACTTTGGTATGATCGCTTTTATTCTTCAACACAGCCTGAACTCTGTTATGCAAACTTTACTGAAGTAGCCTTCAGCAATAGTTATCCAGGATTCTCGAAGGACATGCTAATTGTTATGTTTGGATGTCGGCTGCCTTTAATGCTGTGGGATCATCTCAACAGAACACTATGTAAAGATGTGTTTCAACAGCTGAGAAGGCCAATCAATGATTGATGGTTTTTCTATCCAGGCATGTTATGTACACAAGATATAGTCATCCTTTGAGTTAGGCGCCTTTTTATGCTTGAGATGATTCATAGGTCAATGTTATAAACAAAAACATTACTTGGAAAATGTTCAGGTACAAGGACTGTAAAGCAGCCAATGTCTGAAGAAAAACTTTGAAAAGACCTTCAGAAGGTCTGACGAACTACTGATAATGCCCCCCCATTGACACCCAAATTCTGTCTCTCTTTTTTTTTTTTTAAGCAGCAAAAAAAAAAAAAAAAAAAAAAAAAAGCAAAAAAAAAAGCAATGAGTGGTGGCTCAAGACTTTTGCACAGCGCTATACTCATTTTCCATTCATGCTGGAAGTAGAAAATAAATAAAAACACATGCACTTAGACTGTACCTGCAGGAGAGACGTGAGGGCAGCTGCTCATTTTCAGCAGTTTCAGGGTGTCGCTGTTGTTGGCCACCAGCACCTTCAGAGATGGATCATCAACTGGCGTGTCGTCAATCTTCAGCGAAGACAACGATTTGGAGTTGACAAACACCACGGTCAGGGCGGAGATGAAGTGAGACTGTGGAAGGACAAACATGACACATTGAATTGTAACGATCTTTAAACCTGACTGACGCCTTCGAAATGCCAGATTTAATCAACTGTGTCTGGAATGATCTTTTACCCAAACATAATCTGTCCCACTAACATACAGTTTTTTGGTGGGCCTGGTACGTCAGGCAGACCTCTGTCATGGCTCACACACCACTATTTGTAATTACTGAGACAACCTTAAACTTAGGAATCTGCTACATATAACAATACAAACACAATCTGCAATCTGAGTACAGTAAGAAACCCTAATGTAATCACAATTAGTGGGTTAAGATTACATACAAATTTAATTTGTAGATTTAATCTGTAGACAAGGTAAACAAATTTGAAATAAAGAAATGCGAGGGTGTGTTCATTTGTGTCTACTGCATGGGTGGACCTCTGAATTAATCTTAAGCTTTGGTGCTGCAGACAGCTAGACTGCATACATCTGTATTACAAACTGAGGACAAGGAAATGGGGAAACCTTTTTGTGCAAAGCATTGGAAGGGTGTCTATTTGACTTTATGGTACATATTATAATAGCAAAAAAGTATTTATGATGAAAATGATGTAATATGTTATTATTTTCCAAAATGTGGAAAAAACAAGTCTTTGTTTTTTTGCATTCAGCTTTCTTTTGGTTCAAATGCTTCAAACAAATGTCCCCTCTGACAGAATGTGAGTAATAATGGCAATTTTGAGAAGATTTTATTATGCCAAAAGGTGTTTTCGCAACTTGGCAACTAGCACCGCATTGTGAGAAAATCCAAGAACAACATGTCCTCTAATATTTATCCACAGTCACACAAAAAGCAGCACAGGCTGTGAGAGGCTTATGCTGTCTTTAAAACAGAAGCTAAAAGGAGCACACCCTGGTGAACGAGTGAGGCCGTTTGCACGTTTCAAGTTCTATGACGTCATCACAGGTTCTTAAACAGCTTTTGAATGTCACAAAGATCTCAAGAGTTCATAAACAAGTGATTTTTTTCTACTTTAATTAACCTAAAAGTTCTTAAACTTGATTTTGAAATATTCAAAAGAATTCAACTAAGATTGTTAAAAACTGGCTCAGGAGCTCAAAGGTTTTAAAATGCGAACTGTGACGACAGTGGGTGTGTCAGTTTCTACACATAGCAGAACGTGCAGCAGGTTCCAATCCTTGATAAAACAAACACACCAAAAAAAGAAATGTCCAGCCCTTAGCCTAGTTTGCTCAATGACATCTAGATTCCATGAAACCTGGTTCAAGGAATAGAGCTCATGATATGTAAATAAAGAAAGTCCTGTGTCCTTTTGAAAATGTGGGACTGATAATAAAAGTGTCATTTGCCATGCATAAGAATGCTGCTTTTCAGACCCAATCTCAGATAAGATGAGACTGTGGATAAGAGGGGATGTACACTAAAACAAGAATTCCTTTGATTTTGCTTACAAATCTAAAGAGCAGGACACTGTAAAGACCCAGACTCCTCGTGATTGTGTTAATTATACCTTTGGAACCTCCATGAAACTGGGCCTGGCTGTAGAGATGAGGCCCAAGGTCTTCAGTGAGCAGTTCACCAACTGTGAAAGAATGTCACAAGCTGCCTCTGCAGACTCCATACTACTGTCAACCTGATAAGAACAAGGAAAAGATTGCATATCACTCGAAAAACATCCAAGAAACATTTTTAAACAGAAGCTGCTTATGAACATTTGAACCCAGAATGAGGGCACACGCAGTTACACAGACATTTTTACCTTGAAGCTGACATACTGCAGGTGATTGGAGTGCCTCTTTATGATCTGCTTAATAAGATCTGGATGTGTGGCTTTTAGATAAGAGCTGGCTGGCTGGTTGAGCTCAAACTCAAAGCATCTCCACAGCTCAGGCATGTGGAAGGCTTGGTTCCACCCACGGCACACCTGGGAGGCATAAGCCCGGTCCAGCAGTGGCAGGTACTGGAAGATATGCAGCAGGAGCTCTTGAGGCAGCCGTGCCCAGTTACAGTCCAGCGACTCAGCAACATGTGGCTCCGAATCCTCGCTCAACTGATTTCGCACCTTCTTGCAAACCTCCGCTGGACTCTCACAGGAGGAGTCATCGCTTCCCTCCTCTCCTCCTTTCATCCGTTTCATCTTTTACAAAATAAAATGCACTGATTAATAAATCTACACATGCCCATTACTTTAGAAACGTGTGCCAATCTTCTGAAAGGTGTCTAATCAAGGACGTCACGAATCAATAAGCTCTAGCTGCAGCCCTGCTGTCCCTGCACTAACAGGTGCAGATTAAATGTGCATGTTTATCACTCTGACGCACTCCGCAAAATAATTAAAACATTCCTAGCAGCTACCATATTGTGCAGATGGTGGGTCTGCAGACATTCCAGCTTTTTAAAAAAAATCTGTCTGTTTTCATCCCCTCATGTTTGTTTCTCTGAATAATCATCATTTTTCCAAAGTACAATTAAAGCCTTTAACTGTTGGATTTATACCGCTCGTTAACGCTCACACCAAAGTTGCACCGCATGTGACACTGCGTATTTCAGAGGAAACGTGACTGAGGTGACGTTACAGCCACACAAGATAAGATAAGATAGAACTTTATTAATCCCTCGGGTGGGTTCCTCTGGGAAATTCGACTTCCAAAAAGCACAGCAACGACCGAAGTTACAGTTACAGAATTGTGTTATTTTTATATTTATATATATATATATATATATATATATATATATATTTATATATATATATATTTATATATACATATATATACATATATACATATATACATATACATATATACATATACATATACATATATATACATATACATATATATACATATACATATATATATATACACACACACACACACACACACACATATATATATACAGAGACAAACCTTACTTACTTACTTAGGAACCTTACTTAGGAAAAAATAAACAAACGTTATTGAGCTTGTCAGTGCTATAGTTACAATGAACGCACACAAATGCAATAAAGTGGCTCGTAAAGTTAGCAAGCTAACAGGGGAGTAAATGCAACCGCTAACCAAGTTAACGATTGCTTATTTATTAACGTAAAAGTGTGTTACAAGCTAACAGAGCGACTTAGTTAACTGGTGCTGCAAATTCACTTGATTCGCTGCAAATATACCAAACCCCACTGTACTCACTGGTCATTCATACCAAGTCTATAAACATTCATTATTTATTTACTAGTGACTCTTACCTTGTTGTTTACACACAGCTAGCTTGCTAGCTGTTAGCTAGAAAATCCGACAACTGACTCGACTCTTCAGCCCGGGCCGACGCTGGTAAAGTTCATCAGCAGCAGCCAGGTAACACGCATCGGAGCACGATAAGAGAGCCGTCGGGAAAACGAGAACGAGCGAGAAATGTTTTCAGTGAAGAAACACCTCCGCTCGGCTGACCTAATTCCTTCGCGGGAGTTACAGAGCGTCCGCCAAACCCGAAATGGCGAAATGTTGTCGTGACAGCAGCGGTGCATTATGGGATACATAATGCAAAATGGCTGTTGGTAAAGATCGTCTCCGTTTGAGTGATAACTCACCCGAATCCTAATAAAATAAAATCGCATACAGCGTGTTTTTTTTTCCTGTTGGGAGCCTTCATAACGCAATGATTATTTCTAGAGAGCAACAAAATATAATACTGCTTGTTTGAGAAGATTATGTTTTTGAATACAGTAATACTGTTCCAGAGACAGAGAGGGAGACAAACTACAACTAAAATAACAAAATCCATCTAAAATGCACGATGATAGTGACAAAGTGGTGAGGTGGGATTAAATCAGGGGTCTGCTCTGACCCCCTTCTTGTTGGCAATGGTGATAGGTTAACCAGAGACTGATGTTTAGGGAACAGGTGGAAGATAGCCCTGAGGTGGAGGTATGCTCTGGAGGGAAGAGGGGGTGAAAGCTAGTAGAAGACTACAGATTGCATGTGTGTTAATAAGAGGGAGAGGAGAAACAGTGGAGCTAGCAAGAAGAGGATTTTAAATGACTGTGTACAACCATCCAAAGCAATGGCCAGTGCACAAAAGAGGTGAAGAAGAGAGAGGGCGGATAACTGCAAAGGGAATGTTTACAAGATGGTTTGGACTTGCTGGTATTAACAAAAAGGAGGTTGAGGTGAAAGAGACGCTTAGATTTTCACTTCATTAGAAATGAGTATGTCAGAGGGACAGCTCAGCTGGAGACGTGTAGTGAAGCAATATATCCACAATTCCTTCTTGGAGAGTGGATATATTGGACAAAGGAGGTTGAAAATGGAGCTGCCAGACAGGAGGAAAAGAGGAAGACCAAAGAAAAGTTCCAGTCTGGTCAGAGTACAGCCCTGCACACAGTAGAATTCATCCTGCTACTCCTGTCAGCAATAAACACCAGGGACGCCATACTGAGAGGAGCTCTGCAACAGACCTGCAACCTATGCATGGTGCCAGTCTCTTACTCATCTTCCAGCAGTGCACAGACTTACATGCACCTTTTTACTGCACATGTGCCCAAGAAACTTCAACAGGATAAAATAAGAAAAAGTTAGTGTGCTTCATTAGTTAATGTGAATTCAGCACTTAAGGTGCAAATCTGGAAACACACAGCTAAACCTTTTGAAATGCATTAAAGGTGTGTTATTTAATGCTGCTCAAAGACTAAATCTTTCAACCGTCACACTATTATAGTCAGTATGACAAACCTAACATTTTGACTCTATGATAGGATAACTCATTCTTTTACAGTTTCCCCTCTCTTCATTTGCACCGATGTTTTAGCTTTTCCTCTGAGTCGTGAATACAGAAATGTGACCACTCATTAATGGATGACACGGTGTTTACTTTGCGAAAACAAAGAACCTGGTTTATTACCATTTGACTCCATCCACCACAGATATTACAGAGCAGATTCACAAGTATGAAGCTTTTTTTTTTTTTTTTTTTTTTTTAAATTTAAACAGCAGCTGCTTTGTTTCCATACTCCACCCCCCTGACCTCCCCTCTCCCTCCCATTACCCCTGCCTCCTAATAGGGAAAAGCATTACAGGTGCAATATTTTATTTGGTGTGAAGACTGGCACCCTCAAATCATCCAGCTGTAGTCAGTCATACTGTGAGAGGGGTTTTTCATGTCTTAATATAAATTTATCCTTTCTTTTTTTTTTTTTTTTTTTAAATTACAACCAGGATTTACATCCACCATCGTTCACTGCAGCCGCCAGGATCCATCTTCTCATTTCCAGACAACAGAAGAGATGTGACATTTAGAAGAGGGGGGAAAATTACGACTGTCTACTGTATAAAAATGTACAGTGGCTTTATTGACATACATTCCATAGGTTAAACAGCTGCAAAATAGGAGGCACACCCAGTATTGCACTTCATTAAAAGTTCTGGCTCAAAACATAACCCAGAATATCAAACAAAACTGAAGTGAAGAGTAGCAACTTCGGAATACAGCTATTTTTGAATAGTATCATTATATACAAGATTAGATAAATCGTACACTATTTTCCTCCCAAACATAATGTTCTTAACAGTCTTATCCATCAACTCAACTCCTTTGTTTCTTCTTCTGTCAACCCATGATGCACTTGACAGCGGAGAATACTGTACAAGTTTACGAAAAAGTTTACATACAACAATATTTTAAATTTATAGTTAGGAAGCTGGAAACACGGCCTGCTCCATATTTTCTTTTTTTCAACTTTTTTTCAGACCCACGCTGATCCACAGTTGTCTATATGCAAATTAATTCATATTCAATGTTTAAACTTGTATTGTTACACTTGAGTGATCAGGAGGTGTGCAACGTCTATAGAAGCCGAGGGAATACAACGGCCGCATGCAAACACGTCACAAGAAATTTATTTTTTTCTTCTTTTTTTTTTCTTTTTAATTCAATTGTTCTTTTGTCCCCCTCCTTCCCTCCCCTCACCCATTCAGGTCACTCTGAACCCAAACGAGTTACTGCTCGCGGTCGCAGCGGATCCAAGGATACTGACGGTGGTGAAAGAGCAGACCTGAGGACTCTCGGCGTAGAGCAGAAACCTGGTCCAGTGTCCAGGAGTCTTGGCAATGCAAGAGCCAAACTTGGCGGCTGAGCTTCAGCAGCAGCAGCCAGAAATCACAGTAGACAAACTGGTTTTCAGAAAAAGTCTTGTTGTTTAGAAGGTGTGGGCGTTCCTGCACACCCCGCAGCCAAGAGCAAACTCTTCCCCCGTTGGTGGGTGGACTACATGCAAAGGGCATTCAGTGCCTTCCAGCTGCTTGCCTTTAGGCCCTGTGACAGAGAGGACAACGTTTACACATTAGCATTAAACCTTCTGGTGGGCAAATACAAAAAGAGATCAAGCTACTGTACTCTGGGCAGGTGCAGGGAGCGTAGGACAGGATGTCGAAAATATTTTGTCATCCTAGAGTTATGACAATACACTACCAACATTCAAACAATATGTGGACTGTCCCACCAGGGGAGAGAAAACTTTAGACTTACAGTATGCTAACGTCAAGGATGCATACAGCTCCTCCTCCCTCCCCCCACTTGGTAGGTCAGATCATAACCTGATTCACCTCACCCCCCGCTATGTGCCAATTGTGAGGAGGGAACCTGTGACCACCAGGACTGTCAGGAGGTGGTCAGAGGAGGCCTTAGCAGAACTACAGGGCTGTTTCGAGGTGACCGACTGGGAAACACTCTGTGAGCCTCACGCCGAGGACATCAATGGGCTTACTGAGTGTATCACAGACTACATAACTTTCTGCACCGACTCCATTGTTCCAGCTCAGACTGTTCATTGTTACCCAAATAACAAGCCGTGGGTGACTAAGGACATCAAAGCCCTCCTCAACAACAAGAAGAGGGCTTTCAGAGGGGGCAACAAAGAGGAGGTGAGGAAGATCCAGGTGTTACTAAAGGACAAGATCAGAGAGGCTAAGGACAATTACAGGAGGAAGCTGGAGTGGAAACTCCAGCAGAACAGCATGAGAGAGGTGTGGAGGGGCATGAAGACCATCACTGGATTCAGGCCAACCAACAGCAGGGGAGCTGAGGGAGGTGAGAATAGAGCCGACGAGTTGAATCTGTTTTTCAATAGATTCGACACCACAGTGTCTGCTCCCACCCCCACAACCTCACCTGCAGTCAGCCTGGAATCCAGAGCCACACCACTGTGCCAGCCTCTCTCTTCACATGTTGCCTCCTGTGAGATTCCTGACACCCCTCCCCCACCCATCACCTTCACTCAATACCAGGTTGAGATGCAAATGAGGAGACTTCACTCAGGCAAGTCTGCTGGACCAGACGGAGTGAGTCCCCTTGTCCTCAAGACCTGTGCCCCCCAGCTGTGTGGAGTCTTTCATAAACTGTTTATGCTGAGTCTGAGTCTGCAGAGGGTCCCGGTGATGTGGAAGACATCATGCCTCGTCCCTGTACCAAAGACGCCACGTCCCAGTGGCCCCCAGGATTACAGGCCCGTGGCATTGACCTCCCACATCATGAAGACCCTGGAAAGGCTCATCCTGGACCAGCTGCGACCCATAGTAAGACCACACCTGGATCCCCTTCAGTTCGCTTATCAGCCTCGTCTCGGAACAGAGGACGCCATCATCTACCTGCTCAATCGTGTCTACACCCATCTGGACCAGCCGGCGAGCACTGTGAGGGTCATGTTTTTTGACTTTTCCAGTGCTTTCAACACCATCAGGCCGACCCTCCTGGGTGATAAGTTAGCAGCGATGCAGGTGGATGCTTCTCTGGTGTCCTGGATTGTTGATTACCTGACAGGAAGACCACAATATGTACGTCTCCCACAGTGTGTGTCTGACAAGGTGCTCAGCAACACAGGGGCACCACAGGGGACTGTCCTCTCCCCCTTCCTCTTCACCCTCTACACCACAGACTTCAGCCACTGCACAGAGACCTGCCATCTTCAGAAGTTTTCTGATGACTCTGCGGTGGTTGGATGCATCAGCAGGGATGATGAGACAGAGTACCGGGCTGTGGTCGACTCCTTTGTCACGTGGTGTGAGCAGAATCATCTGCAGCTCAACGTGGCAAAGACCAAGGAACTGATCGTGGACTTCAGGAAGACCAGGAAACACTTGACCCCTGTTTCAATTCAGGGGGTCAGTGTTGACATTGTGGAGGACTATAAATACCTTGGAGTACACATTGACAATAAACTGGACTGGGCTAAAAACACCACAGCACTTTACAGGAAGGGCCAGAGTCGTCTCTATTTTTTGAGGCGACTGAGGTCCTTCAACATCTGCCAGAAAATGCTGAGGATTTTCTATGAGTCTGTTGTGGCCAGTGCGATCCTCTATGCTGTTGCATGCTGGGGGAGCAGGCTGAGGGTCGCAGATGCCAACAGACTTAATAAACTAATCCGTAAGGCCAGCAATGTTGTGGGGATGGAGCTGGACCTCCCTCAAGGTGGTGTCGGAGAGGCGGATGCTGTCCAAGATAAAGACAATGTTGGATAACACCTCCCACCCACTCCATGACATGCTGGTCAGTCACAGGAGCTCGTTCAGTGAGAGACTGAGATTACCGAAAAGCACCACTGAACGACACAGGAAATCATTCCTGCCTGTGGCCATCTCCCTGTACAACGCATCCACTTAACACACTGTTTGCTGCTACAACTACACATGTTTCTTTTCCAACTATTTATTTATGAGTGACTTATGTATGTATGTATGTATGTATGTATATATTGTACTATTCTTAGTTAGTGTATTGTCTGTCTTGTCTTAATGTTGGTTTATAATGGAGCACTGTAACAAAAAATAATTTCCCCCAGGGATCAATAAAGTATTCTGATTCTGATTCTGATTATACAGATGTAAGAACATCATGTTTCTCAAATAGGCCTGTCACAAAACCTTCCTTTGTTCTTTAGCATCTGTAATAACTGCAGATACTGTAGACGACAACAACAACAGCAACAACAGGAATGGGAGATGCAAACACAGGAGCAGCAAAAGGTCAGCTGCGTCTTTCGAGCAGTGTGATCAGGTTACAGCCGATCATTATTCAGAGTAAGAGACGGACACTCTCACTGATCTAAACTCCTCAAAGACAGTGGCTCTGTACACAGTAACCAAGGTGACCAAGTTTCAGTCATTTGTTATTAAGTAGCAACTTCCAGGGTTAAAGATTAAGCCAAGCCGTGGCTACTGCAGTTTCTCAAATGAACACGTGAAGTTGACTCCAAATACAAGTGGAAACACACAGACCTGCATGTTAAGAGAAGTGTGCCACAATAAACAGTTTTTGTTTTTGTTGCCAAGTTCCTCTTTCATGCCATCTGAACAGGAACTGTTTTTGTTTTGTTTTCATAACCCACTCATTAAAATTGTACTAAAGTTATCCCTTAGCACATAGGTATCAAACTCAGGCAGCCTAATTACATTTGGCCCGCGAAGCCATACCAAATTATTATTAGAGCTGGCCTACTGGTATTATACAGCTAATATATATATTGTTTAGTATTAAGCTTTGCTTGTTCCATATTCAGTTTTTCAGCAAAACTTGTTTGAGTCCATAAGAAAAGATTCATTCTTATATCTGGAGGAAGATTTTTTTTACAATAAATATTACCGGTAATGTTAGCCCGCGACCTTGTTCCAGTTTTGAATTTTGGCCCACTGTGTATTTGAGTTTGACACCCCTGCCTTAGGAGGCGGCACGTATACTCTGAGTGACAAGCAGATGCTGAAACAAGTGGATGCTTCACCTTAATAAGCAAACTTGCAAGTGCCTTCACAAACTTCACAGTCTAATGCATAAATGGCTCCAAAAGCTAAGTCTGCAACGGTCAAAATGTCAAATTTGTGGCCAATTGCCGATAACATGATGACAAAATACATAGGAATTGTTAAGCACCTGCAGGACAATGGGGCAGTTCCTCTTTGGGGACGCTGGTCATCCTCTGGAAGTCATCATGGCAGGCATTACAGAAGTGTGTGGTGCCAAAGCAGAAGAAAACAGCCACAGAGCAGCAGTACCGGCATTTATACTCAAGGAAGTCTGTTCCATGCTTGGAGCACATCTGATGAAAGGACACAAAAGATATTAGGGCTGGGCTTATATTTTGCTCTTCAAGGACAGATGAGCACCATTTTTAAGGAAAGGTTTGGCTTTCTTTCTTTATTGTTATTCACTTAACAACATATAGGTCTGTTAGTTCTACAGATGTCATATTATTCATTTAAAGTGCTCCTCGCAGACACAATTCCCACCTGAGCCCTAGACACATCTGAGCATGCTCCACAGATCAGTTCACTGGGGTCGTAGTCGTCTCCCTGTCCTGCCTCTGCATCGCAGCGAGCCTCTCCCCCAAAATATGCCTGGAAAAGAAAAGCGTCATTTATTCTCCATCCTTATAACACAGTTCCACTAAAATATACTGGGTCTTTCATCCAGGTGGTACCTTCTTGCACTTGTAGCAAACATAGTATGCATATCTGTTCATGGCAAAGCCTGCAGGGTCATTGTGAAAGCGTGCCCCTGGTGTGGTTATTGCCTCACTCTTGTGCAGACCCTCGTACTCGAGCCTCATCAGAGCCTTCCTCCTCACATCCTCATAAAGCTCCTTAATGGGATCGAGCAGGTCCTTGATCACAGAGTGATTGATTTTGTTCTGCAAACAACGAGACAAACAGGCCAGCAAGTGTTGGGTTTACTTCACATGCTAAAACGATAATGAACAAAAGCAGTCGCAGTATGGGAGGCAAACGCTTTTTCAACAAAGCACTTAAACTTGAGTCAATCAAAATTTAGGTGTGGTGAAAATAGTCCAGTCCCTTTGTCTTCCCGCAAGTCAGAGAGGGTCAAGTAGCATTTTACCTTGCAAATGGGACATAACATGAACCCGAATGTGATCCGAGGCCCCAGCCAGCGATTTTCAAGAACACGCCGAGTGCACTGAAGGTGGAACACGTGAGTGCAGTCCAGCTGGAAACGGATCAAAAAGTTAAACATTAAACAGGAGGACAAATTTAAATCCCGATGTGATGCTTTTAACGAACAAAGAGCTACCTGTATAGCAGGAGCAGCAGACAGGGCTTCAGTGAAGCAGATCATACACATGTCATCCGCATCCTGTTTCAGGCAGCCCGTGTTCTTGTCACAGCCGTGCAGACATGGCAGGCAGCTGTCCTCGTTTTTGACTCCTCCACAAGGGTGTCCGCAGGGATGAGTCTTACTGCACGCCAGTTTAGCGTACTCCTGAGTGGCCACAGGAAAGAGTTGGTTAGTGTTAGGAAGTACAGCACAAAATATCTAAAATTCAGCCTGGGCTAAGCTTAGCTGATTTATTTCCACGATTTTTCTATTTATTTGTAACATAAATAGAAAACACACAAAATTACACTAAAACTAGGGTGAAGGGATTTTTCAAGGCTCATTTCTCATCTTAAAATTTTAAAAAGGAAATCAGCTCTGAAGCTTAAATGTTTTGTTTGGTTGTCAGCAAGTTTCTGCAAAAACTACAAAGTTAAATTTGATGAAACTTTGCTGTTTGCCTGTTCTCAACTTTTCCCGCAGAGTTCAACATCACCTCCAAAGTGTGCATCAGCTCTCTCAGACTCCTCACCCAGTATTTGTTCGGCTCACTCCAGATAAGGCTTTTAGACACAACTGAGAACCCTTTAGGTGCAGCTCAGGTTTATGACATTGAAAATATTCTATAACAATTTTTTATTGAAACTAAACCAGGTGCTCACAGTTTTAATAAACCCCTCAGTCCATCTGCATAGACTACAAGCACAGACACTGAGATTTCATGCCATAGATCAAGCGTGGTACCTGGCAGTCTGGATCTGAGCAGACGCTACCCACTGCAGACAGCTCAGTCCCATTTCTCGTGCCACAGAACCTGCAGGCATCTGAGCTGCTGGACGTTGGTTTACCTACAAAATTATTAGGCTTGGTCAAAATAGGAATAGATGAAAGCCCTGAAAATGCAGCTTCAGTAGAAGTCATTTTATCAGCTTACTGATATGGCCATATGTATGCAATGTTACCCAACAAAGCCCATTTTAGTGTTACCTGTGTGCTCTCTGAACTCCACCATGGCCTTCATAGTCTTTGAGTCAGCCAGAGCCATGAGCCAGAACAGCTTGGTCCTCCCACAGCCTTCATGAAGATCCACCTTTATGGCCTCCTCTTCCTCTTTAAACACCTAAAACACATTAAAAATGATTGTACACTGCAGGAAAAATTATGTCCAGTGCCTCAACTGCTTGTGAAATATTGAGTAATAAATTATACTTAATAATTATACTTAAAGCTCCCCACCTGAGTGGCTACTTAATATCGTTTAATTTGTTTTTATTTGTCTCTAGTAATAAATTAAACCTCACCTGTCTCTGGTGAGAGCGTGTGCGTCTGTGCAGGTGGAGGAAGCGGTCACAGTCAGTGCAAAGGTTCCCACATATGTTACACAGGATGATGGCTGCTGTCTCACCATCATCATGGTTGTCACACATGGGCTGCAGACACAAGACGAGTAAATGAATAATTACCCTTTTGATGATCTGTCTTTAATAATTTGCCATACAGTGTAGCTTTAAGCTTTTTCTCACCATCTGCTTCTGCTGGCCATCTTTGCCCATCCAGCGACCAGAGGACAGTCTGTCTACATGATCTTGGTCCAGCACACACAGTGATGCCAAGGCCAGCCAGAGCTAGGTAACAGCAAAGGAACGTGATATATAATAAATACACAATATTTTTAAGGTTATGTAATTGCGTATGACAAATTTTTCATACCCTTGTGGTTGCAATACAGCGTACAGGAGACCTATGCTCCTCCTCCATTTTGGTCAGTGCTATGATGGTCTCGGCTATTGCATTTTTGGTAACTCTGGACCAAGCGTCTGAAAGGTGCCCCTAATAAAGAGGTAATGTAGAGGTCATTTTACCACATAAGAAATTTAACACAGCGTGAAACAAGAGATGGATTAAAAAGTCAGCAAAAACTTACAGCTGCCATGTCTTTAACCAGCTTTATGATGATCTCCGCAATCTGTGGAGGAGTGGAGCCTTTCATCCACCAGTGGCTCTCCCCTCTGCGGATATAGCTGAGCATAACAGGAGGGGGCGACATGCTTAAGAATATAACACAGCTGTCATTTTTCAGGAACTACACCTCAGGAAATCTCAAGCATCCCAAATTTTAAAAAAAGACAGAGCCTTACCTGGAGTTAAAGATCATTGGAAGCGTGACTGTGGTGACCCCTTTTCCTGCTGTCATTCCGGCTGCACCAGAGATTGTGGTGCCTTTGGCTTTCAGCTGCACAGTGAGGGCTTTTGCGATACAGCCCAGGAACATGTCCAAGATGCCGAGCTTGTTCCAGTCACCTTTCTCTGTGGAGTGAATGATGTCACTGATGTCTGCCGGTGGCAGAGCCTTCACCCCAATGATGCTAGCAAGACGCACAGGCGTCACCTCCGGCAGGACACGTCTAAGCAGTGAAGTCACCTGAGAAGTAGCCAATCAGATGGTAAGCAAGATTATACTTTCAACAGGCTCACAAGGTATTTACATAAATATCTGTAAAACACAAATATCTTAAAACCTTTTATGGAAAAAGTGACTCTACACCAAAATTTACAGTCATTTAAGGACAGAATTTATAGACGTCTTTGTTCTAGTTGGATCTTCTTCTGATTTCTTCACCACACCGTTGCCAACAGTGAGCGATTAAGTCAACTGAAAATCTTTTTTATCGTCAACATTTAACACAAAAATTAAACCACAGTAGTTTGTTTAAAGTTTTTTCTTTTTGTAAACCCTAAAAGCACTCATAAGGAATAACTAGATGGGTCCCAATATTGTCTGTAAATGGTTCAACAGTGATGAACAATCACACTGCCAAATCATGTAATTCCACTGAGTGCCAGAAGGTGGCAGCAAAACAACAGGAACTGTCCAAGCTGCCAAACTTAAAACTAACTACACTAAGCAGCTTTCAAAATACTCAGAATGTAATGAGGAAGGAAGTGTAATCAATACACAATCGATGCTGATGTAAATATGTTTACAAGAAAGCCGCACAAGTTTCCTCTGATCATTAAACTGAAAGGTTTTTCTTGTTTTGTTTACATCCTCTCCCACCTGTCTCTGTACTCTTGGAGAAGCCGTGTGCAGCAGAGAAAACAGGTCCTGCATGAGCGTGAGCTGCTGGGCCAGGTACTGGCGGCCGACGTTGGAGCCGCTCAGAGCCAGGACCATGGACAGGAGCTCAAAGCAGTAGGCGTCAGAGGAGGCGTCATCGTCGCTGGGCTGAGAGTTGGCGTTCTCTTTGCTGGAGATGGCGTGTTCCCACTCCTCTCTCACACGCGTTGCCTCCATGCGGATGGCTTGAACGATGTGTGCACAAACCTGAAAATGTCACACCACTGAGGTTAGCTGACGGAAGTAATATTTCCACGAAATGACAACGGAATTTCACTGTTTAACGGTTTAAAGTGAAATTGCTATTGACCTGTTTCTGCAGGTTGGTCAGTTTGCTCCTGCTAAAAATGATTCCCACCATGTGCTCCTTGAGGTCAGCGTCAGAGGGTGCCTGTTCACAGAAATGCAAGATGAGCACGTATAAAACATCAGGTTTGAGGTCACTAAACAAACAGTTAAATAACTAAAGTGCTGACCTTGTCTTCTCCCTCGGGAGATGAAAGCAGGTTTTTCTCCTCCTGCTCTGGAGTTGGCTCTGCATCTCCACAGATTAGTTTTCCAAACACCTACATTTACAAACAAAGTTTAAGAAAGAGAAACGCTTACAAGAGTTTAGAGCTAATTGCAGGTATGTGGAAAAGGCAGATGAGCAGACCTGTGAGGTAATTAAGCGGAAAACTCTGAGAGTCTCAGCTTCACAGTTCTTCTGCTGGGCCATGCTGGCTGAGATTTGTCCGGGTATCTTGATGGCTTCGCCGTCTTTCCAACCGAGGACCTTCACCTGACGTACTCTCAGGGTGTTTTCAGGACCTTTCAATTCCACCTTGATCACATGATGATCCCCTCCAGGAAGCTCACTCGTCACCCAGCCCATGTGACGCGAGTCGAGGTCAGCCTGTGACAGAATCGCAGAAAGGTAGAGAACTGCCATGTTATTTGATGGTTTGTTTCCTACTCCTTATTTCAAAAGGAGAATAATTTAGACGTAAACTGTATATGCAGCCCAGAAAACAAGAGCCATTCACTGTGAAGCAAGTTAAATTATAGATACCTGCTTGATTCTGCAGAGGTCTTCTATTGCTTTTCCACACAGGAATGTCACAGAAGTAACTTTGTTCTGTAAATATAAGGGGAAAAAAGAATTTTACTCAAATCCATCAGGAAATTGTTGCAGAAGCAAGGTTTTAACCACAACGCTTGTTGTGCCGTTGCCTGCTTACCCCAATGTCCCTGGAGTTGTCCACATGAACAGACACCTTAACAGCGTTTATGCCTTTCACACAGCTGATGGTGATGCTCTTGGTTTTGTTTTTGTCTTCATCTCCAGACTCCCAGAAGGTCTCGGTGGAGCCGTCTGTTAGGCTGCCGATCATGGCAGGGCGACTGGATGTCTTGATGTCTACGACACTGGTCAGGTCCTTCAAACAGGTGACCAGGCAGAGATCCTGTACGAGGTACAAACATATTTATCAAGTTAAATCATGACAGATGAGTAAGCTCAGGTGCTGGCTGCTAAATACGCTGTTAACTTTCTTGCCTGGCTCATTGCTTCATATCCGGACTGCACGCTGATGTTGAAGCTTTCCTCACTGTCTCCATCATCTGACTTGGATAGGATATTGTTGATGTGATGGAAAACATTGCTCTGGTGGAGGAACTGGTGGTCGGACTGCTTGAACTTGAGACTCCAGCACCTTAAACAAAGAGTCACAATCATTTATATTACCACAGAAGCTCAGAGCTGCTAAAATTACAAAAGGAGGCACAAAATGGTAAATGGCCTGCATTTGTATAGCGCTTTTCTAGTCCCTAAGGACCCCAAAGCGCTTTACACTACATTCAGTCATTCACCCATTCACACACACATTCACACACTGGCGATGGCAAGCTACATTGTAGCCACAGCTGCCCTGGGGCGCACTGACAGAGGCGAGGCTGCCGGACACTGGCGCCACCGGGCCCTCTGACCACCACCAGTAGGCAAACACGGGGTTAGTATCTTGCCCAAGGATATTTGGCATGCAGCGAGGAGGCAGCCTGGGATCGAACCACCGACCTTCTGATTAGTGGCTGACCTGCTCTGCCACCTGAGCTACAGCCACCCCAAAAGAGAAACTGTACCTGAGTGCCATCTGCTGTAGTGAGCTGCCACTGGGAAGTGACATCATGAGGTCAGAGATGGTCTGAAGGAGGCGGTGGAAGGTGTGGGGCAGAGGATGAGCTGCTTCCCCAGCAATAACAATGTCAGACAGAGGGTGTTCGCAAACGCCAAGGTCTCGCTCCTGTGCAGAGTCGATGTTCATAATTAGAAAGTACAGTAAAGCCACCTTCTTATCACCCTCCGTAACTTTAAACAACTCATTACCTGTTCTAAATTTTCTTTGTTCCCCTTATTCTCATCGTCTTCCTCATCCTCAGGTTCAAATGGCGATGGCGTGAGCGATGCTACAAAATGCCAGAGAATATCATGCAGAGAGGTGGTCTGGATCACATTGCACAGAAGCCAGTTGAATGCCTGACAGGGAAATAAAAAAAAAAAATGTATTAGTCTTATTATAATATAGAAATGGGTGTAATATTAAAATATTTGCCTACGAACCCAAGATATTGTAATTAAAACAATAATTAAGGCAAGACTGAGTTGTGTTATTCGGACAACTTTACCTCCATGGCAAACACCCTGCAGGCAGATTTCCTCAGTGCATGCTTCATGGCCACCTCTAGGCCCTCCAGGTCATGGTGCTGGATAACAAAAGCCAGGACGGGCCACTGGAAGTTCCTCTCACCCTTACTGAGGGAGCCATGGGCTGAGATCAGCCGGGATAGCTCAGGGGATGGGTGACGTAACAGGGAAGAGCCAACTTCTGTACAGAAGACAAAGTAGTTTATTTATACACACGGTGCTGTAACTCACTCTGGAAGAACCAATAAGCACTTTTTGAAATGACAAGACGCGATTACCTGCATCACCGCTATGGACCCTGCGTCTGGGCACAGCTTTGACCCGTGCTGGAGAGGGCGAATGTTGCTTGTCATATTCTGATGCGACAACTGAGTAAGACCTCTGAAACACCGTCCGCTTAGCCGTGTCACTGTCTGTGATTGGACTGGTCTCGAGACTAAAAGACACAAACAAACAAATGCTGGTTACCCCTTAAATATTTTTAAGGACATTCAAGTACTTTAAACACAATATCGAAGTGTTGGCTGACAGAACAGTACATGGACATGTTCAGCAGCTGCTGCAGCTGTGGGAGGAAGGGACGCATGAATGTATAGATGTTAACAATAAAAAAAACAAAAACCTTTACACAAACACAAAGCCTTCTTTGTACAATTTAAGATGTGGTTTGCGATGACAGAGGCGGACGTTTTTAATTAAGTGCGCTGGCTGTCAGAATGTGCAGGGGAGAGACAAGCTGGGAACAACTTGTGCAAACAGTGCCTATTGGTACAATTGCATCATCTGTTGGTCAGTTATGAATAACAACGTGGAAACAAATAACCTAACATATAAACCAAAAAAAAGGAAAAAAATCTCTGTAATAAGAAATCAGAGCTGCAATTAACTCTTCTTTTAAATAAAAGAAGTAAAATTGAATTCATTGTCAATTACCTGGGTGGCATTGATTTCATGTTGCTCTCTGGTTCCTCAAACACATTGGGGCAGGCGTCAGGGGTGACTGAAATATAGGGCGCGGGAACAGATGTTGAGCGTAGATACCTCATCTCATCTTGGAAGAGGTTATCATCTTGGTAGGCTCCAAAGTTCTCAGTGTGTTGTCTAAAGGAAGAGTAAGAGACTCAAATCTTTATCAAAACACGTCACTGTAAGGTTTTCTTTTCTATGTCTGAGCTTGTAATTACCTAGCTAGTGTCTGTAGGTAGAGGCAGCCCATTTTATTGGGGAGTTCTTCTGAGACACCCTCCTTCAGGCTGGGGAGGAGGTGGGAATGAAGAGGCCGAGGAGGGTGGTGGCACAGCATGCTCGGTTCAGCTGCACTGCTGAGGGACAGTAGGAACAATGCGTTGGCCCGAATCACCTGGTGGGCCTCCATAGTGGGCAGCGCCCTTGGAGTCTTCACCTGCAGAGGTTTCTTCCTCGACTGCTTCACCTGGAAAACAAAGGAAAACACTGGAGTTTATTTCATGGAAGTCAGTATGATGTCAGAAGCTGATTCAAGGAGGAAGATTTAAAAACAGTACCTTCTCCCGGGCAGCAGTCTGTTTCTCTCTGAGGTATTTCTCCCGACAGCGATCACACACCAGGTACCAGGTGCTGCCTCCTATGCCGCCGTCTCCACAGTTTCCAGCCCAACCACCACAGAAGTGGCCAATACTGTTGTAGCCCTGACCCCCTGCATACCGGCCACAGCCTGCCATAATAACACAAAGGAGGGACGTTAAGAAACAGAAAAGACTTACAATTTAAAGTGTGTTACAAGATACCACTGACTGTACCTGGATGAGCCTGCCTCATATGGTACGTGACAGGGTAAGGGTGCGATTCTCCACACAGCTCACAGATGGTGTCTTTCTCTGGTCCACCCATTGCAAGTTGGGCCATCTCTCCAAACAGATTCCCTCTTGGACGCACCTCTGCCTTTTCCCTTTTCTTTTTCTCCTTCTTTGCCTTTTTACTGTCTTTCTCATGCTCTTTCTTTTTTAAGATGGCACTGGATCCCGGACTGGGGAAGATCATGTTCTGAGTTGCTGCCTTGATGGTGGCCATAGAAATGTCCTCCCAGAATGCAACCAAATGCTGCAGTGTTAATGGTAAGATTGATTTTGCCCTCATAGAGGGATGGGAAGTCATTTCATAGGAAATGGACTCTCCTTTTCCATCCTCACACTTCTCTGGCAGCGGAGGTTCCTTCAACATAGACAGCACTTTGTTTTTGTTGATGCTGCCCATTTTGGAGATGTCTGGGCCATGTGGAGCAATATTAAACATGTTAAGTGCAGAGGAAATCTCCAAGGAGTGGCGATTCTTTAATTTGCTCTCCTTCTCCTCAGCGCCCTGTCCTCCCAGGGAGCTGCGAATGGGGGCGTGCTCTTTGGTTAAGTCTGGGTTGAACTTGAGGAAGGAGGAGCAGGCCATGGCATCATGGACAATGCCTTCATGCCACAGGAACGCTGCAAAGACTGCGCGTGCACATTCAGCCACCGAGGGAGACATGGCCTGTTTGGCAGGTTCTGTGATCCTAGTTGTGCTCTCTCCTTTAAACAGAGGCCCGGATTTGTCCTTTTTAGAACGCGTGTGTCGACTGGAGGTTTTGCGGCTGACTTTGGGTGAAGAGCGGCTCTTTAGTTCCTCTTCGACAGGGGCTTTGCCGATGCTGAAGTGCACCTTACACGAGCCTTCTTCAGCATTACGGAGCTCCACATTCTCATCATTGACATCCTCATTGGAGAGGAGCGCGCTAGAGGTGCAGACCTCCACGACTTCACTGTGCAAGTTCTCTTGGGTAACATGTGGTGAGGGAACACGGTTCTCTGCATTGCCGGTCATCCCTTTATTTGGGTCTTTAGGAGACAGTTTAGGTTTGGGGGAGGTAGATCTGCCCCTAAGTGGCTCTGTAAGGGGAATCTTCTTCTTTCTCAGTGTGTCTGGGTCCAGAGTATAAGAGTCTGATTTGGATCTCTCTCTTGGAGGATCGAGCTGGGCTTTGGACGAAGGGCTAACTTTAGGTGGGAGATTCTTGTCATGGTGGGGTGAAGAAGAGTGCTGGGAAGAGTTGCTGGAGGGGCTAGACCTGCCTGACGTGGATATACTTTTTTGTTTGGGAGAGGAAGAGCGAGAGCCAGGATTCGGAGACTCAGACCGGTTTCCTGAAGTTCTACCATCTGCCTTTAGAGCCTGCAGTGTGTTGTGATTGGGCGAGTGGGAGCGGCTGTGCGAGTCAGACCTCAGTTTGGCCGTGTCGGACCGCAGTATAAGGGCCTCGCTAGCTGTCATTCCACCCTCACTTGTTTTGACCCTGCTCTGCTCAGAGGAGCGACTTCCGCGGCTCTCCTGTTTGGCTGAGCGATTCTCCTGACGGTGTTTGGAGGCTGGGGACATCGGCCGTGCACCAGGCATGAGGTTCCCTCGCTCACCTAAACATTAACAGGTGAAACTCAGTTACACCACAAAAAAGGTATCAGTAAGAGTGAAAAACAAAAACGTAATAAGAAAAACAAAGAAAGGTATAGAAAAACTGAATGAAGAGTAAAAGAGAGCTAATGTCAGGAATGTGAAAGAAGTTATGTCTTTTAATGTAAATGGCAGTGAAACATTTTATTAAAACAAACTAGTGACTTATGTGACCATCTAGATCAGGGCTGTCAAACTCATGTCATGGGCCCATGCAGCCCACGTTGATCTTAAACGGGCTGGACCATTTCTGGCAGTGTCAGTGTAACTACACATTTAAAATGCCTGAGATATCTTAATATATACGAAAAGGTGCAATTTTCAAACATGTCTCGGTTTTTCTAAATGAGAATAGATTTTGTTCATTTTCTTTAACACTAATTAAAAAAAAATTAAATCTACTTACTGTGCACCCATTGTAAAAACTGAATTTAAAAAAAAGTATCCATTACTTAATTACTGTGGCGTAGTATAAACAGCAACAGGTGAATCAATGATTTATCAGTAGGATAACATTGTCCAAAGCCATGCACTGACCCTGATTGCCGTCTTTCCGAGCCAGTTCTGGCCCTAATGTTTGACACCTCTGATCCAGATGTTTTGCAAATGAGACTGTTACTGGATAATGGAAGCACTGATGAAAGATGAATCTCAGCCCAGTTCAGGGACCACTCCTGATAATACTAGAAATAGCCTTGGTATTGACCAGAAACCAAGTAATTATGTACCAACTACAAATATCCAAAAAATGTCTATTCAATGAACAGCTTGAAAATTCCTTTTTTCTAACCGACTTTAAAATCATGTGCAACACTGAATAAGTCTTAAATGCAGTTTTTCCTCAATTTTCTTCCCATTAGACCATAATTTAAAGCTTTGCACTAACATAATCCCCCCCCAAAAAGTTGAGCACAAAGCCCTCGATTCACCACAGAGCAGACTTGAGTTCCTACCAACCATCTGTTCAGTCTGAGGGGAGGCATGATGCATGATGTGATTACCCACCCTTTTGCCTCAGAGCGAGAGATGAGAGAGCAGTACCATGCCCAGCCACGGACACATTGCTTTTGTGCACACGTTCGCGAGAAGCAAGGCTGCATGATGAACCATCTACAGCGGAAAACAGTGGAGCAGGTAAACAAACAAGACATGGAATGCAAGGAGGCCACCGCAGAGAAAAAGAAAGAAGGCATAGAGGCAATGGAGTCAAGGAGGTGGAGTAGAAAGTGGCAAAAGGACAACATGTTACAGTGATGAGGGGATCAACAGACAAACTGACTGGCGTGTAGAAACACTTATAGAAGAATAACAGAAAAACAAAGAACCCTGTAAATGTCATGGACAAAGTTGTGCACATGTTTTAGTTAATTTGTGAAATCCTCTCCTCTTTTGGGGCCAACAATACAACCTTTGGTAGGAGGCTTTATACTTGGTTATAAAGCAGGTAGTTTTGTTTTTGTTTTGTTTTTTTTTTTGGGGGGGGGGGGGGGGGGGGGGGGGTTATATTGATTTTATTTAAAACTGTATTTCCTGGAAAGGCACTGATTGTGAAGATTGGACTGCCCTACGAAAAAGCAAGATTAATAGATTAGTGAGCTATGTCAAGCTCAAAACTGGAGTTTTCAGTATCATGAAAGTGATCCACTTTTTACCTGGCTAAATCACCATGGTAACTTATGCTGAACCTAACCTGGTCCAGACCAGATTATGTTCAGTTTCAAATAAAGTTTGGAAATCAACTGAAAGTGCCATGTTTTAACCAGTTCTTTCATTTTCAGCATGTTTTAAAGTACAAGATTCTCTACTTGGCAAATGCAACTTGTTAGCCTACACCTTATCATCATGAATGAAGCCCAGCCATAAAGTTACAGCACTGTGCAATGCACTGTCTTTGGAAGGTACATGCATTTCCCAAGAGGAAATATTCTTATACAAAACATCCCTTTTTATGTGAAGACGGAACATGAAGCAGAAAATCCAGCATAACAGACGCGTGATAACCATGGTCATGAAACTCATCTCCGACTGGGGTTTTAGGTTTCGTCAAGCCAGCTCACGCAAAGAAAGCTTGACTTTGTTGAACTTCCTTCATAGTACATCCATCTGAGTTGATACAGTGTTTTCAGTAATGTTATTTATTTAGTTTCATTTAGAAAAGGTGGCCACTATAAAATTATTGAAGGTTGGAAGTAGAGCTGGGCGATATGAGATTTTTTCATATCACGATATGTTTTTTTCATTTCAGGCGATAACGATATCTATCACGATATAAGCCAAATAACTATATTTGTAAGATTTAAATGTGCCGTTGCTCACAAGTAAAATGTGAAATAATCAGCAGCTTGTTTTTATTTAAATATTTATTTCCCATAATAAGTTCAACAGGGTAGATGTACTTAAGGAACATGAGACTTTTTCAGATAAATAAAGGCAAATATTGCAAACTACACAAAAGGCAGCCGCTAAAGCGTTTAAGTTTCAAAATAGGACAAACGAAACAGACTACTAAATTGTCAATTCCACTTAGAAACAAAATATTAATTCTAAAAATAAATCTTAGTTTGTTTTACAGAAGAACAGACAAAACTGACTAACTTTTGTCAATATCAAATAAACTGAGAACTAAAAGGAAATTCTCAATCTCTCCTTGTTGTATAGCTGAGCTTTTCAAACAGTTTTAACAGTTACTTTAGTCTGACAAAAGCCGAATGACGAATTAGCGCTTCCAGTCAGAGACTGAGGCTACGTCCACACGTACACGGGTATTTTTGAAAACGGAGATTTTCCGTTTTCGTTTTAAAAAATAATCCCGTCCACACATAAAGGCAGAAATGAAGGAAAACGCTGCTATGAACATGCCAAAGCAGCAGGTGGCGCTAGATTCCTAACCGTGCCTAAATGTTGGCCAATCAGAAGTCTAGAAGCCTCGGTGGGAAAAAGTAAACAAAGCTGGGGCATAGAAGCAGAACCGAGTCGTATGTGTGGACGGACAGTAACTGTGTGTATATGTAAGCATTTAAACACTGCAGAGAGTAGAATTAACAGTATTGTAGAAATTCATTTCACCGAAACAATAACGTGGCGCAGTGTGACGCATGCACCAGTTTATTGTATTTCCAGACTTGCTTTCGGCACAATTTACAGTGCACGCTACTCTGTTTTTTGTCAGACTTGAAATAGCCGAAATACCTTCACACTACGGAACTTCTATGGCTCTTCCGTTCGACAATCTCTCCGGCATTGGAACCATCATCTGTTTTCTCTTCGGTCACGCTCGGTTGATTTTTCTAGTCGGCACACTCATTTCCTCCATTACGCGCTGGCTCCATTACCCGCTGGCTCCATTACCCGCTGGCTCCATTACCCGCTGGCTGCTTCCCAAACAAACACACGTGCGGCTTGGCACTTGTGCTGTACGTAACAAGTCACGCGACGTGACGCTGCGGCTGTGATTGGTTCGGCTCTGCGCTACTTAATTTGGATTGGCTGACCTTTTTTTTTTTTTTTTTTTTTTGAGGACAAGAGCGGCGAGGTCTATCGCGATAGCTTAATTTCTCTATCGAGTAAAAGTTATATCGCGATACATATCGTTATCGTTCTATCGCCCAGCTCTAGTTGGAAGACTGCTAGTATACTAAAACAAGAACATAAATTAAGAAGTTGAGCATTAAAAGAACAAAAACAAAAACATTTCCCTGCTCTCCATGACATCTTCAGGGCTCCGTAACAAATAGATAACAGATTAAAAAAAACAAAAAAAAACACAAAACAAACAACAACAACAAGTACACAGGACGCAGTAGAGCAGAGGAAAAGACCAACAGGGAGAAAGGGTGCTACACAGGCAGAAAATATTAGAGACAAGTGAACTGATTTTGGATGGTGTTACAAGACAGTGTCTTTTGAATTGCAGGGCTTTTAAAATTTTGAATTATCCACTTCAAGCGCAAACTTGGTATACGTAGAATATCATTACTTAATAGCTGATTTTTATTTTATTTTTTTTTTGTTTAAGCCGTTCATTGTTTAAAACAAACAAACAAAATCCCCCCCCCCAAACCTAATAATTGCTATAAACAAACAAGTGTTCAGACTTCTGTTTGCATTTTCTGTCACAGCCTGGGCTGTTTGAGGTGAAAGTGAAACAAGCTGTTACTAAAGGATGGAAGATGCAGATTTCATTTCAAAGCAGCAATGAAGCAGATGAAGAACAGGGTAAAAGGCACGCTAAACAAGAGAGCAAGCACAGCAAGCAGAAAATTAAGCAACTTGGCCAATTACTTGAGCGCATGGCAAAAATATCCCGTTGACTTGGATATAGAGTCTATTAATGTTTGAAATCTTGCTTAGAAAACAAGTGAAAGTACCAACTCATGGATTATTTAAAGGTCATGTCACCTGTTTTTTATAAGAAACAAGATTTAAGCATGGAATAGACTTGTCGGCTTGTTAAGGATATTTCTGCACCGTACAACACAACTGTGCCGATATGTGTCACATATCATCCTGTTCTCCCCCAAAAGTACAGATAAATTAAAAACAGATTACAATTCCATGAAACGAAAAGTTGGGAGGAAAAGGATCAAAATCTGTGCTAGCAAGCGCTGTCAGAAAGCTGGACAGACTTACTCAGAAGCTGTGGTTGTGGCTGAGACAGTTGGGAGGGGGATTGTCCAAACACAAATGGGCTGTGGACAAGGGAGGAAGAGGAGGGAGGTTGGGCAGCTTGCTCAAATATGGAGGAGGAGGGAGCTGCTGAGAGGAAGGGCCCAGACTGAATGGAATTCAGTATGGCACTCAACCGGTCACCTGCAAACATGGAGACAGAGGAAGGGGACAAACTAAAGCTTTTACTATGGTTTAAGGATTCTAAATGGGGGATGTAGGTCAGTCACCTATTTTTCTTATCAATCATTTCAATCATCAGCCAGGAGGAGGAGGAGCTATTATGGGCATCCGGAGTCCCAGCAGTCGTGTTCATAGATGGAATTGGGAAACTAGCATGAAGCCTAAGTGGGCTTAATACTATTCTGGATGAACTGAGCACAAAAATTTCTAGTATGGTCCTAGGTTTAAAAAAAATAAATCAAAAAAGACAAGCCAAGAAGTATATAAGGAAGAAACTACAACTCCCAACAAGTTTTTTATTGAAGGGGGAAAAAAATCAAATTGGTTACTTTAAAAATCTGCCCAGTACAGGGTATGTTCTACCAGATAACTCCAGCAACTACAGATGGTTTATTCCTATTAGCAACAACAAATTGTACTTTTTTCACCACAGCACAGCAGCACTTCCTCCCTTTTCCTAACAGTTTATGGAAAATGTATATTGTTCTTTTTATTTTAGGGCTCAGTCTTACAAAAAACCTGCATGTCCTCACAAGAAGTTCCAAGATCATCATCTTGGGAAAATCTCACTGGATAGCTTCTCCTTAGTGAAAGGTTTCACTGCGCACCAAGCTGCAAAACTTGGTCGATACATATTCCCAGAGGTTTTTTTGTAAATGTCTATAAAATACATTGTAAAGTGAGGGATGATAACCATCAGCACACCATTTCTTTTTTTAAGGTTTCTCTGTCCTGCACACTCAGAGCCCACTCACAATGCTGCCTCACAGCATGAAAACTCAAACCCAGAGGTGGTTAGTGATTCAGACTTTCCATTAGATGGCTCAGTGGGGGCTTTCAACTCATGAACGAGTTGTAAAATCGAGGTGGACATGCTTGTATTAGTTGAGTATTTATTCTAGACGTGCATTTCCACGCACATTTTCTATGTTTCAGTAAATATTTTCAGCGCCACTTTATTATTTTTATAATCTGTATTGATTTACAGATTTAACACCGCTTCTACAGGTTGGTTGACTATGTACCTTGTGTAAATGGGAAGGATTTTTCAGGTCAAGGTAAATACAAACATTCACGACAAACTACCATTGATTACCCAAGCCCCTGTTAAAAGGATGCAACTACATCCATTTCTCCACATTACAACCAGTCTTAACTTCATCCAAGTATAACGGTAATCCATAGGCACTCCTTGCCAACAGACATTTAGAGAAGAAAGCTTGACAATGTGTTTACAATCTGCATAGCAAAGGTATTATGCAGGAGCATTAGAGTTGCAGATTTATTGCATCTGACATCTAGACAAGTAAAACAACCTTCAACTTCAATCATTGTGCATAACATAACCAGAGTTCCATGATTAGCATGACTAAGAATCCTAACGGGGCAACCTCCTTTTTGTGAAAGAGCAAAGCCATTTGAAAAAAAAAACAAAAACCCTGCTACTTTGGTAGCAGAAACACTGACTTTAATTAGGTGATGTTTGCAGTATTTGGCAATATATTGTAGAAAACATTGCAAACAAACATTGAAAACAAAGCCCCTAGTAGCCCAAATGACCAGGGGCACACTGACTGGCCCATGCAAGCAAATTTATGCCTGACAATGCAGAAATATCAGGCATGAAATAACAAAAGGTAGACACAATAAAAAGCATGCACAACAAAAAGAGATGAAAGATGGCGCCCGTGATTTGAAAAGACCGACCGACTCCAACTGCATCACTGAAACTAAGGTCTGATACTAGTATACACTGTGACTGCAAATTTCGGCTTTTTTTGACGTTATAAACAAATTAAATTTGATAAAGCAACATATCTGCATAGCAAAAATGAATTAAATTGTTTCATTTTTATACGCAAAGAGTGGCGTTTGGTGAGTAATGGTTTATTTGAAAGGATTTTAGTGAGAAGAGCAACTAAAAGTCCTGATGCCTTTGTTACAATAAAGTACAAGATAAACAAGAAAAGGAAGCAAAGAGAATTTATATCTTGGAAAGGTGATCTGCACATGATGCATTTTTGTAAAGTTAACTCTACTCCAAGCTGACCTTACCTTTGTTGTTGGAGATGCCATAGTCAAAGCCCTGTGCTCCATTTGAAGTTGAGGCTCTATTGAAGGCCTGCACAGAGAAAGGGCTGGGTGGCGGGGTCTGGTTCCCATGCTCAAGCAATGCTTGCTCTGAAAAAGTCAATTTAATAACATTGTTTCATCATAATCTGGCATTAGGAGGGCTTAAATCTGGGTTAGAAACCGTTTAATCAGCCACGCCACCTACCATCATCGTGGCGAAGGTATTGGTTTCCACCACGGTCTCTGGCCAGTGACCAGGCCTCTCCTTCATCACTCTCACAGAACTCCACTACACTGTTCTTATCCAGCTGTACCCAGGTTCCCTCTGAGTTGACCACCTGATACATAAGCAACACTATTTATCCATGCTCATACATACACACACGCACAAACAGCACATGTGAATCCACTTTCAAAATCAGCTACAGTCAATTTTCTTATTCACCCACCCTACATCCACCGTATCCACCACATACAAAAGGTTCTACGCAAGATCACTGACATGCAAGTATTCATCCCATCTGATTGACACATACAGAATATAGAGCAGCAGATCACAATAAATTAATTTGGTGTATTAGCAGACACAGCTAGACAAAACTGATGAGCTGAAATTAAAAAAATAAATAAATAAATAAAAACAAAACTTACTCTAAGGGCTAGTTTATTGAAAGGTAAATGCATGAAGCTGTGTTTTCTCAACTCCCTGAAATATTATCATTTTGGAAATTCAAAAAACAAATCAGAAAACACAAACAGATGAAAGTATTAGTATGTGCAGGCAGCATCTCCCAGATCCACACACACTAGTAGAGGCGCAGGAAACTACTGAACAGCATGACACACCACCACCGCAGCCAATGACAGGTCATAACCAAAAGAGGAGAGGCTCCACATCGCCAGGCAAGAAATAACTTAGGTTCTTATATTGACAAAAATCATTACAAGAGCAGGAAAGGTACAGTCAAGGCACAGAAAGGCTCCAGCATTTTGTGATTAGGCTTCCACTGAGAGACCTCAAGCCAGCTGAATGTGACACCCTGAAACTGCAGTGGATTCATAGACAAACTGGAATTAGTCAATCAAGCAGAAAATTGTTGCTGCCACAGCAATGGGTAGAAAGATAGAGAACACACACACACCCAGAAGCAGCTCATGTATTCCCCTTTGAAAGAGAGATTACATTTGAAGGCCAAAATCTACTAAAAATCAGTATAGCTTGATCCAAGCAGTCTGAATAATTGAGCTCCAGCCACAGAAAACACATTTGATTATTTGGGGTGAGTGCGTACCTCGCCTATGGCCTTGACCTTGTTGCCAAGAACTAACATTCCAATGGGGATACCCCTAAGGTTTGGGCAGCTTCTGATGTTGTGACCAGAGGGGCCGGTCTTCACTACCTTATAAAGCCCCGGACCGCCGCCCTGCCCTGCTCTGTTCTGCACCCGAATGGGGGCCTCGTGGGAAGGGCAGCTGCTCACCTCCTTTATGTTCTCCTCCAACTGGCCCCTGACCTCCTGCAAGAGTTAAGAGCATGGATTAGAGTCAGCGCACATCAATAAAATAGGCTGCAAAAATGTTCAAGACCAGCACAGGGCTCAGACTACAAAGCCCAGAAATGTGAAGGTGAAAAGCACTTAGCAGCCTCACAGGGAAATGCTGTAAAAACCATGCAGTTCAGCCCTCTTTACGTGTATTAAGTGCCATCTTTAAGGTCTCAAATAGCATATTTGCTTTTTTTTTTTTTTTTTAAACCAACGGTTCAGTGACAAAACCGATGCAACTCACTTATCCGTTCACTAACTATGAAGCTGCACACAGCAGCCAGCCAGCTGAGCTTGGCACAAAACTGGAAAGGAAGTAAGTGTATCCGTCGTCACAGTAAAATCATACAGCAATTTGCCCCTGATATTAAAAATACACTGTTCAACCACAAAGAATTGACAAACACTCACTTTAGCATTTTAGTAATCCAGTTAAAAACAACCAACAACTTAAATAAAATGCTCTCATTTTCAGTTAAAGGGGGGCATGCTATGGCACACACAGAAACAGGACTAGATATGGCAAGCCTTTCAAACAAGACCTCATGCAACAGTCTGAACATTATTATCTTCATCTCCATGCAACATACAAGCTTTAATACAAACAATTACTATTAATCCTAAATGTGATCACTGCGGAGTCTTCAGTAGCCACCGATATGATGTATTATCACGGTACAGACAACCATGCAAATACAGTTTGACCTCTTATACCTCAAATTCACACTGTGGGACAACTACAAAGTCACAAGGTGTTCGAGGATACAAGAAAAGAAACAGGCGATAGGCTATGGGGCAGTCAAACTATGTTCCCTCCTTCACACAACTCACCTGTGGTGGGAATATAGTTAAGGGGGTCCATGACAAAAAGCCGATATCCCTGACTCCTTGGCTAGCATTAAAGACATTCTGAGCAACAAATTGTAAAACAGTCAAGAAACAGTAGACGACTCAAGAAAGGAGAGAAAAACGGGAAAGGGGAGGTTCTAGTGTATTTTTTTGGAAGAAGAAAAAAAAAAGCTCTTGGCTCTTATGGATTTTCCAGGATAAGTCAAGTTAGGAAGACAGATTCAGACAGGCCAGTTAGTTGTGGAGCACTGAAATAAGCCAATGAGTGCAGAATTAAAAGCAGTAACAAAACAAAACATACAAAGAAAAAAAAAATGTTGCAGGGGCACTGAAAATTCACTCCCAACACCTTATTGCAATTATGTCCAAATCCATGACCAAATGACTTAAAAAAAAATGTAAAAATAAAGACATATAGAGAAGAAACTTCCAAAAAAATTCCCCATTTGGATGATGTAGTGTGTCATGCTGTTCAGACAGAGACCAGACATGGAAGCCTCCTAGCACTGCATCCCAATGCAGAGGTGGAGTTACAGAGAAGTAGAGGTACAATTATCCACTCAAACCTTTCACAGGCCAGTGACTGCTTCATGACAGAAAACCACCATCTTTGGATACATTCCCATTTAAAACGGCATCAATTTCTTGAATTATACCCAGTTGAATGACCCATTTGAGTCAGTGGCACTTTTAGGGTGGTTTTTGCGGCATGGAGCAAAATGTGTGGGGGGGAACTCCTTGCCATCACATGCTGCAGTGAGCAACTCTTTATGAACTGTGAGTGAGAAGCGATGAGTAAATGAAGACTCAACAGTGCAGAATAAGCAAAGGCAAACAGCACACAAGTGCTCTTTCACTACATTTTTCCTTGTCTGACCGGCCCTGCATTGGGGTTTACTTTAATGCACTAAACATATACCGCCTCACCACGTGAGCCAAGAGTCCACAGCTAAACACATGATGGTCATGTAACAGTAAACCTTTTGCCTTCAAACGTGAGTTAATGCATGCACACTCCAGCTGCTGTTCCTTTGCACAGTGTGTTAGTGAAAGTTTCATACCGAGATATTCCATGCACAAGAAACACCCCAGCAGGTACACTCTGATAAGATACTCTGATGATTTACCATGCTTCAAGGACAAACCCAGGTAAGTCCTTGAAAAGCCGTTATCATTAAACAACACAGATGAGCTCTTCCCCAAAATAAACAGTGCAGGAGCCTCTAATCGTAAACGGAGACAGGCTACTCAGCAGGCCGCCTTCTACTTACGTCGGCTGGGACCAGTAGGCTCCTGCCCAGGTGCTGGTTAAAAGAGAGGCACCAGGCTTCAGTGTACCCATTCATGTTGGGAACATACTTCTTTACAGTTTCATCATTGAGCCTGAGCCACACACCATCATCATTGTGGATCTAAGGGAAAACAAGCAACAGAGTAGAGCAAAGGCATGCCATCCTGTTACTAGGGAAGTAGGAGGGGAGTGCCCTCATACATACGCACGGCATCTCTGAGGCTGCCCAAAGTAATTAGATAACGCCACGCTCATGGTGAAGCAGGATGCAGGTGAAACATTACATGAATGTTTCCGGTACTAACGACAAAAGATGAGAGCAGATATTGTGCAGGGCTGACAAATACAGTCAATACATGCCACATTACATTGCAGTTATAAAGTGCGTAGTAATTTAAGAATTCATCGTCTCATTTGGATTCATGAGGATGGTGTTCAAGCTGTTTATGGAGCCTCAGAGTGCCTTGCAAGAGCAATAAGCAACATAAAGAGCAACAAATTTATGAAGTAGTAATCATTATTGAAAGAGGTAATTACAAAGAAACTACAGAAATCATGTAAAAAGAGTAAAAAGACTCAAAATTACTTTAATCTAGAAAAAAAACCTCTAGATTTTACAATAATTATGAGTCGGCTCTTATTGATTCAAACAAGAAGAAACACAGAAACAGGACAAAAGTGGACCCTGGTGTTCCACATAGAATACTAGGTCTTCTGCCTGGTCTAAAGTCAATTACCTCGTCAATGAAAGTGATGGTGCCATTGACATGCACTATGCCTATCTGTTCACTCTGCAGGGAGGGGTGACTACGCACACGCAGGCCTGCGCTGTCCTTGGATACAAATTTGCGGACCTGAGAGAAGCAGAGGGGAGATGGAGACCGTGAGCGGCAGGGGTAAAGAACAGAAAGGAGAAAAATAAAGTCAATAAGAGCAGTAGGAAAAGAAAAAGGAGAAAGCAGTTGACAGTGATAGATCGCATGCTTTAATCCAGACAAAGCCCGCTTCCAAGTACAAGCATACACACAGCAAAAGATGACCAATCTTAAGGAGCTTCATTTCATTAGCACCTGTTATGAAGTTTGTTGTGTGTTATCTACACTGATGCATGAAGAAAAAAATCAAAACAAAACTTTTAAAACATGTCCAAAAGGAGTATACACAAGTGATTGAAAAAGGCACACATTGTTGCTTGTTTCCCCCATTATGGATTTCAAAACTCAAAAGGCCACAAAATGATGATGACCCCAATGTGCATAACATCAGGTAGATGCAATTTCTGCATCTGAAGCAATTTCCAGTTCCTACACCATACAAGTACTCGTCAACGTACACAGTCTGTATACATGCACGATAGAACCTAACAACCAGACTCACAGTGCTCAGACTTAATGTTTGTCTTCATCTAGTTAGAGGCATCACAAAAGAAAGGACATCACACCGAAATCTACCGTGGCATTATAAAAGAGTTGGATTTATTTGCTCGTTTACTTTGTGACCAAAATATCTTTGACTGGACTGAGGTTCATTGCTTCCTATGAACCAGCAAATCGTTAGTCAGCAGAGCAAACCAAACGAGGAGGCGCAAACAGCCAAAAGCTACACAGAGGTGATATACAATTCTCAGTATGAACTGAAATGCTAACAAAACAAAAAAAAAAAAAAAAAAAACTTTTCAAAAGGTCAAAAAGGATCTCTGTGTTTCTGATGAAACTGATGTCAACATACTGCATAAAGCAGCTGGTTCAATCCGTTAGAATTTGGTGCTGGCAGGAAATCCTGTTGCCATCTCTGTTGAGTTGCATTTGCTGGATGACTGCATGGTAATGTTCAGCATGTTTGTTCATGTTCATGTCCTAGTTGGTCAACTGAAAGAAAAACTCACCTTGCTAGGCTGAGGCTCAGCTTTTGGCTTGACCATCTGAGTCCCAGGTGGTATCATGCCTTTGGGAGGGTCTTTGACTTCTACCTCCAAACCAGCATCTAAATCATTTAAAAAGGATTTACAACTCGACTTTGTAAATTCACAAGAAATTTATTGCCTCCACATAAATTTCATGCTTCTATGGGGAAAGACTTAAGAGAACGCACCAGCTTTTTGAACGCGCGTTTAGACTGAATTACCTATTTCAATGCCATCGATGGTGACGTGGATCGTATAGAGGCCGACTGCTCCTGGAGTCCAATTGGCACTGTAGGTGCCATCAGTGTTGGCACGGATGAGCATATTCTCGCTGGGTCTGTGTGGGCAATGAAAAATAAGTAGACTGCGTCTCCTAGGAAAGTCTGTTCTTTTTTCTGCACCGTCTTACCTCTTTGGGGTGGGGGAAGCAAAGCGCAGCTCTTCAAAGGAGTAGTTTTCATATGCCTAAAACAGACACAGATGTAACGTAAGAGCAACAGCAAATACACTAGTTTCCCCCCCACTTTTTTTTTTTTTTAAGTCAAGTCACATTCCCCATCTATGATACAAACTCATGATGGGTTCAACAATTTGCCTTTTACCCCTCTTTACACTTAGTGTAACTGCTGTTTGGTTAATTGAAAGACCGGCACCAATCAGATATTCATTAATGGATTACGCTACAACAACTGAAAGAAAAAGTAGCACACTGTAATTTTAATTCAGCTTCTGTAGTTGTCCGTGAGCTTGACTTTAGCTTTCTTCAAAGTGACATAGTTGGGCTACTGATACAGGCTTTCCATTTAAGTACATCATAAGCTGGAGAGCATGAACACCATTCTTGTGACTAGCCTCTGATTGATGGCAAAGGAGCACTTTTTTCCATTACTACCATGCAACAAAAATGCACAACCGGCTTTTTGAATGTTTTATATAACAAACTAAAAGGCTGTCACTCCCAAGGTAAGCCATTCATTTTTGACTTTTTTTTTATCCTCTTCAGATACACAGAAGCCGTCCTTCAGTAAAAGTCTGTCAATGCTACTCTAATCTGAACCACTTGGTGGAAGAATTTCTAAGCCCTGTAACACCCTTCTCTCATTATCATACACAGTAAATGGATTAGAATAACATGGAGCTTTTACAGTCTTCAAGCTACAGGCCATACGCATCCATTTATACACATTTATGTGGAACATTTTTTTTTCAGCTTACATCTGTACTCACTGGCAGGTGTATTCAGATTTTTTTTAAAATTTCCCAGTATATTGTTATTATCTTCTTTAGCCATTTCTAACGAAGCTCTGTTTTTAAAATAATTATTATTTAATGTTACCAAATGTTAAATGTTGTATTTCAGAATCTAACCACCCAGCTCCAACCTGAGCTACAGAATCTGCAACAGGCTAATATACACAGGTGAGGTAGCGAGTGGCGCCCCAGTTACACGATGCTGACCTTCATCATGGTAATAGCAATGTACCGAGCCTCTTTCACAATCATGGGCTCATAGGTGGCTTCCAACTTGGGCACTGGCAAACCTCCAAAGGTTAGGTCGGGTCCAGAGGAAGAAGGGGAACAGCTTCCAGGTAGTCGCTGCAACTTCTTCACATTTTCTGGTTGCACTGACTTTTTCTGTGAAACAGGTACGGCCTTCACCTCCACCTACAAACAAAACAAACACGGTGACCGACAAATTCAGTAAACTACTTTTGTAGGTTTGGCACTTGAGACACAATTACATAATTGTTTCTTTTTTTCTTTTAAGAGAGTTTTCCTGACCTTCATGTTAGGAACATGCACCACATCCCCATACTGGTCTTTGGTCTGAACCACCACAGTGGTTGGCCACCCACAGCGTATATCATCTTTGTTCAGAATCAGGGATGTCTTCTGAGGATCTGCGTAAGAGTCTGGCTGTAGCCATCTGCATTGGTCAAACAAAGAGGGAACGAATATGTAGTAACAGCCCAAGTATTATTTATCTCAAAGAATTGAAATTCAATATGAATAATTTTCTTCTGAGGTAATTTTCATTCAATTTGAATTTTGCTTTCTCATCCAAGGATGGAAGCATACCTAGCCAGACGTCCCCCACTTGAATTCTGCACACAGGTGATGAAGTCCTCAAGGAAGGAGTGCTCATTGGTTTGGATGTGCAAGGGTAGATTCCCCTCAAGGGCCTCCAGGATGGTGGGAGAGTGAGACAAGGCCAGACCCTTCCCAAGGATCCCTGAGTGGGCCTTACACACCTGAGTGGCAACAAAGTTTCGAAAGTTAAGTGCTTAGTAGAGATAGCTTCTTCTTTTTTCTTTTTCTTTTTTTTAACTTAAATAAATTATCAGGGAAGGTTTAACTTAAAAGACAATATACCTGAAGAGAGGCTTCCTCAAGAATCTCAAGATCTTCCTCCAACTCATTGCCTACAAAAAATTAAATCATGATTATACGAGTTATGCAAAAGGCTGCCTCAAATGCACCGATTTTACTTTTTTCTGTACCTATAGGAAGGGCCAAGTCTTTCTTCATTAGAGCCGCAGCACACACACTACCCAGGTAGGCCAACTCCTTCTCCAGTTGGATAATACCCTGAAATTTACAAAACATCTGTCAGAAAGGTATTTATTACTTTTTTACAGAGGACATACAAAGTGCTGTAAAACTACAGGCTCAGGGTGGGTGGCACAATTCACTGAAGAGCATCTGTACCTCATCAGGACCGGGGTTGAATTCATATCCCACAGCCACACACTTAAAGCCGTAGAAGCAGGCTTTCTCATCTTTCACATAATCTGAGGCTGTTTCAAGTGAAAAGAGCACTTCATTTCCTGGAACCAGATAGAGCAGAAATACACAGTAATGCATCTAACACGAGACAGTTAGGCAGAGCTCTGTAAAAACAATAATTTGTAAACTAATGGCTGCCTGCTGCGGCAGGTGGCTCAGTTAAGCATCATTAAGTAGAATAAAGTACACAAAGGATGCCAACAATTATCATCAACGAGCTGCAGCTGGCTTCATGAACATATGTTGGATTAAGAATGTTGTCACTACTCAATCAGAGCTCATACTTAAGTATACAACAGATTTCATTAAAATGCTGCTAGCTCTCTCACAGTAAACAAAGAATACTGGTCCTCCTACAGAATATGCATTGTCTCTGCCTCTGTGGACGCCGTGGTATACAAGTTTTTTTTAGGTGTCTTCCAGCCTGGAGTTCCCTTCTGTCGAAAGTAACGCACGATCCAGGGCAACATTTCACTCCGCTGCCTTGAGGAAGTTCATTAACCACTAAAGACTTATGGCAGAAATATAATAATCCTGCAAAGAATAATACCACTGTAGCGCAGAGGCTGATACACCACATGAGCTTTGAACAAAGGTCACTGGCGATGAAATATTATGCCAGTCATAAAGGACAGATGCATAACTTTTGTTACTAATTCAATAATGTTCATAACTGATTGCTTTAGTTTTGTTAAATGAAAAAAAATATTGGTCATATACAATCTGACCAGTTTAAATTTTTTTACATCATTCATCAGCCAAACTTGCTTTAAATACGTTAAAATGAAATAAGATTAGAAAACAAAAGCTGTCAAAGGTTGTGTCTACCAAAAGGTACTAATAATTGTAATATAAATAATAACACTATTTATATGTTATATAAACATCTGTGCCTATTGTACATTTCTGTATTACACCCTAAGGTTAACCAAAATGCGGTGGTCATTAGTTTAGTTCAGAGTTTCCCATTGACTCCACTAGTGTATATTGGCTTTTCTAAGCCTCTTGGTTTAGAAACATTGGAGTTTATTGGGATTCAATAACACTGTTGTAGCTTATTGTCCAATAAATGTTAACTTGCTATCCTGCTGTTTTGTTGGGGTTGGTCAGCTTGTTTGTTTTCACCTGGCAGCACGAGGACAGTGGTTGGCCAGCCTGTTGAGCCTGAGAACTTTTTGAGCTCAGTCCAGGTGTTGATGGTGTCGTGGATCAAGGGTTTGGCACTTAGGTTAGACAAGTGGAGTGTTCGGCTTGGGATTAGCAGACGCAGGACATCCTCTGGTTGTGCAGTGCCACACTGTGGATCAAACTCAATCGTGGTCCAGCGGACGCAGTCCGGGAATGATACCTGAAGCATGGTGAAACACAAGGGAAATCAGTTGCAACTTAAAATTCTAGAATTTTCTCTTAACACATTTTAAAACCAGTAAGCATGGCAAGAGATGCCTTACCCTGTACTGAGTGACCCCAGCTTGTTTGTAAGGGTGGTCACTCTCAATTACTGCATAATGGTTAGAGGTGGTACAAGCGGAGAGGCCCTGTTCAGGCTGGTTGCCAGTAGTGCTGTCTGTGGATTGGTTTGGGTTAAAGGTGGGTGGGGCGTATTTTTGGTTCAGGGCAGAGACAGCGGGTAGCAGCTCTTGAACCAAACCAAACACCTCAACAGCAGCCTGGATGTGAAAGAACAAGCAGTTAGCCACAGTGCTACACCAGAGAGAAATGTGGTATTTTAAGAAGACAGGTAAACCATCTGAGTGTGAACTAATACCTTTGGTACAGATGCAGCCACGGGGCCTATGTAGGCCAGGATGAGGGGCAGGAGCATAGAGAACAGGCTAGAAGAGCTTAAAAGCTCAGGAATATCATCCACTGGAGACAAGAAAGGACAAAATGAAGAAAGGCCGAAATACAAGCAACCAATGTTTTTGTAATAGCTGTGTAAAATTTGCTATGCTTACCATCAACAGCAAATGCCCTGTGAAGGAGATCCTTTGCAGCTCTAACCACAGCACTGACCACAGACAGAGCTCTGCTACAGTTTTTGTCTTCCTCATTGGCTTTGCTCAGCAGCTGAGACTGGAGGTCCCCATCATACTCACTCCTTCAACAATGAGACACTTAAGTCAGAAAAAAAACAAAACAACTTTTGATACAAGCAATTACAAGATGCTAGCTTTATGCATACCTGTAATAGAGAATCTGTGGGATCTGTCCTCTGGTCTGGTTGGTCCCATTGCTACTCAAGCTGCAGGTGCTGAAGGTGAAGGACACACCATCGGAGCACTGCACTGTGGTCATCCCTCCGTCCCCATTAGCCGTCCGGCTACCGTAGTTCCGTAATCGCACTGCATACTTCACCCCCTCCTGCAACACGGTAAATTTATTAAATAAATATTTGCCTTTTAACTATAGACTGTATATAAAAATCTGTACTGTCATTTTAAAATTCTTGAGTTTGGCATTTTGCATGTTGACACCTCTTTATCTCTCTTTTTTTGAGCATATAGTGCCAATTCATCAGCTAGCTTGGCAAGCTAAAGGCCTTCTTTAGAGTATATGGGCGTATCACGCTAATGTTTCAAATACAATTAGCTGCACCACAAGCCATATTATCTGTCAGATATCTGCCTTAAAAACACTCATGAAGGCACTAACGACAGAAGCACAGCTGAGAGGTCTAGTTTAATGACTTAGCCTCGGAGACATTACATTATCTTAAAGCTAACCATAAGTTAAACAGATCAATATATATTAAAAAAAAATTCACCCCCTACAGAGCAGTCACAAAGAGGAAATTTGTTATTAGGGCCAAACACATTTATGTACCAGGTCGTATACTGCTTATGTACCTTAAGTGGCACAGCCTTATCCAAGCGAATTTCAGCAATATCACTAGGGGAATCGTCAGTGCTGTATGTGCCCTTCACCAGCTCCAGAGATGTCCACCTGTGAGAATGCGCAGAGTCCCCTGGGTGCTCTGTCTGCGCCTGAAGGTCAAGGGAACAAAGAGATTCACAAGAATAAATAATTCAACTGACTGGAAACTAGTTCAGCAGCACCACAAAACAAATAAAAAAGCAAAAAACCTTCAGTCACTTACATCATCAGCCAGCACCTCTAGCTCATACTCATGGATGCCCCCTCCTCCATATACGCAGACACCCACAAGCACAACGCCTGGCTTATCCACTGTCAGACAGATGGCATCCGGCGAGCCATTGCCTGTGTTCCAACTGCGGCCCTGGCTTGTTTTAGTGAAGCGGTTCGGAGATGCTTTCACTGAGTGGAGCGAGTTCAGCCCATCAACCTAATAAAGGATGAAATACTAAGAAATATAGCCAAACACACGTGACGACGAAGATAAATAGAAAGACACTAAATGGGTTTTTTTTTTTAAATATATAAAAACAAAAAAAAAAAATCACAATCCATAATTTTAGGTAGCAATACTCGTAATAAAGTGTAAAATGACCAAAACCCTCCAAATGTCCAGAGTTCAAGCAAACACTGTAAATGATGGATGGAAAAGGTAAATAATTCAAAGGTTGCTAAAACATACAAAAGGCATTCACAGAAAAGAATAAATGAAAGTGAAATAAAACCATTTCATGCTTGGTATGCATTAGTAACTACTATTTATATCAGCCTGTGACTGCTGAGAACCAGACACAGCTGCAGAGGGACCTATCCAGGTACTCTGGAGAGAAAGTAGTTTCCGTGACAACAGACTTGGGGGGAGAGGGTTAAAAAAAAAAAAAAAAAAGTAGTTGTTGAGGGCAGTTGTCAAGTAACGTTACTATGGCAACAGGAGCTAAAGAGTCATGACTGCAGTACATGAGTATAAAAAGAGTGTGATGATAATTAAATGTAGAGTGTGAACGATGGAGGCCAACAGATGTCTGCCACTCATACCTAATGACTCGGCATGCTGTATAGACAATACAGAAAAGCTCTGAGCTCTCTGTTTTTTTTTTAAAGCTGCAGTAAGGACATAGTGTGTCACTGAGAGAAATTACTTCAACAACAATAGAGCCTTGAGAATATGAAGAATATGGCACAAGACAGGACAAAAGAAAAAGAATGAGAAAATGCACGAGTGACAGATTTCTTTTCAAACGTTGGCTGAACTGTAGTGACTGGGATGCAAATCAAATCCCTTTGAAAACTACAAATCAATGTGATCAAAAAGGTTGCTTTGTCAAAGCCCAGAACAATAAGCATGTACAGATGAAATTTCTGGTAATGCGAGTGGGGCTTTGCAAGCGCACACAAGGACCATAGCTTAAAGCCAAAACAGTAGCCCCACATACAGGCGTACTGTGGGAGCATAGGTCAATGGCTACTAGAGCACATTAAGTTACCTCAGAGCCCAGGGCAGAGGCGGTGAGCTCAGAAACGATGGAGGCCAGCAGGCCACAGGTGTTGGAGACCAAATGTGGTGAGAACAGTTCAACCTCCCTCCTCAAACTCTTCCTCACAGGCAGCACCACAATCACCAGCATCTTCTCTAGTACTTCCCGGAAACTGGTCATGCCCATTAGGTTCTCCTCCGTCTAAAAGGTGGAAGCAATATTACTAACTTAATATGATTGTTTTGATTTCTTTTATAGGCCATCTAGGTATTTGGATGAGAATGTGATAGTGATCAAATGGAGTTATCTCAACATGTCCACTGACTGTATCGATAAACAACTAAACATTAACGCAGTGCCAACTCACATGGCTGAGCTTCTCCATATGGGCCACCAGCAGGGGGAAGCGGTGAGCAAGGGCCGAGTCATTCTCTGTGCTTACTTGTTTGACCAGTGAACGCAGCAGCACCTCCCCATCATAAGCAATGGGCAGGATGGAGGTCAGCTTGACCGATGTGTTACACAGAGCTGACATTACGGCTGCCAGGAGACGGCTGCTGGATGTACGGAAATTAGCCTCAGCGATATCCTGAAATACAGCAAAAATAATGGTGAGGGTCAGTTTTTCCCCCCTCTTTAAGCCTTCATCTGAAATTATCTGAACATTGTTAGGTAGAAAAAGGGTTTGAATAATGAAAGTACAGTAAAATGTCATCTAAAACTAAAAGATTTTTTTTAATGTGTCAACAAGCTGTATGAAATCATCATACTTGGTCCAGGCAGTTGAGCAGATCACACAGGCAGGCCCACTGCAGAGCCGGGGTTGGATAGAAGGAGTGGAAGCAGGCGGTGAAAGTGTTGTGGCACTCCTGCAGCACAGCTTCCAGCAAAGTAAGAGGCTGAGACAAGTAGCCTTGTGGGTCATTGTCCAGCTTGGTCAGGCAGTTGTCCATGCCTTCTGACAGGATCTTCTTCAGCAGACTGCGTGTCTTTCCTACGCACTCTGCCAGCTTGCTTGACTCCTCCACCACAGCCTTGGTGCTGGCTAGAAATCAAACACGGGAAAAGAAGAGATGTAATCAGAAGACACAGTTTAACTAAAATGCACTTTTTAAGAAACAAAAACATCACAATCACTGATTGTCTTCTAACTTTTTAATTGTTTTATAAATATAAATCTATGTACATACTATATATCATTTGTTTAATGTATAGTAACAGTTTGAATAAGACTCTTTTGTTGTTGCAAAGAAAGACTTTGACGTCGTCCATCTATCAGTCATCATGCTGTCAGTGATAAAGTGCTTTGTGTTCCTACCTGCAATGGGAAAAATCTCACAGATGTAGACCCTGAGCAGGCGAAGGCAGCATGTGCCAACAAAGCGCAGTCTCTCAAGGTCGAGCAGGGTGGCGGTGTACTGGAAACCCTTCAGCCCTCGCAGTTCCTCCACACCCAAAACCAAGGTGGTCCAGCTCCAGTGAAGGATACTCAGCAAAGACTCAAAACACTCCTACAACGAGATGACACAGCGTTGTTCAATTTTTTTTTTTTAAGTGACCTGTTACATAACTTGCAGAGAGACACTTGGACAGTACTCACCACTGAGACTGTACGAGCAAATGAGCGTTTAAGGATATGGACTGGTTCACTGGTTTGCTGTTTGCCTTTAGATGCATTGCCATCATTTGAAGGAAGCCTAACGTTAAAATATGAAAAGAGAATAAAGCTTATTTATTGGACAGGCACCAAAAAATAAAACAAACCCCCCCAATAAACATGCACCACTTTTAACAAAATGAGAGTACTTGCCTGTAAAGCAGCTGAGGTATCTGACCTGCGTTGACATCTGTGCCATTGTTTGACTTCTTTGAGCTTTTGAACTGAAAGACAACACTAAATGGGAGGAAAAACACAAATCATGACACATGAAAAATCAACATGTGCAATGTAAAAGAATGTAACATATAGAAAAATAAACCATCAGCTCTACTGATTTATCACGGTGACTGTAAATCAGTTTTACCCATCATCAGTGGTGATGGTAGCCTGCCCATGGGAGCCGCAGTCACTGCTGGGACCAGACACTCGGGCCCACGCCACATACCACCAGCCAAGCTGCAGCAGCACCGGCTCATCAAACATCATTGCATATTTCTCCCTAAAAATAAGATCACCATCAGTTAAAGCCATTTAAAATGATTCTGCAACATTTTCTTTACTGAAATGGCCACAAAACTAAGTGCTAAAACCACTTTCAAAAAATACAAATACATTAACTATACCTGGCAGCACAGTCATAAGCCAGTACATCAGTCTCAGCCAGCAGATCACCGTCTGTCTCATGGTCACCACCATCGGGGCCAAGCTCAAACAGCTGCACAACAACAGAAACTGATTAATATATTATATAAATTTAAAAAAAAAAGAAAAATACTGCCCGTACTAACCCATAGACCCCTATAAGATACACCTATGGTAGTAATTTCAAAATCCTACATAACCTTGTTTTGACTTATGGTTTTCAAAAACTTGCACATCCATGCAATTAAAGCATTTTTTTGTAAAAATATTTCAAGGGACTGCACACCTTGATTTTGGCAGTGTACTCCCCTCGTCCCCCGAACAGGCCCAGCCCACCCAGCAGGATGTCTGCGTCGGCACAGAAACGGATGGCCTCCACAGAGTGGGCCGAGTAACCCCAACCACCACCGTGACCTGCAACATCGCATAAGGGAACAGTCAGGTTATGAAGGTCACAAAGATGATCACTTACTTTCCATGGCATTTTTTCTCACTGAATGTTACAGATTAAGCAGCTGCCTAGTTTGATATATTGATGAGATCAACATCAATATATCAAACTAGGCAGCTGCTTAATCCCTTCAATCAGTCAGTGCAAGTCCTGTCTCTTTCAGTCATTACTTATGAACAAGAACTAACTCTCAAAGCGGTTCACAACACTGTAGTCCTCCTTAGAGTAGACCTTCATCACGGCCTGGGTTTCTTCCTCAGCGCTGGCTACACCCATTTTCAGTTCCTGCATGGCAGCCAGTGTATCCAAGCAACCTAAGTGGAAGAAACAGCATAGTTCATCTTACTAACAAATGACAATCAACAGAAGTGGTCATAGCATTCTTGCAATCACATCATTTGTTTGACTGAGGTCAAATCAGTTTTCTCTTGAACTGATTAAAAGGTGATACTACAGTCTCCCATGAAAAACTTACAATAAGAGTTCACTCATAAAAAGAAGGAAAAACAAAAAGCCAGAAAAACAACTTAACATCCTACAGTTATATACAGAATAACATTTCTATAAAAGCATAAAATTAAGTCCAACTTGTTAACAACCAGTCTATCACATTGGATAATATTGAATGAACAGCAGCTAAAACTTGAAACACCCGGGAGCTACATAGACTAAGCTAAAGCCCCATCAGAGAAGTTAAGTCAATGATTTAATAAAAGGTAATTACAAAAAGATCATAAGGCCCATAAGCAATTTGACACTGTAAATGCCTAGTGTAAAGGATTACCAAGGATGTGTAGGGCTCCATGAGAGCGAGTGGTGGTTGCTTGTGATCCTGACGGTAATGCAAGCTCTGGACTAAGGATGCTACAGCGAGCCTGCAGATCTGTTGCAGAGGGCATCCTGGCATCAGCTATCACTGCATTGTAACACCACATCTCTCTGGTGGCTGGCAAGAACCTAGAAGCAGGAGGAAATAATGACAGGGATTAAACATGCAAGGAATTAGAAATATTTCTGGACTAATGAAAGTGCAGCAAAGAGTTGAGATGAAATCCAGCTTATCCCTTGGTTAACATAAGCATAGACCTCACACTGACCTCCATATAACATCATACACTGGGTCCAGACAGAGGCCAAATCCTTGCAGGTCCTCCTGCTCAGAGTCATTGAAGGTTCTGCAGCTTCCATCCATTTTGTTGATAAGCAAGCATTTAAATGGTGGTGGCTCAGACACAGAGGAGGGCACGAGGCCAATGATGTGTTTGCTGGCAAAGATCTCTGAAGTAGCTAGGACATGGGAGTTGATAAGAGCCTCATCGATTCGCAAGAATGTCTGGTCCCCACTGGCTCCGATCCATGTAGCTTTTCGTCCATATTTGGCACCGATATTGGGCATGGGAGACGGCTTGGCATTCCAGTAGGGCATGTCCAGGATCGGCCGACCAAGCTGCCCTTTCTGGAAAAGCAAGGAGAGTGTTAAGTTTCAGAAACAAAGTGCAAAAGAAATCTGCAGCACTTGCAAAAGCAATCGTGACCGATTAAAACAAAGGTTACATTTGTTACATTTAAAAGATTACTTTTGCATTACGGTAGAATTGCAATAGATTCTGTTTACTCACCGAGAAGCTGCCAAATGTGAAGACCTGCCCATCCACGAGGAGAATAGCTGTGTGGTTACTGCCTGCTGTCACCTGCACACTCGGACCAGGAAGAGCCTGCACCAGAGTTGGAGAGCCCCTAAGCAGGGAAAAAATTAAATGAATTTGTGTGTCCACAAAACTGCAGTTAATGTATGATTGTAATGTAGTTTTCCCTCTTAATACCCATGACATTTGTCTGTTCTGCTATAATTATTTAATGTTTAAATAATACTAGAATATACAGGGATAATTACAGAAACTATTCTACGGCTAACAAATAATTACTTTTACTTGAACATACATCTATCACATTAAAGAAAAAACAAGGTCATCTGACAAGAATACCTGGAGTTGACATCCCCATGTCCGAGCTGCCCGTGCTGACCATACCCAAATGTGTAGACATCTCCATTCTCCATAAGCACCACTGTAAACCAACATGACGATTACTGTACTCTTACTAGTTGCTTTAAACAACTTCTATAATTATCAAGGTAAATCTAAACGAGTGATTGTTATGAGGGGAAAGCACCCACCTGAGTGGTGAAAACCACAGCTGACCTGAACTGCTCGCAGTTCACAGTCAAATCTCACAGCCCCCGGGGGGTAGGTTGTAATTTTGCTAGCATCCTTCTCCCCACGCTCACTGCTACCATCTATAAGGCAAACACTGAAGTCAGCACATTTGAGCACAGAACAGAGAGTGAAGTTTAGTAGCAGCTTTAGACCGCTGAGGTGGAAGCCTCTGCACAATCCTCGAAAAAACAGAGCTGGAGGGAAAAGAGGTCTTAAAAAAAAAACGAAAGGAGAAAGGGGGGAGAAAAGGGAAAAAAGAAAAAAAAAAAACAATAGCAAGGAGTGACACACCGTCATAACAAAGGCTTTTGATAACCAGTTCTGTTATAGCTTACCAACAGTTTTGAAAAAGAATTGAGGGTTTTTTTTGTCTCTTATGAGTTAACAGGAAGTCTGGTTTACCCTGAGCCCTGCAGGAGGTCACAGCTGTGGTGTGTGAGAGGAGGAGGTTGGGATAGAGGAGTGCCATGCATTACAGTGAGTACAGTGACTGAGAATATATTCAGGATTCTTGTTTTTTTGGACCAAAATAAATATTGACTGGCTCATGGTGCCAAAATTAGAGGGGTTAAGAAATTAGTTCATTGTCACTACACTTAATATTAGAGAATAAAAAGAGTGCTCCTAAAATGACATCTTAAGCACATGAAAGCAGTTTTGGAGGTCAAAACCAGGCACTGCCATAATGCCTGTGAAAACCATGAAGAAAAATGCTTATTAGATGCAACCTAAATGACCTACACTTACAAATGCACATCAAACATCAAAGCAAAACAGACTAATAAACCACTCAGTGATTAGTGCCAGTGGGACAAGTTATGCTTCTTATGTCTTTAGATGGCACATATCATTAGTTTTTTGCTTTACATCTGCACACAAAGTGATATATTTGACATTTTTGTAGCCAAATGACATTTTTCTTAATAAAAAAAAAAAAAAAAAAAAAGGGGGGGTTCAACAGGTATTTAACAGTCACATTATATTATGTTCTCTGTCCTCCAGGATTATGCTGGTTAGACGAGGGGGGGAAAAAGAAGCAAGGATCCATCTTCATATCCAGCAGTTGTTTTTCCAAAGGAAAGTGATGTTTTATTCCAAAAAAAAAAAAAAAAAAAAGTTTAAAAACCCACAAAAAAACCCTACAAATATATGGCCATATTCAACTTATTTGATTAATGTCTTAACAATTTCAACACTTGAGTGTCCAAACAATGAGTGTCCAAACAAAGCTTAATGTTAAGATGACACATCTAAGCCATTTCCACGAAATGTTTCACATTTAAAATGTGTCAGACTTGTCAACTGTCAAAGCTTACTCTCCCCAGTGTCTCTGCTTGTAATGCAGTAGCTTTATCTATTTGCTATGGGGGTGACGGTAAATCCAGTTAGGCAATGACATAGCTTTCTACCTTCGTCTTACTAACTGCATCGTACTCCGTGGATGAAAACTTTGAGACCTGGTGAAGATACAAGAGTCCTGCCTTCAAAGAGTGAGAGGAGGTGGGCGGGACAGCCAGATTGGGAGATAAGTCAAAGGGGTGTCTCTGCACCCGTTGAGTTAGTGAAGACCGTAGTACCTTTGTGCTTGTCCCGTTTATGCCTTAGTGCCTGAAGGGGTCTTATTCTGGCTAGGGCCTGCTCACGCTGGTTCATAAAAATGGGACCAGGGAAAACAAGGGGGCCTGGGGGAGAAAGAAACTTTCACATGCATGCACAATGCTCACAAATGGGAAACAACACATGATAATACTACACCACAACCATACACATATGCTAGAAAATGTAAAAATTAAATAAATAAATAAAAGTAGAGACACAAGCAAGGGGGAAGTCACCAAGGCACGACACCCAAGCTCACAACAGCACCTGTAAGTACCGGTAACCTGAAACTTGATTATTTATTTATTTATTTTTTTAAAAAGGATGGACATACAATTAAGCCTATTTGTTACATCCATCTCCATAGTCTCTCCTATTTGAAATGTCTATCACAGAAATGTGTCCTTTCTACATCCCAAAACAAACACTTCTTCATTAAAGTTAGTCCCCTAGCTCTGAATCATACCTCTTCCCTCCTCCAACCTATGCCGGCGATTGATCCTCTGTCGTTTCTCCTCCTGGCGGATCTGAATGTGCTCCTCAATGTTGACTCCTGGAGGGGGAGGGACAGGCACAGCTGAAAACAAAAAGGCCGCAGATACAGCCAGCCCAGACAGGATGCAGGAGGAGGAGGGAAGGCAAAGCAGGGCGGAACAAAACAAGACACACATCAATGAATGATGGAGAGACATGATGGAGAAGCAACGACTCTGCACGACACAAGGATTATAACCAAGGATGAGTGACAAGTGCGCAATGTATTCAAGCAAATGCAACAAACATTATGACATGTAGCATAAGCACCATGCCTTCATAAGCTTAGCATACAGTGCTTACATTAAGCCCTGGACAATCTTTCTCAGGTATGTACAGCTAAACATATAGCTGCTACAGTCACATCATCTATATGCATTAAGATTTTAACATGCATATGATTTGTCAGTCTTTGCAGCTTTAAGTGAAATGTAAACAATGCAGGTGGTGTTTAAGCCAAGATGAATATACTGCATGAAGGACAGAGCATAAAGGATAAAAGAAGAGCATATTTTCATGAAGGCGCAACAACCAGCGCAAGTAGCTCTCCAGTTGTTTTACATTTCCCTGACCTTTAAGATGGGGAGTTGTTTAATGATGGACGATGTATCTGATTTCATACTTTGCACAGATTTGGAGATATTGTGATTAAAGCAGGATTCCCATTTACCTGCACTTTAATCTATGACCGATTTCTACTCTTTGATCACCTTCTTATTAAAATGGTTGAGACTTGGTACTATGGATATAGAATGAACAGAACAGAAGTGACTACACATGAATCGCTTTAATCTCAAGTTATTTAAATGTATATCAAATTATAAATAGCACTATTTCTAAGTTGGCAAACAGAGTGCTTCCTCTCTTAAAAACCAAAAGGAACGGCTTTATTATTAATACTGATCCTAAAGTAGAAACAAAAAGGACAACAAAACTGAGTACACTTATTAGGGCTGTTCGATATAACGATATATATCGGATGAGGATATAAAAACGTCTATCGTTTCATTTTACGCTATCGTTTGTTTCGTGGTGTTGCAAATAAACTGTTTACGGCAATATTTTTTCACTGTTTTGATGGTCAGTGTAGTGGCTATATTAACCCTCTGATGCATGAATTATGAAAGCCTTGGTCAAGATTTTTTTCTTAAGTGCTTTTATTCTTCTCAGGACATGAAAAAAAATGTTAACTCTTTTTTTTTTCAAAAATATGTTTTTTTATAAAGTTATAAACTTGTCCACTCCAGTGGACTACATGCGCCTGAGCATTTAGCATGAAATACTGTGAATTTACTGTAAAAATTAATTACCTTGTGTTCTATTGTAAATATACAAACACTTGTTTGCTTGTATCCTTTGAAAAACATCTCAGCAATTTTTTTGGAACTTTCAACTCATAAGGCCCCAATGTTTAGACGTAAATAACAAAACCAATCAACAGTCCTAGCTATGAATCCTACACCTGAATATGGCAAACTATCTCCAACAAGAGAAACATTTTTGAGTCTACACAGTTCTATAACGATGCAGGACAGTATTACCAAGCCCTTAGTAGCATGCTGGAAGAAAACACAAACTGACATCTTAGTCTCTGCATCTCCAAACACTTCTATGTTCATCACACCTAGGCTGTGCGAAAGTTTGCAACGCATCCAGGGCACAATGGCACACAGCATTGCATGCAGATGTATTTGGTCTTCCGTGTGCACACAACATCATGGCACCTGTTTGCATTTTTCACCTCGGTCAGTTGGGGCCAGTGATATCCTGTGGCAAACCTGACCTCACAGGCTACTTTGGTGACTGCTCTCCACTTCACGGGTTGTGGGGTCCCACTGGGTCTTCCTCTTTTGCATTGCTGGAGGGAGAATCTCTTCTCTTGTTACTGACAGTTCTTTCCCATACAAGTTGGTGTTGTATGTTATATTATCAATTAGATCTGCTGGAAACAGATGTCTGAAGAAATCTATGGGATCCTTCCCCTCCACATTCAATTTCCACTCTCCTAGAAAAGGAGGCAAGTCTCCAACCAAGTCATTGTCTTGGACTTTCCAAATATTTTTGCGGGCTTGAGTATGGTCAGGTGCCATGTACCCATCTCCCACAGCTCCCTGATCATACTGACCTTCCTCTTCATCCTGCCCCTCATCGTTCTCACTTTCTGCATCCTGACTGTCTGTGTCTTCATCATCCGTAGTTCCTATGTCTCTGTTCTGCTCTGGCAGCCACTCTCATCATCACTGGACTTATCACTGAACTCCTCATCACTGCACTTATCAATGAAATCATCATCACTGGAGCTGGATGGAATTTCCTGGACTATTCTGTACGCTGCCTTATTCTTTGCTGCATTTGAAGTCTACAAAATATGATAAAATAATTATTATAGTAACTCAAACTACAGCTGATCTGCACAGAAATATATATTTTAAATGAGTAGCTTATAAATGTAACAATTATATGCTTAATTATAACCAAAACAGTCCCAAAAAACAGTGAGACAATTTATGACTTATGTTAAAAAAATATAGTGGGTAATGCATGATGTCCACTACAGTGGACACATGGTTAATTGTAGTTTTCTACATATTAGACATAACAATTTCTTATTCCAAACAGATAATATCCTTCCCTAGATGTTACTGCATATCATCATATTTTTTTTACCTGTTGGGCTCTTTTAGCATAGAAGGATTGACAGGATATGCCAGCAGTGGTCGGCAGGGGTGACAGTTTGTCTGCCATCTTTGATTCAGAGGAAATTTACTTGCAGTTGCACTAACTGAACACTGAATTGACCTCAATGGAGCATGGCAGCAGAGAGCACTCTAGAGGCTAATATGCAGTTCCACCATAGAAACCAATGCATTAAAGAGATATGTACGTTTTAGTAGCTGTCCACTCCAGTGACCACTATGCATCAGAGGGTTAATTTCTTAAAGTTCTCTCTTTCTCTTATATTTAATATAACCACAATACTGACGGACAAGCGACTGTTTGTATGTGTTGTTGTTAGCAACAATGATGGTAAAACCATCGCGTGGCTCTGCCGTCCGCTTGTTTATTTTCCACATAAACCTTTCACAATAAAGCTCAAGATCCTGTTGAGACTTTTCAAAATAAACTGAATCACGTGAAAGAGTATGCAGCGTTTACGGATGAGAAGCAAAAAAAAAAAAAGAGCCGTCAGGTGCTAAAAAATAAACCTTAGACTCAAATGTTAGAACGGGCTTTTCCACGCATCACGCCGTGTAATAAATAATCACAAAGAAAACGGCGGCCATTATAACTTATGACTAAATATGTATAGTTTCATGCATCTGTTAAAACACTGGACTCCAGGCACATGACGCCCAGCTGGAAACACTTCACGCAAGTCAAGCTGCCCGAGATTTACAGAATTTACAGAAAATGTTAAAATTTTATGATTCATTTCGTCATCGGACGATAGATGTCTTATATCGGGATATGAGATTTTGGTCATATCGCACAGCCCTACTTATGATGTCCACTAAACCCAACTGCATAATCATCAAAATACATAGACCTGTGTACATTGGATCTTTCTCAGTTTGGGATTTATGGGCTTTATCTGTGTTTGCATTATTCCTCAAAAAGTAACCAGAAGCATTAAAAAACAAATAAATAAATAAAGCTACTGCACAATACAGGAAGAATGCAGCTAAACCAAAGCCATAGTATCACTAATGAGAAGAAGCAGTGGTCATCCACTGAGAGCAGACACTATGGATTGTAACTCTGGTCATCAAGAGAGAAAACGAACAATGCGAGGACACTGCATAACACCAGGCTCTATGGATGGTGTCAGAGAAAAAATAAAAACAACAAGCTCCTTGCTATTTGGCAAAAAAAAAAAAAAACTACAAGATTAAACTTTGCTAAAGAACGAGAAAAGAAATGCGATGTCTATTGAGAGCACACATTCTTCAGTCAGATGACATCAAGATAAATCTGCTCAGCTCAAATAAGACCACAACTACAACAGTCAATGCAATGACCAGCAGCGAAGCAGTGAGGTGGGAGTGCAATAATAAGGGGCAGCATGAGAGCTAAAGGTCTTGGGGAGAGAACATTTATAGATGGCAACCATAAATGCCTGTGGATATACTAAAATACTGGCTGACAAGATAGCACCCGGTCACCAGAACCCTTCCAGCATAACAACAATTCGAAGCACACTGCCAAAACCACACAAGAGGAGAAACTATCTCGCCTCACTCGAATCCAACAGAACACCTTTGGGGAGTCTTAAAGAGAAAAATGGAGCAACATAACCACTCTAGAAAAGAGCAGCTAAAACTATTTGTCTCTGAAGAGCAGATTTTTCTTTCCAGAAATTTTGTGCAAAGAGCTGTGAAAAGCCATCATTCTAAAAAGTTGAACCTTTTGTTTCATAAAAAAGGAAGAACAACCTTACTGTAAAGCATTTACTGCAAAGTGAATCGTTTGATACTCTAGCAACACTGCACAGGCGTGTACTCACTTCTGTTATGTTGACAGAATTGCAGCCTCTAATTTAGAACTGCCAGACCAGAGGGTAGTGCTGTTATGCACCGCCATCCTCTGTATTTACCACGATTGGATGCCACAGAATAACCACATATACCTCTACTCTCAGCAGTCCATGTAACTTCGTGTTCTCCTGTTTATGCGGGAAATGTTATATCCTGCAGCTTAACAATGCTGCGTGCCACTGTTGCTCTCCCAAATGCAGGTGTAAACCATGCAGAGGACTCAAGGACTTCTTGGAAATGCCGTTTCTCTATTTCTCACTGTGATTGGCAGAGCAATTTCAGAACGATGAGATATGTGGCACACAGAGAGTCCTTTTTTTTTTTAATCCTTACTTGAATATTTCATTGCCCACTCCCTTTGCACTTTTACACTCACATGAACCAAAATAGCATGGGCAGTTCTTTGGCTAGCTCCTTGCATTTGTCACTGCGCCAACACGATTAAAATCTGGGCTTTAATATGCTGGAAGATATCATTTAGCATACCTAACAACAGGTCCAATGGAATCATCTCCTTCACAGCGTCAAAGATGCCTCTCTGCCTGGCCTCCTGACCATCGAGCTCCCTGGCACAGGCTTTGCAACAGCCACACGCTGAGCAGCCAGACTCTCCAGATCCACAGCCACAGATACTGGTTCAAAGTAAACAAACAAAACAGATATTCATATCACTTTTTTTTTTTAATGCAGTTAAAAAGATCCCATCAGTCACGAGTATTTTTTTGGTTCCTAAGAACACAGATGCTGTCCTGACATAAGTCTCTTACCCTCCCGGCACTCTGTCTGGTCGTCCACTACTGACACAACTGGCACCGTAGCCAGTGCAGTCTCCACACACTGTGCAAACCATGCACTGGTCCAATTTCCACTTGTGCATGCCTGGCTGGCACATCATGCTCTTCTCTTCTTTCTCCTCCAACTCATCCTCTAGGTCCTCATCCATGGCTGTGGCCATGTTCTCAACACCAAATGCTACAACAGATATGTCCACAAAAAAAGAAAATCATCAGATCGATCAGAATTTAAAACGGTACTTAAATGGAAAACTCAAATTGAGTGATTTTATTATGTTTATCTGTCTGTGTGTGTTTGTCCATCTTCTCACCTTTTCCTGCCTGGCTCATGGCTCCGGTGTCTCTACCACACTGGCCTTTGTTATTCACCCCAAACGTCCACACTTCACCGTTTTTGGTCAGAACACATGTATGAGCCTTACCCATGGCAACCTGAGTTACAAAATGACCTTTGAGGTCTGTCACCTGACCTGTAGAGAGGAAAATAATATTGAATATAAAGATTTTAGAGAATGAGCAATTCTTTTGGACACAAATTTTAATTATTGTAGAGCGTTGATTAAACCAGACAAGGGAATGTTGAAATATCTATGCTCCGTTTCTGTCAACTCACAGGTGCTGTCACTGTATATAGCATCTTTGCCAAACATGTAGAGTTCTCCATCCTTGGTGACAATGCTGCTGCTGCCATTGTTGCATGCTGTGTACACGGCTGTCTTGGTCTCCAGTTTGATCATTTTCTTGGGCTTGTACGGCTTGGGCTGTCTACGACTTTTAGCTGAAAAAAAGAACACAACAGACATCACATTTAGCTTCTCAGCCAAGTTGGCTTTCATTCCGGTTTTAACAAGGTGAATGTTTGAAAACAGTCATCTCACTAGATTCTCCATCTTCCCCTTTGCTGGCAGACCCTGTGAAGAATACACTTCCATCTTCAGCCACTAGCAGCGCATGAGAGCCATCATGGCCGACTGAGAACTGGACAATCTTCGGAGATTTCGTAACGGGCAATTCCACCCATTTCCCTGCTGATGGGCCACCCTGTTTTATACCCAGACTCTGGTATTTTCCTGTATAGTAGATCTAAAATAAAACACAAGGAGACTCATTTAAACACATGCAAAAAGACTGAAAACAGTTTGGGTTTTAAAAGAAAATTTAAGATTACAAAATGTTAGTCTGAGGCTCTTATACTAAAGTTTGTTTGTGTGTATGCTGCCAATTCAAATACAAGAGCTTTTAGTCATATATGTAAAAGTCTGGTGTGGTATGCAAAATAATTTTTATGACTCAGATTATCCAGCACTCACTTTGGAAACAACTCCACTACCTCCAGTAGCATTTGAGAGAACAGTAGCATGCATTAAGCATACCCAATCTGGGTCATGAGTTAAATGCTTATACTTTCTTATGGATAAAATTCATCTGTTCCCATTGTACCCATCCACTCTTGGTAATATGCAGATAAAACGCGTTGTGAGTTTAGGTCTCTACACAAAGGAATGTGTAACACACAACTATCCTAGACTGCTATCTACTGCAGAAGAGAAGCACACTGTGCCACACTTACAAAAAATAAAAAGGCACAAACAATCACACACCCAAACCACATTCATAGTTAGCATTCTCATCTTATTATACAAGAGAGTATTGTAAACCTCTGATCACTTAATTACTTGTATCGACAGTTTTGATAACACCTGTTGATTCTACTCTTATATAAATTCAAAAACTATAGGAAGCTTCTCTTCCAGTCTGCCTTGTTGTGCCTCCCTGAAGTTGCTGACATTGTACTGTAGGGCGAGACTCACTGCATAGCTGGCTGAAATACAGGAACGCCAGTTCAGAAGCTTTTTAGCTCAGCCTGCCTATAACCACTAATAAAGGCTGTGTCCTGACAGCACAAAAAAGGCAGACATTAAGACATAAAAACAACTCTGTAATTTTGTATTATTTAAAGATAATTTAGCTAAGAGGGCTAGCAAACATTTCCTAAACATAAAGGTCTGTCTTATTAGGCTTTTGTGCAGCTTGATGTTGGAAAATCTGACTAAGGCTAACTATGTACAGATGTTATAAACTGCAGGAATGTTAAATTGTACGATGGGCTTAATGCAGTCAAACAAGCAGGAACACAACTGAGTCCTTCCCCCACCACAGGTTCACCCTTCAAAGTGCCTGGTCTGTCATTGGCAAGACAAAAGCTCTTAAGCTCAGCAGCTGAAGCGCTTCCAACATTCATTTTTGTTAAACATTTCAGACACGCCACCAGTCTCACCTTTCCTGAGGCAGTTTTCATCAGAGCAAATTCCCTGCCTGCTCCAAGCAATGCTGCCTCTTCATCAAAGCCTGTGCCTGAGAGAAGAACATAGCATTTAGAGCCAAAAACACAAGGGGACAGGATTGGAAGTACTGTGCACCATTTTTTTAAAAAAAAGAATCCCATTAAGTTATGAGCAATTTTTGACACATTTGCAACCTTGCAAACACAAGTATACTGCAGAATGCTTCCAGCAGGTATACAAAAGCATGTGAAGCTTTATTACACATATTATCTGTATTTTGCATCACTTACTGATGATGTGCAGATCCTTCTCGAGGTCAAAAAGAGAGATGCCACAAGCGTGCAGACATTTCCTTGCCAGCTTAAGCTGCAGTTCCTGCTGCAGGGCCGGGTCTGAACTCATAGTATAGATCCGTACTACAAAACCATCCTGCAGGAAAGAACACAGCTTAGCTTCATGGCAAAACACTGCAACAGTGTCACGTATGGTCCAGGCCCATTTAACAAAAGACACTTCTGTTTAGAGAAAATGCATCCCTGCTCCCATCATTACAATGGGTCACACCCAAAGTGAATAACTAATGAACTGCATGAAGAATCAATTACTCATTCATTACAACTTATTAGCTAGTCTGCTGACTTAGCCTCTGGGGATAACGGACAATATTTTGGGGGCTTTTAGTGTGGACATCTAGCCCAAAGCTTCTATCTCAATCTGCTCATCATTGTGTATATTAAAGCACATTCAATCACTCTTTTGCTTTTCATGATAGCTGTTTACATGTATGCAGCCAAAGCCCTCTCAAATAAAGTCAATAGATTTTGGACTACAAACAGAAAACAAAAAGTTTTAGGTGCAAAAAAATCTTGTCCATTCTTCACAGGTTCTACTTATTAATCAACTCAGAATTGTGTTTTATATATAAATTAGTGGAGAGAAGTACTGAAATCCCCTTCAGTGACAATATTAATAGCATGGTGTAGAGCGTGACACGCTGATTGATCACATTGATTCATGGCAGAGCGCAGGACATATGACTATGGCCGTGACGATTTACAGAAAAGAAAACAGTAAAAATGGGAAGACCTCGAGGAAATAATTATAAGATAACAGGGATATAACTGAGGGGTGGATGCTGGGACGTGGGACTATTCTGGTTTTCACTGCGTGGTGATAATGACAGACTCATCTAATGTGCTTTAATTTCCACAGAGCAGAGCATATGGGCCTCAAATCATTAAACTCCAACTATAGGTGGTTTAAGCTGCCAGCTGATCACTATAAATGCATATAGCTTCTGAGCCCCATGCAGTACTCCACCCCCTTTGATTAGTGTAGAAACAGCCTTGCTGCAATGGCAGATATATGGATTTCAGAGACTCCCCTCCCCCACTCACATTACAGAGTGCTTATGCAGATAACTGCTTGAGAGAGTAAGCTCTCCAGAGAATACCCACATGTGGTGCCATTTGCCTCACTGCCACACACACATATACACAACACACACAAACACAGCTGGACCCCCTGTACGGCACAGCTGGTGATCAGCTGAGAGTCTTTTTGGAGTGAGGGAGGGACAGATGCCTCACTGGTCCAGTCAAGTTGAAAAGTTAACCTCATTTTAACTAACAAAAGGAAACGAAGCAGATAGCACTGTTAAGAAGGTAAGGATGTCATTGCACAAGTGCGTGTAAAAATGATTTGTCACTATGAGAATTCATACCAGCTGGTATGAAGTGGCCATCTTTCCCCATTCAATTCAAGTTTGACAATTCAAAAGAGAAGCAAAACAATTCTTTGTATAGCCCTTTTTCCATTTTTACCTACTTGGGGCGGCTTGGTACGGACTGACACAGGTTTTAAGGTTTTCCATTAAGTGGTAATATCTGGTAGGTACCAGTAGGGCTGCTCAATTAATCGAATTTTAATCACGATTACGATCTGGGCTTTCAACGATCATTAAAAATGACTGAGCCGATTATTAGCCCCTCCCTCATTTATCCGCGACACCTTAAAGGCCGTCTGTGAAAATATTGTCGGGCATAAACCAGTCCGTGGCGCAAAAAAGGGTGGAGACCGCTGATTAAGAGGACCCGAGGGAAGCTCGGAAAGCTAAGCAGAAGTTATTTGGAGAGGAGAGTGACTGCCGTTGGTTGAAAAGAGAGTTTAAAAAAAAAAAAAAAACTTCAGTGGTGTTGCACACTATTTTATATTATTTTTTTAAAGTTATTGTTAACCCTTTAAAGCCGGTCAGAGCAGCACGCTCCGTTTTGCGTAACTATTTTTAAATCCCTGTAGAACCTGAACCGTGTAAGCTAGCGCAATAATTTGTTTTGCATATGAAACCGGAGGAGTTGTACTTACATCTGATGCCATCAGCTTGTCCTCGGTCACGGTTTCGTTCCACATATAGCTTTGCAAAAATTGCATAAAAAGCGCTTGCAGGAACAAAAACATAATATTCCAGAAACACGCTTCGCCGTTCCTATCAGCTGTTCGTAACACTTCCCACAGTGAAATGATGCACCTGCTGTTTTCTTTGCAAATTTGCATCATAGGATTGTTTTTTGTTTTTCCTGCAGTATATAAAAATTGCTGTATCTCCAAAATAAAACTATGAAGACACTCAAAATAAATTTCCTGTGGTGGGAAACTATTTTTTTGCAACTTTATTGTATTTAAAGTTTTGAGGGATAAACCTCTTAAATTTCTCCAAGTAGAAATATATGTAAACAAAACAAAAACGATTTTCAATTTTTTTTGTAGTTTATTGCACTTTTTTGCAATTTATGTAATTACTATGACTTAATGCATACATATTATTAAAATATGGGCTATAACAGTTGTATTGATGTATAGCAACTTGAAATGCTCCCACAAATGGCACTACAGCATGTAAAAAAAATAAATAATATAAGCTCTGGTGGACTTGGTTCTATGGTAGGTCTTAAAGGGTTAAATAAATATCGTCAAATAATCGTGATCTCAATTTCAGTGAAAATAATCGTGATTATCATTTTTGCCATAATCGAGCAGCCCTAGGTACCAGGTACTTTTTTTAGTACCTGAAAGCGATCCGAAAATGTGACGTCAGACTGATCAGCACATCTACCATTGCCTTGATGTCTGCTTTTGTTGTAGCGTTCATGTCACATACAAATTATGTCACGGGATGCTTGGCTGTGTTGTTATAACGACCCCACACACTTAGGTTGTACTCTATTGCAATGGAAAACACACTGAGCCGATCCAAGTAGGTACTAATGGAAGACGTGCTTTTCTGAGCGAATCAGCGACTTGTTTTTTGAATCTGGGAACTTCATGGTCCAAGCGTGGTACTCCACTGGTAATCCATAGATGCTATGCAGAGCAAACCAAACAACATATACCGTCCACAGCAGCCACCGTTTTTTTGCTTCTCTTAATGTATTCTTGATATCTGATCGCACGCCATAGCGAACACTGCTGTTTTTCCGTTTGCAAATGTTTCAACTAATTTTCAGTCAGCCTACATATAGCATCCTCACTGCTGGCCTCTGCATTGGTTGAATTCCTTAATCCTGCTTTCTGCAGAGCCTAAAAGCTATGCAAATGGCTATAAATGCAGGGCCATAAATCCAGCAGTTGCTTCTGTTGTCAACAGCAAGTTTCTTGATGCTTCCTGTGTAGTCATCAGATGAGTAGGGCAAGACTTCCTGTTCCATCTGCCAGTCACCGTTAATGAAAGCAGATAACTTTCAAAGGCTTAAAGCTAAATCGTTGTTTGACAGATGATTTCACAACTGCACTTAGGCGAAATACGCTGCCTCTCTGCCTTGCCATGTTAATGGACAATCTAAGCCTGTTCAAACATGATTTGTCTATTGACCATGGACTATAAGCAAACTACAAATGGAAACCAGATAGCTTCCTGCACCGAAAGCCTTTTACCTTGCCTATAGATTTATATTAATGTGAATAAATTTGCAACTATCTTAATTCAAAATTCAAAACTACAATTTCATTAGAATTAAAAAGAAAGTGGGTGCATAATAAAGCCAGCTCTCTCCCCTGTGTTTACAGCAGACTCAGCAGTACAGATGCACAGCTAGCTTCTTCAGGGTTTAGTTAAACATGCAGGAAAAACATATATTTTGCATACTGAATCAGTTTCAGTTTAAGTTCACCACATTCTTCTAAGAGTCTAAAAAAGATGAAGTGTGTTACTGTAAAACTGAATACTGATGGGCTTTAGCAGGAACACTAAACTTACATCTTTGCAGGCTGCAATCTGGTTAATATATTCTCCATCAGTGAAGATGATGTTCTGTCCATCTGAATGCTGACCTGCAAAATTCAATGTGATGGTTAATATACCTGATATTTTGTTCACTGAAAATTTAATGCCTAATTGAGGTGTTTAAATACAAGTCAATAAATCACCTGGCATTGCAACCGTCCCCTCATGCTCCAGAGTCTCAGGGTTGATCTTCAGGGCCGACATACTGTGGTTACTTGTGTCCCGATACAACAAATACCCCTGAAGACAAAACACAGATGATCAATGAAGTCAATGACTAGCTCCAATCGTGTTTATATACACACACACGTGTATACGTACATATATACACACATGTGTATATAAATACGTACATACACGTACACATATTTCAACGTTTTCTTTATTCTTATTCAACAAAATGTAAGAAAAATGTGTACATGTCAATATTTGCATTACTCACCTGAGCAAAGCCCAGCCAGGATCTTTTCTCCTTTCGGTTTCTGATTCGAGACGTGGAGTTGTACACGTGGCCCTGTGAGGAATTGAATACACACGAGAAGACAAAAACTAACAGTTACAAGCCTTAAATAAAGTCATACAAAACAAAAAAGGTTTATTTGATGAATAATGAAAATGATCTTAATTTTCACTTTTAAAGCACTGCTGTAAAAAAGTTGGAAGAAAAACCATGTTGCTCCAAACAAATTTTTTTTCCATAAACTGGGTATTTTTAAAAAAATTAAACATTTTGAAGTTTTTTGAAGCCAAGTCATTTTCTGACGCTGCAGAAAGCTTTTGAAAAATTCAAGCAATATAACTGCACAAAGCTGATATGCAGCTCTTGCTATCAGCTGATATGCAGCTCTTGCTACGCACCCTGACAGTGCCGCTGTATCCAGAGCCCACTTTGTAGAGTCCATCCTTGCAGAGCAAATACAGGAAGGAACCATCAGTCTGCAGGAGGCAGCGCTCATCTTCATCAATGGTCACCTCCTTCAGGACCCACTTGTTCATCAAGGCTGCACGTTTGATGCCATTTCCAAACCAATCCTGGATCTGAATCTTTCCCACCAGAACAGCCTGTACACTCCTCTGTAACGCGTTCAGTATGGTGGGAACCTGGTGAGATTTAGGAAGACAAGAAGGAAAACTTGCAGTTTCCTGTACATTTTTTTTGTCTGTGGCATTTTCACACAATCTCCCATGGCAGCCATTACACATACTTCTGATCTTACTGTTAACACAAAAGCAAACAAACACAAAAGAAAAAAAGAAACGGAACATAGACAGGAGCAGGCCCACATTTCCCAAAAAGCCTGACTGCCATTGTGATGATTCATAATCCAGTTAATACATAAAAGATAAGCAAAGAAGGGGAAAAAACAAATACAAACACAGCCCAGTGTTTATATAGGATAAAATGTGTGAGCCTACAAGTCCCCGCTATGCCACAATCACATGTGGAAATTGCATCCAAATGCAGAAAAAGGAGAAGTATGTTTTCAGTCACAAACCCTTTCCACTTATTAGCACTTGCTGTTCAACTTGGCAAAGAATTCGAAAGAACAGCTTGGTATAGAGCAGAGGAAATAAAAAAAACATTGCAAAAGACAAGCTATGGACAGAAGCAAACAGAAGAATGACTAATTGGCGGAAGAATGCAGTCAGGGTAAAATAATCAAACCGGAGATCAGAGCAGCCTGACATTTTCCAAAACTCAATTTGTGCTGTCCAGACACTGCCCTGAGACTCCCTGCACTGAGAAACGCATGGAGCCAGGTTCCTTTATCCACTTCAGCATGCACTTTGGTAATCAAAAACATGTTTACCAATATGGAGCACATGAGAGAAGGGTTACATGTTCTGGTGGAAAATGTTTAGAAACTGAAAAGATCATATTCAACGGATTCCAGCTTGTGCTTAACCAAAGAGGATCACATAAATGTCTACTTCCAAGACATCTGACTGAGATTTAAACAGATAATCATTTAAATATTGTGAAATCTCAGAATGTACTTGTTCTAGAAACGCATAACAAAAAAGTACAAAGACTAGGGTGGACTGACACTCTTCTTACATTGTCTTTGATTTCGAAAATGAATCATAGACATGTAAAAAGAGTTAAGACACACATGTACAATCAGTCAAATTTGTTTGAATTAGTTGCTTACCTGTATTGTCTGGCAGGCATGACTGCCATTATTTGTAAGAATGGCAGAAACTGCCTGGAGGATCTTCCCCGTGTCTCCCCAGGCCACCACCAGACTGAAGAGGCAGGCACAGGACAGCGCAGTGATGGCCTGTCCCGTTGGGTCATTGGGTCCTGTGCTCCGAACCGTGGTCTCCAACAACAACTGGAAAAGAGACTCTGGCAAAGCAAAAGAAATGGTTGGAAGGTTGGCCATTTGAGGAAACAATTAAAGTGTAATATGTAAAGATGGCTGAACAAAGTAATAACGACAAACGTTATACATTTGGTAGATTCAACATAAAAATAAGCATTTTATACTTCAAATACAATATGCTAATTACATTGGAATGCATTAGACAGTACACATACTGCTTTACCTAACACATCAGGTGGCTCAGTCTGGAAGCCCTCAGGCTGTTGTCCCTGCAGCATGTCCAGCAAGGCCTGCAGGCTACGCAGGCACAGCAGAGGGTGAGAGAACCGAGTCTCTTTTATCAGCTCAAAAACCCCACACAGGCCAATGCCAATGATCTGCAGATGCACCAAAGGAACACGGTTTCTATGAGCTAATCAACAACGCACTCCAAGTTAAATTGCTTTCTTTTATATATTTTAAAACAAACAGATGAGCATGCCCTAAAAGGTTTGAAGTGGATGTTTACAGTCAATGCCACTACATCTGATCAGGGCCCCACAGCATGCAGAGGACTACGAAGGACTTAGATTTTGTATAATGACAGACCTACTTGGCTATGTGGAGAAGAGTGGAAGGCATTCAGCATTCCCCTCTCAGAATTGCTTGTTAGTGAATCACATAATGATTCAAATGTCCTTTCATGTCTCATTGAAGAACTTGTTTTGTGAAAGCTTAAAATCAGTGTAACGAATATAGTATAATGGATTTTTTTTTTTTTTTTTAATGTACAGGAGGATACAAATGGCACAGCACGAAAAAATAATGGAAAATTGCAAAACACATAATATTTTTAAAAAGACTTTCAAGATTTTTGTAGCTGAGACTTCACTGACGCTTACGATCACAGTGTTTGTTAGCCACCGTTATTGAGCTAAAATTAAAGATCAAATTGGCAAATATATCAATACCAATCATTTCATAGGTATCAGTGATAAAACAACATTTATCTTAACAAAACTGATTAGTCAGGATTATTTTTAAACAATGAAGTGTGAAACAAAGAGTGAAAGATCACTAGATCGGGACCAGAAGGAGACAAATCCCTGAGAGGATTGCATCGTGATGGGGATCTGGTTTTTAAAAATAAATAAAAATAATAGTAATAAAAAAAAAAGTCAAATCCAAAAATGCTGTGAACGAGGGAGCAGCAGCACTCAGTATTCATAAGATGCAAGTATTTTCATTGAGCAAAAATTTTCTGTCATGCAGATTTAGAAAGCTAATTTAGACAGTTTTATTAGAAATCAAACTGTAAAATTTGCTCCCAGGTGTAAATGTCAGCCTGGCAACAGCAGGGGCACAGAGTGAATTTATTTTTCTAACAGGCACACGGAGAAAAGGACATAGTTGGGGAAGCCTCACAGGATTTGGGGTGGGGGTTGTTTGAAATCTCTGGTAACACAAACCTCAATTATGACAATAAAAACAATAAGCCCTAAAGGATCTCACAGATCCATCAAAAGAATACGCTGGCTCGCTTTAGTAGGAAGTGCAGCTAACAACAACATAAGCAGCTGATATTGCTCTTCCTTGCTTGTACCTTTGGCAGCTTCACGGCTGGTTCGCGGTACTCCTCCTCCTCCTCGCTGTCTGAGTCGCCGCTCTGTACCGAGCTCCTGGAGGCCAGCGCCAGGGAGGCCTCTCTTTGCTGCCAGTCCAGCACACAGTGCCGCACGTTGCAGTAGACATTGAATGCAGAAGGGTTGCTGTGTAGCTTGATGTCTGGCACGCAGAGTGCTCCATCTAGACTCTCGGCCTGTGTGGAAACAAGAGTGAGGAGGGTCGGTTAGAAAATCCTCATTATAAACCACATTTATAAACTGTAACATCAATATTTATAGTAAAATTCAATACACTTTGGTACAGTAAAATAACTGCTGTACATTGACAAGTAGGTAATCCATTCCTCCTTTGTGTACCTCATGACTCAGTTACTTTAGAAGGAATTTAATTTGGCCCACTGACGATACCCTCCCCACTTCTAAAGCACATTGCCTACTGACCACAACAAATGAGGTAAGAATCCCTCAGAGAAAATCTCCCGAAATCTACACCTCAGGGACTCTGTGCAGATGTTTTCTGTTACATGCAAGTTGAAACAAAATTATATAACCAAAATAAATTGGGAGTGTAAGACGTCTGCTGAACACCATATTTACACGGTTAGTTCCATCACTGTCCTCTCACGTGGTGACTGTGAAAATAAAGAACTCTTCATTCTGCTTCAGACTCCTAAGGACACTTGCTTTGTACAGACTAGGCGAGCGTTTCCCAATTTCAAGAACTGCTCAAGACCATTTTCGCGGTTGCAAAATTAATTACACAATATTCTGAATAAACAGTGCGCAAACGTGTCCTTTAGTCCACTTAGTTCGAGCTGAACTTAAAAGTTAAACTGAAAAAATGCTTAAGGATGTCTTTGCAACAAAAAAGGTGGTGAAATTAAAGTTTTAAAAGGCACTCAAGAGAAAATAAGCTGGCATGGCCAAGTTATTTCTAAAAAAATAAATAAAAAGATAATAATAAACGTAAATCATCACTGTTGTGCAGTGAGGTGAGAAATTTAAAGCAGATAATTCTTCAATTAAAAATATTTTTAAAAATCCTCATTATGTTACACAATTACAATTAAAAGGTTCAATTATTAACACTGAACAGGCAAACAGTCTACAATCTCTACCCATGCCTACTGGGATTAGAAACAAAAAGACATTTTAGAGAAGTCTTGCTGATGGTGCCTCTTGCATGTTGTTTAATTGTGTTACACTAAGTGCTGTTTGTAATATCAAGTCAGCCATCACTGATGTAAACGAGTTGGACCAGTCAACAGGGAGAATTTGCATCCTAATCATTACATCAAAGATTAAGGACTCCAATCCAAATAATCACTGGAGAAACTACAGCTCACAGAGAAACTTGATAAACTAACTGATAAGCTTTCACCATCCCACCAAGCAAAGCATTTTGATCTACAGTCCTGAGGCAACCTCTAGAGAATCACATTGATCGATTGTCCCTCTCTCCCAGTGTTGCACTTTTGGCATCACCGTCACAGAGGGTGATGTCATCTATTTGGGAAGAAAGGTCATTCATTTTCAGCTCAAATCAGCCTCCAGCCCTCATCTAACACTTATGTCTCCTGCTTTCCTACCTAGCCTCTTGTGACCAAGTGACTGTGCAGTATTTACAAAGGAGCACATTGTCTGCACGGAGCACTTAAAGCCTTTTTGAACACAGAAGACTGTAACAACCCATGAAGCAAGGAAAATATGATTTCTGAGGAGATAAAGTAAAAACCGAAGGGTAAGGTACATCAAAATCCTGCAAGCTGAAGCTGTGGGTTTAATGCAAGAAGCTCAGCAGTTTTGGCCCGTCTCTACAAGAACTGGATACCAAGACATTTATTGTTTGATTAATATTTATACAATTTTTTTTGTGTCTTGCTTCCAAACCGTTCAAGCTTCAACCCTATATTAATAAGCATGAAGACATTATTAGACTAGATGGTCATCTGATTAAATGTAATTCAAAGATTTGGAGTTAATGCTAGATAAAAGAAACCAAAATCTTTAGTGCAAAGAGGTACTTAAATTACAACATAAAGTCGTACCTACGGTTTGTTACTTTATAAATGTTCTTAAATACAAAAAAGAAGGGGAAAAAAAAAATCTGGTTATATCATGTATCAATTATGTGAATAAAAATGATTTATATGATCAAAACAATACGTTCTGATCGCTATAGACATGTCTCCATCTACATAAAGCAATTGCAGTAGCTTTTATTTAATTTTTAACTGTTACTTCTGCAGCTCATCTCTGTATGACAGCACTAGGCTTTGAGACATATTTGAAGTAGCAGCCAAACTCAATATTGTGGGTTCACATGCAGCACACTTCACCAAAATAGCTTTTTACACCATCACTACAAGAGCCGCAGCAGTATAATGATAAATTAAATTTTTCAGGAGCATTACTCATCATTTCATGCCATTTGAGAGAGCAGTGTGGAGAGCACCATCATGGAGAGTGGTATAGAATTTCCATATATGTTTGCAATACATTAGCAGTCCTAAGCTACTGCAACCAACCCTTTACTGAGCAACAAGAAGTCATGGACCACAGATGAAAGATAAATTGAAGACAAGATATCCTGACTTTTAGTCCATAGCATCATGAATTGCCTAACAGATGTACTCTAAAACAAGTTCAAACCAAACCCCAGTCAGCCTAGCAACTGTCTGTTTTAACTCAAGCTTTTTAACTCAAGAATCTGTACGTGCTAAAAGGTGGCCTTTGATGTAGCATTTGATCAGAAAGACAGAAAAAATAAAATAAGCTGTGAATTTTAAACCAGCTTATGTGTCCACCATCAGTTACCATGGTGATCTAGCCAGATTAAGTGAGAGCTATCTTCAGCTACTTCCAACAATGTAAACTCTGACATGAAGTTCAGCATACCTTGCTAACCCATTAATCAGGTTTTATACCATGTCCCTGGTCTTTTGACAGATCACCTCTGTCTGCTAGACATCCAAGCCTACCTACCAGTGATTTACATTTGTGATTAGGGTGAAATGTCTCAATCAGCGATTTATGCAGGACGCATTAACAAAAGAAATATCAACTCTCTAGGACTGCACTAACTTTATAATCAGACAGAGGTGCCTCCACTACACATGTTAAATTGAATGTGTGGTGCTATACTTGCTGATCATTGTCATCATGTTTTCTGGCTTTGTCCTGCAGTTTCTTCCTATTGGTTGCACATAGTATCATAAATAAGATCAATCATCAGCTCAAAGAGCATCTTTGATTTGAGGTATTTAGTTCTGTCAGCACATTCCCCAAAGAAGGAAATGAGCAATGACGCTTCAGCCTACAATATTTATTAAAAATAAAAATAAAAATGAATTTGCAGAATTGCTTTTGTTCAATTTTGAGGAAGTCAAACAGGAAATCTCTAGATAGACTTTCTACAAAAATCTGTGATTAAGATTGATATAGACTTTTTTGTAATAAACAGATCAGTGATGGGAAACAGCCTCAAAATTCAACATTTAAAGAACTTTGCTATAATTATATTTATGATGATATAGAAAATACTGGACAAGATTTTATCGATTACTGAAGCTTGCACGGCAGTAGCATTTATTAGTCCAAATGAAATGAAGGCCATCTTCCAGCCTTCTTTTCCAATGAGCCACTGTCATTGAGGACAGAGTACCTCATTCAAAATGTGAATCTACTGCTTCAAAGTGCCAGCAGCATTACAGAGAAATAGTAGTGACACAGCATTATATGCAGTGTCACAGAATAAGTCAAATGTAATGTAGGCACAAAAGTAGTAAGATAGCATCTTAACATTTTATTTTAACCATGACTAAAGTGACATCTCCTTGTAACCATTCAAGAACTGCGCAATACTGTCACATATTAAAACTGACAAATATTTTCCACCTGGTTTTTTCTTGGTTCCAGCTTTTAATTGCTAAAGCCCTCCTTTTCCACCACACAACCATGTCATTAGTTTCCATCCACGTTTGCTCTTCCTTTTGACAGGAGCGCTCCAGCAACGCTTGATTGAGTCACTAGTTTACTTTTAGGTCAATCACCAGTTCATCCCCCCTTTTACATCCCTTCAGAGCCTGGATATACTGAACTGTGTGTTTTTGACTTAAGTGGTCAAACAAGTTTGTTGTTTTCACCTTTAGCTAGAAAAGCTTTATTGTATATTTGGCAAAATACTGCGCTTTATTGAAGGGCATGCCTTCTTTTTTCTTTTTAGGTACTAAATTGTCACTCGAGGTTGATGCACTGCTCTCATTCTCAGACATGTCTGGGATTGTGTTGTCATCCTGCCTAGGGAATTATTACTTTGCTCTGATAACACCTTATAACCTCCTTTGTTTTTAACCAGTATTAACCCAAATAATATGGCCCAGCTACCCACACCTACTGGTGACATTTGATCACTTCCTTTCCATTTTGATACTTTATGCACATTAATGTGCTGTGGTATTTATTTCTTCTTCGTTTGTTGAAATGCGTGCAGAAACAGAGACACTATTGATTATATTTGCCACGTCATTCGTCAAAATTATTTCACATTTCCCATGTATCAAAACATTCATACAGCTACAATGTCAAAAAGTAGTTCAAATACAGGAAGTGGTCACATTTATTTAGTGCGGCAACTAAAGTACATGCAATTGAGGACTGGGACAAACACATTAACTCTCAACAGTCCCCAGACTTTATTTCCTTCACATTCATTCATTCATTCATTCATTCATTTTTTAAATGAATTCAATCCAGGTTTTAGATGCCTAACCTTCCCCAGCACTTGCATTATTTCACAAACCACCTGAGAAAGCTGGAAATAGTTTGCAGATGCAACGGTCTGAATATTCTGAACTGGAAATGTGCTCTTTATGGACATTTCCAAACTGTATCTCGCAAGTGCAGAATAGTTGTATATGAATATAACCTTAGGATATATTATTTAGATGTGATGTTTTAGGCATTCCTTTCTTTGAAATCATTAAAGTATTACTTACACAAAAAAAGAACTGTTGCAAGAACACTACATCACCTGTGGTGTGTGACACAGGTAGGGGAGTTCCTAGTGTACAAAGACAGCATCACATTATCTGCCATAGCATGACTAATTTAGAAAGCCCTCACATCTCTTAAATCCACTGAATGAAATGTCTCATGCTCACTGCCCGTGTTTGTCTTTAATAAGACATTAATATACAAGTTTGACAGTATTCGTTTCAATGTATTACTTTGCACGATTATGTTGGTATTATAATGACAGTTTTTCTAAATGGCACAGAAAACACATTTCACTTTACACAAGACATTACATCATCCTCTTCATTAGGATGATAAGTGTTTATGCTCTGGCTTTATGCTCACTCTACTTTCACGTTTGTAAGCACAGAAGCAGACAGGGAGGGGGGAGAGAAAAGCTTTCAAACCACGCTCTTGTCTGACTACACGAGTGTCAGAGGCGTGAAAGAGCAAGAGTGAGCACAACACATACAAATAGAGCACGACTGCCAGAGTAAGAGCCCACATTTTTATGCCTCCCTGCCAGCCAGCCTTGCCTACCACACAGAATATCTTATAGCGTTGTGAGCAATTCAACCTGAGCTGACTCGGCCACTCTACGCCGGATTGCTTGTCTGGAACACTTGAGGAGAAAGATGACGAAAGAAGTCCGAGTAAAGCCTCTTTTCTCTTCTGCTATTATCATGTTAATCTCTGTTGCTTATGCCTGTAAGCTCCTCAAAAACATAATTTTTTAAAAAAGTCTAAGAAATATACAAGAAATCATGAAAGGAGACCAAGCTATCAAACACGAGAAAAAATTAATTTAAAAAAAAAAAAAAAAAAAAAAACATGAGACATAATCAAAGGTGACTGTGCTTATTGCAGATTTTGTTATTAGGTCTCACTGAGTTTCACACCTTTTTTTTTTTTTTTTTTTTAAGGAGTGACCTGGCCAAGAGGGCAGCAAAAATTGTTACAAACAAAAACCACAAAAACCAAGAGTTGGACAACTTTACAACTGCGTGAAGAAAATGCAGTTTTTATGCAATAAAAAGTTAACTTAAGTCGAGTTAACTGGGACTGAACAGCACCAAAGGCAGACTGCAGGAACTCATGGTTTTGTAGGACAAAAAAAGATGAGCAGTCCAAGGTCAAAATGTATAAATCTTAGGATTTGTTAACAAATGCTGGCCCTGCAAGGTCTCCACCTGAAAGAGAAACACAACAGCATCATCTGATGCAGGCTAGAATCCCTCTTTGGAAGGAGGAGACTGAAGCAGGAAACAGTTGCCGTGGAGATGTGGAACACATTAGGTTGCTCGGCAACAGGCCATCATGAACAAGTCAGAGCCACTCCCATGTGTCTCTCATTCCGCCTATCCACCACGTCAGCTTCTTGTGTGGACGGGCTTACTGACGCCCGATCGGCCCCGACTTAACGAAAAACAATGTTTGTGCCAAATACCCTCCAGACAACACAGGAGCTAATCTCGCCTTTAATCTCATCCTTAATCTGTTCAATTCGTTCAATAGAGTCAAGCCAGCTAAAAAGACATACCAACACATTTGCAAACATGGCAGTTACGAAATAAAACTGATGTTTTCATTCACACGAGGAGAGAAATTTAAATACATAAAGTATGTGTTATGCTTATTAAATATTTTAAGGAGCACTGAGAGGGTTATGAGTGATTATTTCCTACTACTTTTTACAGAGTAGTAGCAATGTGAATTAAGGATTTACAAGTACAGCAAAGGTTGTCCAAGTCAAAGTTTAATATTGCCTAACAGCTTTTAGACATTGAAGTGCCTCTTACCTTTGTTCTTGATTTGACTTTTGACTTGACCTTCTGTCGCCTTTTAAGTTTCTTCTTACTCAATGCCTTCTTTCCCCTGGAAGCAAACAGTGATCCGTTAGTTTTGCAAAACTGTGCTCTTTTTAAGCAAAAACTCTGGACTTCTTGTTAACATTCAAACGATGTAGAAGCTTGCTCAAGCTATCATCCAAAGGTGGAAGTGTAAAAATGAAATGTGCACAACTGGATCACTTTATTTTTAAAGCAAAGGTCAACATTGTACTTAAAGAGACAGCACATAGTAACACTTCAGACATGAGGGAAGGTAAACAATTCTTCTTCATGCAAGGTTTCAAACTATTTCAATGTCAAAATCTTAAATTCTTTCTAACGTCCCACACAACTGTGTCGATTTCATTTTTGTTTCACTCTGCAGAGCGAGCAAAGAGATCTATAAGCACAGTTCATCTTGCTTAACCGCCATAAGTGCATCAGGAAATTCACATTCACTGTTGCCTCTCATATCAAACCTTCCCAAAATAGGCACTAGTTTGTTTCTGCAGAAATTCCCCTTTGATGCCTTTGAGCTGTCACTGAAATCTGTTTTGCAGTGACTTTTTGTGGCCAGTCTCTCTTACAAATCCACCTGTCAATAAGATGTAATACGAAGCTAGAAATAGAAACGCCACTAAAATTAGTCACCACAGTTACTCACTACAAAAAAGCATAAAATATTTACAGGTTTTAAGTGTCCTATTTTTTTTTTTTACTTAATAGCATAGCTGAATATTGCTTTCCAGCACCATACAAATAGCACGATATCAGGTCTCAATCAAGGCTGATCCAGATACTCCTTTTTAGCAACTTTCTCCAAAGAGCTTCCAAAACAGGCCAACTGAGCATGCCTATGACTTTTTAAATAAGCAACTTCTTAAATAAGCACTTTTTAAATAAACATCTGGTGGCAGATGTTAGTTGAAAAGGACATGAGCAACCAACTAGACAGACTGAGGATTTTCTTCTGCCTGCTCCTTCATATACACCAATTAATTCAACATTTGTTTATAAAAACAGAGTAGCGTTCAGCATTATGTTGGTCCTTGGTTAAAGCAACCATTGTACACACTGAGAACAGCAATTGGATTTGTGAGGGGAGGATGCAGCGATGATCCAGCTATTCAGTCTACAACCTGACTTACTAGAATGACGTAAGTGTATTACCCGCTTATGCTAGAACAGCAAATGAGTTCAGCAAATTCCCCACACATCCTCACCCAAACACGGCTCACGTTTCAAACAAGTGTGAGCACAGTAGCAATAAGCAGTTAATGTTTTGTGTTTGTTTCTTTATTTGTTTGTCGTTTATTTTTTAAATACACAGCAAGCCAAAGTCAGCCTCGTGACTTTTTTTCCTCTCCCTTTAACCGGTTTAAGTTAAGATAACCTGGTGAAAGGTCGGATGCTCCCAATAGCTAGCTCACAATGACGCCGTTGGGCCTAATTAGACACACAACACCACAACTTGGCCGGTGACAATGAAGTAAAATGACAGTTTAATAAATAAATACATAAGTAAACAAATATATTACACAAGTGGGGCGCATGTTTGCATTTAGCCGGATCGCACCTCACTCAAAACATCACAAACTACTCCCATGACAGCTAGCCGGCTAGCTCGTTTTGGACGCGAACCCACCCCACAGAGAGGTTTTTCGCTAGTGGACATGTCTCGAGTAGAAAAAGCTTGCGTTTTAGTCACAGTGTGTCAGTTCATAGCCGAAGCAGTTTGCACCGGGAATGCAAAGCCCTCGCATCAGGGTGAACTAACGTAACGTTAGCTTAGATGGCTCCCATAAGCTAAGGAAGTCGAAGTCAAAATTGCTACCTAGCAAGCTAACCCGCAAACAAATTATAGAGTTCCTGAAATACTACCCGTAGTTAAAACACGCGCTTGTGTGACAAAAAATGAGATGCAACCAGAACCATATATAATAAGAAATATACGTGGAAGTTAGCTCATTGGTATTGACTGACGCACCACTGAGCAAGGGTTACTCTTAGCTTCGTTAGCCTGGTTAGCCCTACGAATGACAGCCCAGCCTCCGCGATATTTTTGATTTCATTTTATCCGCTCACCTTCCTTGATTTATCCCTTGCTCTTTATCGTTGATGGCGGTGGTATAAATCCGTCTGTATCTCTCCGCCAGGGCTCGTCCTGAGAGTAAAAGCTGGTACCGAGTCCGACAATCCGACTGGACTCCGGGTGTCGGGCAAGAACCCATCCCCGAACCGACGGTGGAGAGGTCGGCTCCTGCTCCAGAAATGACCCTGACACCCAGCCCCATCGACGGCGATAAGGAGGGCAGAATCCCACCACCGGCGGCCGCTGCCGCAGCAGCACACATCATCGTTTTGCAGAACAATGCATATATATATGTATATATCACACAAAAGATATCACAGCCAAATAATCTCTAGCCATCAGACGCAATCCACGTGTCGATGTATCCGCCACATGTCACATCATTTGTCCGCTACGAACTGCGAAAAAACAACAACGAGCATCCACGGTCCTCAGCGGTTATAAACGCAAATTGTAGCCAATCTGGTGGTGCAGCTAAAAACCCAGTGTAGTCTTGCGATCCGGCCGCAGCGTCAACACGGTGCTCGACTCCAAGGATGATCCTCTCAAATCATAACTGAAATTTCTCGCGAAAAAGCAGAAACGAAAGCATTCATTTAGAAAAATCGCATTGTCGAGTTTCGTTTTTTGCTTCGTTTCTTGACCCCGGAGAGGCAGCACCCTCAGTTGGGCTGCCATCTTAGCTCCATCATCCCTCCCCTCCCTGGCCGAGCCTTGCGTCGCCAGCATGCCGGGATATTTTCATACGTCTGAACCGAGCGATGCTATCATTGATTTAGCTGATCAATTAGTTCTCTGTTTACACAATCGCTGCAAATGCGTAGTTCACTTTTCTTTTTTACATCAGATAAATAATCGTCGAGGCTAAAGACGGCCTCATAGATCAAAGGCAAATCCGCAGGGCTATTTTTTGAACACTGTGCACAGTTGGATTGTGGACATTTAAATTGTAGAAGTCAATACAGCAAGGGCCCCTCCCAGGTTGATCTAAAATTGGCACACACAAATACACAGATGGATTGCTCTTGGAATCGTTGTCCGCAATAAGAGTGGCCTTTAAAAACAGAGTTGCATATTTTTAAAACTGCTTTGATTTTTTTTTTTTTTTTTTTGCGTGCTGCACTATTCCATTTAGCATTGCTCCATTTACACAGTGAACCCTGTGTAGCTGTGAACCCTGCCCTTTGATCTACCTTCTTGAACTTCTCCTTAGCTGGCACCAGGACTGCAGTTATCGATCTGCCGTCCCTCTTAATTGATCTTCACCGTGCTGCTGTGGGGGGATTATTCACTGAGTGTGGTTGTTTTATCTTCTCATTACTGCCTCAGAGTAAAGCTGCACATTACCGAAGTGCGTCAGCTATGCATTACCCAGATTGCGATGGTGATGGCGATATTTTAAAGGGTGACACAGGGGTGCAGGGGAGCTCCAGGGAGAGAGATAAAAAAGAAAAAGAAAAAAGGAGAAACACTGTGTTGGGTAACATCAAAATGGAAGCAAAGGCCAAAAAAACACCCTACTGCAGTATAAGGTGGAAAAGGAAACAGGTGTTTATACTTTCATGTATGATATAGCAACGGATGATGCAATTAGCAGGTCATGTTTCAAACATGCTTCGCTGCATTCCCTTTAAATGTCTGTGCATGTGGAGGGGTGATGCATTTATTTAGGGAGAGAGAGCGAGAAAGAATGACAAAGGGGTACACAGGCCCTAGTGGTGCTTTATTGGCTGCACAGTATTGCAGTGGCCCAATGACAAGAGAGAGGTAGGTCTACTGTCTCTTCTCATAGCAACCGAGAAAGCATCCAGAGATTATCAGTGTCAGAGTGCCAGCATGCATCTGCCATGACAAAACCTGAAGAATTGTGTTCTCACAGCTGTCATGTGAAATATTAGAAGTGAAAAGCAGCTCTCTTGAAGTGCATCATAGCAGTTGTAATGGTCTCTACGTGGCAGGATATGAAAAGAGCATGATTCGGTATTGAAGATGCAGTCGCATCCAGAGGCTGCTCCCTTATTAACCCCTGGTTTTCTCAGCTCTGGCCAGTTACAGTAAATATAGGGAGGAGGGGGAGGGATGCCTGGGCAGAGTAGAAGTCCATATAGGACACAAACATGAGCAGAGCTGACAGAGACGATATCCAGCCGCCTCAGACACACACACACACACACACACACACACACACACACACACACACACACACACACACACACACACACACACACACACACAGGAGATGGGGCTACTATTAGAGTCTAAGTAGGTTGTTAGGTTTTACGTTTTAACTCTGATCTCTTTATATCATAGTGTCTCAGCAGCATCATCAGTATTGACCTGACATAATGTGCCTTGACAAAATCAACTATATGGATAGAACTATGTCAGCCTTCATTCATCCTGGGAAATGAAATGTGGTGTTTAAAGTTCAAGCAATTAGTTTCAAACGTGCCTAATCTTTTTCAAGCATCTGTCGTATTTTGTTTCTTTTCATTCATTGAGAATATTAACGATCTAAAACCTATTAGGACTGTGTTTCTAATGGCAGCTAATGACTCCTAATGTGTTTCTCTACATGACTGGAGAGGAAATTAATTGGTTCCTCGCACACATCGATGTGCCTCATTTATGCTTGAATGAAAGTGCTGATGTTGACTCAAACCTCTTATGTTCAAATTGCTCGGATTAGAGTGAAATGCATTCACTGCATTATTATATGATTTTTTTCCGATTGAATTTCTTCTAAATAGTGCAGTTGTTGCACGTTACAAAATTCAAGAGACCTGTGACACTTTGTTACTAAAGGGGCAGCTGAAAGTAGCTTCTGCATTTATCTGTTTGGTATTGACAGTCATATTTACAACTAACTCTTTCAGTCATCTTGATAGCACAGGTTATATTTATTCTTTTCTTCTGACTCACTAACAGTAAATCTTAAGGACATGTTTCGCCTTGAGCAACTTGTCTCACATTTATATATTTCCACGTAGCTAAGCAACCTGGAAAATAATTTCTATCATTATAGCTCTAGCGCCACCCAGTGTTGATCTTTTACTTAAACGTTGTAAAGACTGCAAAGAGAGCAGAGACATCTCGAACTCTAAGGAAATTAATCTGAGGGTTCTCAAGCTGCTCATTAATATGCAGACAAGTTAGTTAAAGACAAATCATAATCATAGCTGAGAGGGTATTTCCTTCAAAAATGTGTCTTTTAAAATCTTTGCTTCAGACTGCTTTAACCTTTAATTCAGGTCTGGATAGCCTGCATTCCTCTCGTACTGTCGCTGTTACTAGGAGGATTTCACCTATCAGTATTGTGTTGTCACACCCATGGATGTTATGCACCTTTCATACCTATGACCATTCAAGAGACGGCACTCCCAATAATCAAGCTCACACACAGACAGTGTGACATTCATGCTTCAAGACTGACTGTCACTTGACATTCTTAAGCATCGGTCTGAGACCTCCCAAGTCTGTCATTGAGCAAGTCAGCTATGTCAGTTTGGCTGGCAGAACACATTATTTAATCAGCTGAATTACATATCAGAAGAAATCTTGTTCAAAGTCTAAATGTTTAAGGCAACAGAAACAGCTAATCAATCATCAGTAGCCAAGCTGCTTTGTGACCAGGCCTCAAAGGCATAAGGTCTGAGTTTGGGTTGTTGTGAAATTTTATTGGACCTCAGTGATGTTAGATAACAAGTACCTTTATTACTATACACGTGTAAAGTATCCACTCCCATCCAAAGTGCTATAAATTCAAGGAAATGTTGATACATGGTTATATAGCGGGGTAATCTTTTTACTCAGAGGTTCAAACACAAGACCTGTGGGGAGACTCCAATTCAATGAAGGAGGGCACCAGTTTTGAAATTTTAACTGTACTTTTGGTTTTACAGCTTTTGTTACTGATAAAGACTTCCCCCATTGAGGTTCATGCTACATGAAAGTAATTAGTAAATGAGAGAAGATAACACTTTTTCAATATCTGCTAAAGACATTTATGAGGAATTTCTGGTTTTCACAATGGGTCCACAGTAAAAAAAAAGAAAGAAAGAAAGAAAGAAAGAAAGAAAGAAAGAAAGAAAGGATTACTGGACAGTCTGTGCAATGAGCTACCAAAGCCTTTTCTGTAATTTTACACATTTATTTCTTACATTTTAAGCCCAAAGATAAGCATATAAGTTTAATTTACTACAGCAGCATTTTCTTAATCATGGAGAAAAATAGGGACATACTGACAAACTGCACGTCTTTCATTATATTAAGTTAGCGTAGGGGTGTAAAACAAGTGTAAAACAAGTTTAACATCCCTGTTTTGCATGTTAAGTTGGTATAACTGGTACCTTTGGCAACTCCTTCAGAAATCTACATTCAACATTAAAAACACAGGGTTCTGGTTGAGCTCCCTTCATTCAGCTGTCGGGCTATTGCAAAGGCTCTGGTTTGAATCTGCACCATGCCATTTGGTGCTGTCTTTCTCCAAGCTTTACTCTTAACTGTCGTACTAAATGCTAAAACGCCTCCAAAAATATTCAAATACACACACAAGCCACTTCATTTAGTCTATCTGCAAAACTGAATGCAATAAAAACACCACCACAGGCAGCATTTACATTTAAAATCACAGGCAACTGAGTACACTCTCAGTCTCATGATCCCAATAGAATTATCATCTTACTGACAACATCAGCAAAAATATAGAGGATTCTTAATAGGTGGAATTTATAGCAGAACTACCATACTGGATTAATTTGGTTAGAAGTGTACCTAATGAAGTGAGTGAAGTGTGTGCGCATGCTTTATATTTCTATCTTCAATTTACATTATACCACAATGAGCATAAAAAAGCCACAAGATTACTTTCTAGTGTTAAAAATATATTTATGCAAGTTCAAGCCTGTAGTAGGATTAGGACAGAGAGAATCCCACACCCACGTTGGAGGTTTGCTTCCTCATCACTCAAGTTGAGCTGCAGGTCTTTCAGCACCCCACCCAGTTCCATGTTCTCGAAAAACAAGCAATTAGGAAACACTGATGACGGAGATAGAAACATGTAGAATGAGAGCGACAGAGAGAGAAAACCTATTCTCTGATTCTTCCGTAAAGCCACGCCCGTGGGTGGCCTTGAATCTCCACTCCCTTAAGGTTTAAAGCAAAAGGAATGACAAGGGTGTGATTGTGTAGCGTGACAGACAGGTGTTGAGCGCCGAGCTGGAAGTGAGAGTTTTCCATCAAGTCAAAGAGGTTTCTGTGGAGGTATGTACTCTTTCTCTGTGTGTGAATGTTTTATCAGTTTTTTATTTTAGCTGAAACTGTGTGCAATGATACTTCAGAGGTATTAAAAATATACTCGATAAATTGAGATTGTATATGAGACGAGTTTTTTGAGATGGTGTTTTGCATTGAGGCGTAAAGGAAAATAAATCAGAGAACACACTGTATGTCGGGTTATGTAATGATATCGTTGTAGTGTTTATGTCAGATTGCATTTCTTTTGAGGAAATAATGGTGCCTTACAGATAAAAAGAGGAGTCAGAACGGACTGATTTGCAGTTGTGCACTCAAAAACAATCACCCTAAATAAAGATGAAGAAATTATTTCGAGTGAAACGTGATGAAAGCGATAAAATCAAAAGTTTTTTTTATTCAAAACATGAATCATAATCAAGGAGAATATGCTTGGTAAAAACAGAATGTATAAAATCAAGTGAAATTCATTTGATCAGATTCCATTAAATGTAACATTTTAAATTGTACTTATGTAACAAAATTACATGGAAACTTTACATGTAATCAAATTACTTAAAGTCAGCATTTTGGGCATAAACGTTTTTTGAGCATATTCTGCCTTTAATGTTTTTTCTCACAACAGTTCAGATCCGATAAACCACTGGATGAGAGATTTGATCTGTTTTATGATATCTTATCTGAAAACATTTAAATTATCTTTTAGAAACTAGAAGATTGTTGTTGTTGTTGTTTTTGTCCGATAATTAAATATCCAGAAACACATAACAATGACAAAAAAAAAAAACTAATTGGACTCATGAACAGACAAATATGCCATTTACAGTTATAACTTCTGTTGGGGTTGTAAGTCTACCTTGAGGTTTATGATGTATGTTCGTGCTGGAGGGTGAAATGAAAGGGCGCAAGCTTTATCATCGATCGACTGTGGCCTGTCACGCCTTTCTCAGCAAAAGGTCTCTGTTTTGATGACAAAGGCGTGTTTGGAGAAGGTGTGTTGTGGGTGGGTGTGTCTTACATGTGGGTACAAATCAAGACTAACCAGTTTAAGCTTAATATTTCCTGAGTCTGGGGTTAAACAGAACTTTTGATTTACTACAGATGCAGTGTCAAACCCAACAAGGCAAGCTCATAAATCCAGTCTGTCCATGAAGGGCATGTGTGTGCTCATGACACAAGTATACAGATGGCAGAAAGCAGTGATTACTTGTTCACTTCATTATGCAGCATAAAGACACCAACGGCACATAAAAGGTTTTAGCCTAGCGTGCCACCCAGTGGCTAATGAGCTGTGCTCCATTTTTTCCCTGTTTTCTCATCAATGTTCTTGTTGTTTCACACTTACAGGTAAAATTTCAAAATGAGCGCTTACAAAACTGGTAAGTTGAGAAATATCAAAGAATAAAATTTACAAATCAAATTCTAAGTAATGCAGATTTTTAAAATAGCAGATGCAAGACTGAAAGGTTCCAGTAGTTATATGACTCTGCTGCCTATTAATTATGTTAATAATATACTTAATATATTTAAAACATGCATGAAATTGTTTCCCTTTGTTATTACACTCACTGAAATAGGTTAGATTATTGCTTGTAGTCAAAATGAGTATGTAAACTAAAAAGAATTTGTCAAAATAAAAACAATGGGGGAAAAACAGTAAAATAGACTGAAGGATATATTGCATATTATAAATATATAAAGATATATATTTTTGTATATTAATAGTGATATAAATGATACAGAAATTCGAATTACAAATAATGAACCAATCAATTTTAAAAACAGAGTAGTTTATTTCATCTAAGACTTAAAATACTTACAAATGCACAAGCCCAGTACTTATGTTCGCCCCATACATGCTATATTTTAATTTAATTTTTAAGTGCATCACAGTGAGAGAAACCACAGCTCGAATACAGCAATGTGCAGTTGTTGCAGTGTGCAGCAGTAAAGACAAGACCTGAGATGCAAAAAAAGAGTATTCATTGATTAGAAAACTTTATAAATACCTTCCTCATTTAATTTTCAGGAGCAGTGTGCTAATTAGTTTTTAATTGGCTCTATTATGTTCTGTTAAACAGGTATTAACTTTTAAGTCCTTAAAAACAGTGTGTTACTTAATTAAGTAAATGAATGATAAATGTGTAATTTTTTCTGTCCTGTATTACCAGGCAAGACTTCTCTTCTAAAAGACAACAGCTGGATCAGAAAACCAGATGATGAGGAAGAACCTGTTGAGTAAGTACAACAAGGATAAAAGTTAAAACAGATGCTTACGCACACATGCATTTAGAGAATGGCAGAATTGTTGGGTGTGACTTTTGGGTCAAAGCTCAGATTTCTTTCAACCTTAAAAAAGGCCTTCTCACATTCCTCTTGCGAGTCACAGCATTGAGTCATCTCTGTGTAAATAGTTTTTTTTCTCCTACAGCCAAGATCCAAACTTCGCCAGAAGTGTTCTAGGTCAATACAAATCCAAAGAAACTCTTGCGAGGTAAAACAAACATTTAAATTCACCTTAATTTGCAGACAAATGAAGGAACACTAATATGTTCTGTGATGACTGGTTTCAAGTTAAGAAAAGAGTCTCTTATTCTTTTGCATCCTGTAAATTTTTATGCATTTCTCACAGTTTAGAGCCTGAAGAAGAAACAGCCACCAAACCAAGCAACACAGCTACATCTGTGCAAGAGCTCAGCAAGAGGTACCATTTGTGTGACACATGTGATATATTTAAATAAAAGCCATATAAATGGCAGGAACAATAATGAGTCATTTCTCTCACTGAAGGTTCGGTGGAAAGCAGAATGACCTGAAGACCAAGTTAGTACAGTTTTCTTCTTTTACAGTCACAGTTTTGTTACAGTTGTGTTATTATTAATTTGTGCACTTCAAGGCATGAGATTAAGTAAGAGTTTTTTTCTGTTTTGCAGCACTCTTTCTTCCACTAAGACCTCCTACACTAAAAGGTACATTTTTGTAAAACCACTCATAGCCCAAAATTGACTCTTTCTGGAATTTTTGAATAGGAAATCACCTGAATGATCTGCCTCTTTGTTACAGTACATATTCATCTGTGAAGGCAGATTCACCCACTGTGTACGTAAAGCTCCAGTCCATTGCATCTAATGCAATAATCAACAGAGGAGAAATTAATATAATGTGTAATCTTGTATTTCCATGTCCCTGCAGCACCACCACAACCAAGACTACTGTGACAGAGTATCCAAAGACAAGGTACACAAGGAATGCATGAACACACCAGCAAGTTAACACATTACAATGACACGTTAAGTAAATGGGTTTCACGTCTCTCTTTTTTCAGCACCAAAACAACCACAGTCACCAAGGATGGATCAACTACTGAGACCACTACTACCACCACCCAAAGCGTCAAGTAGGGAACACTGCATCAAGTTACATTATTACACATGCAATCCGTATCATATTATTGACATTTATTTGCCTTTATAGGTCTCCTGTGACTAAAACTCCAATCAGCTCTGGGACATTCTCTGACCGGGTCAGGACTTCCAGCAAAGGGTAAAAATAATGTAGTGATTTATAGTAGATGCAATATTTTAATTATTTACTTCAGTATGAGAAACAGCATCATCGTCACTCATCAGGCTGTTGAATCTGAAGTCGAGCAACTAACAAGTATATTTAGTAACATGACCAACATCAGTTTTAATCATTACAGGTTAGACTACCCAGTTATACATCAATTCGTTAAAAAAGAGCTCCACTGAAACCAAGTACAACATTTAACAATTGTTTTTATGGAATGAAATCAATCATAATGACCCTGTGAAATAGTAATATCAGACTGTACTTGCCAGAACTTATACACCAGTCCTGTGAGAAGGAAACTCTTGACAGGACTCTTTGCAATCCTGTAAAACACTAAGTACCCGCACGGATTCATTAGCTTGTAGAACAACCTTTAGCAGCAAAAACTTGAAGTAATACATTTTCGAATGATTTTATCAGTCACGAGTCTCCTGCAACATCATGTCAGTCAGGTTGGGTGATCAATTAAGTGTATTTGATTATCGGTTCCTAACTGCAACTTACCCTCTTAAATTTAATGAAAATATGAAAGGTGTAATTAGTTTTTCATAGAATATACAATTTCACTGTGTATGTGTATAGCTAAAACTAAGATTTAGTAGTATACTGAACACTGAATATTTTCATACTGACTTATTGCTACTTTCACTTAGAAGTCATAGGCCAGTAAGGCTGAGCCTTCAGATATAATAAGTCACAACAGCTTTTGCTTTACAAGCTAACCCAGTATTTTAAAAGCATCTTAGAAATTGAAGCACTTAGATGTATATTTAGAGTTTCTTAAAGAGGCCACATATAAGCACATCATGCTACATGAGAGGCTGAGTTTTTCCCCATCTTTCCAAACAGGCAAGAATACCAACCCTACTCACCTACCTTAACGACACCCAAAGTGACGGAGACAACTGTTACCCTCACCAAAGAGTAAGACACAGATTATTCAGTTAGTGTAGTATTATAACCCATGTGTCACCTGCAATTTCAGATTTATTTATATTTTTATTGTTCTGTGCAGTACGGAGGACAAAGTTTACGACACGCACCTCCCCTCATCCATCCAGGATGATCTGTCACCCACAGAGAGGTGAAGCCCAGAACTTAGATTATATTGGTCATGGCACCAGGCTTTCAGTAATTACATTCTCAGTAAGACACATTTTTCTCTATGCAGCAAAACAACTATCTCCACAACTAAGACTGTGACAGTGAAAAGCAGCACTGACACAAAGTGAGTACCATCCTAGCGCGCGCAATCCGGTTATGTTCCTCTGACCCTCTGCATACTGTTAAGATGACATATTCAAATTAGTCAGATAAAAGTCATTTTTTATATAGCAATAAATTTAATTTGTTATTCTACTATCTGATATTGCACTGTGCCATAAGATGTACTTTTGTCCAAAACATTGAGCTACCACAATGTAGTTGTCCCACAGTATTAGTCTCCTTTAGTGTTTAACAAAACATAGCTGATCAATAAACCATTTGAAAATAAATAGTATACACAACACATCTGACAGAGCAGTGTGAGTGAATATGATTAGTGTTTTTTGCATGCAGTAACTTTGGAGTAAATGTTCAGGAATCTAAATATTCCTGACATGACTAAGTTTGCTGACGTCATGACTCCATGTAAATAACTATTATTAAACTCTGTAATATGCCAGAGATGTAAAAAAATATTTATTAGCACCATAAAGTTTAGGGAGCTTCCAAGCTCGACGCAGCAAAATGTGATTAAAAAACGACTAACAATGTCTCTTACTTTTGTCTGTTGTAGTGCTAAAGACCAACTCTATGATACACTCATTCCAGGTTCAGTCAAGGCTGATGACAGGTAATGCATACACTCTTTCATTATGAGTCCTCCCGTTTAGCCTTTATACACACTGTAATAAAAATCTAATAAATTGTTGCAATTGTTATTGAATTTAATGATGTCGAAAGTAGAGTTGCTGAAAAGCACACAATGCACGTCACAGTATACCTTATATGTTATATATTAGGTATGTTCTTATAAATGGTGTATTGAGATCATTTAAAGTAAGTAAATTGATGCTGTTTAATTTGACACTATAATCATACGTTACTGATCATTATGTAATACCTGATATTGGCTTCGTCACAGCAAATCAATCGTGTCCACTACTAAGACTGTGACAGTGAAAAGCAGCTATGATGAGTAAGTTACTACAGCACAATACACAAACAGTGGCACCGATATAAATACACAAACAGTACAGTAAAATGTTTGGTGCTCTTTTTACTTTTTCAGTGATGTTTTTAAAGCTAAAACCCCCACAAAGACTTCCTTTAAGTAAGATAAACCTTGTATAAACCTCAACTGTTGTACAAAAGAAAACAGAATTTAAAAAAAATAAGAACTGCACATACAGTATAATCACTAAATTTACATTTCTGTCACTGCAGAGCTGAGGATCAGCTGTATGACACCCTGCTGCCTACTTCCATCAGATCTGATTCCTCTTCCCCAGTCAGGTGAGACATCTCAGCGAACATTTAGTCATTAAAAAACAAAACAACTATTTCACCATTGTGGTGGATGAAACCTCACATTTTGCCATTTTAGCAGCTCAAGCGTCAAAAAGACAGAGATTGTCACTGTGGAGAGCAGCAGAGGGTAAGCAGTAGAAATGAATGACAAAAATGACCAAAAAATTGTGTAGTTTGTGTGTAGTTTTGTCAAATTGACCTTTTTTGTTTATCTTGTCATTTAGAGGAGAAAGTCCCTCTCCAGTGTCAACATCTTCTACCCGCAGCCTCTCCAGGTAAACTAACAGAGCACTCCTGGATTACCCATTTACTTATTCAAATTATTATTATTCTCCTTTAGAATTTCTGTTTCTTTATACCTCATCAAACTCTAATTTATTTAATCATAACAATATTTTCTACATCCAGCTCTTTCTTATCAAACTAAATCCATTGCCTCTTTATAGCTACAGTTCATACTCCAGTGATATACCCTCCACTCGCACCACCTCCTATACCATAACTACCAGGTAATTACTATCGCTGTCTCTCAACCTTTTGTTATAAAAATATAGTGCAGCGTGGTTATACTCTTTCTATTATTCCTGATTTGTTCCCTTTTTTCATACTCAGTGATGACTATAGCAGCAACCGCAACACTTATACTTACTCCAGACCAGACTCCAGGTATGAAGCAAAGCAAACAAAGACATTATAAACAGTATGCGCTAAACATATTCTAAACTCCACATGCAATCTCTGGGCCATGTTATCTTTTTACAGTTATGAGTACACCAGTATCACAAGTCCCTCCATCTACTCTTCTACATCATACAGGAGCCGCAGGTATTAAATTATTTTTTGAACAAACGAATCCAAAACTTATCACTGGCACACAAACACTGTACGAGTTAGTAAAACAACACTCTTTCATTAACTCTCTCAGCAGGTCAGATGACATTCTGTCAGAGCCAACCTACTCAAAGTCTTCCGTGAAGAGTGCATATGCACCTCCTGAAAGGTAGGAATCGGGCAGCAATAGCCTTTTTAGACACTGAAAACATTTGTGTGGAAATAAGTGTGCAGACTGACTGTCATCTAGAAGCTCAGTGAAGCTGTACTTGGATACAGTGTTGCTTTGAGCAAAGCATGAATATCGGCATGCTAATGTACTGATATGCAGATTTTAAGCATCTGTCACATTAACCACCTTAATACAGCATGTCAGCATGTTAATAATTGCTTTTTAGCAAATACACCTAAAGTAAACCTAAAGATCACGTGTTTGTTTAAAAACCTAACTAGCTGTAGGGGGCATTGCTCAGCATTCAAGGCAATCAAAAAAAATTGAGGTAGAACTAGGGGACCATTTATTTCTGCTGTAATTGTTTTTGCACCAGTCCATCCAATTGTTGCTGTTATAGTTTGCTGAAAGTTAAGAAGGTAAACTTGATATTTATCCTGTCTTCCTCCCTGAGTTTGGCTCTGCCAGAGTTTTCTTCCTGTTAAAAGGGAGATTTTCCCTTCCCACTGTTACCAAGGGTTGCTCATAGGTGGTGTCTGACTGGGGTTGGGGTTTTCTCTGTATTATTGTATGGTTTACCTTAAAATATAAAGTGCATTGAGGCGACTGTTGCTGTGATTTGGTGTTATATAAATAAAACCGAAACAAAATTAATAGAATTAAATCAAGAACACATATATACAGTCACTTTTCTTTTACTCTAATATAAACACTTGATAAATTTTTGTCCCACACAGGACAGTGCTAGAGAAAGATCTGTGCACAGTTTGCCGTAAGCCCTTCACTGGTGATGCCAAGATGGTCCTGGATGACATAAATATGAAATGCCATGCTTCCTGCTTTAAAGTGAGTAAAATAATTTTAAGATGGGGCTTTCCTTTCTTTGGTCAACAACAAGCAGTGGTTGAAAAACAACTATGTCAAGACTTTACCAAAGTAAAGTCTTAGTATTGTTTTGAAATTACCAGTGACTCATGAACTCCTAATTATTAAGACCTCACAGAATATTTTTGATGTATACAGCCATTGTTGTCTCAGGATTCTGTTTCCTCATGTGAGCATTTGTGTTTTGGCAGTGTGAGGTGTGTAACATTACTTTGGGTAATCTAAAGGCTGGGGACAGCTTGTGGATTTACAAGCGTATGGTTCACTGTTCGAACTGCTTTGAGGTCACCAAAGGTAAGTAATTATTAGGATTTCTTCATTTTCCTGGATGTAAAGCTCCAGTGACTAAATATTTGTACCGTATGTATTACTCTATTTGTTTTAATTTCAAAAGGTCTTAGTTCAAATTGTACATCCTTCCCCCACAGAAAAATGGCAACGCTGATGCTCCAAATATACTTAATGGATTATTGATTATCAGCTTTGGGTGTCGTGGGATCTCATGGACTAGCATTACAATGAGCTGACAAATCTTTATGTGGGTGTTTTGTGAAATGACAGTTACATTTTAATAACATGAATGCAGTATATAATAAACTATTTAGTAGCTGTGTTGCCTTGATATTGGTGTTTCTGTATCTACCTCTATGCACCATATCAGCTCTTATTGTCTTTGGCTTGCATTTTGTAGGGAAACTTCATTCTAAAACGATACATTGCAATATTGAGGGCCGGGGGCTTTTTCTTTGTGCAATAAAAGCTATAAAGTGTCTTTATCTAATAAAATTAAAATATTCTACTTCTTTTAAGACGTTTGTGTTCATTTTCTTCCTTAATTATATACCAGTGAAATGTAATCTACCCATTAAAGTCATAATTTACAGTTAATGGAACTTGATATATTTGACAATTTTAGGATAATTATACAATATATTATCATAAAATCATCTCATGTCTTCTGCACTGTTTGGTTAATTTAGTGGGTTCAGGAACTTGATTTGGGTTACAGTCTTCACTTATGTGCAAAAATATTATGCTTTCATATTTTATTAAGACTTTTTATTGAAGATTTTGGGTTTACGTTATTAAAAAAGAAACATTACATCGATTTTATATATCCACTGTATATTCGATACATATTTTAGTCTTCAACATCTTTTCTGCATGAGATATGCTTCTAGCTTTGCCATGCAAATCAATTAGCCCAACTAATTTGTATTCAAGAAACTATATCATATTTTATTTTAGTGACATAGCCCATAATAAGGACTAAATTATGCTAAATTTGAACTTCTAAAGAGGCCGAACATTGTAATGACAGCATCAGACAGTTGCTGCAGATTTATAAGTTGCATATAATGACAATCTCCTGTTAGTACTTCAGTGGATGAGAACTGGTGACTCTGGAGGTCATTTGAGTACACTGAACTTGTGGTCATGTCACAAAAAAGCAGTTTGAGATGATTTGTGACATGGCACGTTATCCTGCTAGAAGCAGCCATCAGAGTATGGATACACTGTAGTCATAAAGGGATGTCCACTTTTGGTGATCCATGCAAACTGTAGGCTGAGCTTAACGAGTGACACCTGGTGTGGTCTTCTGCTGCTGGTCTGACACGTTGCGCATTCGTTACAATTTCTGACTCCGCCATCTGAATACAAAAAAACCCTGAGACTCATCAAACCAGGCAACATTTTTCAAATCACTATGGTGCATTTTTGGTGAGTGTGTGCACCCTTTAGGTTCATCACATTGTATATTCAGAGATGCTCTTCTGCATACTTTGGGTGTAACGATTGTTTGTTTCAGTGACTGCCTTCTTATCAGCTCAAAGCAATCCGGTTATGTTCCTCTGACCCTCTGACATCAACAAGGCTTTTTGACCCACACACGTTTTGCTCACTTCCACCATTTTCTGTAAACACTAGAGATTGTTGTGTGGGAAAATCCCTGTAGATCCGCAGTTTCTCTAATACTGAGACTAGGCTGTCTGACACCAACAACCACGCCAAATTCAAAGTCACTTAAATCTCCTTTCCTTTCCAATCTCATGCTATGTTGCAACTTCAGCAGGTTGTCTTGACCATGTCTGCATGCTTAAATGTACCTGCAAACATAACTGCATTAACAAGCAGCGAAACGGGAGTACATATTGAAGTGGTTGCCATTGCTGTAGCTACTTTTTTGTTATTTTTAAAAAAAATAAATGAGTATTTTTTTAAATGCCCCCCACAGTTGTACTGGGCTACTTATATTGTTTGTTTGTTGTTGTTGTTGTTTGTTTGTTTTTTTTTGGGGGGGGGGGGGGGGGTCGTTTTTTAGTTTTTTTTTTTTTTGTTTGTGTGCAAGACCGAAAGTGTAGCTTGAGAATAACATTCAGGTTATCCGCTCTGTGTGTGCCTATAATAAATACTTCCTCAGCAGTGGTGCGATGGGAGTTGAACTCCAAGCTGCTGACCAATCAGATGGAGCCTGTGCAGTCATCCCAGCAGCAGCAGCATCATCAGTGTGTATCTGTGAGAGTGTGTGTAGCAGCTTAAAGGGGGGAATCTGGACACCCTCTCTGAATAGAAGAGGACCCTCTGCAGACAGGCCGTGCTTTATTTTTCCGCCCATCTCAATGTGTTTTTTACCAAATGGAAGCAGAGGTGTTGAACCCCCAGATGATGGCAGACGTCAATGGCAACAATAAAATTACCAGCGCGGAGCTCGAGGTGCTCAAGCTGCAGGAACTGGTGCGAAAATTGGAGAAGCAAAACGAACAATTGCGGACTCGAGCGAACGCTGTAAACAATTGCTCCATCGGCCCTCATCTTCAGACCTCGTTGTCGTGTCTGCACGGGGGTACGGCGTGCGCGAGCGACAGCTTCTCTGCTAAATATGACGTTTCAAGTGTCCCCGCACCTCGAGGCTCAGCGGAGGAACCTTTCGCCTATTTTCAGCCGAGCTCGGCGTCTCCTGATGCCGCTGTGGAAGACAGCGGCGCCGCTGGAGACACGACTGTTTTGGATGAGGTTGAGATTTTGGACCTCAACGTCGTGCTCCCCGTCTTAGAGCCTGATAGCTGGTAACTGCTCTGTTTATGTCTACCAGTTCATTACATGCCTTGTTTGAATTTACAGTGAAAGTCAGTTTCCCCCTCTGTTGGTCTGACCCTAATACATGCTTCATGGGCCACATGACAGTGAACCAGCCATCATTTTGAGGCAGTGTATGTCATGTATCGTATGTATTGATTGCATCTGTTTTGGTGGAACAGACTTACAGACTCTGGCAAATAGAGTGACTCTTACACGAGGAGCAAAACAATAAAAACCAGATCTGACACAAGCTTTGGGCATCCCAGCATGCACTGTGCGTGCAGCATAGGTATCTATTCAGAGTAGGCAGCGCTGGATGAAATTAGAAACAATGACCCCCCTTCAGCCTCTGATCAAACAGCTCGGCTTTGTGTGTTGTGTTCAGCCATAGGCTGAACTACTTTGAAGCACAGGCTGTAGACTAAGGTATCTGACTGCTGAACCGTTTCCAGCTTTATGTATCTGGTGTGACGATGTGGAAAATGTAGCACACAGCTGAATGCAGTGCTGATGAGATACAGTTCAGCCGCTGTGCTGGTATAGCTTTACTACATTTAACACAATTACCCTTCCACCCCCAAGTCAGTGTAATGCTGTGGCCTAGTTGCTGGAGGGGAAAAAAGCCCAGTTCTGTCTGGCAAGTTTTCTTTTCCTTAGATATTTAGCTTCAGGCCGGGAACCTAGTATACTAGGATTTACAGGCACACACACAGTGACAAACGTGCAATTTCTTGGGATTTATTTAATTTCTTTTCTGGCTGACGATAAAGGTCAATTAAATTATTTTCACTCATGGTAGAGGATGAGGTGAGATGGAGGCAGAAGATGTGCTGTGGCGATCCGTAAAGAAAGAAGAAGAAGAAGAGATTTGCTGATAAATAGGTTGATAATTTCATGTACTACATAAAAATAAATTCCATCTAATTGATCATTGACTAAATTTCACAACAGAAAAGATAACATTGCCATTTGCAAGTCTATGCATTTGGTCCGTCCATTTTCCGTTTCAGTTCCAAGTCTGGGTCCCAGAGATTCTTCCCATGTTGTAGAAGCTTTTAGGGCATTTGGTTGGCATTTGGATTGTATAAAAATCACACAGCCACAGTGGTTTTATTTCACTGGGTAATAGCAGCTGAGAAATGTTGGGGCTGTAAAACACACTCTTTGAGATCTTGAGCTGCTATTTATTTTCTTTGCTCTCTAGCAACTATTTTTTGATTGCACTGCAAATACACAGCAGCCCCGAGTTAATTTATCATCTGTGTTTTGTGTGTAAAAAAAAGAACATGGGCTGCCTGTAAAGGTGACAAGATCTAACAGTTTTTTTGCTGCATTTTCCAGGCTGTATGTGAGTCCCAAAGCTAAGCTGCATGGCCACAGTTTCCTCAGCCCTCTCCAGTGGTGCAGGCAGGTACTGGACCACCCGGGGCCTGAGGTGGAGCTCGCTAAAATGACCCTCTGTCACAGACTGGACCAAGGTACAGTGTACTTAGCCCCAGGTGTGGCCACATCCGCCTCGCTGGCTGCTGAAATGTGATCATAAGCTGAAAAACACTTCACACAAAATGTTTCCATGTGCAGCAGAATTTCTTCTGCAGCGTGTGAACCGTGGGAGGTTTTCACTGCACAGAGCTCACCGGCTCCAACATTTCACTCGCTCTCTCTTTAAAGTTGTGAGTTTTACTTCACCCTGTGTTCCCAGTGAGTGGTTATTTTTGGAGTAGCAGAGGACTCACGTGTACACATCTCAGGCTGTACTTAAGATCCACTAAAGATGAAGATATTTATACATGAATTAAAGAAAGATCACCTTGGAAGAGCTTGATGTGTGTTCATGAAAGGCTAAACCCTGTGTTCACTGCAAAATAATGCAGAAATAATTATAAAGCTTTCATTAAGTTATCATCATTGCACCATCTGAACCTCTAATAACAGCCTGATTTTACTGGATTTTATGAAAAAAGTATATTTTAAGTGATGGAATTTTTACATTTTAAATTTAAATACAGGTTATAAATAAAAATAAAGTATAAAGTGTAGCCTGCAAAATAAATTATTAAAAAAACATATTTGATATACATTTTGCGAGACTTATATGTCACCTAATTACCTATTTTCATGAGTAACTCATAACTCAATCCACTCATAGTTTTCACATACAGCATTATGAGAATTAAGCATGAAACTACGGTATTACAAATATTGTGCTGTATGAGATTTCATAATGGACGATCCAGTCTTGATCTGATTTTATCTTTTCCTTTATCTGTTATATGATCATAACAGTTTGATTATTGTGATTATCTAGAATCGATAAATCTGTTATTATTGTAGCTACTTAGTCTTTGAATCAAATGGCGTTTCCGTAGTGACAGTAACTATGATATTAAAACATAGACTATTGATCTTATATTAAAAGCATGTATATTAATAACAATATGCCCATGAGCACATTAACAGCCTTTCAGTTTTGGCCTGTGCTGGTCTATATGCTTTATGGCTGTTCAAAGTAAGATGACTACATCTCACAGCCTTAAATTTTCTTTCTCCATAGCTTCTTCTGGGAAAAAACATTCCCATAAAACACATGCTGATTTTAACTCTGTCACTTACATATATGTCGTACAGCTGTTGTCACTTTCTTGAATGATGAACTAGTATCACAGGTATGTCTGCAGTTTGCGGCCGGCCTGATTGAATCACTGCAGTTTCATACTGATTCTGAGTTTTTGCCAAATCTATGAAAACCTGCCAGATCTTCTCTGCCAACAGCAAACAGCTCATTCTGCTTTTGACTCTTGTTTCGTGTTGTTTATTGGATTGGATGATTGAAGTCTGAAGAAACAAGACATACTGACAGCTTAACAATGTATTCATTTAACAAACAGGGGCCTTTGTAGCATGTATAGGAAACATATACGGCCACAATAGCCTTCCACCTCCTCCTCACATGCTGGTCACCAGCTTTTCACAGGCGCAACCTACATACTCAGCTGTGCTGCTCAACACACAAATGCATTTTTCTTGCAAATATGGCAGCATTTAAGGGGAAATAAACAGACTTTCCAACAGTTATCGTCAAGAAGCATTGTTACAACAAAGAAATAGTCGACCAAACTCAAATTTCCTTAGTTTTTGTGCTAAATGTATATGTTAATACTGTTTTAGCAAAGTCATTGAAACAAAAGTTGTTTAAGGATTAGATGGTTGAAACCCAACTTAGTTACCAACAATATTACTGCTGACAATGACGGTGCATTTTATCCACCATTGCTTTCATTTTAACTCGGTCTCTGTCATTATCCTCACAGTTTTTGTTTTACTAACAGCTGCATAACCTTTACTCGTGGCAGACCAAAGCAAAGTCTTTGCATGCTATAATATCCTTTTCTCTAAGCATGTTTCCACTAAGTGGGGCAAGGGGTTTATTGAGGTTTCAGAAATGATAATGGGACATATGTACGAGCTAACCTAAATCCAAAATCATTACGGCTCATATACTTGCGTGCTATTAAATATATATTTGCTGCTGGGCCCAGTTTCAGATCTGGTGCTTTATAGTTTCTGCTCTCATGCATGGGGATATGGTTACCATAGAAACATGCTTACATTAAATGGGTTGTCGAGTCAGATTCGCTCAGCACTCCCTGCACCAAGAGCCTGTGCAAGAGACTTGTACTTTCAAAGCTCTATATGCTGCTCACCTGCGTGCTTTGACTTTAATATCCGAAAGAATTTCCTGTGATGGAATATTTTCATATTAATTGTGGGTGGTCTCCACACTGTGACCTGATAATGCATATTTGTTAGTGTCTGTGTTGATGTTTTTTGGTGTGTGTTTGTGCCGTTGACGGTTCTCTTCTTCCTTTAAAGCTGTATTCGGGGAAGGCTGGCTCTCCTCCTCGGGGTCATGAATACATCCTTGTATTTGAGAGCCAGCAGCCATTGTTGGTGCAACTGGCTGTGAATGCTAGTTTCATCCAGTGGAGTTTGAGCTTATTTGTGTCAGGAGTGCCGAACGCTCCACTTTGTCAGGTGTAACCCTCTCAGACTACCAATCAGACACACTGAATGCACGTTATGTAACCAAGCTGAATTTACTCACTGCTAGTTGGCATTAATTAACAAGAATAATAGTATCATCCTCTAAAAGTGTACCCTGTAGCTAGGGTTTTTTATATTGCAACTAATTGCTTTAATGGCTATTTATCAGAAATTAATAGATATGACAGCAAACAATCTGGTAACCCAAACCCAAATGCTCTTAGTTGCCGTTAATAAAGTGCATGTTAAGTGTAAAGTGTAAAGTGTGTGTGTTAGTCCCCATAGGGAAATAGCTCCTCTGCATTTAACCCATTCACCCAGTGAAGCAGTGGGCAGCCACCAATGCAGCGCCCGGGGAGCAGTGTGTAGGGACGGTACCTTGCTCAGGGGTACCTCGGGGTACCTCAGGGTAGCCGTTCAGTGGAGTCGAACCCCCGACCTTCCGATCATGGGGCCACCACTCTACCTACTGTGCTATCCCTGTTATTGTAGTGTTGAACCATAAAATGAATAAAGTAATGAAAATCACATTTAAGGACTATAAATAAACCGTGTACACCAAAAAAACTAGTTCATAGTAAATCTAATTCTGATTTTGGGAATGGGTTGTAGCCTACATGCACAATCCCTGCTTATCCTGAGACCTAGCCAAAAGATAACTGCGGTTTAGCCCAATAAGCCGCAGTGGTAAGCTAAACCTCGTCTTACTGTATGAGCCTCTTCTGTCCGAGCTCAGACATTTGCAAGGTCAGTACTGATCTGCTAGAAGCAGATTAACATTTGGCCAGAGTGTCTTAAAATATATAACCCATGTACTGTATGTTTGTGCTACATGCTAAAGCAATCAGACTAACATGCCCTTCCCTGCAATCCTGTCTCTAGCAAAGCGGTGGCGAGGAGTGTCCTCCGTTCGTCCGTACAGCTGCATAGAGGGGCTCTCCACCCTCAGCTGCCCCATCCTGCCTTACACTAAACCTGCTGCACTAACCGAGTCCTCAGGTAACACCAATACACATCTGATTCCTGCTAACCACAAAACAGACACTCTTACATCTGGTAGGCTTAGTGGGTCAGTATGTACCTACAAACTGAAATCACTAAACAAACTAATTTGTTAAATGGTAAGTTTCACTATTTAAAAGAGCCATTGTTTTTTTGGGGGGTGGGGGATTATTACGTTTCTTATTATCTCATTTGTAAGCATGCTGTCAGAGTTGGCCTGTGGATGGAAATGAAAGTTTATTGATTGGTTCCCCGATTTGGCCCAAACTGAAATCTCTCAAAAACTGTTTGATTTGATGATCTTCTACAGACAAAGATGAATCCTAATGGGTTTGCACATTCACACACATACATAGCCAGTCCACTGGGTATTTAACTTACAATATAAAGTGCCTCGAGGTGACTGTGATTTGGCCCTTATAAATAAAGATGCTTGGAAGTGATTTCAACAATGGTACAGTCATACTAGATGAAACAGTCTTTGGAGACTGTGGCACGATCAAAGTGTACAATAAACTTGAACATGAGCTCATTGTTTTTGAAATGGAGACGAGGACCACGACTGCAATTAGTTGAATTTAACCAGAACACAGCCAGCGGAAACAAGTCCTCTATGTCCAAAGTGACACCTTGCACACAGGATGGCAGTCTGAGACAGGTTGCCTCCCACCAGACCTTTGCAGTTGACATTCCTCTGGTTGCTCAGAAGTTGAGGGAGTTGCATGCTCTATGCATCTAGGGCCAATCCATTGGTTGAAAGCAAAAATTATCAGTGCAATCACCAGGTAATTGGATGTTGCCATCCAGGTTTTACTCTAGTGCGAGTGGGCGATAATGAAACATTAAAAAAACAGTTTTCTTTTTTAAAGAGTCATTGTAACTTAATTAATTAGTTAATTAGAATTAATTGAAGCATGCTAACATAGTGACACCTTGACGGTAATGTTTAATCTCGTTTCTCTTTAAATTGGGCAACTTTTGCAAGGTAACTCAAACCTGCGTCTCTAACCCCTTGAAAACAAAATCTAACAACATCACAAAACAAAGCAAATGACAGGAAAAAATTCACATAATGCAAAAGCTAAAATTTTGCATTGGCAACATTCAAAGCCTTTTAGCCTTTAGGGCGCAATAATCGTCATTGCTCGTATTAAAACCGTTTCTGCTGACCTCATAGTTGTTGTCTCATCCAAAAGTAATAACAACATCGAGCCAAAAGCATCTGTTGCTTCCAAAATGCTTTTGGAACTCGCTACATAACCCAGATTCTTAAACAACCTGCTCCTTGGAGTTTACAATCAGATTACACCAAACTGCAGGGAGGAGATTATAAGGTCATACCCTCAAACAGATGGAGGCAAGCACTTTCAGACTCCACCAGAAGACAGCTCCTTCAGCTCGTTCATCTGTGTTCTATATTAACACAAACAGCAGAGAGTGCAGGTTAGGCTAGTCATCAGTGATTGAATTTCTTCTCTCTCGTGCTGTGATTTTCTCCTTTGAAGCTCCGTTGCCGTCATCTGGTCAGTCCTATCTCCAGCCGAGTCTCCCTCTCAGGGCCAGCTGCAGCCTCGCTGACAGAACACCCACCTTCCTGTCAAACTCCACTCTCCACAGTAAGAAATCACCCGCAACACGTCTCCTCTGCCGTGTCATTAATTTCTACAGTTTCATCAGGTGTGAGTTACCATCCATCTGCGACAGTTATGTACACATAAATTTCACAACTCAGAGACGCGGTCAGAGAAATGCTTTGAAAGTGAATGTTGGGATGTTGACGTGCATGTTTTTGTTTTTGTTTTGTTTTTTTTAGACGTGGGCCGTCGGCACGCGGCGATTACCCCTCAGTCTTCCCTGGACAGCGAGGTGGGTGTGTCAGAGCTGGAAGATGACTCGATCTCCATGAGCTACAAACTGCAGGACATGACAGATGTGGAGGTCATGGCACGACTTCAGGAGGAGAGTGAGTGGACTGTTTAGATGTTTCATACAAAATGTGAGGGAAAATAGGAGAAATTTGAGGAAACGCTGCTACAGATAGAGGTCGTGATGGGTTGCAATGGTATTGTCAGATTGTGTGTGTTTTGTCCACTTTATATTCCGACATAGAAATGTGGTCGGTGGTTTGAATTATGGCTTACGCAAAGGACAGCAGCTGCTTGCAGAGGCACTTTGCTAGGCTTTGTAGAACTGTTACAGCAAATAATTGAATGAATTAGAAAAGCAAAATCTAGGAAACTGTTAATGTTTCTAGACTGCTCCTCTTAATTTCTTCTCATCTCTGCTAATAAAAATGATATAAGCAGAATGTTTTTCGAGGCATTTGAAGCAGGGAGCCATCGCAGCCAAAATGTTTACCAATGTGTTAGAAAGCGTGGGCTACAGTCGAGAAAAGGAAGGCAAGAAGTACGACACCCGACGCATAGCGCACTCCTACGCAGAGCTGCCTCTACGCCTGTGCATCACAGGACTGGAAAACAGCTCTGCACAAGTGCCTGAAACTGTGTGAAACTGGAAGATCCCTGAACAAAACATCACAGTCACATCATAATAACCATCATATAAGTTACTTAGTGATGGAGGAAAGGAAGGTAACTTGGTCAACTTGAGTAAAATACCGTGCATTTAACTTGTTTGAATTTTGGGTTAAATGATTGGTATGAACTAACCGCACATATATAGAATGCAGTCAGAATATATGGATGAATGAAATCTTTATTTTGAACATTTAAGTATCAAATGTTAATAACTGAAAGAAACTCACACAAGAACAAAATAAAAGACAAGTATTATATTATTGTGATGAAACCCCATTGACTGAAATCCCCCAAATATCTACCATTTCCTGTTCACTTCCTTTCCCCCTATTTAATTTATCATATATTTGTGTTCCTGATTATATAGCCTAATATTTACATATGCACTAGCTATAAATACATATACATATCTAAACACAGTCTCTTTCTACATGAATATATACATATTCATGCTGTGATCCATGATTATATATCTGCACCTATCTAAAAATATAGTTTTTTATATACAATTACCCATAATAATTTTACAATGCAGCCATTATATCAAACTGCAGTCAGAATATCCAGTCAGTGTCACAACATAGAATTTAATATTTAACACATTGCTTCATCCACATAATGCTCTATATTTTTATAACCCTTCTTCTCTTCTAAAATATTAAATATTAAGTAAGGCAGTTTGTTTACAAAATAAACATTTATTATTTGCATCTAGATGGCAGACATGGTCTGAAAAGTCTGCCGAGAAATCTGAAAACTTGATTGTGGAAAAGTGTGACATTTTGAAACATGTAGAAACACTGCTCATAGGAAACTGATTAACTGACCCTTTGCCAAAGCAGTATGTGCCAATGCTGTCCTTTTATGAGATTGAAAACACAGTTGGAGTTCATGTCATCCAAACATAAGAGAATATCTGAGACGTATGAATCAAGTCTTTCGGTGTTGATTGGACACCAGCAGGTACAGTGATAGATGGCATGGAGCTGCAAATCACTCTTGCCTCAGCATAAACAGTCCTTAATCAGACACCAACTGTCACACTGAAGTTCTTCTCTACGTACCTGCAGCCACCCACAAATTTGTTGTAAGGCATGAAAATTGTTTGACATTGCTTTAAACACTAATGCGTGAACACTTCTATATATACACTACAGCAGGGGCCCCCAATCCCAGTCCACGAGGGCCGGTGTCCCTGCAGGTTTTAGATGTGTCCTTGATCCATTACAGCTGATTTAAATGGATAAATTACCTTCTCATCATGTCTTGAAGTTCTCCAGAGGCCTTGTAATGAGCTAATCATGTGATTCTGGTGTGTTGACCCAGGGTGAGATCTAAAACCTACAGGGACACCGGCCCTCGTGGACTGAGATTTTTGTGTTTGTTTGACAGCCACTCTGGTTGTAAACAGTAATGCACTGCCTTGTGGAGAGACTGGAAAAGATTACTGTGCAACATTGCCAATAAATGGCTGACACTAACATAAATGTTTGACCTTTACGAAGTTGAAAGGAAGTGATATCTTGATGCGCTTGTGTGCTATTAAATTATGCAGGACATTTCAGAATAAACTTCTCTATATCAGTCTGGTCTGCCGATTCAGTAAGTGAATAATGAATGAGGGGCGCCTCCAGAAGGAAATGTGTCCTATACCACGTAGGGTTCGTGCTTTCCTCGGACAAATGCATTGATTTGTCGCCCCTGTAGGCCTCCGACAAGACTACGCCTCTACCTCAGCCACAGCCACGGCCAGCCGTTGCAGCTCCAGCTTCTCCTTGCACACCCTCAGGCGCAGTCAGATGGATCTCGAGGAGGAGGACGAGGAGGACGAGGGTTACGACCAGCTCCCACCTCCCCAGCCTCGACTGTTCCGCACAGGCTCTATGCAGCGGGGCAGCCTGCCCCACTCTCACACCTTCTCCAGTTTCAGAGACTGCAGACGCAGCTCAACCACCCATCAGTTTTCACTCAGTGGACACTCCCAGTACTCTGGACCCTCTAGCCTGATCACAGAGACACAAACAGCATACACAAATAGCACAGGTGAGTGACCTGATCTGATCTGGGAACATGTCTGATAGAGGACTGTTAAAAACTCAGTGATCAGTCAGTATCTTTGGACTTAGACCACACTTCTTGTTCTATCAGCATGTCAATCTTTATAAATGCTGAAGAGATTTTAAAATCTGATAAATGTTAATCAGGTGATAGCTAAGTGTTTCAAGATTGCATTTCAGCAAATGCAATCATTTTGCTCTTCACACACTGTTTATCTGCATGCAACCAAGGCCCGCTCAGATGTAATTAGACTAAAAGAGGAATGCAAACAGAAAGCTATTAAAGCACAGTTGTCCCTTCTCTACAGATTGCGTGTCTTTATATGCAGATATCAGTCTATAGAGATAACTGCATGACTGTCTAAGACTGATACTGCTGTTACTTTAAGGAGCAAGTATTAGACTTTCCCCCTCTTTAAAGTCCTAAGTTCAATTAAGTCAGTATAGATAAAAGAATAGTGCAACATTTTGAGTGGACCACAAGAAAAGATTCATTCATTAATGGATATGACGTGTCATTCTGCTTAAATTTAAAGTGTAAAACTAAGATGTGTTTCTACAGGAGAAAATGCTATGTATTAAATATTTGCTAAAAGCGCTTACTTTCATATTCACCAAAATGTCCCCTAAAAAATCCTAAAACTTTGAAAAGCCCAAAAAAAAAAATGCTAACTGGGCACCTGCAATACCTGATCAGCTTTGTTGATGTTGTTGCATAGACAAGCTGCGAAGAAGCATGCCCAACCTGATCCGAGCTCCCAGCATGCCTAGTGTCCCCAGCATTCCATGCCTGGCTTCCCCTGTCAACCCACCCTCCCACGGTCCCTCCTCTTTGCCAACGATGCCCTCCCTCCGGAACAGCCAGAGCTTTGACTCATCGAGTGGGCTTGCACGACTTCAATCCTCCAGTAAGACGCCTGTTTTTATGTGTGCGAATGATCAAAGAAAGGAAAAAATCACTTTTATAAACTGTTAACGCTCAGCCTAATGATGACAACTAAAAATCTAGGGATTGCAGTGACACTTTTGCTTCACAATATTCCTTCAGTTCCTTCCCCAGGCCAGCTCAGTCAGCGAGTCCAGAGTGTCGGGAGTTTCCCTACAACAGCGCGACACACTCTAAAAGCGACAGCCTACGTAAGCCCCACAGTCCAGCAGGGACCCACCTCCACCTCTCTGTCCACCTCTGCCAGTCTGAACTCCATCTCCAGCAGTGCCGCGCTGCCTCAACCCCTCAAACCCAGCAGCAGCATTAGTTTGCTGCCACAGGCCCTCAAACCCACCAGCACCAACCAGTCAGCTGTCCCCCGCAGTTCCCTCCCTCGGCCAGCCTCCTTCATAGGAACAAGTGGCGTTCCACGTCCCAGTAAAATCACCCAACCCACGCGCAGGTAAGCACACATATGCTAACTCCTTTGGGTTTAAAGGAGAACTACAACAACATGAGTACTGACGAGCATGTGCAAAAAGGCACTTGATAACTTCAAATTTAGACCTGATGAGAAGGTTATCTCAGGGGATCACCAGAGGTGGTAAAATTCATCCTCTGATGACAGTAAAAAAATAATTTTCTGAGCCATGAATTGGTTAATCAATTGAAGTATATGATGACAAACCTGGTCAGACTATTAGTGTTTTCAGCATGTGGGTGAGTGGTAATGTAGCAATCTTTAGGTGTGGCATCGGTGGTTCAATGGTAGAATTCTCACCTACCACACTGGATTCACAGGTCTGATTCCTGAAACTTTTAAAAGAAACAGACAAGATTCTTTGTGGGATGATGGATCTTTTTATTTATCTTTGATTAACTTATATGCTTATATAATATTGGGTTTTTTTCTGTCTGCAGTTTGCTTACTCCTCCAAAGAGCCTGGCTGCTCTGAGTGCCCTGAGGGACGGCAGCTGGAAAGATGGCTGCTACTGAACCCAAATAAGCTGAAATTTGAGAGGTGCACAGGGTATCGCTGTGTAGGCACCAGCTGATTTAAAATGTCTCTTTCAGCAGGTCTCTAGACTTGGGCTGCGACCTGTGAGAGTGACAGATATCATGAATATAAGCACTACTCCTTGCTGAAGGACAAAGTGAGGACTGTTGAGCGTGCAGGTCCAGCAGGCTGGATCTTAACCTTGACTTGACACACCATGAAACAACCAGGCAATACTCTGATAATCAGCTGTTAAATGTGAAACAGATCCTCTCTGATATGTGTTTCTTGGTTTGTCGTTGTTAATTCTTGCATTGAGCAGAATAAACGTCTCTCTCCAACCGAAAGCTTAGAAAAATATATCCCATGCTTTTGTACATGCTTTTAATGATTTCATATGATTAGTTTCGGAAGTACTATTTTTTTCAGGCTGTGGTGTCAGATATGAAGTTGAACCTGAAGTTGGAATTTTGTTACTTCCCGTGCCTGTAAAAAAAAAAAGTGAAAAAGAAGAAGAAGTAATGTAATTTATGTTAGTTATACTTATTGGCTGGACCTTGCAGCACTTTGGATCAGAATTCTGATTAACACATTCAGTATTAGATCCATTAATGACCTTGTACACACTTTATCTTTTGTTTAGTTTCTTTTTATTTAATGTTTACATTCAATTCCGAAATGTTCTTTGATAAGCGTAACTGCTGCAGTGATATTGCACAAGGAGCCCTCATGCTTTTAATGGATGGCAAGAAATTAAAGAGGAAGTGAATTTTTAAAGTGAATAAAAGCATTTCAAAACGTTTTTTCATTCTTCTTCATTAAAATTGTTTGTAAAGAATCGAGGGGGAAAATAGGTAAATTGCAAAAGGGGAAAGGGATTGCAGCCAGTGATGAGCTGTGGAAACCCTACCAGGAGCATGTTGCCCACGAAGGCATAACTATAGGCTCTCTAGGACACAGAAACGCCTCAATTCTTTTTGTTTTTATGTCTGAACGCCTCCAGTTGTTTTGAGCATCTCCCACTAGTACGAGATGCCTGAGCAGACCAAGGAAATTATGTCTCCTGGCTGGTTTGGGAACAGGTGGCTGGGGACTTAGACTTCTGCCCCCCATGACCTGGCCATCGAAAAGTTGCGAAGGGATGGATGAATGGGGAGTTGTAGCTCTACTTACTGCAGTTCAAACTCTATGCCTTCTTTAACTCAGATATGACTCAGCTTAAAAGCATTTGGAGTAATGGTGGTCTAAGGGTGAAACCATATTCCTGTATTCTTCCCTAGTAAAAATACAATACTAAACCAAGTTCAGTCCTATATTCCTTCAAGTGTAAAGTATATCTGAATGCTAATATCGCTGATATTATGGAAGCTACTGCTCAAAAAATAAATGTAGAATTCAGTTTTAGCACATTACAGTTAGGGGGTTTTGAGGTTTTGGAAGATTCACTGTGGCAGCTGTTAGTGTCACAAGGTGGTCACAAAGTGACTAATGTTTAACAAGTGAGTATGTTGATTTTAAATCTCCAGAGTAACACTCAAACACGCCCTACTTTAACATACTGTACCTCAGGAAAGGTGACTAAAATCTCTTATCTTTTATCTTTTGCACAAAATCATTAAACCAGACCTGAAGACAGATATTGAGTGCACAGTGCTGACCTTTTGGAGTTTTTGATAATGCCCAACAAAGCCCAGGAGGTATGTCTAATCTGCTTTCTTCTGCACTTTTGCGCAGATCATTTATACTAGATCGTTTTTCTCAATGGAATCCCCCTCCCCTCTTTTTTATTTTTTTTTTGCCTACAGGATGCTGTGATCAATCTAAAGACGCTGCAGGAGATTTCCAGGCAGCTTGGTTTTGAGTGGACAGTTTTGGCATATGAGCTTGGCTTCAACAGAACTGAGATAGGACGCTTCCACGCCAGCTCTACAGAGAAGAGTGTCCAGGCCAAGGCCATGCTGGAAAGCTGGTAAAGTCTGTGTGTATACTTTTGAAAGTAGCATGTGCTTTGTTTAGAAACTGGTGTTTCTAAATCAAAAGGCAACATCTGTTTATCTTAGCAGTGTTTAGTCCAATTTTATACGTCATCTGAAATCATTGTAGTCTTAAGAAATTGAAGCAGATGCCCAGCAATCTCATGTGAGAAACTTAAATAACTTATTTGTGTTTTATCATGGTCACTTGGGCTCTCTAGACACTCTGTCACTTTTATACAGTTCTTTTTTTTTTGGCTTTTTATACATCAGTGAATTTCTCTTCTTTCCATGAAATACTTTTTAGAGGTCCCTCTTTATTTGCAGGTACGAGAAGTCATGGGACAAGCCAAATAAGACCAAGCTGCTGCAAGACGGACTGGAACGAGCTGGCAGACGGGACCTGGCTGAGAGACTGCATTGCCTTCACTGGGGTCACCAGAAACTGAGTCAAAGGGTGGAGCTTCCCTCTGCCTTCCCCTTCCTCATCACAGTCCACAGGACCATCGACAACCGAGACGCACTACGTAAAATCAACGACCTAAGTCGTAGATTCACTTAAACCTGGGTGAAAACGCAAGTAGCTGTGGCTATGTCTGTAATTTGTGTTCTACATGTGCATATGTGATACTGCAAAGAAGCAAATGGACTCAGAGTCAATTAACCAACAAATCATGATATATGCTACTTTTTGTAGTGCAAGAAATTAAAGCTTTGCAATAAGGATAAAGGCTGTCTTTGGAATCCTAAATAAACTTTTGATTTCAAAAAGTTTATTTATTTTAATTGATGTACAAACGACAAAGGTCAAGACAGTTTATGTGGATCAACTGTGTATATATGTTGTTATAGTTGGCTACAAAGAGCACAGGTGTAAATGGAAAAGTCTGTAGTAAGGTATGGCTGATGGGACCATTTTAAGGAGAGATAATTATTGGTGGATATGTATACTGCATTTAAACAAACATCTGACCATAAAGGGCCAATATGCACATGTGGCTGAATGATGCATATACTAAACTGCAGTGCAAGGGACATGATTTTTTAATGATGGTATGAATCCATATATTTCATATTTTTTATGCATAGTGTCTGGCTGTCACATATACCACAGAGAAGAAGCTCTAATGTGTTACAGCAAATCAAATAAATAGCCCATGCCAGACTATAGAGACTTCAGTATTAATCATAAATGGGGTTTGGGGAGTTATTAAGCATTAAATTAAAATATTATAGTTTTATAGTGGCAATATGTGCTGGACACATTTATTGATTCACGCTGAGAGTTGGATGAAAGGATGACACCACAGATGATGATACCGCCTTCACCTCAGCTTAATAATCTATTATCTATTTTTAGAATTTAGTTTACTAAACTTCTATTAGTTAGTTTATTAACTAATTAACACACACACACACACACACACACACACGTAGAAAAATATTTAGTATACACATCCAGAAATGCATATACTATTATATATTGTACATATATTTATTAGTTTCAGATGTAGCCATTCTTGTATTTTGCTTGTTTACATTATTGTATTTTGCACAACTCTGTTGCTTGTGAAGCTCGCACACAAGAATTTCACTCACATGTGCTGTACCAATGTACCTGCACATGTGATGTGACAATAAAAGTGATTTGATTTGATTTGATTTGATTATTATCTGAGGACAAAATGTAAAATTTGACTGTAAAAGGATTACATTAATAATTTTGCTTAAAGGCAGTAAGGACTGAGACCACGTGAGCAATTAGAAATAATACATAAGGATTAATTGAAGATATGGTAATGATATAAAAATGAAATAACACAATTACATAAAAATACAAATAAACATATAAGAAATATAGATATATTAAGATTATTACAAAATAGTATTAGTTTCTAAAAATATATATATAACACAATTATATAAAAATACAAGTAAACACAAAAGACATAGAGGTCCATTGTTTAATTTCCAGAATTATCCGCTTTAGCAAAGGGGAAAGTAGTGGGAGGAACCATATTATGTTCCAATCAATCAAATTCAGTTGACCCAGTTGCACAAACCAATCAGAGGGCACTCTTTTTTAAGCAAGGTTGTATGAGTGCGCAACGAGCCAGTGTGGAAGTTAATCAAAGAAGCCTTCAAAATAAGATTTTTTAAATTTGTTTAATTTGATTTAAAATACTAATTTGCGTATTTTAAAATGAGATTCGTGGTCAAAATAGAATATTAAAACCCACCCAGAGCGTATAGCACTGCTTAAAAAGATGAACTAAAAGAACGCGCGATATCTATACGTACAACTGTACTTTATTGTGGAAGTTCTTCTCGGAATATGTAGCTCAAAACCTGGCCGTGTTGACGTTTGTGCCAGCTGCTACACTCAAAACAGAAAACAGCAACGAGGAGGAATTTAGTGAAAATGAACGTTATCGGTAAAGCAGCTCCTTGGAAGTGGTGTGCGGGTCTTTTTCTACTTTGACCGTGACATTATGCTCATTTACAGGCCGACAGCTGCCGGATTTCAGACATCCCGGCGACCGTTCAGCTGTTAAATCGCTGTTGCATTTATCCACACTGCTTATGTTTGATTTTCACGTGTAAACGGACGTGTCATTATCAGAGCTCGGGGAACTTGGCGTTACCGAGCATGTTTACCGCGTCACACGGTGCTTTTTGAAACACTGGCCGACGTGAAATAGCTAACTAATCGCTTAAGTTGCAACAATGGCCTCGGCGCTGAGTTGCTTCAGTGGTCCCGAGGTGCTGGAGGACGCCAATCACGCTCGGGGTTTGATGAACGGGTTGAAGTTGCTTTACGATTGCCGGCTGCTCGGGGACGTTACTATCGGAGTTGAGTATGAAGAGGAGTCTTTGCAGCACAGCGGCAACCCCACCAGAGGTGCCATCGACCAACTTTTCTTCTGCAGCCGCAACGTCCTGGTAGCTGCTAGCCCCTACTTCAAAGGCATGTTCACCGGTGGGTTAAACGAGAGCGTGCAGGAAACTGTGGTCATCCGTGGGGTCGATCCTGAGTCTATGTCCGTCATCATCGATTACTGCTACACGGGCAGGGTGACCATCACGGAGAGTAACGTGCAGAGGCTGTATGCAGCGGCCAACATGCTCCAGCTGGAGTACATCAGGAAAGCTTGCTCCAGTTTCATGACAAGGAGACTGGACTTGTCTAACTGTGTGGGGGTACTGAAATTTGCTGACACCTATGATAACCCCGAGCTGAAGGAGAATGCGCAAGCTTTCATTGCCAGGAACTTCGGCCTGGTGTGTAATGGGGGGGATCTTTGCGAGCTGGACCTGAAGCAGCTGAAGGAGTTGCTGTCTCTGGACACCCTGGATGTGGATTGTGAGAAGAAGGTGTGCTCGGCTGCTCTGCAGTGGATCGAGGTGAACGCAGCACAGAAAAAAGAGGATGCGCTGCAAGCACTAAAGTGTGTCCGCTGGAACTTGTTCACTGAGAAGGACAAGTGTTACCTGGAGAGCCTCATGGCAAGGCCTTTCATTGAGAAATACCTGGCATCATTTTTTAACAAGTCCCCCGAGGACGGCTGTGTCATGTCTGCTACTCTGGATGTGCCAAAACACAGAATAGGTGTGAGCGCAAAAGAGATGATCCTCTTCTTTGGCCTACCTAATGACAACATAATGTGCTGCGACCCATACTCGGAGGACCTGTACTTCATGGCCCCTCCTTTAGAGGATCTGAGCAGTCAGGATTACAAACGCTCCACCATGGAGTCCTTAATCGCCTGTGCCACCCCTGAAAACAACTTGTACTTGGCGTCCCACCTCTCGAAACACTTCTGGCTTTACAACCCTGTGCTCAACAGCTGGCAGGAGTTGGCAGAGAGGCCACTGGGCAGAATACATTCTGGAATGGGCTACCTCAACGGGCATGTGTACCTTCTGGGAGGAAGAAACCCGGTGACGGATGCCAGACTGAAGGAGGTGGAGTGTTACAGCGTCCAGAGGAACCAGTGGACGTTTGTGGCTCCTCTGCCTCATTCTCTGGGTAAAATGCAGGTGGTAGCCCTACATGACCACTTGTACGTGGTGAACAAAAGGCGAATGCTTTGCTACGATCCCAAGAGGAACCGCTGGCGCCACTGTGGGTCGCTGAGGCGAGACAAGCTTCACAAGGCCTGTGTGTTCCAGGACCAGATTGTCTGTGTGTGCGACATCCCTGTGGTGAAAGCCTACAGCCCCACTAGGGGTGAGTGGAAGAGGCTCGGCGACATTCCCATCGACAGCCGAGCTCTAAATTATCAGGTGATCCAACACAACGGCAAGCTGCTCCTCCTCACTCAGACTTTACTGCAGCACAACAAGAACAGAGTCCTCATCCACGAGTACGACCCGACCAGGGACACGTGGAAGAATATCATGGCGGTGTACGTGTCCACGCTGGGGCCCGTATGTGTTTCAACGCGTGTTTACCCAGCGTGCCTTAGCTCTGCCCACAGCTTCTCCACAGAGGAGGACGATGACAGTGGCTCCAGTGCAGACTGGGATTTTGATGGGCTGACAGATGCAGATTCAGACTCTGGCAGCTCTAGCTCATTCTCTGATGAGAACTGGTAGTGAAGTGTGTTGCAGTGTCAAAATTAATTAAATTATTGGGTTTTTACAGGTTGGTTTTGTCTAACGGGGAGCATTGAAGTATTTATTCAGTGTTAAAACAGTCAGGAGAAGCACAGGTTGTTAAAAAAATATTTTCATACGTGTGATCAGTAATGTTAATATTGGGATGCATAAAACCAGAGAAAATGTTTACTGTGCCTCTTTCACAGCATTTCTGCTGGGCAAATACAGGGGTTACTAATTGGGAATAATTGCAATAATTGCTGGAACTGAGCCTTCACTTAACGCTGTTACTTCCAACCTTGCTTTTCCTGGTTCAAAAATGTCAGAGAATCTGTGGGACTACACTTGATCCATGTGGAAACAGAGTGTCAGTGAAAGTGCAAGTGAAACAAAAGTTTAAGGAGTAGAAAAGGGGGAAAAAAATTATGGATTAGCAGTAGTGCTTTGCGTCTTTTGCGTGCAACACCTAAAGGTTTCACATGGATGCCACATCTGTAATGCTTTCGTCACATGCTTCCTGAGGCCCTTCTCTCCTAGCTCGTAGAGCCTGTGAGAGATTTGTCCACGTCAAACTCGAGCTGAGATATTCGAGTGATGTCGCTTGACAAAGCTGTACCAGAGAGCTACAGAAGAACCTAAAGCTCTACGAATGTGCCCACTAGTACTCCTAAGTGGAGAGCCGCTGTTAAGCTTTAACATTATGTTACATGAAGAGTTATTTGGGTAAGCCTTTTCTCTTTAGAGTGAATAAATGAGCATGCAAGCTTAAGATCAGCGTGAAATCATGGCTTGAGTGTTTGTCATATCAGACATCTCAAGTGCCTCTTGTTTATGACTATGAACGAACTGGTTATGAACTGGGCTTTAAAATTTATGGTCCTTTTTATGTAGTTGATGCACACAGCGACATCACACACACACACGGGCGGTGCTCCAAAAACTGCTGCGTAAAGTCTAGGAGCCAATGTACTGTACACTCTCTCAGGTTTAGCCCATTTGCGATGACAGAGGTTCCTTTTTAGATGTAGTGCGATCACAATGTTTTGGTGACAAATGGTTTTGTTTGAAATCACAGAGTGTATGTGTGTGTTTTCTTATCTATACTTTATTTTTAATGTGTGTGTTGCAACAGTTTTTTTGGGGGGGAGGGGTTTTGAGTATTGCTTGGGTGTGATGATTTATCTGCTTGCCAGAAGACTGCAGAGAAGCCATTGTCCCAGCCAAGCAACCCCTACGCTATTTGCACTTACTGAGATAAATGGTGGAGATAAAATATTACATATCCTCATCAGCAGAATAATGAATCACACAAAAACAATGACCATAAAGTTGAGTCAGCACCTCTGAAAACACTGAAGAGTATAATCATGAGTGACTCTTAGTCAGGGGTTTTTATCAAGCAGTTTTGGGAGTAAAGGGGGAGGAACTGTGGGTAATGACATGCAGCGAAGGCATGGTAGAAATAGAGCTGCTGGTTCCAGAGCTGGGTTTACAAAATAAACTGTTAAAATAGTGGAGTCCCGACTGTCTCTCTGATGAATAATGAAGTTTCTTGAAGTAGATGGGGTGCTTGGCTGTGGATTATAAAGCTGTTTTTGGTAAATGTGTCAAATAAACATCAGTGTATGCTGCAGAGTTACAAGTGTGTGTAGTGCTGAGTTTTACAGAAGTCGTATTTATTGCCACTGCGTGGTGAAACTGGAAGGTTTGGGTTCTGAAGAGTGTTCTTGTGAGTATTGTGAGTTTAATATGGTGCAAAACAGAAACATGGTTCTAATTCTAGGAGGATTGAGTTTTAATAGAAAAATGTGTCATTAATGAAACTAATGGTAATACTTTTTTTTTATGAGATGATGTGTTGACTGATTGAATTGCTACAGAAAAGCAGAATGATTTTTTTTTTTTAAAAATAAAAAATCTTATGTTTGTATTTATTTGAGACTGTCTCTGTTTAATGGATTTCCATTGTTAGATGTTCTCTTTGTTTTGTAAGTTGTACAAATTTGTATGAGGTTAATATATTTGTGCTCTTGGAGGATACCTACTGAAGTGTTTGTGGTTGAGTGATATGTCTGTATGTAAATAAGTATAATAGCATACATGATTTTAAAAATAAAAATTTATAGATTTAAAAAAACTTTTCTGAAATATTTTGTACTGACTGTGCTGAAGTCTTGATCCACCCCTCATTTCTTTTTTCCAAGTAGTTAGACTTTCTAGTCTCTTTTTTTTTTTGTAAGTGTTTTTTCTAAGAAATAGCGGAGGGTGGGTTGTTGCTGTTCCTTGAAGGCAAATCGGGATTGGAGAGATTGGCTGCCATGAGGTCATTCTCAAGGAGAGGAAACAGAAAAAAAATCGACACAACTGTGCTGTCATTTTTGTGTATGGCCAAATGACATAAAACCTGGACTGAAAATCTGTGTCTTGCGAAGTGATGGATCCAAATTTGACATTTTTCACTCAAGTCATAAATATTTACAGAGGAGATCAGGAGAGAGATATGACAGTGAGCATCTACATGCATCTCCAAAACACAGTGGAGGCTCTAAACTGGGGCTGTACTTCAGCCAGCGGTGTTGGGGGTCTAGTCAAAACTCATGAAAGTAATTATGACTGCAGTAAAGCACCATCAGATTTTTATTGGAAAGTATCTGAAATACTGACTTTCAGACTTGAATTCGTCTATTTTTTTATTTTTATTTTACCACTTATTCAATTCAAAATAGGATACAACCCCCCCCGAATAATTCAAAAGAAAGGAAAGGGGAAAATAATCTCTAACCATATTCCACGTTACATTTTTAATTGTTCTTTTCCTCTAGCAAGTTCTCTATCGGATCTCTACAGAATAATGTGTACAGCTAAATAACACAAGAATTTGATGAATTGCTTGTATTCTGCACGTAGCCTACAGCTACATTTAAGTACATAGGTTCAAAGGTACTCTCCTTTGGAGTCTCGCGATATTTCAGAGCTGTAGCGCCGTCCAGACCGCGAGAAGATGAGCAATGGCAATAGAAAACAAACCTGGGGAGGAATTTGACACAATTTTCAGTCGAAACGATTCCCTGGAGCTCTCCTCTCACCACGAATACGACACTACACACGCTCGGATTTTCAAGATAATAGTAATAGGAGACTCAAATGTGGGGAAGACGTGTTTGACCTACCGGTTCTGCGGGGGCACTTTCCTGAAAAACCCTGAGGCAACTATCGGGGTCGATTTCAGAGAGAGGACGCTGGAGCTGGACGGAGAGAGTATCAAGGTGAGAAGTCCTACATTTCAAGAAAGGCACACGGCAGATACCCGTGAACGTTCACTGTTTTTTTGGCTATGTTAGGTTTATAGGTCAGCTCACAGAGCCTGACCTGGAGTCTGTTTTCAGCCTGTAGGCATGTGATGGAGCTTACTTTGACCAGTTGTTAAAATGAAGGCTTTGTCACCCCTATGAGGCCATTGTCATTGTTCACAAGAAAGGGAATAACGAAACTTGGTGTAAAGCCAGTTCATAGTCATTTCTGTTCTTCCACATATAAGTGTTTATCTTCATTCTATCCTCATTTGCCTGGAGATTTCCCCCCTTTTTACGAGCTTCCAGTCAAAGTGAAACAGATCATGCCCCAGTCTGATGAAGTGATCCAGATGCAACACAATAACAGGTCACCCAAGTAGATTTTTAATAGTTTTTCCCGCAAATTTAAACCCATTTTTTGGAGATGCTGTCAAAAAAGGTCTATTTTGGAGCACTTTCCACAGCAGACAATTTGACTCATCACAGTGGGAACATACAGTCTATAATAATGACACTAATGTTAGCTCTGTCTGTCGGTGTTTCAGTAAACCATGACAGTGAGTGAGTAAAAGGCAGTGAGCCAGGATGCACATTACCCGATTGCCGATAAAAGGAATTCAGCCATCTCTGGTTTAATAATTTAAACTTCAGGTTCTCCTTCTGTAAGATGCCCAAGTGTCTGCTGCAAAAATGCCCTAACTATCCTAACTTAACCAACATTTGTTTGAGCAAGTGCAAAAATCCAGTCTGTGGTGATAATGTATAGCTTATTCTGCTGTGCAGTATCCTTCCATTGTTTCCCTGAAGCTGCTAAAACTTTGTTTTGAAAAAAAAAATCAAGATGCATCATGCTGAATCATTGAGAAAAAACCAGTATTTAACTCTGCAGAAATAGAGATGTATATTTACACACACACACATAAAGCATATGTAGTAAGAACAAACGTTGAAGGTTGGAGCTGAGCAGCATAAACAAAATAGGGAAGCTGGAATGACGCTTTGCTGCCTCCTATTGAACTGGCTGGCAAAAGCACAAATATAAAATAACACTGGCCATATGCTTTAAATAGGACTCTGTGGCATCATTTTTTTCTGCTGTGCTAGTTACAGATTTGGGACACAGCAGGTCAGGAGCGCTTCAGGAAGAGCATGGTGGAGCACTACTACCGCAGCGTCCACGCTGTCATCTTTGTGTACGACGTGACCAGCCTTTCTTCCTTCGAGAGCATCCCCGAGTGGATTCAGGAGTGTAGCCGGCACTCCGTGGGGCCCCTTGTGCCCCGCATCATGGTAGGAAACAAGTGTGACCTGAGGGACCGCCGGGAGGTTCCCACATCAGCCGCACAGTGTCTCGCTGACAGCTACAACTTCCCACTGTTTGAGACTTCAGCCAAGGACCCATCTGAGAAGGAAAACGTGGATGCTATCTTTCTGACTTTAGCTTACAGACTGAAGAGCCACAAACCCCTGAGACTAAAGCAACCCAGTGAGAGCAATTTGAGGCAAATGTGGAACCAGAGAGAGCGGGAAGCAGCAACTTGTCAATGCTGAGGTCACCTACATCCTCCATGGATGTACTTGGATTATTTAATACTATAATGGCAGTCCTTCAGGAGTGTGCTGAGAAAAGCAGATTTCAACAACACGAGGCTTAAAATTTACAAAGCACTCTCAAATCAGTTAGCTAGAAATGATAGAAGCTTGGCAAGATTTTACAATTTTCCCTGCCTGGTATGAGGCACAGCTAAATTAAATAAACAAGTCCGTAAAATGCATGAATGCATATGGAGGTATGCTGAGTATTTGTAGCCCAAACTGCACTTCGATCGCCGAGTCTGCAAACTGAAGATTGCAGAGCGCACTTTAGTGGATGCATGATCATAAATGATATGCAGCCGTCGTCAGTACAGCAACATTACTGCACTACAATGTATCTGCAGCTCTCAATGCAATTAAAAGACAAACTTAATGAAGAGAAAATTTGATTTTTTTTTGTGTGTGTGTAAAGGGACCAATAAGATATGCTGATACTGTGACAAACACTGCAATTGTGCAATTGCAATTGAAGTGATATTTTAGTTCTTAAAAGTGCAGTGTGAGACTTGGTGCTGTTATTGAATGTATTTGTGTCAGCTCATGCACATGGAGAGCTGTCTGGAAAGAAAGCTCAAGAACACAAGGGATAAAATATAGCTGCTCCACATAGTTCACTTGAAAAGCATGCCGAAAAAGAAACTCAGTGGATCTGAGGAAAAACACCACAGCTGACTGTTTCATTTGTTGCATGTATACAATAATAATAATACACTGTACAGATGCAAATCAATAAAAGTGGTTGTTTCAGTGTCATCTTTTCTGAATGTTTCTGGTGTTGTTTGCCACTCGAAGTGTAATGTCACTGCTCTGTCAGTTATTGCTTCACAGCAATTATTTTTCATTTTAATTCATGACCTGTAGACAATCTAGATCCACTTTAATTTCTGCTAAGGAAAAAAAAGTCTCACTTAATCACCTGAAAAGGATCGTGTTACATGATTAAAAGTTCCAAAACTACAGCTACAAGCTTTGTAGTGAAATTAAAGACGATATCTTGCAGTATTTGACACGTTAGCGGCGACCAGTGGCAGACTTGTGCACGACATAGTTCTTGATAAATTAGCGAAAACATGTAAAATGGCAAATCCGTCACTTGTAGCTAATTTTGTAGTTATAAATAGAATACATCTAACACATTTAGGCCTTACTAGGTTAGATTAATACGATCACAGGTCGGCAGCTGAGTTGCTTTCATCGGCGACGTCTAGGGTGTCACATTTACCAGCCTGCAGCAAATCCGTGAAAGCAGCACGGCAAAAAGCTGTTTGTATTCCTCGCGCGGCGTCTCTCCGCGGCCATGGTAACACTGTCCTCAATGCTGGACATCTGATTAAAAACATACAAGCGAGGGCTTTTCATACAGGTATGAGATTTTTTTTTTTCTGTGAACACGCAATTAAAATTTAATTTAGCTCGTCGTGAGTGTTTTTGTCTACGGGAAATTTGAACGCAAGCTGGGAGGATTAAGTACCGTTTGGGTTATTGGCACAGGATTCGTTTTGTTTTCTCGTCTGTGGCCTAGTAGCAAGCTAGCAAAGGGCTAACGCCGGTAATATTATAGGGTGTGTTAAAAAAGAAGCTGATTTGAACAGAGGTTTCATTTAGTAATCAGGTAAAGCGCCCCGGGCAAATGTGTTCATTCAAAGCCGACATCAGCTAGCTTAACTAACGTGCTTTACCGGGTGTAGCCGTTTCTGAGTTATCTGATGGGCAGCCGACATTCAAGGAGCTGCCCCATCTTGTTATGAGATTCGGTTATAATGAGGACACTTAATAATAATAATAATAATAATAATAATAATAATAATAATAATAATAATAAAAGGAAGAAAATGTGGAGGCTTTAGATTGAAACACTGAACTAGCATTAACCTTTGAACTCTTACTGTTTCACTAATCAGGTCATGCAATTGCTTGTTTCTTTTTTCCATGTAGCTGTTATAAATCATGAATCTTGCAGAAATATGTGACAACGCCAAGAAGGGCCGTGAGTACGCCTTGCTTGGGAACTATGACTCCTCCATTGTGTACTACCAGGGCGTCATTCAACAGATCCACAAGCACTGTCAGTCCCTCAGAGACCCTGCACTTATAGTCAGATGGCAACAGGTGAGTCCCCTGGTATATTAGTTACTGAACCTGAGACTTCAGTTCAACTGTACGTAGGACTTAATCCTGGATGAAAAGCTTTCCTTTGATGTCAAAGGCTGTTTTTTTTTGTTTGTTTTTTTTTTTTTTGTTTAAGGTGCATTATTTTAAGAAAGTTTTCATTTGTGTAATTTCTCATGTTTGTTCCGATCTATTAGCTTGGTCGTCTCTGGTGGACAAAACACATGTAAAAGCATTCTGTAATGTTGCTGGTGTAAATGCAGAGACATTGTAAGAGAGAAGCACGGCAGTCAAAGAATCCTGAATTTAAAACTAACTACCCAAATTGTTACACACACACACACACACGCACGTGTATGTATGTATGTATGTATGTATGTGTGTGTGTGTGTGTGTGTGTGTGTATATATATATATATATATATATATATATATATGGCGTGTGTGTGTGTGTATATTGTGTTTTACGCCCTGCTTCATGAAGGAGTTTTTTTTTGTTTTGTTTTTTTTGGCCTAACATTGTGCATTGTTTCGTTTTTGGGTTTTTTTTGTATGTTTTTGTTAGTTCAGCTGCTGTATTTTCAGCTGGATGGTCAGTGATGCAGTGCACCTCTTCCCTTTGTTTCCAGCTTAGTAAGGAACTGACTGAGGAGTACGAGCAAGTGAAAAGTATCATGGCAACGCTGGAGAGCTTTAAGTTAGAGAAGCTGACTGACATCCAAGCCCTGCAGCCAGAGGAGAGACTAGAAGATCCAGCTGTGTGGCCCCCTCCCATCCCTGCAGAGCACAGGTGTGTGGATGTGTTGGAGCTACGTTTTTAGCTTCATGGATTTTTTTTCTTCTTTTCCTGCGGTCAGTTAAAATAAATAAGTGAAGTTTTGAAAATGTGAGCCAGCAAACATATTTAGCGTTATAGTAAGCATGTCACACTGTGATCTAAAAAGGTTTGGGTTATAATTTTGTTTTAAACTATTCTCCAATCTCACCCATTATTAAACTAAATGCTCAGTGCAGTGTCTTAGCCTCACTTCCTAAATTCTGGAGGAAAAATTTTATTATTCTGAGTCCATTAATATATATAATATATATATAATACATATAATACCAGGAAAGCATAGAAAGATTCTTGCAGACTGCTATCTTTTTGTCAGTTCTCTCTTTTGTTCTTTTCATGTTGAGTTTAAAACAACAAAAACACAAAATATGGACTTTTCCCCTTTAACTGCAGATTACAAATGCTTTCTTAGTGACAAACTATATCTGTATTTAACTTACTGTACATCAGTTTTGACAGAGATGATTGTTACTGATGCTACCCAGAAACTCTGTGGAACACAACATCTCCATAAGGAAGCGCTCTTTAAAGTACAAAGAGACATATTTTGCATAATCACTTTCATCTCTACAAGCACAATGTGCCTCTGCAGAAAAGTAGCAGAGCTCGTTTATAACTAATGCTCTAAAGGAACTTTTGGTAAACCGATGGGAACCTGTGGTTGATGGCTCTCTATGTAGGTGTGTCCTATTATTATCACACTATTATCCATTAGTATATTCCTGCGCGTGTGTCTCTGTAGGAATCCTGTTCCAATAAAGCGGCCCAACAGTGGAGTGAAGCAGCAGAGGAAAGAGTCCCCTGGCCTGCAGCATCGAGGGGCAGGGCCGGGAGGCCGTGCTCAGGCCAATGCTAAAGCAGACCGGCCGGGATTCACAAAATGCAAAGATGATAAGGTTCAGACTCCAGCTGTGTCATGGTTTAGTGAACATATTGATAAATAGGAAATGAGTAAGTCTGTGCTCCAAACACATCAGGTTTTTGTTCTGTTTCTTTTCCACCTTTTTGTCTCCATCAGGGAAAGAAAGGGGGAGATGTGCCGGGGGATGAAGGGCATAAGAAGTTTGATGGCACAGGATATGACAGTGACCTAGTGGATTCGCTGGAGAGAGATATTGTGTCCCGTAACCCTAACGTGCACTGGTATGGAAGTATCCTCTGATACTTATATAATACTTCTCAGGTTCTGCAACGAGGACACATTTCAACAGTGCTGCTGGCTAATTACTTTGGTAAACTGCAGGAATGACATTGCTGATTTGGAAGATGCTAAGAAGCTCTTGAGAGAAGCAGTGGTGTTGCCGATGTGGATGCCTGATTTCTTTAAGGGCATTCGCCGCCCTTGGAAGGTACACACACATACACACACACACCTGTGATTTTTCACATATTCTCTACATGCAAACTTTATCTAGTTCCTTACTGGGGGTTTTAAAAAATGAGCGAGTAATTGCAGAAGTATATAAAGATGTTTTTCAGCTGTGAGATACTCACTTTGTTCAGTAGCACACCTACCATTTTGAGTATCTTGCAGCATGTTGCACCAGCTACATCAAAGTTTGAGCGTTAAGGTCAACACCAACTTCTACATCAAGACTAGTTAGCTTCACACTAAATCTAGTACTTTATTCAAGTGCGCCATTTCTGTTGACACTATCACTGTCAACTCAAGTCAGCCTCAGTTCGGTTCTGCAGACTTTTGTTTTATCTTGCTCCTTTCTGTCCACGTGTTTCCAAACGTTCCTGTATAATTTCCTAAAAAAATATCGTCTCATTGTATCTGATCCTGTGAGATTTGGCCTCATGCAGCACATTTCTCTCTCTCACTTGACTAATTAAAATGTCAAACTTATCATTTCTCTTCTAACGTTAACAACTCTGCCGTGGGATAAAAGATTCCACCAACAACTTAACAGTTCCAAGTAAATACAGCATAAAATCACGTTGAAGTCGTTCACAGTCAACATGTGCTTATTTTAAATAAAGACAATAAATAATAATATTTTGGCTCGCCTAACAGTAACATTAACAGTAAATGTTAAACAAGTCGTGCCTGTTCAGAATCAGAAAGTGACGCCTTCCTTTATATTTCTGTCTTGTGTTCATGCATGCAAATTTCCATAAAGTCGAGGTTCAGCGAGTGGAGAGGGAGAGCATGCTAACACAGAGAGCTTGAGAAACATCACAAAAAACCATTAAATAATCAAATAGTTTTCATTTGTGAAAACTTCTGCCTCAAATAAATGACTGATGAGGAAGATGAAGACACATTTTAAGAATAAGAACCAGTCTGCAAATGTCATTTGATAAAATGGAACAACTTGCATATGTAATGTCATTCATATTATCTCTAAACAGGTAACATCTACCAATACACTGCAGAATGCAGTTGGCTAAATTCAGAAAGAGCAGTAAGCTTCGGAGATTGGCTGATCACGTAGCCTGATCACAAGTAAAATGCGGCAACTAAAATATTTTTACAAAGTCAAAGTCTCCACAGACTCCACAGAGATGGGAGGCTTCTTCTGCATCAGCCTCGTTTAAACTTTCATCATGTGAGACTGCTTCCCCTGAGGCCCAACCATGTGAGGGTTAATACTTTATGGGGGGAGTTATAGCAGCACAATGCTTTTCATTTGTCTTATATAGGCATGCATAATTAAAATTCTTCACTAACTTTAAATAGATGGATAGTCTTTCTTTTTCTTTTTTTAATCACTGAAGGTGAAGTAAAATTAAAGAGCGATAAGTCAGTTGCAGAGGAAAACAGGTCAATGGTTGTTTTCTCAGCACACAGGTGAGTGGAGGTATGTGTTTTGTTAGCACGCACATTTAGGTCTACGCAGTTCCGTTTTGTTCTGTGCTCTGCAGCACGTCTGAGTGTTTCTACTCCTAATGCAGGTGCACATACGCTCCCATCTGCTCCTGCTGAGATTCTGATTAATACCCACCGCAGTACTGTTTTATATTCCGAGTCGCTCGACTCAGTCCTGCAGTCAGCATAAGACACACTAGCCTAAATTGACTGAGGCATAAAAATAAAATTTCTTTAAAATGAAATGGATTATGTCAGCCGTGCTTCCTTTTGTGGTTTCTGTAATCTCCGTAGCAAAAGGCGCCAAGCAGATATAGAAATGTTAGACGGCGGAGTGGCAGCGATATTAAAAAATGGTTATAGAGGAGATTTAAATCAGGGTTTGACACTTTTGTTTAATATCACAGGCTTTTAAATAACATGCAATTATCCAGTCTCAAACAGGGATTACAGTCTACGGGAAGGCAATCCATTCACATTCAGACTAATATCCTATTCTCACAGGAGCGAGCTTTAGAGGTGCTGGTAAATGGATTTTTTTCTTTTCTTTTTTTTAACATCTGGACTGAGCTAGCCCCCTCCCCCCCAAATCTCCTGTGTGCTCAACTATCGTAATGTTTAACTTGGTATCGATCTTCTCATGTGAGTCTTGACAAGGCAGCCATTAAGTCTATTTCCCAGGAAGTTCTTAAAAGGAATGTGGGAGCCGCATACTGATATAACAACTGTTAATGGTCGTAGTGAACTGAATACTGATCTTCTGTGTTTGCAGCCTGATCCTTTCTCTGTGTGTGCGTGTTCATTTGTTTACTTGTCTAATGTTTTAAGATTGTGTGACATTTTGCTTTTTAGGGTGTATTAATGGTCGGCCCTCCAGGTACGGGGAAAACCATGTTAGCCAAAGCCGTGGCCACAGAATGTGGGACCACTTTCTTCAACGTGTCCTCCTCCACGTTGACCTCCAAATACAGGGGCGAGTCGGAAAAACTTGTCCGTCTGCTGTTTGAAATGGTGAGCGTGTGTGGAAATAAGCATTTGGGCCTATGGGCAAAATGCTGAACCCTTGCATTTTATCTCCTTCCCTGTGAGTGTGCGTGTATGTTTTTTGAATGGGTGAATCAAAGTGAAATTACGAAGCACTTTGGATAAAAGCAGCACAGAAGAATGCGGCCGCTTCCTATTTACATGTGTGTGCACTGCAGCGGAAAGGAAACTCACAATGCGAAACTTCTTCCTTCTCAGGCCCGATTTTATGCGCCAACGACCATCTTTATAGACGAGATCGACTCCATCTGTGGCAGGAGAGGAACATCTGATGAACACGAAGCCAGCCGCAGGGTCAAATCTGAACTTCTTATTCAGATGGATGGTTAGTGGATTAGAGAAATGGGTGAAGCTGTGCGCGGCTTGCTGTTACAGTTAATCAAGGATATTGCAAAAATTTGAATTAGAAGCAAACGGGACAGGTGTCATAATGCATTTGTCCCTTTGGCGCCTCATTACAGCTAAATGACTTTTTGAGATACTTTGAAACTGAATGTGTTGCGTAAACAAGCTGAAAATTTTGTTTTGTTGTTTTTTTGCGAGCAGGTGTTGGGGGAGCCCTGGAGGGTGACGACCCCTCTAAGATGGTGATGGTCCTGGCTGCCACAAACTTCCCTTGGGACATTGATGAAGCTTTGCGACGACGGCTGGAAAAGCGGATCTACATCCCTCTGCCCTCAGGTGACCTCACCAGGCACAGACTGACAGCACAGAAACTAAGATGACTGATGACTTTGTAACACCGTGGACTTCTAATTAGGGCTGGGCCATATTATACCATTCACGGTAATACCGGTATAATGTTAGGCAACGATAGGAAAATGAAATATCGTGATAGAATGGGAGTAAAACGCGCATGCGCAGTGCCTTTGTTTTCATACGCACATGGCTGATTGTTGAGTGAAACAGATGAACCAGAATTGGTTTGTAAAAATGGTGCAACTTCAGTGATGTGGAACTGGTTTGGTGTTTGTCCGTTAGATACACAACAAAGCACATTTTTTTTGCAGAACATGCAAGCGGCCGTTGTTATTGTCATATTTGTCGGACTAAGATGCTCTTAAATCTGGGAGTAATCTGGGTCCTAAACTCAGTATGCTTCAGGTCAAACAACACTGCAGCATCACTGAGAGTTAAAAACTGTCTAAATTCTTTCATCTTTAATAAAACGATCAGCATTGCTGCTTTACCAGGTGTAACTATAAAGTTTAACTTCCAGGCATCCATGAAAACAAAAGTTATTACATTTAACGGAGTTAGAAGTTAGCAGGAAGCTAGCGGAAGTTAGCTCGCTAGTTTCGCTAGTTACCTAAGCATGATATTGCATGTTCTGACTGAGAGATTTCTGAAAAAATTCAAACGTACAGCTCTGCTATCACTTCCAACATAAATGAAGACAGGAAACTAAACAGCAGTGACGTTTGTAGGGTTATTGAAGTTGGGCTAGCTGGTATATAATGATGTGCTACGTGATCGCTAGCGACACAGCTATGTTAGCATAACATAAACAGTGAAGCTGGAGGACGAACACTAACACTTTTCCACTTATAAAAGTTAACGTGAAGGTTCTTCATGGTTAGAGACAAATGCAATCGCATGGCAGGATGCTGTAAACGGACCAAACTTCAGTCAGGAGAACAACTGAGATAATCCATCCACAATACGAGGTTAGTCATTAATATACTGCAACAACATGGGAATAGAGCAGCTGCCAGAGAATTCAACATTAATGAATCAATGTTACAGAAGTGGAGGAAGCAAGAAGAATGAGTTTAATAAAGTTTGATTTATCTGACTGCTTTGTTTCGCTTAATGTGCCTTATAATCCTGTGCACCTTATGGTCCGAAAAATACGTACTGCACACTGCAGTTTAATGTTGCAAAGCACCTCTTTTTAACTTCAGTGGATATTATACATGGTTATGCTCAGGATATGTCAGCCCATTTCTACTGGAAATGCCTTTTGGTTAAACTTTCAGCAAGGAATTTGCATTTGCACTGTTACATTTTTATAAAGCTTTAATGTACATAAAAACCAGCTTCTTGTTTAAGTGAAAATAAATGGAAGGTTGTCTTTTTGCGCTAGTAATGTTGTGGAGCTGTATTTTGTCTCGCATCAATTATATCGTCGGTTATATCGTTATCGCAAATTTTCAAATATATATCGTGATAAATATTTTTGGCCATATCGCCCTGCTCTACTTCTAATCATTGTTTTATGTGCCTCTCTAATGCTTTTCATTCCCATTTCTCCTTAACTGGTTTTCAGATGCATTGCCCTTAAATTAAAACAATTTTTGTGTGTATTTGGATGTAGCTGTTGGTCGTGTCGAGCTTCTAAGGATCAACCTGAGAGAGGTGGATTTGGCTACAGACGTAAATCTGGACCTCATTGCTGAGAAGATCGAGGGCTACTCTGGAGCAGACATCACCAACGTCTGCAGGTGTGCATGGTTTAGAAACTGATTATCAGTTTATGTTTCATGTTTTATATACAGAACACAGTAAAGCAAATGCTGCTTTGTGTTCTTTGTTTCAATATGCTCGTACCTAAACTATTAAAAGATTGTTATCACTGCACGTTACTGTTGGGGTAGCATGTAATAAGTGGTGAGATGGCAAACTGTTGCTGTGGAGCTAAAAACTTCTGATTGGTTCTGGGTCTTTAGCAGAGTTCCCAATTTGCGAGTGCTGTGTAAAACTAGACTTTGACTGATTTTATATTCTCCTAATTCACTTTATCCAGAGTGGCTTACGAATGCTGCTGTGCAATTTATCTTTTTTAAAAGCCTGAAGCAAGAGTAGTGCTGCTTCCTCAGTGATCGTCCTGCTAGCACACTGGAAGCTCAGGCTTTTTCCTCTCTGTTTTTCACAAGTACTGCCACAAAGCAGTTTTCGTGCTCAGCAGCCTCAACCTTACAGAGCTTTTGGAAAAACTCCTTCCGGGGTAGGGATTTTACCTTGCAATTTGAAAGGTGTGGGCCTTTATGTCTCTTCTTCTTGGTCAGTGGACAGTTAGGGTTATATCGCCACCTATTGCTTTGTCATGTTTTGTGGCCTGCACCTGCATGTAGACTAAATTTAAGTTACAAATCGTTGTCTTTTTAGTAAACCTCCAATTTTTGAATCACTGTGGTACTTTAATCTGGCCCTGAGAAAAAATAATTTTATCTAATTCATAACTGCAATGCCTTCTTTTAGTACCTTTCCATATAAATACCAATCAACTCAGGAACACAGGCTGCTAGTAATTTGCTTCATCTCTACCTAAATGTATAACTCTGTTATTACTTGCTAAATAAGCAAATTATGCAAAGAGTAACTGCACACACGATAATGATAATTTGACTGTCAGATCATGAGGTCACGTCGTCCCTGTTGTGTTTTTATCAGCTCTGTCTCTTCAAACACGCAGCACTGTTTTGATTGTAGTGCAGTGTAGCAGTTTTTTTAGTGTAAGACTTTTATCCTCACTGTCCTGTCCTTGATGTGGGGATCCTTTCTGCTGTAGCACTGCCAGGAATGGCAGGCATTTCATGCATCCAAAGCTGTCTCTGCTCATCTCTCCCTCACATTGTTTCATTGACCTTGGATGCATGCTCATTGTCCAACATACAGCGTAGCCTGCAGGATTTCATCACAGCTCAGGTACAATCCTTTCTGACAGGGCTAAAACACAGCAAATGTGTAATTTAAAACAGTGCAATTATGTTTGGCGTGCCAAGACTAACTGTCTTCTGTCTGCCTCTGTCCACTCCCTGCTTGTTTCTTTACACATACGTCAGGGACGCCTCCATGATGGCGATGCGTCGTCGAATCCAAGGCCTGAGCCCCGAGGAGATCCGAGCTCTGTCCAAAGAAGAGCTGCAGATGCCCGTGACCATGGAGGACTTCACACTGACACTCAAGAAGATCTCAAAGTCTGTTTCTGCTGCAGACCTGGAAAAATACGAAGCCTGGATGGCTGAGTTCGGGTCAGTATAGAGATCGGTGGTGATTAGAGCCAGAGGGGCGAAAACCGTGAGAGGAGGACTTGTAACAGCCGTTATGGTGTGGTGTCCCTTTAAGACACCCAAGTCGAGGGTTGATGGTGTCATCAGTGTGTGCCACTGCTCTCTGCTCTCTCTCTCTGTGATGGTGTGGACATGTGCTTGCACGCTAGTACATGAGGAGGGACGGATTTTATGTTTTACCTCTCCAGACACCTTTGTTTGCAACGTTATGGGTTGTACGAACACTGTGCGCTATGTTTGTTAAGCTGCAGCCGTTCAACCGGGCTTATATGGTTGATGAAGAGAAGGTATATTAAAGAACACACTGTGGAATCCCCAACGCCAGCGTGAGTGTGTATTCTTTTGGCTACCCTGCTAGGTGTTTTGCCGCCTCCTCTCACTCCACTAAACGCAACCCGACGTTACAGACTGATAGCTTTGAAAATATTAAAGGCCTTGAAAAGCAGCAGTGGAGTGAGCGCTTGTATTTCAACAAGTCAGCACATCAGGGATCAGAAAGACTGGTGCCTTTTAGGGAACATGAAAAAGGTGGCTTCACCCCTGCAATTTCACTTGCTGTCCAGAACTGTGTTTGTAGAGATGTCAGTCATCCAGCCCACTCAGGTGACCCGATGAAGGCTGGGTAAACCTCTCACACTGGGAACTTTTATGTAAACTACCAGCTTAATACACACAGGGAATGTGCATAAGGTTTTATACATGAGACCTCATGCAAGAACAGTTTTACACTGCAGAGCTTTCAAGTCCAGCATCTAAGAACACAGTTTGAAACCGTGTACAGCTGTTTTCACACAAGACTCCCTGGAAAAAGTCGAGGGAATTAGATCTGAAAATTATCCATAGTTGTTCTTTCCTACATGTGGCACACAGCAGGAAACAGTTACCAGTTAGATTTGCTGTAGGTGAGGGGGCCATCTGAATAAGGCAGGAGGCAAGACACAAAATGTGTGAATACACCAGACGAACATTTAGCTGCGCTATTCTCACATTAGTGCGGGCTGATTTCACACAGGCTTGAGCGGGCAGGTTAAAACTGTCTCCGATCACATGCGCCTCTGTGAAGTAATGTCTAGAATAATTCAAGGTGTGAAAACAGCTAAACGAGTTAGATATCCTATCAGACACACGTTGCACCCGGACAGTGACTTGCAAATAGGTCACCGTCTTACAGAAATATTGGTGAAATTACTGCAGCACAGCAGGCAACATTAAAGAAAATGTCTTTCAAATTAACAAAAAATAAGATTCAGTTTTTCTCTATATAAAGTGCACGAGTGGACCTCTCATGAATTTCATTTCAGAATGTGAGAAGTTCTCTTAAATCTGTCACTTAGGGACAAATCTGTTCTTGCACGAGGCCCCCGTGTCATAAAAAACTTCTTGAGGAGCTCATGTATTTATTGCTGACTGAACAAACTTGAACTGAACCTCAATATTGTGGTAGGTTTAGAATAAAGTGTTGCACTGGCACACGGCGCAATATCTTTGTGTCTTTTGACTGAGTGATTGTCTGTTCTGTTAAGTTTTATGTTGTGTTGTTGGTTTTAATATCTGTTTTTAATTAATGTTATGTTTCAATGAGAAAAGCATATGTAGTCATACTTTTTGAAAAGAGGACATGAGCACTGGAACCGTGAATTATTTTTTCTGTTTGTTTATTTGTTTGTTTTTAGTTAAATTAAAGAAAATACTTACCTCACCAAAAATCCTTGACTTCTGTTTTTAATGTAAACACTTAAACTTAGACAGGTTATGTCTTGTAGAATAGAAGGGACACTCAAAAAAGGCAAACATGAAGCAATTATTTGACATTTGAAATGTTTGGGGTTTTTTTAAGTTTATTAATTCAAATATTTAATCATTAAGGAAAATATGCTTTGTATGAACCAAATAGATACCAAGCAAGTAAATTCCATTTGATCAATTTCAAGTTAATGTCATGTTTTATACTGTACTTGTATAACAAAATTACATGAGGAAAAAAACAGAATTTTATTTTTTGAGTGCAGATGGTATGTTTATATTTTCCTTTTTGTTTTTATATGTAATTCTATACCGGCTATTCTTGGAAATGCTGCTGCTAGTCACAAAAAAAAAGAAAAGAAAGAAAGTCCTCTTACGTTTTCTTTCTCCAGAAAAAGCTGCATCACACTATTGGCTGAACAGAGATGGATCTGTTGGCATTTGAGCCAAAAGTTGAGGTGTCTTCGGAAAACTCTGTAAAGCTCCTGTGCAGGTTAAAAAGGCATGACAGCAGGTGTGATGTTAATGCAGCAAAGTGTAGATTAGTCTGTGTATTGGGTTAGAGATGGTACATCAGCCTGTTTACTACACTTAATACACTATGACCACCGTACGATTTGTATGAGCTGTAAGATTTTCTAAGATGCTGGCTTTTGTTCTTCTGTTTTTCCTGTGTAGTGCTCAGGCGCTAATAGGTTTTTCTAGGCCAACAGATGTGCATTTGATGTCTGAAATGTCTTTTATTCAGACATCACACAAATTGGTTCAAAGCGCAGTCCTAGCCCTGACTGTTTGTTCTCCGATAAATGTTAAACAGATTTTATTGCAGGTGGATTTATTGTCAAACGGCGTCTGTATGCTCGAATTTTCCAACTGCTGAAATGTACTGGAAGCTAATTAGAAAAGACTGGTCAAACGGAAAGAAAAAGGAGATTACTGTGCCTCTGCACTCTGACAACAACACTCTGACAACCTCAAGATAAAAACCTTCACAAAAGTGCAAGGATGGCCTTGACTAGACTTTTGAGTGACCTCACAAAACATGTTTTTTGCCACAAGCACAAACTAATTATGAAACAGTTTCACACAGAAATGAAGAAGCAGTGTCATTCTATACAAAAAAACTAAACAAAACCTCATCAGTAGGGCTGTTCATATAACGATATCTTTCATTTTACACTATCGTTTGTTTCGTGGTGTCGCAAAATAAACTGTTTACGGCAATATTTTTTCATTTGATGGTCACTGTAGTGGCTATATTAATTTCTTAAAGTTCTCTCTTTCTCTTATATTTAATATAACCACACTACAGACGGACAACCGCCTGTTTTTATGCGTTGTGGTTAGCAACAACGACGGTAACACCATCGCGTGTCCGCTTGTTTATTTTCCACATAAACCTTTCACAATAAAGCTCAAGATCCTGTTGAGACTTTTCAAAATAAACTGAATCACGTGAAAGAGCAGATTATTTACGGATGAGAAGTAAAAAAGAGCCGCCAGGTGCTAAAAAATAAACCTTAGACTCAAACAACAGCTTTTCCCCGCAGCACGCCGTGTAATAAATACAAAGAAAACGGCGGCTGGTACAACTTGTGTTTAAAAATGTATAGTTTCATGCATCAGTTAAAACACTGGACTCCAGCTACATGACGCGCAGATGGAAACACTTCCCGCAAGTCGAGCTGTCCGACATTGACAGAATTTACAGAAAATGTTACATTTTTGTGATTTATATCGGGATATGAGATTTTGGTCATATCGCACAGCCCTACTAATCAGATACTAAAATCTCGACAGTAGTCTTCGGTCTCCACTCTGAAGGTGGGTTGACCGTATATGTTGTATTAGAGTCTAAATCCCAGATTTTATCTGCATTGTGCCAACATTGCTATTTATTTTTGCATGATATGACATATCCTTCTTTACAACAATACATAACTCTATAAAGGTTTTCAAACTCTTGTATATGGAAATTTTTAGTAACATTCACTTGCTTGCCAGTTAATTGTGTGCATCTATATTTATCTGAAAGGACTGTACCCATACAGCTGGAGAGCTCACTGAAGGTATCTGTTTAATATATGATTACACAAAAGTAGTTTTTTTTCCAATATTTCCACACTATATATATAGTACTGTGCAAGAATCTTGAGACATGCCTCGTGTCATTATATTTTGCCAGAAAAATTGTCAGTTGGTAAAGTGATGTTTTGAAACGTGCAGACATACATGGTAGTAAAGAACATAAGGTAAGAACAGAGTTTTTACAATATTTGGTGTGACCACCTTTATTTCTATGACACTGCTGAACTCATTGAAGCAAGCTCCTGTAGGAGTCTATAGGAATAGTTCTCCAGGCTTTTTGAAGCTCTTCTTTGGATGTTGCCTGCCTTTTTTTCTGTCTTCTGTCGAGATGATCCCACACTGCTTCAACAATGTTGAAATCCAGGGTCTGGGGAGACCAATCCATGGCTGATAGTGTTCCACTGTGTGTTTTTCTATCCAAGGGATGCTTTTCATTGGCAGTGTGTTGCTGAAAAATGAAGCTATTGCGAATTAGATCCTTTCCCCGGATGGTATTGGATGTGTGATCAAAACCTCATGGTACTTTTTTGTGTTCATAATTCAATTAATTTTGACAAGATCTCCAACACCAGTGGCTGAAAACTCTAATTTTTACTAAGTTTTTCTGCCAGAGTGCTCAAAATGTTAGCTTTCATAATCAACCATGGCCATTTTAATAATCAATAAAATATTGTTTTAGTGATGTGTTTTCTTGTAGTTCACAACCACATTCTTGCATGTGTCTTTCAGTATCTTAGGCCATTCCTTTTTCAGCATAGGCCACTCAAGAACCTTCATATGATTATTGGTGAACTATTTCTGGATAGCTTTGGCCTTGTGTCTGGGATACAGTTACACGTAAACACAAACAAGAGGCCGATTGTTTTATGTTCTCATCAAGGATCAAGAATCTAGCTCACACTTTTTGTGATCCTGTGCCTGTACTAAAGGAAGCAAAACAAAACAAATTTCCCACGTGTGGGACTAATAAAGGTTATCTTATCTTATCTTAAAATTGAATTGCATGCACTCCTGTCCTCCTCTATATAAAGACTGCTACCATGTGGCCAAACAGCTCGAGTTTTGTTTTGCCAGATCACAAACTGGATGACTAGAAAGCTTCACTCTTCTCTAAGCGCTGCTTTCCAAAAGCTAAACAGGTACACTGCAGCTTCTTTCTGGTTCAGGCTGACAAGTTCTCCAAGATGGCCTTGAAGGTCATTCTTAGATTAGGGGAGAGCGGGGTAAGTTGTCACACTTTTCACACTGACTAACTCTTACTGAGCACCATACATCACAACGTAATAAATGTTTCACCAAATGAAAGAAGGAAGTCTCGGGCACATATGATGTATTCATTACATTTTCATATCTTATCTCATTACGGAGTTGTAGACTGTTGAATGGAGAATGTGTACTTGTGACAATTTGCCCCATCGGCAGGTAAGTTGTCACACTAGATTATCTTAAAATAAGAACACAAATACTTAATTGTGATTATTGATTTTAATTGTTAAATTTAAACCAAAACTGGAAATTTGAACAATTATGCCAAGAGAATTTGGAAAAAAACAATTATTTCAATCCAATACACATTTTAATCAAAACATTAAGTAGAAAGAAAACTTTAGTTTGAACTTTAAACTCAAATGTTCTCTGGCTTGCACATAAATCCATCATAAATGAATGGAATGCTGCAAATAACTTGCTTTACTTAACATGTTTATCCTCTGAACAAAACAGATGCCCTATTTCTGATTAATCAGACTCAACTTCAGAGTCACAATTCTGGCACACATAAATTGCCTGGCCTGAGGTGCAAGCATCATGGGCCCATTAGTTGCATTTTACGCATTTTACCCAGGTCTCTTTTGGACAACTGTTTGAAAATGGCTCCACACAGACAAGGCAGAAGCACTCTTCATCATCTGATGATGACTCTTGAATTATTTTTCTTCTTTTAGCTGCGTTGTTCTTCATAGGTCCAGATGTTTTCCCCCCTCGCGTCCCTCTCTTTTGAAACAGCTTTTTGCTAGATTCAGCCTTATTCTTTTCTTTTTCTAGTTGCTGCTTCACTGGCGTGTCGGTTAGAATTGCTGATTTGCGTTGTTTTCTTCCTTTGCTGGATGGTTTTCGGCGGCCAGCTTTTGGATATGGCCGGATGTCCTCTGGAGTTGGTAGTCCGCTGTCAGTAATTGCAGTGCTGGGTAAGGGTGAGCTCGTGATAGAGATGGTGCTGGAGCTTGGCAGTTCAGAGTTGGTGCTGGGGCCTAGCAGTGCAGAGTTGGTGCTGGGGCCTGGCAGTGCAGAGATAGTGCTGGGGCCTGGCAGTGCAGAGGTGGTGCTGGGGCCTGGCAGTGCAGAGGTGGTGCTGGGGCCTGGCAGTGCAGAGGTGGTGCTGGGGCCTGGCAGTGCAGAGATAGTGCTGGGGCCTGGCAGTGCAGAGGTGGTGCTGGGGCCTGGCAGTGCAGAGGTGGTGCTGGGGCCTGGCAGTGCAGAGGTGGTGCTGGGGCCTGGCAGGGCAGGGTCCGGAATAGGGCGATCTGTGATGTAGGATGGTGCAAACTCGGCTTCCAGAAATACATTTCTGTTGTAAGGTTGAATCCCAGCCACCCTAAAACCAGCCTGAATGTTCAATGGGGTTGCAGCCAGAGGATATGCAATTGCCACAATCCCAGGAATGTCATAAATGGACATTGTCTTCCCATGGTTGTTCCTCATCCAGGCATCACACGTGCTGTTGATGTGCCTCTTTAGTGGCCCGCAGACAGACCTGTCTAATGGTTGGAGCCGATGTGAGCAGTGCGGTGGGAATGACAGCATGATTATGCCATTTTCTTTGGCATAATTGAGTCCATCAATGGACAGATGAGACTCGTGGTTGTCCAAAAGGAGTAAACAGGGCTTCTCCTTTGAACACTTTGTATGTTCATTGAAATGTTGCAGGAAGTCAACAAAGTGTGTGTCTTTCATCCATCCAGAGTAATTTGCCCCTCCTTTGCTGCCAGGTGGCCCGTTGATCAGGAAATGGTCATGGAAGTGGACACGTGGGAAAATAAAGTATGGAGGTAAACTATTCCCTATGGCTGAGACAGCACAGGCCAGTGTGACAAGGGTTCCCCTTTCAGCAGAGGTCAATGACCCTACTTGTTTGAATCCACGTCTGGCCAACACTTTGTCTGGTTTATGTACAGTGGTGACCCCAGTTTCATCAACATTCCAAATGTCTCCTGGTCCAAACTCATATTTGCATAACACTTTCTCTAAGTTGTCAAAGAAAGCATTGACATTCTCTCTGTTGAAGCTACTTGCCCTGGCAAGGCTAGTTGCTTCTGGCTTTCTCAGTGACAATGTTGTATGCTGCTTTAAAAAGCCTGTAAACCACTCTTTGCTGGCCTTTTCTTTTTCTGCCCACAAAGGCACAAACTTCAGTTCGTGTGCCACAGCAAACTGGTAGGCAAGCTTTCTGACCTCACTTGGTGACAGACCAAAATAAATGTCAGCTGACCTAGTAATATATTCAACAAGCTGCTTTTCCAAATCAGGGGAAAAAATCTTCCTTGGCGTTGTATAACCAACCATTGTTGTTGGCATGGCTGTCTGACTTTCAATTTCTTCTCTGGTAATCTTTTGACAATACCGAGTTAGAGTACGGTAATTTATGTCAAAATCCTTTGCTGTACTTCTGATTGATTTGTTCTGCATCTTTACCTGCCTGACTGCCTTTAACATAATGTCAGGTGGTGTTCTGCCACGCTCTGTCTTTCGTTGATAATTTCGAACCATCTTACTTTCTTCCTTCCTTCCTTAATTCCTGCCTCTCCTTCCTTTCTTCAAAAACCTTATTACAAATACAAATGAATTACAATATCAATTTTTTGGAGCATTTATTTGTACTGGGGCAAGTTGTCACATGTGACGACTTGCCCCAAAGTTAATGAGACAACTTGCCCCAAACTGACATTTATGCTAATTTTGGCTAAATGTCAGGGTTAGCTCAACATAGCACATCAGCTGAAGTATCAAAAGACACGTTAATGTCTCCTCTATTTTGTGTAAAATAATAATTTGTAACATCTATACCTAACAAAGTTGTACTGACGAAAATTTAAAGTGATTTATTTTTCCTTTTAGGTCAAAAAAATAAAAAAGATGTGCTCACCTCAGATTAGAGCAGTCTTGACTACATGTGAACAGGAGGTTGACTATAGAAGAAGAAGTCACACAAAGTGGCTATTTCATTTTTGAGATAGAGCCTCTAGTGTTGGAGTTATGAACAGTGTGACAACTTACCCGTGTGACAACTTACCCCGCTCTCCCCTACTGCTGACTTGAACAACCTTTTTGGACCAAGGCTGAGGACACTTTGGGATTACAACCTTGACATAGTTGGAGTGCTCTTGAACTTCTTTATGAAGGAATACGCAGTGGTCTTGTGAACTTGGAATCCCTTTCTAATAGCCTTGTAGCTTTGAGTGACCCACTGAGGTTCTTCACCTCAGATAACATACCATTTAGTATTTGTTTTGCAGTGGGGGCTTGTACTGCTGTTAAAGCCCCACAGACGATTTGGAAAAACTAAAAATCTAAGGGTTCGGGCAGGTGAGTAAGTGACGGAAGTGACGGACAAGGTAAGCGACTCATGTTGTAACTGACGTCAGACGCCGGAGATTTTGGCGGAAAATTAAAGCAAATGGTAGTTTAGATTTGAACAAATTCATTTAAGCTTCAGCATTACCAAATACACTTATCAATTGTCTTATAACTAACACTATTTGTCTAAATAATCTCCAACACCCTGGAGAACAACGAGGAGAGTTTAGAGACTCTCCAAGATTACATCGATCAGTGCTTTCAGGATCTCGTGATGAAGAAGACCCCGTGTGCAGCTTCTCCGGCCAAAGCTGAGACGCCGTCGTCGAAAAGACAACGCCCGGCAGATTCCCCCGGCTCAACATCGCCAGCCGGCAAAGATATTGCCGACATATTGGAGTCAATCGACAAGCGATTGTCCAGTTTCGACGCAAGGCTGTCCTTGGTGGAGATTCTTCACCGAGAATTTAAATGCTTGCGAGAATCCCTGGAGTACAGCCAGCAGCAGGTGGAAACGCTTGCTGCTGAAAATGCCACGCTAAGGGAGTCGGTGAAATGTCTCACAGATAATGTTACCCAGCTCAATAGAGAAAATAAAAAAATAAAAGAAACAGTTATCGATCTACAAGCTCGTAGCATGCGTGATAATCTGGTATTTTCTGGTATTCCAGAAGCCGCTGGAGAGGACGCGGAGACCACGGTAAAAAGCTTCATCAAAACCCACCTGAAGCTGCCGGAGGACACTGTGAAGAACATCGTCTTCGATCGGGTACATCGCCTCGGCCCCATTCGGGCTACGGCCGGGAGACCACGTCCTATCGTGGCCAAATTCGGCCACTTCAAACAAAAGCAACATGTGAAAAGCCGCGGCAGGGAATTAAAAGGAACGGACTTCAGCGTGAACGACCAGTTCCCCAAAGAGATCTTGGAACGACGCAGGGTCCTCTTCCCAATCCGACGCGGCTTCATCCAGAAGGGCTCCCGCGCTGTCATCGCTGTGGACCGGCTGTACGTGGACGGACAGCTCCACCGCGACCCCAACATCACTCCGTGGCTGTATTAACCTCACACCAGATAAGAATCAGCTACACCATTTCCCTATCCACTCACACTAACTTGCATTAACATCTGTTTAACTTACCAGTATCAAATCGCATCTTAAAGTGTGATTTCATAGCAGAATTAACACCGTCACTCTCCGTCAGTGATTTAATTGGAATGTTTACGTTTTGTTTCTGTTTTTTTTTTTTCTTCTCGTTTTTTTTTTTCCTCCTCTCTTTTCCCCCTCTTGGTTTTATGCTGCTCACCCCTGTCCTTGGTTTCTTTCTTTATTCCTTTCACTGCCTCGATCACCTGCTTCGACACTCATCCACAAACATCCTTTATTTCGACACATACGCACCATGCGCTCAACGGCAGCACATTTACATCAGTCAGACAGCGCACACAGTCATATAAGATACACACACACACTTAAGCCAAGCCTACTCATATTAGTAACTATGCATACACAAAGTCAGACTCAGGGAGCATCTCGCCACACATTTTTTCTCTCTCTCCTTCTCTTTATTTATGAACAAGTGACGTATTCTCTCCACCTGTCTAAGCAACGCACACAGCATACATCCCTAGTTATACACAAACATCTATGGGTACACTGAGGTTCATTACATGGAATATAAATGGAGCTGGCTCCAGAGAAAAGAGGTTAAAAATATTTAACCAACTCAAAAAACTACAGGCAGATGTTGTCCTATTACAAGAGACCCACAGACCTCTTAGAGGTTCGAATGAACTTAAAACACCTGAGTTTCCTAATGTGTTCTCAGCTTGTTATAATTCTAGACAAAGGGGAGTAGCAATTTTAATACATAAAAATATTAATTTCACAGTACTCGATACAGTTATAGATCCAGAGGGCAGATTCTTAATCATTAAACTATCTATACGTGATAAAAAGCTATGTATTGCAAGTGTATATGGTCCAAATGTTGATGATCCCTCATTCTTTCACGGTTTTTTCAGTGCACTCTCTGAACACTTAGATGGCACACTTGTTCTTGGAGGTGACCTCAACCTTGGACTAAATGAAGACATGGATAGGCTCAATACAGCGGGAACTCAGCGTAATTGGCAGTCCACAAATATAATCAAACAGTATATGAGCGACTTTGGTCTTTGCGATGCATGGCGCTCCCTTCACCCCACCAGTAAGGAATATACTTTTTTCTCACATGTCCATCACTCCTACTCTCGTCTGGATTATTTTTTGGTCAGCAGCTCACTGCTGAACGACATTTCAGACACTGAGATTCACCCTATAGCTGTCAGCGATCATGGTCCTGTATCTTTAACACTAATGCACAAGAATAATACTACGCCAAGAAAAAACTGGAGATTTAATATATCACTACTTAAAGATGAAGACTTTATTAAATATTTTAAAAAAGAGTGGACTTCATATTTGAACTATAATGACACTCCCGAAACATCAGCTTCTGTTCTATGGGAAGCAGGGAAAGCTGTGATGAGAGGTAAAATAATTTCTTTCTCATCACATAAAAAGAAAAAAGAAAACAAAAATATTCAGGAATTAGAAAAAAACATCAAATCACTAGAAGAAGCCTACGCGTCCCACCAAGATCAGGAAACATTGAACAAAATACGCAAAACAAAACTAGAATTAAATGAGATAATTGATAAAAAAACAAAATTCTTAGTACAAAGACTACGCCTACAAAATTATGAACATGGTAATAAATCCGGTCAATTTCTAGCAAACCAGCTAAAAATAAATAAAGAAAAAACAACTATATTTGCTGTTCAAGATTTATCTGGGAACACAATATATGATCCGATACAAATAAACAACATTTTCAGGGATTTCTATAAAACGTTGTATTCACCACAAATAAACCCATCTAAAAAAGAAATTGATCAGTTTTTGGACAACATAACTCTTCCAAAATTATTGGACACTCAAGCAATGGCACTGGATTCACCACTGACACCAGGTGAACTCCAGGAAGCCCTGATAAGTATGCACAATAATAAGGCTCCAGGTCCAGACGGCTTTCCTGCAGAATTCTACAAAGAATTCTGGTCGATTCTAGCACCAGTTTTCTACAGAACGTTGTTGGAAATTAAAGAAAAGGGCAGACTTCCATCAAATATGAATTCTGCAAACATTAATCTCCTGCTAAAACCAGGCAAAGACCCTGTATATCCCTCAAGCTATCGTCCAATATCCCTTATAAATGTAGACCTTAAAATAATCTGCAAAGCTCTCTCAAAGAGACTGGAGAAAATAACCCCCCTCTTAATTCATCCTGACCAAACTGGTTTCATAAAAGGTAGGCACTCATCAACAAATACACGTAGATTACTTAATTTGATAGACTACTCATACAGTAAAAACCTAGAAACTACAATATTCTCTTTAGACGCAGAAAAAGCATTTGACAGAGTTAACTGGAAATTTCTATTTGCAACTTTACACAAATTTGGTTTTGGATCCTCTTTCATAAACTGGTTAAAAATATTATATAATTCCCCAACAGCTTGTGTTAGAACAAATGACCAGACATCCTCCAGCTTCTGTCTCTTGAGGGGCACCAGGCAGGGATGCCCACTCTCCCCTTCACTATTTGCAATTTTTATTGAACCACTAGCAGCAGCAATTAGACAGAATTCAGTAATTAAGGGCATAAAATGCAAGAACGTGGAACATAAAATCAGCCTTTATGCGGATGATGTGTTACTCTTTCTCCAAAATTCACAAACCAATATCTCTGGGGTGATTGAATTGATAAACTCTTTTGCAAGAATATCAGATTACTCAATTAACTGGTCAAAATCTACAGTCCTACCGATTAATTGCTCCTTCCATAATTCCTCTTCTACACCACTGCAATCGGGAAATATAAAATATTTAGGTATTAATGTTTCTCCCAAGCTTGCAGATCTAACTAAATTAAACCATATCCCACTTTTAAAGAAGGTAGAAGATGATCTGGCTAGATGGAAATGTCTACCCATATCACTCATGGGAAGGGTTGCCGCTATAAAAATGATGGTCTTACCAAAAATAAATTATTTATTCTCAATGATCCCAACTAAACCGCCACAAGATTGGTTCAGATCTCTAGATTCATGTATGTCCAAATTCCTTTGGAAAAATAAACCCCCACGTATAAGCTTAAAAACACTACAAAAGACCAAGGATAAAGGAGGACTAGAACTGCCTAACTTTCAGCACTACTTCTTAGCCAACAGGCTTCAGTTTATCTCAGGATGGCTAAAACACACCCTCTTAGATGAACCTTGGCTAGATGTAGAACAAGCACTCTGCAATAATCTAGAGATCTCAGACCTACCATTTATCAGCTCAAACATCCAACGACATGAATGCTTTAAAAGCATCAACATCAGCTCTTCTCTGACAGCATGGTGGGAGTTTCTAAAATTGACGGCGTCTTCATTAATCCCATGCAAACGTACACCTATCTGGAACAACCCTGACATATTACAAAACAATAATATGATAAACTTTTCAGATTGGAGTGATAAAGGAATCAAATATTTAGAACATATACTAGAAGGAACAGAATTTATTTCATTTGACGGACTAGTTACACAATATGGGATCAACAAGAAAAGATTTTTAGAATATCAACAAATTAAATCCATAGTAAAAAAGAAATTTAAACCGGGTCAAGTTGAACTACAAACACCACCAAGTGTGGTTCAATTTCTTACTCTTAAACCCCCCAAATTACTATCCAAAATATACAGAATGCTTTCTAAAACAGATGAATCAATATCACTTCCTATTGCAAAATGGGAAGCGGATTTATCAGTTAACTTAGACCTAAACTTCTGGTCTCAGATTTGCTTAAAAACCTTTCATCTAATTAGAAATCCCAGTCTTCAATTAATTCAATACAAAATATTACATAGAGTGCACTATACAGGTCATCGGATGTTCAAGATGGGCTTTACGTCTACCAACAACTGCTCACACTGCCAAACCAATTCACCGGACAATTATATCCACGCTCTTTGGTTCTGTCCACCAGTTCAGAAGTTTTGGCGCGAGATATGTGAAGACTTATCGAAGTGTCTGAAATGTAACATTCCAACTTCCCCCTTAGTGTGTTTGTTGGGCAGCTTAGATAATGTCACTTCAGAAAAGAATATCGCCCATATGGTTTTCACTGCCCTATGCATAGCCAAGAAAACAGTCCTCATGAACTGGAAAAATAAAAATAATCTTAATTCTAACCAATATAGAAATTATCTATTAGATTACATTAGTCTTGATACAGCCTCTGCCACCACATCAGATCAATTGCTCTGGGCTCCTTTGATCAGCTCCATCACCTAGTGGGGGTGGGGGGTCATAGTTTGGTCCCGCCTTCACTGTTGTGATTGGTGTGGGGGTAGGGACAGGCTTAGGGCGTCGGGGGGTTCCCCGGAGGCATCTTCCTTGGGGGGCTCAACCCGGGGTAGCGGTCATGTCCGGTTAGGGGCTCTGTTGGCTCTCCGGTGACTGTTTCCTCGCGACTGCGTGCAGCGGGGCTAGGGGAGGGTCTGTGCTGACGGACGTGGGTTACTGACCTGGTAGCCTGGCTGCCCCTGGGTGGGTCCGGGATGGGCGTGAGGTTCTGGGGGCGCTCCGTCTCTGGGCTGGGACCCGGACCGGGCCTCGGGGGCTTGGGTCCTGGTTGGTGTGTTGCCGGGGTTGTGGGCGGGTGGGTGCATGGGGGCCCAGCCCTGGAGCAGGGTGCCGCCGGTGCGTCGAGCCACCTGGGGGGCTCTTCAACTGGTGGGGGAGATTGTCACATCTTGCAGGAGCTTTCCTCTCCTCAGGAGCTGCCTCTGCAGGAGGGGGAGATACAGGAGAGGTGGAGGAAGATCTCAGCCTGGGTGTTTATTGTCTTATGTAGTCTGGAAGATGAGTGGATGGTGGGGTGGGTGCAGTTTTCTCTGTGGTGGGGTTGGGTGGACTGTCCCGGGCTCTGTGGGGCCGGGCGGCGCTGCTGCACTGGGCCCGGTCTGGATGGGCCTGGGCCCCCTTTCCCTGGCGGGTCGCGGAGTATGGGGGTGCCTACTGGGGTCAGCGGGGGAGCTGGCCCCAGGGAGGGGTCACTTGCCCCTCCCTTCCTTCCCTCCCCATCTCCAGCTGCCTCCCTCTTCCCGCTCCACCACAACCACCCACACATGCAGGGCCTTGGAGTAGGGGTATGTCACCAGGGTGCAGAAGAGGCTACCCCCCCCCCCCCCCCCCTCTGTCCCCTTCTGGCTGCCTCTGCCTCAATTTTATCCCACAACTTAGACATTCACATTACTCACACTCTCATTACACATACATATAGGATCTTGGGGGTGGGCACGATACACGGAGTCCAAAGTACCATCAGGGTGTACACTCCACCCCTGGCATCGTTGCCCACCTCTCAATTTTAAATACACGTAGACATTGAGGGCTAGCAGGAGGGACCATGCGCTTACCTGCTGCTCTCTGGCAGGTAGCTCCAATCCCTCCTGGGTTTTAAATGCACCTTAGAACACACATGCATCAACATTACAATGAGCGGGTGGAGGGAGGTTCGGAGTCTTCTCTCACCCCCGTTCTCTGCGACCTGCTGGAGCAGGGGGGCTAGGACTAGGAGGAGGAGTTGACCGTCCGACTGCGGTCTGGAGTGTGGAGCCTTCCTGCTGCTGCGGAGTCGGGGCGGTCTGCCTCCCCCCACCGCAGGGAAAAGGGAAACACCACCTGGGTCTGGGTGCAGTTCCCCCCTCCAGGGGCGGGGGCACCTAGACCCGGTTTGTAGAGTACGCTTGGGGAGTGTGAGCGTGTGTACAACGTCTCTTTATGTCTGTCTCCACGTTGGTTGAGTGTGGAGTAAGTGCATATGAGAGCATGAGGGTGGGAATGGATGTTTGTATCTGTGTGTGCCTGTATGTCTGTGTCTATATGTCAGGTTGGGTGTCAGGCGCCACCTCTCTGGGGACATCTCAGGCCCTCCAAGGTTTGGAGGCCTATCTCCCCCTACCACCACTTTCCCTGCCAGTGGCGGACCCCCTCAGACATCGGTGCGTTGGTGGTTCTTTGTGTCCGGGGATGGGCGTCCAGCTGGCTGCCGGCGGAGCTCACGGGCGCGTCACTGCAACTCCCCCTGGCTTCTGCTCCGCGGCTGCTGAGTGAGCCCTCATCTGGGACTCTCCTCAGCTCTTTCCGGGACAGTGGCGCAGCTGCCCCTCTGTTGGTCTTCCTTGGTCTCTTGTGTTCTGGGGGCCTCTGGATGTCTGGAGTTTTGATCTCCTCCACACCTGCTTCACGCCCTGGAGGACGGGGCTGTGGCCCCCCCACACCCTCTAGCAGATTATTACATGAAGGAACCTTTTAAAAAAAACAAAAAACAAGCGCGTCCATGCTCACAGGTGTACACACTGGTGATCACACCCACAAACTACACCCTTTTTGGCTCCTACCTCAAAGCACACTGTGTTCTGTTGATCTTATGTGCTGCACAATAATGTTTAACATTTAGTATTTACTGTCATATTCCCATATATCATTGTGATGTTGTTTATTCTATTACTCTTGTTCTCTTCTGCTTGCTTTCTTTTTTCTTTCTCAGCAGGTGATCCAGGTGATTGATATATGCATTTTTTTTTCTCTGCCCGTTCTGTTGGTTTTTGTCTTTTGCCCTTCTCCCCCGTCCCTCTTCTCAGCTGTTTCTCTTTCCCTCTTTCTTTCTCCCCTTCTTTCCCCCAGTCAAGTCTGTCCCGTATTCAGTAAGTGAAAATAAAATAAACAATAAAAGGTGAATCAAATGGACCATTACGGCAAGGCTGGGATGGTCAGTTTGGTAAAGTAAATCCGTTGGGCATCTTTCTTTGCCTTTAGACAACAATTCTGATGGCAAAAGAGCCAAACGGGACAGGCCAAAAAAAAAAAAAAAAAAAAATCTAAGGGTTCTAGGAACTTTTACATTTTCAGTTGTAATTATAATATACCAACATTTTTTATTTAAGCTTCTAGGAATTTTTTGCACTTTTGAGTGCAAAACATGAGTACTTTTGTACTCACATTTTGTATTATTCTGTCTTATTCTATCTCAATTTTTCTCCACCACGAGCATGGCCAAAGAGCTGTCAAAGGATGTTAGTGACAGGATTGTAGAGCTGTGCAAGGCTCGAATTTGCTACAGGACCATCATCAAGAAACTTGGTGAGAAGGTAACAACTATTGGTGTGATTATTTGGAAATGGAAGAGATCTAAAACTATCAATCTCGCTTGGTCTAGAGCTCCATGCAAAATCTTGCCTTATTAAAAGAGTGCCAGATCACCTGAAAACTACACTGGAGGAGTTTGTTAATGATCTGAAGGTAGCTGGAACCACAGTCACCAGGAACACCATTGGTAATGCACTACAGCATAATGGATTGAAATCTTGCAGCAACCGCAAGGTTCCAGTGAACAGCTGAGTGATTTAGACAAGGCTTGGGAGAAAGTGTTGTGGTCGGATGAAACTAAAATCGATCTCTTAGGCATTAAATGTGCCTGCTGTGTTTGGGACTTTGGGGCTATTTTTTTCTGTTAAGGGTACAGGGTCCCCAACACACTGGATGGGGCCATGTACCATAAAATATTGGACAAAAACTCCCTTCCTTCATCCAGAACACTAAAGATGGGTCATGGTTCTTCCAGCAAGGGAAAGAGAAATTGTCTCCAGTCTCCAGACCACTATCCTACAGAAAATCTATGGAGGGGGCTGAAGCTTTAAGTTGCCAAGCAGCAGTCAAGAAACCTAAAGGATTTAGAGTTTCCTTAATTGGGGAGTGAGACAAAATCCTTACTGAGACACGTGCAAACTTGGTGATCAGCTACTACAATAAACATCTTACTACTGTACTTAGCAACAAGAGTTTTTCCACCAAGTACTAAGTCATGTTTTGCTCGGGGATTAAATACAAATCAATTTCTAACTTTTGTATAATGTGGTTTCTTTTTTTCTGGAATTTCTGGTTGATATTCTGTCTCTCCATAAAAATTAGAGACTGTTCATTTCTTTGTAAGTCAGCAAACTTAACAACACACCAATACATGGTACTCACTTTACCTGAATAACCTTTGGAGTGTAAATTTTGACTGGTAATGGAGTATTTGTTATTTTCACTCACTTTAAGAAGCTTTTACTGGAGTCACCCCCGAGGATCTATATTTTTCTTCCGCCACTGAGGAAATTCAGCATTATTAAAAACTGTTGGCGTCATGCAGTAATCGATGCTGCTGTTTGATGCTAAATGAAAAAAGAGCAGTGATCATGATTTGAGAGCTGTGAGCAGGTCTAGTGACGCCGTGCGGCTGCATCAGAGCAGGGGCGCAACGCGACAGCTCGCAGGAGACGTTTCTGTTTTTTTCTGCTCCCGTTAATTTTTACCACAGCGGGTCCAGCGTAGATCCACAATGGAGACCAAACCGGTCATCACCTGCCTTAAAACTCTCCTCATCGTGTACTCGTTCGTATTTTGGGTAGGTAGCCTTTTTCTATCCTCTTAAACACAAAAGAAATACCCTGCGGAGGAAGATGTCAGTCCATCTCAATCCGCCGCTGCTCTGTTTTTGTTGTGCGCGATGAAGGAGTGGACAGTGCCAGCATCATCGACGGATCCATTCCGTCGTTTGAATAAACGCTCAATTTTGATAATAATCCACACAGGTGAAATAAAGCCGCCTATTTCGGCGTCTGTGGGACATTTGTTATCTGCTAGCGGGCTATGTAACGGGGGTTAAGGTTACACACAGCCCGTTTTGGCTGCTGGGCGTCAGTGCGTAGCTTATATCACATATAGCATCATGGTTGGTATCAGTTAGCGAGGTGGATGATGTTAACATCACTGCGATGGTTTAACTCCGGCGTTAAGGGCCTGGTCTGTGCAATGAGGCCCTGGTTAGAGCCCATTTTCCCCGGCCACATACTATAGATTTCGGGGTCGCTGGTATAGATTCTTAAAGGGCCCTCGCACCGTCGGTGTAGCCTCAGTGGTGGAATTTATTTTTACTTCATCGTCAGAAACAAGTGCACATGATGCTACTCTGTTGCGCTCCAGACTCAAACGTTACATAAAGGACTACAAATTATGAATAAACTACCAAAAATATGCGATTAGCTGATTCATATTAATGCGTGAAGGCATCAAATTTAAAACGAGTCATTGTGTACTAATTACTTATTACTAAAGGTGGCGCTCACCAGACATCCCGCTATATTATCGTCGCAACACTTCACTCTACCATATTGCGATTTTTAAAAAATTATTTTTTACATTTTGTGATGTTCATTTTATTTATGTAAAGGTAAAGGCCCTACAGTAATACAGCGAAATCCCCAACAATCAGACGCCCCTCTGTGAGCAAGAGATTTGGCAACAGTGGGAAGGAAAAACTCCCTTTTAACAAGAAGAACCCCTCCACCATAACCAGCCTCAGAGTGGAGCAGCCATCTGCCACGACCAGTTGGGGGTGAGGGTAGGGAGACAAGACAGAGGACGTGCTGTGGAAGATAGCCAGAGATTAATAATATCTCATAATTAATTGCAGAGTGGTGCATAAACACTCGGTGAGAGAAAGACAAACACTCAGTGCATCATGGAAATCCCAAGTAGTATAAGTCCGTTAGAGAATAACTAAGGGTTGATTTAGGGTTTATGATATTAAATATTGCGATTTTACGATCGCAAATAAGGTCCTCAAAGTTAAACACTCAGGATCTGTTTTATCCAATAAGATAACGTTATCTCACTTCTTTTTGTCTTCAAAATGATATTGTCAACACTCTGACTAAAACCTGGAATAAATGTTGTAAGACAGCATCAGGGGCTCAAGTTAGCAATTACATGCAATCTGTTTCTGATAATACAGCGTTTATCGGTGATAAATGATCAAAAATCACACATCCTTTGCTGTCTGCATAGACATAAACCCACATTTAACTATTATATTTGTGCTCACCAACCTTTCTGTTCTACAGGAATGTAACCAGGGGCACCAAGTTGTGTCGAAACTGCACTAATTGATAAAGAGTCATTCAGACTGATGGTAGCATGTTGGCAACCTGTCTGCATTTATAAATTAGACAGCAATTTGAGATTAAATGCAGTCAGTCTGAGTCAGACTGCGACTGCCTGCAGAAAGATTGCCTCCTGTCAGATGAGACGAGTCTTCTTCTTCATAGTGTTTTAATTTATTTATTTATTTTGTGTCTCTGTACTATGCTGTATCGATTCTTGTCCTTATCCCTATTTTTTACAATGTAGGAGTCTTGCTTGTGATGACATATTTTGGCATTATGTAGCGCTGTGAAATACTCAACTGCAGAGCAAAAATGAGCTTAGAAAAGTAAAAGGTCTGTAAGCTCTGTCAGCCTCACATTGTTTTACCGCTACTTCATAATTATTGCTGTATTTCAGTGTTGCTGTTTGAAGCAGCAGAACTAGTTCCACTCATTTAAATGTAGATTTGTGTGGTTTAACTAACCACATAAAAACTGTTGTGTGTGTGTTTTATATGCGCTTTGTCAGCTTTTAAATCATAATCTGTAGAGCTGCATAACAAATATAAGTGCGGTGTAGTCAACAGGATAGTATTTCTATCTGAAATAGTGGATTGTAAATACACAGTGGCAGTGTCATATTGAGATACAGCGTTCCTGTTAGCAGTAAAATACCTGTTAGCTTTAAATGTGACGTTAATGCAGATACTGCTTATTAGTTTTGTTGACTCCCTGTTTTGTTGTGGTTGTGAAAGGATGTAAATATCCAGCACTTTGCTGAAAGCGGTGATGCAATAAGCAAATTATTGTTTTATGTAGCAAACACTTAGAAAAAGAGTATTTTTTGTCTGCCCAACAGTCCATAAACTCAAAATATTCAGTTTAATATAACATAAAGAGGGAAATTCATTAAATCCTCCCACCGAAGAAGACAGAACAAGATATTTAATTTATATTGAAATATCATTCAAATGTGTTTCAATATACATCAGTCAATAATATATAGACTACATAATTGTTTTAGGGTTTTTTTATTTTTCCAATTTCAGTTGCTGGCTATGCAGAAGAGTTGTAATTTTAGGGTTGTCCTTTGGGTTTGTGCTGTTGTGTTGTATGATACAGTGCTGTGCAAAAGTCTTGAGCCGTCTCTTATATCTTTCTTCTTTTTCTTTCTGAGCAGCCAGACCTTCTTGTCATTTTTTTAAAAATGACTTCCTGAAGGTCTTTCAGAGTTTGTCATTGGACACTGGCTGCCAGCCCATGCACCTGACCATTTTCAGAGGAATATTTTTGTTTGTTAAGCCACAAAATAATTACCAATGAGCAGTGTTGGGTAAGTTACTTTAAATTAGTAACTTAGTTACATTACTAGTTACTTCTCTCAAAAGTAACTCAGTTACTTCAAGTTACTCGTTACTTTCAGAGTAACTAGTTACTAGGGAAAGTAACTTTGGTTTTACTCAGAATTCTCTTGTTAATGTGTTTCTTCCATAACTTTGCCAGTCTTCTAGCTTGCTTACTTGCCACAAGTGCACTGTGCCACCTACCAATAGAAAGGAAAAGATAATGTGCACATTTCCACGAGAGAAATCCCACGCCTGGACCGTTGTTGACCGCCGCTATGATTCTAGCCTACGTCACAGCGTCATGTGCGCTTTTTACATCCAACACAAAAACTGCAGTCGTGGTGCTTTCAATTGTACTCAGAACTCGGAAATTCTGCCTTCTGAATAGGAAGATGTAGGCAACACCAGACTGCAGATGAGCTGCATACAGGGCTGGACTGGGACAAAAAATCGGCCCAGGACATAGGAAAAATCATAAAGCCTTTGAATGAAAACAAACACTGTTGTGACAGTGATGTACACTGTTTTCATGGTATATATGTATCAATGTATCAATCTATCAATCGTTTGTTGTAAGACTCAGATAATTATTTTTTAAAAGTGAGACATTTTAAATGAGAATAAGAAAGTATTTCTTTGTGCCCCCCTTTCCCTGTTAACGCCCTACATGGCCCCCTGGTAAGACTTTGCTAGACCCGCCCCTGCACAGTTACCAGCTGTCAGCTGCTTAGAAAAGGATCCTGGTGTTATTTGTCTCTCAGAAACAGTTCATAACTTCCCTTCAACTCATTCATGTCACCTAAAAGGTAAACCTGTTTCTCCATCACAGCTCTGATGATTCAGTAAGGACATCTCCTGGTTTCATCTTCATGTTTCCCTCTCATCACATATTCAAACCGACATCATGACCAGCAGGTTTACAGCTGTGGCTCCAGCAAACATCAGCTGATACTAGAAATTAATATTAATTAAATTCTAACATCAGCTGATCAAGCTTAAACGTGCTGCTGTTGTTTACCGCGACATCAGCTGGTTTCGCCTTTCTGTGGGCGATAAACAAACAAGAGAGAAAAGTCGATCAGCTGATCATTGATCAGTTTAATGATTGAAGTAGAAACAGGAGAGGGAGGGTGAGAGGATGAGAGGAGAAGAGGCAGCTGTGCAGCAAAGACACAGAATAACTCCACCTTTGTATCTTTTTCATTGTAGCTGAAGTCCGGGACAAATCGCGTTCCTTTTCACCTCAATATGAAACGCGTAATATTTTCTCTGAATATGAGATGATTCCGTTTTTAGGGGACGGTTGGCAACTCTAATATTTAACCTTATGAACAAAACAAAGTTCAACATCAGTAACATCATAGCACCCACCCAGCTGTATAGAAACTCCCTCATGCTAGCTAGTACCCAGTAGGAAAAAGTCAGCACAACGAAAATAAACTTGGTTTATGTCTGACCCAGATGGACTGCAGGTCATAACTTCTTACCTGAAGTTCAGTTCACCTGACACTCGGACCGGCAGTCGCTTCGGGTCTCTCCTCTTGCCTCCCCTTTCCCTCATCCACCTGCTGGCCTCCACCACTTGCTAATGTTATTGAATCTGTGGAAGCTCCGTGATAGCCACCACACGAAGTAACGAATAACGAGCCCATCTAAATCCCAGTAACGAGTAACGCGTTCCTGGTTTTGGCATAATAACTAGTTACCGTGCTCATTACCACAATAATAACGTAGTTACTGTAACGCGTTACTTAATAACGCGTTAGTCCCAACACTGCCAATGAGTCATTCAACTATAATAAAAGGCACCTAACTCACTTTGTTAAAGCACTTGATTTATTACCATTTATTTATTAATGAATCCATGAAAAATGCCTAAAAGGCTGTCAGGAACTAGACTAAAAATCAGTGGCAACACATCTTATAGAACAATAAATAAAAATGTGAAATTTTTGGTTAAGATCATGGACAATATGTACAAAACAATGAGTGTCTACAGCCATCTGTAAAACTCAGCGGAGGCTCTGTCGTGGTTTGGGGTGGCTTTTTCGCCAGTGTTGTTAGAGATCTTGTCATGGATGGGCCTCCCCAGAGCCCGGGCCTCAACAAGAAATAACAAGAAAACATATCTAAGAGGGGTCAGGCTGTGTTGAAGCATAAAGGTTGTCATACCAAATTCAAGCTTGTTAGAGTTGTTTGAATATTTTACACGCTTAATAATGAAAGCGCAAATACAAATTATGCAAACCAACACAGCGCTACAAAAGCCTTAAATTTGTAGTGCACAATCAATATTTCTGCCAGCTCTTTTTTTACTAGGGTGTTAAGCTGCAAATTCTTTTTCCGATTCGAAAATAATACAAAAAAAATTGATTCTGCTCAGTTGTATTTAACACTCCTTATACTACTTTTCCCGAGGATTTGAAACGGCAGATCACTCAAGGAATCGCTAAAACCAAATTTTGAGATAAATTTGTTTGCGATTAATCCGTGAAGTGAGGAGTGAAATGCTATCTCTGTTTGATTTGCAGTGCTTTGGATTTTCCTCTGTTTACCTTTTGATTATCAGCCCAGTCTTCAAATATGATCATGCAGGGAACAGTACAAACATAAGGCAGCACTGAACACAGTACTGTGTGACTGATCTTTTTTAGCCATAATTGCGCATTACAGACTTATTCCCGTCTGTCTTTTTGGTAGCAGCCAGATATAGCCAGGGGGAAATGATCTAAAAGCTCCCCTCTGCACTCACCCTGAACATTCACCCTAGAAAGCTAAAAAAGAAAACCCAAAAGCTTCAATACTTTCCTTTGAGCAAAACCTGAATAAATCCTAACTGAATTAACCCTAACTTTGTAGAACGTCGTTAAAGCTGAGATCAGCCCTTCGAGTTAGGATCTGTAGTCGAAAAACTCTTGAATAGAAGAGTTGTGCTGTGTCTTCCTACATTGTAGACATGCACCGGTGTCACGCGTGTGAACTTTTATATTTAGTCTGGATTGGATGGTCTTTTAGCACTCCCTTACATCAACAGCTTCAGGTTTCATGCTTCGTGCGCCGAAAGTGCAGAAGAGTCTCGCGGCTCACTGGGTGTCCTCAGCCCCTTAGGGCAGAGCTCGGAGAGAGCGCTGGCACCGCATTTAGTGCAGAAGAAGTGTTTCTATGGGTTTCTCGTGGCAAATAATGTCATAATTGGGAAGAACACACATACATGGGTGTGCACATACTGGGCTGGGGAACGCAGAGCAGGTGGTGGAGTCATATATTTTGTCATTGCACCTTCTGTTTCTTTATGAGGCCGATGAAGGGAGGAGGAGGAGGGAAGAGAGAGGAGGGTGACCTGTTTTAAACTCTGTGCTGGAACCAGGGTGGCCAGTCGGGCATTGAATTTCAAACAAAACACCCGAGGGTGGGTGGGTGGAGGGGGGTGGAGAAGGAGGAGGAGGCAGAGGTGTTTGAAATTCAGCAGCAGAAGTGAAGTCGAGACGATTTTGCCCCATGCTTCTCTGACTTGATTTCCCAGTTGACTTTAAAATTAGCACTTTAGCAGTGACAAGATGATCATTTATTGGTATGCAGCGGCAGCGGCTCTTTTGAGGAGAGACATTTTGTCGCTGATGGCCATAAACAGTGAGTAGATCGTCATCAAGAGGACTGTTCTCCGGAATGACAGTCTGCTCTGGCTATTAGATTCACTGTTAATAGAAAGAGTAGCTGTCATTACTAAAGAATCTAATCATCAGCCCGCAGTCCTTCAGTTCAGCTGAGCAGGGAACTGAAAAAAACAGCTTGCTTACATATGTTAAGTTGCATCAGTTTAGCCAACACTTTGTACCTTCTTTTATTAGGTCTGCTATTATGACAGTATAATAGCAGGCCTGTCCCATTTAGTCATAGTGTTTAAACTTTTGCATCTGTGGAGCCTCTTAAAAATGCTGCTTTTTTTCTCCTTTCCACATTTCGAAGCCCATATATCTTTCTTTATATCACATTGTGTTATCTGAATGCTTTCAGTGTCCTCTGGTTTTCCAGTATAGATTTAAATTGAGAGTGCGGAGGGGAAAAAAATAGATTTTATGAACCAGAAATGTTCTCTCCACTGTATTGGCTTTCAGGGGGTAATGTTGCAAATCACTGTCCACAGCTGCTTTATGGCACTATTGGATTTTTAAAATGATTTTTGCATCAGTGAAGTGATGAAGTGCATTTCTTTGTCAATTATTTAATTTGAAGCGTCCATCTATAAAGTGTCCGAAAACAGTCTCTCAACAAAATGTAATTGCGTCGATTATTATCGCATTACAGAGGTAGGCGAATCGATCATTTTTTGCTGATGGTCTAAAGCAGGCGCGTCAAACATACGGCCCAGGGCCCAGAATCGGCCACGCAAAGACTCCAATCTGGTCCACTGGATGACTGAAAATATGATGTCGAACATAAATTTTTGTACTTTACAAAAATGACAAGTTTTACCGCTTGTTCCTCTGATAAAGACCTCCTCCACAGCCATTCATAAGGCACCAAAGCAGCGAAGTAATAGATAAACAGTTAAATGACTGTTTTTCACTGTCTATTATAGAGATTTCTGTTAAGAAAAAGAAGAAAATGTTCATCAATCAAGAAAAACAAAGAATAATAATAATAATATAGTTTCACTTGTCCGGTCCACTTAAAGTCAAAGTGGGCTGTACAATTAAAAATGAGTTTGAAATCCCTGCTCTGAAGTCTCTCATTTGTAGAGTGTTCAATTCAAGTTCATAAGGGCGACAGACAGCCATGCATATGTCACAGAAAGTTGCCTAAAAATGTGTTGAATTTTATTATTTAGTCAAGATTAAATGACTGTAAAAGATTTCTGTTTTAAGGTATTTCAAAAAAAAAAAAGATCATAGTTGTCAAATGCCATCCTGCTTTTGCTCTCCACATGGACTGTTTACCTGCAAGCCTGCTCGAACATAATTAGTTTACATAATATAGTCAATAGAACCATAAGCACACACAGATGGAAACCAGAAGGCTTCTGCTGCCAAAAGTCTTTTTCCTTGCCTACTTACACCTGATTATACATATAATGAGCATTACTCTATTACTAATAATTGGATGAGTGTATATAATATGAGTTGTAGTGATGAAGCCACAGAGATTCTGCAGCTCTTTAGCGTCTTTTAGCTTTTTGTTTTGTGACTTTAACAGTTTGGTTTAGTCTCACTGCTTTCAACAACCTTCTTTCCAAATCTGTGAGACTGGTATCAGCCAAAAAAGCTGTGATTGAGCTACATTTCACTGCATGCTCGCCATCAAACTGGGGTCAGATAAATTATGCAGCTCAGTGGTTAATATTGTAGAGCAGATAACAAGACAGCTATTTGATAGAGACCAAAACAGAGCGAGAAACTGAATTAATCATTCATCAGTTCTTGCCTCATGTTTGTACTGAGATCAACTTTAAAGTTACAATATGTCAATTTGTAGTGCTTTGTGTGTTGTTACAGTGCAAATGATTTAAAGACAGCACAAGTCAACTTATGTGCATGCACGGAGTAAAGTGCTGAAATAGTCATTGTCAGACCCAATGCTGCTGCATGATGCATCGAACACATAATGGGTAGAACCATCCAGCCGTCCATTTTTTTCACACTTATCCCATTCAGGGTCGTGGATGCGTGGAGTCTATCCCAGCTGTCACGGTGCGAGAGGCGGGGTACACCCTGGACAGGTCGGCAGTCTGTCCCAGGGGTTATTGGATGAATCACTCATGCAAATTATTTTTACAGCCTCAAACAAGGAATTTGAAGATACAGCGCTAGTTCAGTTAAAGTGCTTTGCCTCTCCGTAGGCCGTAGCTGACCTCATTGTCTGGGCGTGCCATGATGCTGATAGGAAAATTCATAAGCGCATTTTTGCATGAGCAACAATTACGTTGAGCCATTTTACTCCGCAACTGCATTTTATTATTATATTCTGAAGCTACAGGTCAAAAGGACACCTAAGGTTTGCTCAAAACCTGCAAACAAACAAGTCAGAACAAAGCAGCTCAGTCAAAGCACAGGCTGGCTATTAGTCACGGTGAAAGACCTTTGTCGAGGCATTGTGTGTGCACCCTGCCAAGGGGGCAAAGTGTAAATGTTGTTAACACCACCATTAACCTGCGGAGGCTTTTCTGAATTTACAGGCAGCCCCGGTTTCCGTATTGCTGTTAATCATTTCTGTTCTGCATCAGTGACTAATAGCTAAGAGGGAACCGCAGAGAGCCGAGTGTATTTCTCTCATTAGCTTTAAAGGTTTCAGGCTGCACAGAGACATTTTGTACAGGCTGCTCCCCCTCCAGTCAGAGGGCCATGGCAGCAGGACGGCGAACAGCCTCCTCTTGGAAGAAAGGAGGTTAGGATGATGAGTTGGCCCTCGCTGGAGTCAGCTCATCAGCAGCCGTTCCACACCCCACTCTCTTTCTGATGCCAGCAAGACATACCCAGCTGAGACACACGCCGCTTCAGCTGCCTCGTACAACACGCTCTTTTATCCGTAGCCTTCATTTGAAATGCTAAGAGAGGCGCAACAGGAGGAAGCGTCTCGCCTCGGATCAAAGAGCTTCTTTGATTTGTCCTCTTTCCTTTTCTCTCTTCCTCTGTGTATTGTTGTGTGTGTGTGTGTGTGTGTGTGTGTGTGTGTGTGTGTGTGTGTGTGTGTGTGTGTGTGTGTGTGTGTGTGTGTGTGTGTGTGTGTGTAAAGCAGGTGATCGCCATCCTGTACTCCAGATAAATGTGTGTCTTCGGTCTCCCGTCTCCTCCTCCTTACTCTAATTGCACTCCTTTCTTGTTCTGTATTGATCCCCTTCCTCCTCCTCCCTGTTGCCGTGGCGCTAAAACACAACTTTTTGTAAACCATGATATCGCAGAGGTGCAGCAATAAAGGCCTGCTCCGCAAATTTCATTCTTGTTCTCCGTGCTTCTCTGTTTAACATCTGTCTCGCTCACAACCTCCACCCTTTAGATAACAGGAGCTATCCTGCTGGCGGTGGGAGTATGGGGGAAGCTGATGTTGGGCCCGTACATCTCTCTGATAGCCGACAACTCCACCAACGCCCCATACGTCCTCATCGGCACCGGGACAGTCATCATTGTTTTCGGCCTGTTTGGCTGCTTCGCCACCTGCAGAGGAAGCCCATGGATGCTGAAGCTGGTGAGAGGCTGTTGGAGGAGGAGGGGGAGGGTGGAGGGGGTGTTATGTTGCAGTGAATGGTGTCGATGCTGATTAATTAGCTTCAGGTCACATTATACAGGGAATAATGGTTGACCGCTATCCCACAGAGGGGTTGCTGCAGGGCACTTTGTTCCATTAATGAATGACAGTCAAGTAAATGTGTTGGAGTGTGTGTGTGTGTGTATGTGTGTGTGTGTGTGTGTGTGTGTGTGTGTGTGTGTGTGTGTGTGTGTGTGTGTGTGTGTTGTGTAGTAGTACAACCATAGGCAAATGATATTCATCTAAAGCAGAGGGTTTTCACACTAACTATGCAAATCTCCCTCCTCCTTCCCTTCCTTCTCTGCAGTATGCCATGTTTCTGTCACTCGTCTTCCTCGCTGAGTTAGTGGCGGGCATCTCTGGATTTGTGTTTCGCCACGAGGTCAGTATGCATGTACCAATTTTCTTTCTTTTTTAAGACTGTAGCTCAGTAAACAGCCTTTCTCTTGTTAATGCCTGTGCTTACGATCGCCCCTAAACCGCAGATCAAGGGAACCTTCCGCAGAACGTACACCGAAGCGGTGAAGCACTACAATGCCGAGGATGAGGCGAGCCGTGCCGTCGATAACTTGCAGCACAAGGTGAGCCCTCATCCTCAAGATTAAATAAATGAGACATCGTCACTTTAAAGTGGTATTTTTCCCCACCGCCACCGTTGGAGTCTACATATGCTTATGACAGTGGAGCAAAGGGTTAAGGATGATTGTGGAGTTCTGGGGGGTAGGGTAGGACTACTCATGAGACCCACAGGCAGTGGAGTTAAAGAGGGTAGAGGAGGCTTGCATTGATTTGACACTGCAATGACAGCTGACAGCACTGGCTCGCACATAGGGACTGTGGCAAAATCAGATTGATTTAACTGTGGAAAGAACACGCCTCTGCCAGCTGATGTGATGCGTTTGGAGCAGGAAAGGAGCAAGAGATGGGATGAGAAAGAGAGAGAGGATATGAAAAAAATAGTCTTAGCATAAGCTAATAAAGAAGGAATGAACAGCTAAAGAATCCAGCAGCAGAAAATCAAAACACGCGACTAAAGCTAAAGGTTCACAGATGTCAGTAGACGTTTTATTTTTCTTATTGCCAACAAAGCCAATCAAACAATTGTTTTTTAAGCACTGTTTGTGTACAAAAAGCCACATCACATTATAATCAGATCCATGACTCGAAGCCCTTTACAGCACAACCCACATTTGCCTGGCTTCAAAGAACCGAGGGTCAAACCGTCGCCACCCCAGTTAGTGGATGTCATGCAGTGAGAAATTCATTTCCTGTAGACCGAGAAATCTTTCTAGAAAGATTTACAAAGTGTCTAAATCAGGCATAAGACTATTAACAATGGGCACTGTTGCTTAGCTGCCATACACGGCTCATGCGTTTGAAGTGTGTCGGTCTGATGCTGAACTCACTCCTTTGTAAGCAGCGTTTGCTGAAAACGAAATGACACTGCGCTGCGTGGTGGTGTGGTGGTTAACACCCATTGTCTTACAACATTACAGTGTGTATGTTCTTCCTGTGTCAGGGTGGGTATTCTGGCTTCCTCCCACAGTCCAAAAAATGCTTACTAGGTTAATTGGTGACACTGAAGTGGGTGTAGGTGTGAATGGTTGATGTACATAAGAAGATGTGGGAAATTGTTGAACAAAGGAAACTGTATTTTTGACTCGTCGTTAATGTGGATTTATTGAAGGATAATTCTGATCTTTCTCCGTTTCCGCCTCTCTTCAGCTGCGTTGCTGTGGCGTTTATAACTACACGAGTTGGATTGAGAGCGTGTATTATCCCTCAAATGGCATTCCTGCCAGCTGCTGCTTCAACTCCTCTGACTGCCACCTCGAAGACCTTCGCAACGCGACTGTAGCCCCGAGCAAGGTGTACCACCAGGTCAGTTTTTGTATTCTGCTTTCCTCCTTCTCATCTATCTGCTGTCAGACAGTCGATAAAACTCACAGGTTAGAAGGTAGCTATGTTTACATCAGACGTCCTCACGTGCCTTTTCAAATCCCTGCCTTCTCCATATACTAACACCTGCCTCAGATACGTTCCCACATACCCTTCTTGCCTCTGATTTGCTCATATAACATGTCCCCGTACACTCTGCGGACTAACCTGCCCCCTGTGTTCCAGGGCTGCTTTGAGTTGGTCACTTCTTTCATGGAGACCAACATGGCCATTATCGCAGGAGTGACGTTTGGGATTGCGTTCTCACAGGTAGGACTTGAGGTTTTTGCAGGTGACGGCGTGCACGTTTGGTGTTTGGTGTATAAATAAATCCTCAACGCGCCGATTTTTCTGTCTTTCAGCTGATTGGCATGCTGCTGGCCTGCTGTCTGTCCAGGATCATCACAGCCAATCAGTATGAGATGGTGTAGCTGATGTGAGGTGGCAGGTAGGAGCCATTAAAAACCAAAGATCACCTCTCCAAGTAAATTTAAAGAAAAACGTTGTTCTCTCTATTCTACAACGTGAACTCTTCTTTATCTTTCAGAGAGGGAGTCGAAGAGAATTAGAGACGAAGACTCTTGACACACGACCAGAGTAAATTCCTGAAACTCTACCCAACATCCGAATTGGAATTTACGTCCCTCCGTCTCTCTGCCTGTGATCTTAATGTAATATCTTAATGTATCTTACTGTAAAGCACCATTCCATGACTCACTTGCACCACAGCTTTCTATACCACACGTTCCATCGCGGCTCAATGTAGAAGTTGCTCACCGGCACGTATCTCAGATCAGGACGGCCCACGGCAAGCAGGTAGACCAGAGTTGTCTTGAGTGGACAGCGGTGTTGGTCTCGGGTAGATGAGCGGGCTCAAACTTGGTTTCTCAGTTGGCTGCAGCATGCTTAAAAAAAACACTGCACATGTTTGTACTAAATGACTTTGCTAAAGCTTGAGAGCAATCCTTTTACTAGGTAGATTCAGTTGTTGCATTTGACTTTGCTGTCGCTCATCCTTGTGTATCCTTTGGTTGTGACACTTTGTGAATTGATTACATGCACTGAGGAGTATGTTTTAGGTTTATATGAAAAGTGAGGAAGCCGAAAAAGAAGGGGAAAGATTATTTTTAACCTTAAGACAAAGCATGATATATTTTTCTTGTCTAAAATAATGTATTTAGGTAGTTTAAATATGAATGGCACAGGTTTAATGGTATTTGGAAACTTTAGTGTGGGATACAAATACCAAACTACAAAATAACAGTCAACTTTGCGCACATTTTACAGTCTGTCATTAGTTTTACATGGAATGAAATGCAGTCCGTTCAGCGAGTCACACCTTTGAGGTCAGTCTAAAAGGCCTGGTCACACCAATTGCCAATTAGCATATTAGTGTAGATAGCATCTCTGCATCTAAAAGAAAAGGACACTCTTTCAAGGATGCCAATGTTCCCATGTCGGACAGAGAAGACAGGCGGTTTGAAAGAGGATTTAAGGAAGCCATCTATGTCCACTGTGAACAACCAGCGTTGAACAGAGGTGGTGGTTTACGACACCAACTGTCTATAATCCAGTTTTGAGATCCCTTCCCAGACGCCTTAATGCCCACTCACATCCTGGGCTTTTTGACCTCAGGAAATCACATGATAGGGTGGGGCTAGGTTTCACAGTGGGTTCACCTGAAACCTTGGTCCACACCTGTTTTCACACCTTGGCTCGTGTGATTAGGTAGAGGATCAATAGAGGTTCCATGACCTTCTTGGGGACATTCCCATAGGACTTCACTAGTTGCTCTTAAAAGTGAAGAAGCTTCTCGGATGAGAGGTGAAACGTCTTCAAGGAAACTTAAAGAAGTCCAGACGCTTGTCTTTCCAAGCTCCTTAGATTAGTGTAGATGCTAACTCAATCAGTTTCTACAAAACACAGATTATACCATTGAAAGCTGTCTGATAACTGTATCTACATTTTTTGGTTGGTAGATGAGGGTTAAAATAAATATTAAAGAAAAAAATTGGACTATCCAGTTTAAAATTTAAAAAAACCAAAACAGAAAAACATGCAAACGTCACCTAAACATCTTTTCACTACTGCAAGTTCATTTAAATGTACTGATTTTGCTTCAATACTGGTGTGACCGGGTTTTTTCAGGCTCTGAATTAGACCTCTAGTAATTAGTAATCGTTAAGGTTACTGCTCTTCAGCTTCCTTTGAGGAGCAATCAAAGGCCACATGTGCTTCAGCTGGGGTTTTTTGAGGGTCATACTTGTAAACCTGAATATGAATTAAATACAGAAAAAAGGCCCTGACTTTTACACAGTCTCTGCAAGCACATTTAGAGTGTTGCTGATATAGAGAACAGATGGAAAACAGGATGAAAGTTGTCTGCAAGGGGAAACAAGCACTTATATGACGCATACTGACACTTTAGTGATGTTTTAGTACTCGTGTTCGTGTTATTATATGTAGAAAATGTAGAAATTACTGGCAGATTTTAGCTTTAAAGAGACCCGTCTTACTTTTTGCTTCGTTCTAGTGGTTAAGAGCTCGCAGAGCAGCGCTTTACAGCTTGCTAGTGTCATGTCGAATCATTAGGGTCGCCAATTGTTTTCTGCTGGTTTGAGCTAACGTCAGCGGTCTGCTACGGCAAAGGATGCCAGATTTAGCAAGAAGACACGTGTTCATCTACTGTATTGTGTGTGGTGCCATGCAACATGCTTAATCATCGTCATCATCAGCTGTAGATATGTATCGGAAATGTAATTTATATGACATACCGTTTCTCATTCTAATATGCTAATCAGTATAAATGTTGTGTCACAGTTTTGAATCCACACTTTGTGCTGTATTTGTTTAATAGTTTATAGGAAGACCCCGCACTGAAAAAAAGAATCGTGGCCGATGTTTCGTTGAGAGTAACGCGCAGTTTAGCTGTGTATTTATTAGAGTTCGGTTGGCATTCAGTTTACACTTTCACCAAGTGGTTTTTTATCTCTCTTTCGGTATGCGTGTGCGTGTGAGACTTTGTTCCTCTGTAGCTGACTATCTCTGTAACTTTGAGCGTGCGTGTAAGCGAGAGAGTGCGAGCGTCTAGACTCTGTGGATCCTGTTGTTATTCGGTTTTGGTCAGTATTTGGTTGTGGCTTTTCAAAGCTTGTTGCTTTTGAAACTGTATATTTATTTAGTGAATGTATGTTTTCCAGCACCCTTAAACTTACTTTACCTTTCTCTGAACTGATATTTTCCTGTAAATACTAAATTGTAATACCATCCTGCTTACACATGGGGTCACTAGACACCCGAAGAAGAACTGCACCATGCCGTCTACTATCGACTAAGTCACCATCAGTGGTCTTATTATCAATAAATATACAGAATAACACTTTTGTTTGCACTGTGGTCATTTTGCTTCAACAGAAACGTAACTGGGGATTTTTTTCATTTACAGTACTGTGCAAAAGTTTGAACCATCCCTCATTTATTTATATGCTGCAGGGAAAATGGCAACATACATTGACAGCCACTCTTCCGTTGACACCGTTTCTGATGAGTCTTCAGTGAAGAAGAGTAAGGTGCATCTCTAAGGTTTCTTTTGGACTTTTTCAAATTTCTTAATGTGACAAGACTTTGAGATACCGTTTGCATGCTGTAGATATTATTTGTTTTGTGACATGCTGCTTGTAACAAAATGCCTAAAGATACGATTTACAATTTGTTCCGGCTCATCCCTTGAATTGGGTGTCTTTTTTAAGCTTGAATGAGTCATGGGTCGGTGTTAAGTGGAAAGAAACATTCCTCTGAAAACGCTCAGGTGCAAGGACTGCACTGGAAATGAGTGAAAAAGTAGCCAATGTCCAAAGAAAAACTTTGAAATACCTTCAGAACTGCTCCTCAAGACCACTTCAAAAAAAGAAAAACTACAATAAAGTCTATTTTATTTTTTATTGCTTTTGACTTTTAAGAATTTTGCACAGCATTGTAGCCATTTCTGCATCATGATTTCCTGTTGTTTCCATAAGACTTCTTCTAACAATGTAGATTGCCATCACCAGTGTGTGAATGTGTGTGTGAATGCGTGGATGACTGAATGTGTAAAGCGCAAATACAGGCCATTTACCATTTAACACGAAAAAATCCCCACTCGGTTCACTAAAAATATTCACTTAAAATTGGGAAATTATATCTAATCCGTATTTGATTCACTAGATGGCTCGTAATTTGACCAGTGTATAGGGCCTCGGTTTAAACGAGAAGTAGAGAAAAGATCGGATTAAAAGTAACAACATGTTAAACGTAGGCTAAATAGACGACAAGCACCTATATGGTGTTATAATAATACCCCCTAAAAAGTAAAATGAAAATAAAATAAATGAACAAAAATGTAAATTTCCATTAAACGTGATCTCATCCTATAAATAATTTCACTTATGTTCTTCCAGTCCTTTCAAAAGCTCCCTCTTCCCGCATCGCTGCACACTCGCTAACGGCGCAGGTGGCCGTTTCTTTTATCTTATCACGCCGTGCTCGTCCACATGATGGCGCCTGGTTATCAGCTCAAAACGGAACTGTGGAGAGATTTCACCGAGAGAGAGAGAGAGAGAGAGAGCGTGCGGAGGGAGGGGGGAGAAAACACGGAGGGGAAACCGCATTTGTCAAAGCGCCGCACACACATTCCCCGGTCTCTGTGTGTCTGTTTTCCTCCCCTGCTGCAGCTGCTGCTGCTGCGGGCTGCGTCGGAAACAAGGCCGGAAAAAGCGGTGCGACGATAGGGGAAGAGAGGCTGGTACTCGCAGGGAGACCGCGCCGACCGACTGGGCTCGCTCCAATCTCGTTACGCAAATTACCGGCAGAGCGGCGCGGCAGTGGGTCCGCTAATGGAGCGTGCGTGCCGTTGCCTCCCGCGCCCTGCCTCGCCCTCGCCTCCGCCTCCCGACTGCACATAATGGGTTATAGGCTAGAGGGAGGCATTCACTGGGGAAGCGCTATTACTCACACGCACGGCAGACACACAAAGCGCCGCTCCAGAGCGCGTCGGTGTGTGCGCAGTGCAGCGGGTCTAATTATGAGGAGATAAGTCTGCTTATCGTCAGTCCACTTTAAAAAAAAAAAAAGAAAGACAGAAAGAAAAGAAAAAAGAAAACACAGAACATAAGGAGAATTTAGAGTCTTTGCCTTCTGAAATGAGCCAGCGGACGGAAATGTGACCGCTCTGAGTGCGCGGTGGATCAGCAGGGCGGTCAGAGAAAACTACTGAGGTCAGGAGTTGTTGGGGGGCCCCTCTCCACCCACGCCCCCCCCCCCCCCCCCCCCTCACCCCCAGACTGCAAATTATAACCAGACTCTGTGGGAAAGCCTCAAGTCTCTTTTAATATCCTTTAAAACCCGTTTGTTGGGCTGTGTTAATTAGGTCAGAGTATTGCAATAAAGTTCAATACCTGAAGCCTCAAAATGACCGTACAGTTGAATCAATGTCCCTCTTAAACAGTTTAGAGCAATAACGATCATGGAAAAAAAAGTTAACTGCTACGACTGTGTTCATTTTAGCTTAGTATAACCATGCCGCATCCTATTTTTCCCCTAAATGCGATGGTGTGCACAAGACTCTTTCCCTATGAAGTTGCATCTACCTCACTTTAAGCCTTCTTTTAAGCAGCTTGACTTGACCTAGTTATTGTAGTTTGGCAGAGACTTTTCTCAAAAGCATCGGGACGCTACCAAAGTCGGAAAAGCACAGTGACATATTTAAAACTGAGGACGGCTTTCCTCCAATGAGCTTTAGCAGTCGCATTGTCCTGTGCCGGGGACATACGTCATTGTTTTCATGGGTTTTATGACTGCACTGTTCAGTTTACTCTGCAGACTTTAGAGAGTTCATTGCACAACAAACAGTCATCAGTAAGATGTTTTATTCAATAATTCAAAGATGCAGAAATCTGAAAAGAAAACCAAAAACCAATCTTAACCAAGGTCACTGTGGCAAGGTGTTGATACATTCAGCAATCCCGAAATTCTCCTCCTGACGCTCAAACAGCTTCATTATTTTTAGGCCTTTTAAAAACACAAAAGTCCACAGCTTTGAAATGCGTGTTAACGTAATTCTTTTGGGGTAACTAAATAGTCCAAATGTGCTTAAAATTTACAAATAAGTTACAATATTACATGAAATCCAACAACTGTACAAAAACAGGGAAATCACTCACTGCAGTATTGTTGTAAAGTTTTCAAACCCCTGTCGTGGTATCCCAAGTATCTGAAGTCCTTCTTACCTGAAAACATTATGTCATTAGAAGGTTCCCATTTATTGTCGTAAATGCTAATGTGCTACATTGGACGCTGCTCCTGATTTGTCTCAGTGATGGCTGCCAGCCTTAAGCGGCGCACGAGGTTCAGTATGAAAGACAAGTTGGGTTTTTTTAAATGGCTGATTAAAAATCGTATTAAATCCACAACAGGAATTACTTTGACTGCTTCGACACACACCCACACCCACACCCTACCGTCTGCACCCCACGGTGACGCCTTATTTACTGTCTTATAAAGTAAAATAGGAGGCCTGCCCCATTCCACCTGTCTGTTTGTGATGGGAGCTGTTGTCGCTGTTGTTCTCGCAGCTGTTGTTGTTCTAATTGCTGTTGCTGCTTCGCCTCAAGCTTCCCCGCTTAACTCAGACACCCCTGCCTCACACTTTTCAGCAACATGCAGTTGTGATGACAAGTACTAGAGTTCCCACTCAAGCTGCCTGTTCCTATAGCTCAGCACACCACTCTAACCCTCTCTCCCAACCACCTCCCCCTCCTCCTCTATCTCCTCTCTCTCCCTTACTCTTTGAAGCCTCGGGGATGATGATGACACCCGCCGTAATCGGTGGATGCTCAGCTCCTGACATGACACACAATCGAGAAACTCTCCCGAACTGATCCGGGTTTGGTTGTTGCATTCAGGCGCGGTACGTCCTCTGACAAGTGGAAAGGCCTTTCACGGTAGAATAGAGGAATTCAGTGAGGTGGGGTCCATGACTGACAGGTCTGTTGAGAAAGCAAAGCCAGCTCCAGTTTCACATCTCTCCTCTGCAGTGGTGCACATTTGCTCTGCTGACCTGTTTCTTTTTTTTTTCTTAACTAGATCTGGGATCAGCTAATCTTCAAAGCAGCACTAAGATTAGTTCATTTGTTTTCATGAGGCTTTGCAGTTTTGGAGCGGGAGGGATGTGGGACAGGGACAAGGCTCCAAGCACATTTGCTTTTATCCAGAAAAGGTCCTTTGTTTAAGCATTCACATTTTTACTTCTTCAATATTTTGCCTTCACTCTACAGCACAGTACTGTGCAAAAATCTTGAGACGCCCTCCTTTCTTTATAGTTTCCTTCCAAGGTGCTCGACTTTCTTTTAATTTGTGATAGTGATAGTTCTCCAGGCTTCTCCAGGGTTTGTTAAGCCATTTAACACTGACCTATGAATCATTCAAGCACAAAAATTGCACCTAACTCAAGGAATGAACCAGTGTTGAGGCAACTTAGCAAAGAAATGGCACTTTGTTACTAGTCGCATGTTGTAAAAAGAAATCATTTGCCCCCATGTTTTTAGTTGACTATGAAAAACACAGTTTTACACATCTCGGCATGCTGTGCAGAGTGTCCTTAAAAGATTTTCGAGGAAACTGGAAAACTGAAAGGAAAAAGAAGAAATGTCAGGCTTAAAACACAACAGATAAACAATGATAAGAATGACAATGATCCCAAACACACTGAGAATGCAGTAAAGGGCATAGATGAATAGAAAAACACACAAAGGAACACTGTCAGCCATGGATTGGCCTCCCCGGAACACAGGCCTCAACATTACTGAAGCAGTGTGGATCATTTTAACAGAGAACAGAACAAAAGGATTGTTAAAGAATGTCAGAGATCTCTACCTGAAGACTACTGTGTTGAAGAATAAAGGTGGTCAAACTATTGATTTTCAAGCTTGTCAGAGCTGCACAGACTCTCTTTTGGCCTTGTGTACTGTATTTCCATACATGTTTGCACGGTTCAATAAATCTCTGCGCCTAGTTCTCATTTTCCTAGCAAAATATAAAGAAATGAAGGCTGGCTTGATACTTTTGCATATTGCTGTATTTATTTATATGTTTAGGGCACTGAAACAGATGATAAAACACAGAGTACAGTGAAAGTCAAAAATAAACAAAAGCAGCATTACATTAATGCTTATATGTTACTTTTTGCTCATACTGCATTTCACAGGGAAATATATTTTGTCATGCTAACCTTTGCATTATAATTTAAAAAAGTACAAATTGGTTTTTGCTTAATATGAATAAGTATGAATCAATAATATGTTATAGAGCAATAGAATAATGACACACAACCTTTCTGCTTACATAGTGAGTAGTTTGATTCTTATACTTTAAGTATGTTTCATTGGTATTAGCAATACTTCCTCCACCACTGGGTGTGCGGTGGAAACGATATGACAAGGGACATAACAAAGAGAAGCTGTAGGTAGATTACGAAACACAGAGAGACAGAAACCCAGCAAACAGGTTTTTGTCTTCACATTCTCACAATTCTTGCTGAGTGAGACTTCTTGAATGCTGATGCATTTACAAAGAATCTAGAACAAACTGTGCCCGCATACATCATCTCCAAGACACACAGCATGATTCAGGCCACCCCTTTATCCGTGCTTTAACTTCCGACACATCCTAACATCATTCATATGAGCTTATCCCTGTTTTGATTTAACACATTTTGATTTAATGCCTGTCAACATGGTGGAATTTTATTTTTGCTGACGGTGGTATGTGGAAAACATGTGTGTACAGTTTCACCTTGGCCAGAAGTGTTTACCAAAGCTCAGATTTCAGACTCCCACCGGGTGCACCTAGTGTATCAAGTACTAATGCTGGGCTATTTCTGATGCAGGGGCTGTGTGGGAGTTCCCCTGTTTACCAGCAGCTGAAGGGCAGACGAAAATCAGCTACCCACCACCACTGCTGGAAACCGGCTGGTGCAACAGTTCAGATTTTAAGCGTAATCTCACAAACCTTGACAGCGCTGCACCTGGTTTATGGACTAAATTACCCCGAGAGGAGTTCAGCAGGCCTGTTATATTTCTGTTAGTGTGAGACTGGTACTCAGTAACGAGTAAACCTGTACTCTAATCACATTTTTTGTTACTTTAATTGCATTTTTGTTGCCATAGATGCACAGTATCCATGGTATTTCTGCCTATTATGGGTATTTTGTACACAAAATACACCAAAAAAAGAAATTGCTTTATGAAAAAACAAGTTGACAGTATTATAGACTGTAAGCATACTGTATATGATTAGCATAAGAGGACACCAGGCAACTTCCCTGTGCTATTAAACCAAATAAAACCTGATCCACAAAGAGAAAAAGGAATTAAAATTCAAAGATAATTGAGTGATAGATGTTGCAGGACATTACTGCCCCCTCTTTCTTAAAGCATTAATTGTGTAATGACTGTTTGCACTTGACACACCCCAACGTTGAAACACCCAGCTTTATAAAGTATTTAACACAGGCTACACCCCCTCCACCTGCAACAGTAAACACTTATACTAACGTTTAATACAGATAAAGAACCACTGAATACTTCTATTATACTGCTGCTTATAATTTGCTGATGTCACTGCTGTAGACTTGCTGCCTGTGCTTTTTTACTCCAGATCATGAACCCAGTAACTCTACATTAGTACCAGTTCTACCGGAGTGTCTTTCACATACAGAAAACAGGCACTACGTGGTCGAGCTCTCAAGGATTCCAATAACTACACTATAAATATACATCGTTGAAAGGACTTCTTCCACGTGTTGCTTCTGTGCTCTTTGCACGACTACCGTCTCCTCATTGGTCAAACTCGGACTTGTCCCGCCTCCGGGTCATGATTGGTTTGCCTGGAAACCAAAGTGATGGGCTGATGGCTTGGATAATGAATATTCATAATACCGGTCCGCACGCTACAGCCTCACCCTACGTGCCTCAGCTGTGTGCTTCATCGGAACAGAATGTGGGATGTGGTGATGTAATCTCAGCGACTTTTTTTACCGGAAGACAGCGGTACACTGTAGGTTTACAGGACGGCACGTTGCACAGTAAGTGAAGTTTGGGATGAAATTGTTACGCGTAAATACGCACCGTGAAACATCGCGTGTATTGGGCTTTAATTGACGTCTGAACTCGATTTTGAGCTTTTTCTCGAGCTTTGCATCGGTGTTTGAGGTTTACTGTGGAATGTGTTCTAGTCTACCTGTCAACATAAAGCCACGCCTTTTCTAGAGAAAGCGCCAAACCTCTGTTCTCTGCTCTGTGCCATTTCAGGTCATTTGGGTCCGATTACTCTTGGTAGAACTCGACAAACAAGTTGTGGCACCGCCTTGAAACTACCTGTGTGTATATATCCCAGCGCTTTCGACGCGTTTCAGAACGATCGAGAAGAGCAAGCAACTGAGCGATAAAGCTCAAGAACCGAGCACGACTACCAGAGCAAGTCGCATGATTGCTTGAGGGCAGCCAATCTTCGCTGGAGCATTAACAGAAAAGCAGCCTCTGCGTAAAGCCGATCAGCGCGGTATTACAGCTGGGCACACACAGAAGAGAGGAAAGCGAGACAAGACATTCGGATCATTGCTTTCACGTTTGGAGGAAAAAAACAACTACCGCCAAGATGATGATGATGCAGCTGCAAGAAACCACAACTCAGAAAAACTCCCTCTTCAACGCCATGAACAGCTTCATCGGGGCCGTAAAGAACATGGACCAGACCATCCTGTTACCCAGCCTGCTGCGGGATGTCCCGCTGGATGAGGACAGCCAGATGAGCTCTCTGAAATCAGAGGAGGACGAGGGGGACATGTACAGCTACTACCAGCTGCTTAAATCTATCCGCGGGGAGATCGAGTGGGGAGTCAGGCACGGCACCTCCGACGAGACGCGCAAAGAGAGCATGAAAGTCACTCGCTCTCACTCCTCGATGTCGATGTCCTCCCTCTCTTCAGCCTCATCCGAGGAGGAAGACGAGATTGAAGACGAGAATCTGCAGAGCCAGTTCCAGTACCATCTCACCGGGCTGCAAATGGTGCTGTCCAAGCTCACTGACCAGGCTAACTCTCTCACCAAGCGCTACAAGAAGGAGCTTGGCATCGGAGGTTGGGGCCAGTAGAGCCCACATAAACTCTGACGCACAGACTCTTTTCGTTAACTGAATGACAAAAGTGTCTTCTTTGAATAGGCCTTCATGCTGCTGCTGCTGTTACTACTGATGAAATTCATGGACAAACATTTGAATGGTAGAAAAGAAAGCAGCTATTTTTATCTACAGGCCTAAATGGTGTTGGTCTACTTTGTGGTCTTGACTGTAGATGTGTTGATCTTGGAGAAAGCATTTGCGTGCTCATCACACTTGACTATATTTTTGCACTCCAAAGTGTCACACGCAGAATGCTTTCAGTTCAAGTGATCCACAGATGAAACGTATTTAAGCCTTTTATTTAATGTGTAATTTATTACCTCACTCTGTATGTTTAAGAGCCAGATGTTATTTCAAAGTTGGAGAAGAAGTGGTCTGTTGGATCTTAGACTGTTCTTCTGAACCACCTCACTGACAGGGATACTGACAAAAGACTTAGCGTCCTATCTGCGACACTGATGATGTTAGTGTGTTCAGATGAACTGTATGTATTGACTGTTGTTTTAGTCTAATGTGTCTCATGTAAAGTTCTTTGGAAGGAGGCAGATGCTTATTGTAGCTGCCCATGATCGCCTCATGTCCTAAATGGTCAATGAACTGGAAACGATGGATAATTCTTCTGGATGGAGAATAATGAGGTTTTCCATGAGATACATTAGTTATTGTAATTTTACCCTGTTATGTCCATCTGTCAGTTTAAGCCGATGCTTTTGTATGCACCTTATGCCCCATTTTTGTACTTGGTAATATTTGTCTTTAAAATAAACTTTTATAGAAACTTATTGCACTTGTTGTGTTTTGTTTTTTCTTTTTGTAAAATCACTGCAGTTTTACATTTTAGATAAAAAGTGGGAGATTATTATAGCGTATTATTTTGTTTTGTCTCCCTCCCCTCACTCCCAACCTTTGTGGCAGATGGTCACCCTGCCTTGAGCCTGGTTCTGCTCTCAGTTTCTTCCTGTTAAAAGGGAGTTTTTCCTTCCCACTATCGCCAGGCACTTGCTGATTGTGTGATTGTTGTGCCCAGATAGCAAGGAAACATTGAAACAATGTTGAGTCAATATCAGGCTGTGTCATTGAACCAACGTTGAAGTGTGACGTTGACCTAACGTCACTCTTGCACCCTTTTTTAATGTTGAAACAACGTCAGGTTTTGATGTTGAATCAATGTTGAAACCTGACGTTGATTCAACGTTATATTTTCTAATACTGCTGACATTGAAACAATGTCAGATTCTGATATTGAAACACTGTTGAGCTATGGTGTTGATTTTCCGCCTCTTTCGCACAGTTGCTTTTTATTAAAACAGTTAAATCATGACTGGAAATCTACCTTTCTTTATAGGTATTTTAACCAATACTAAACTACTGCATGTTTCCATCAATACTTCAACCACCTAAACACATTGTACTTATTCCTTAAATTGGACACCCTTTATAAAAAAAAACCCAAATGTCTCACAATGTATCATGTCAATATTAATATCCTAAAATAAGAAAGCATTGCATGTGATGTAACAGAGAAAAAACATAAACAAAAAAGGTCAATAGGCATGTTTCGTTTGCTAAATACTTTATTAAAAGACAGTTTCCTATTTACGTTTACATGATTCACAGAAGTTTGTAATTTTTTGCATGATGTGCGTCCTGCACCACCCAAACGATCTGGGGCGTATCGGAGCCATTTCTGCACTGCTTGTGCAAAGACAAACTCGGACATAGAGTTTGCCCCTAACTGCTGCGTCAGGCTCCAATCAAGGCAAAGCGTCTCACCTATAGACACATTTTAAGAGATGGAATTAGCGTGTCTCATGTCTTAAATGTGTATGCAAGTGCTTGTGTGTTTAATCAACAGGCCGTTGTTATGTATTTAAATCACATCTGACAGCTATTACACTTTATAGTTACAAAGTGTACATAACCTTTATATACTTACCATTGCCTTATTTGCCTCTTGTGATTGAAGAGCTGGCTCTGCATTGTTTAGCTCCTCAATGTTGTGCAAGGGCAAATCCAGAGGCAGTACCCCAGCATCTACCGATTCATTGCAGCCGGTATTGCGGATGGCTCTGACCTCCTCACGGAGTTCGTTAACAGCTCTCGTCAGGTCTGACAGAAAAAGATGATTTTTTTTAAAGTATTTAAGAATACAGACAACTTGTCAAAAGTTTCCTTGTGTCACACACAGATATGTACAAAGACACTAGACAGTATTTTATTACCTGGTATTTTCACTCGAGGGGCCTGGGGAAACCATTTTTTTGTGGGCTGCTCATCCTCTGAGTCACTATATGTGTACAGGGGATTTGGTCTAAAGAAAAAAAGTTGAAAACGGTCATAAGTAATTACAAATGTGCTTTTGGAATATTTTTTCCTAAAGTTACAGTTTGATTTATAACAACACACACAGGAAACGGAGATGTGCAAGAAGGTACAGTATACAAGGAATTTTTGAAGTGCACAAGTGTATACGGCTTTGCATTTATAAAAAGTTTACAAGCTTCCACTTTTTGGACTATATTATGTGGTGATATTGCAGTATGCAAGCACCACAGATATGTATAAAAGACAAGATCATAAATTCTTAGCAATCAAAGATATGTTTGTGAAATAAAAAAAGTTTTACTTGTGCTTTCTTTTATGACTGGTCTGAGTTTCAGCTTCGGACTGAAGGTCAGACGTATCACAGTGTTCACTTAGATATTTCTGAAGACTGCGTTCTGCTTCGTGAAATGTGTCTGGAAGTACAAACACAATGTATGGCCAGACATAAATTAGGACACGAAAAACTTGTTATTGTTACATTTATACAACACCAATCCAGATGATACCCACCATGGCTTATTAGAAGTCGGACTGGTGCATAGGTGAGCCATGTTGCACCAGGATGAACTCTCCTCTTTACTGCGTCGTGGATCCTGAATGTGTCTCACGGAGGATATGGAGGCCATGACAATTTCTCCCCATTTATCCATGATCTAGGGACTATTTCTGTACCACCAGTGCTAAACTGCACAATGCACCAGTCTTTCATTTTTATCTTTTTTTTTAATTTGGAGTCCTTTTTTGCCCTGTCTAGGATAAACAGGAAACAGATAATTACAATATATTTCATAGTCACTACAAAACTTGATCTATTGATTGAACTAAATAATAAATAATAGCTTAAAATGTATATAGGCAACAATTACAAGCAAACCCGTATATGTAAGCATTTAAACACTGAAGATAATAAAATTAACAGTATTTTGTCTAAGTCTGCCATTGTAGGAATTCATGGCACCGAGACAAAAACTTGGCGCACAGTGTGGCGTCAAAATAGGCGCACACCTTTGACGCTGCGTTTTCTCCGTCTTCCTCGTCCACACGTAAATGCTAAACGCAGTTTACGTGTGGACAAAAGGTGCAAACGCAAGTTAGGTGAGCGTGCAGCGTAAAGTTAGGTGAGCGTGCAACGTAAAGTTTGAATTGAGTGCGAATCGAAGCGGGTGCTCACCAATCATTAAAAGTAACAAAGTCATTGAACACATTTATACAGTTACCTTTACGTTTATCAATCATATATCACAGATTTACAATTTTTTGTAGTACTATGCTAAAAAGCAACTACAGAGCGAAAGTCTGGGTCAAGCGCCGAGGTGACGGCAAGAACAAAGGAACCCTCGAAGCGTTAAAGCTAGCTTTGTAAGGGAATATAACGGAAAAGTATGAAACGAAAATGTTTTCTTTGTTGATAGACTTTGTTTGCAGTGCAATTTATTTGTTGCCGGATTGTAAGAAGAAAGTAGACACAATTTCGGGCTCCCACATTTTATCCGAAACTTTACATTAACAAGTTTTTTTTTTTTTTTTTACTGTTATTCAAATGCGACCGTGGAAATAACGAATAGAACAAAAGTCATTCATTCTTACCTTATACTAATCGTGGTGCAGGCCAGTGCAGTGCATGAACTGATGCCTTCTCCGGTCAATTCCGCTGAGAGTAAATCTAATGTCCCGCTCTACTGTACAAGACAATGGTTACCTGGAGGGATGTACCACTGAGAGGGGTGCTGCGGAATAGTCCAAGTGGTAGCAGCTTTAATTTCCCGCTCAACCATAAATCGATGGTTTTTCAACGTGATTGTTGTCACCTTGTCAACTATAAATAGATCAACAATCAACGATGACGGAACAACAGTGAATCAATGTTATTTCAATGTCAGTGTAAGGTTTCATCAGTATTTCAATGTTGTTTCAACATTGGTTTTGTGTTGACATTTCAATCCTGACGATTCTGATGGTTCAGATGGAAAATCAACATCTGTTCAATGTCTCCTTGCTATCTGGGTGGTTTCTCTATATTATTGTAGAGTCTTTACCTTACAATCTAAAGTTCCTTGAGTTGACTTTTGTGAACAGATACTATACAAATTGAATAACTATTGAGTAAAGACGGCAAAAAATGGAGTTATTTCTTGATTTTTACTTGGGATTTGCTTTAAAGCTAAACACCTAACACAACTGATCTTTCCTCTTTTGATCACAATGAAAGCCTGTAGGCTATTCTTAAACATTCAGAGTGTTGGTAATGTTAAGAGTTGCCACAAATTATGCATTATAAACTTGAACCATCTTTTTAAAATAATATGCAACATGAACATGTATCCAGAGATGGAAAGAGCCAGGTTATACATTACAAAAGAGAGAGAACGGAAACATCCAGACTTCCTGGTTGCATTCAGCTTCAATCCTTGACTTTTAAAAACGACTGGTTATCTCACAGTGATGATGGTTGTGTAAAGTCATTGTTCTGAGCTCTTATCAGCTGGTGACAGATAAAGTATGAGTTTTGTTAGAGTTATTTTATCATAACACCCAAATATTTTGTTGCTCAACTGCACTTTTGTTTTGTTTCTTTTTCTTTTTTGATCATTTGTGTTGTTGTTGGGGGAAAAAAAATAGGTTATGACGCTGTAGCATTGTCTGCATTTTCTAAAGACAATCTCTGGGGAAAGGTGGATCTCAAAACCAGCAAGGGAATTAGTTGATCTTTTTGTATTTGCAGTCAATAGAGTGCCAACATATGCAGCCTGACCCAACAATACTGCAGTTTTGTCCGTGCTATGATAACCTCTCAGGTTAAAAACCAAAAGATTCACAGAAAGGCATTCTGACCTTCAGATTTACCACAATTGCATTCAGCCATTTGGAATTTAAAAACATGTTATAGAGTAGAAGTAGAAGGAATGCTACCTGCCAGTTAAGTTTCGAGTGACAACACCTTAACCCAACTGGGCTCTGTGTGATAAAAGGCTGATAATATTACATGTATTTGAATGCGTCGAAAAAGACTTGTTACTTCCTTTTCTTAAAATCTCATTGTTTCCTCTGGATATTTCCAACTGACTAAGTGTATGACACAGAAAGAAAATATGTAAAATATTTGAAATTACATTGTTCAATCAGCATTTTCCTGCAGTCTGGGAATACCTGTGGCAGTTTAGGTGTGCTCTGTAACTACTTTCATCAAACTAACATTTTACAGTATGTAAGCATTTTGGAATGCATGAAAAGGAGTGCCAAGTCTGTTGTGAATATACACATGTGTTACACATGTGTTACACACTAATGTAACACCCAGAAAACATCCAGAAAACAGATTTCCTTCACTGAGGTAGTGACAACCTCAAAGACCAGCAGGTACAGCTGGAGTTCCAGTGTAACAATAGGGCAACAAAGATGCACACACCCACTTTCCACTTTGATTCTCTGTTTCATTCACACTTGTGTAGAACTGCAGAAAACAAAAAGCCACAATCATCAGCAAATAAGGCAATTTGAAAGGAAAGGTGACATTTGAGGAATGAAGCGCACTTAATACATTCATCTCTGTGATGCAGCCAAGCTCTCTACAGCTAACTGAAATAAAGATTTTTTTTTTTACTTTTATTTAACTTGTATATTTAATTATACCCAATGCAATGCATGAACAAAATCTACAATAACTAATAGAAAGCTACTAATGGCTACTACACTGGGTATCTCTGCCTGTTTGATATGGCAGATGCTCTTCCTGATGCAGTCCCAAAAGGAAAAATTGCTCCTACGAATGAACTGGGAATCATTAGGTTGTTAAGTGAATGTGTAAACCACTCCAATATTGAGACACAAAACATGGAATGAAGTGAAAACATTGCTTAATTTTCTCTTGCCTGTCTTGTTTCAGAGAAACATAAAATTTACACATCCTTTAAAATGCATATAAATAGAGCCTAGTCCACAAAAATAAAAAAATCTCCAAACATACACACCTTGAAAATACATCTCAGAGGTTTTGCACAAAATCTAAACCCTGCCCATGCGAAGGACAAAGGTAACATGCTTTGCTACATTTATCAGTAATCTAAATGAGCTGGCAGTTTGTAAAAACATCCGCTGAGATAGTACAATCTTATCTTAATCTCAACCTTAAAATGGCTACCAGAAACGACCAGAAAGGCTTTTGTTGTCAGTCACCAGACAGTAATACTGCAACATGCTTTAATGGAATCACAAGGTTATGTTTTGTGGGTTGTGCTTGTTTATGTTTGTTTAATTATTTGTGCCCATAATCACGTTAGACATGGGGGACTTTGCGACCTCTTAGTTGCATACTAAAGGTTAACTGGTATGAGATATCTTGCTTAAATAAACATAAGAATGCAAAACTTTGTTCATGTGAACATTCACTAGCTTACTCAGCGTAAAGGTTCTTTTAATTTTGGGGAGATGTTATGCTATAATAAAAACAATCTTGTTATTTCATCATATTTTTATGGCCATATAAACCTTACACATTTCACCATAACACATCAGGACAGGTAATGTTTCTGCTTTATTGTCCCTTTGTTAAACTGGAGAACAGAGGTATGGTATTGTATATTTATTTTGAACATATTGAAATAGTGCAACAACAACAGAGAAAAGAGAGACACAAAAACTGAGCAAAACAAAACGAAAACAAAACAATAATACTTATAAATAGCTTGCATGTTCAAAAGGGAGTAGGAGGAAGCATAAGCTCATTTAATCCCACCCCTTTCCAGTATTTGATAACTAATCGTCAACACTTTTTCTTTCTGTTTATGCCCCATCCATCATAAATTCTTCCTTTGTTGAATGTATTTGCATTTATAACCCCACTAACACACCAAAAGATATACAAATTTACAGATATATACATATATAAACATACATAATAGTGGGTTAGAACACCTGATCAAAACCTTACCTCATCACTGTACTTTTCAAAAACCATATTTTTGTATGGCTTTCAGAAACATGGGCTACAAAACGTCTGCACTCGATTTTTTCGCAAACAGTGTCTATCAGTTTTGTCCCCTTGCGCACACGGTAGAAACAGGAAGTTAATGGAAAGCTACAGCAAAATAAAAACAAATCGAAGCGAAATTGGCTGAAAATCGCTGCGAATCAAATATGGCCAGTCCAGATCCAAAGTCAATAAGTAACGATTCACGCTGCATATTTTTTAACACTCATTCAGGAGACTATCAATGCGTAAGTAGTTGACGTCAGTTAAACTTCAGCTTTTGGCTAATTAGCTAGTTAGCCGCGAAACGTTTTACCGTTTTTCTCTTCTGGGGGACTCTGCTGATTAAAAGAGAGTAAAAGAAATGTCCCATCCTGTTTTTAGTTAATGATTAGTTGATAAACAAAGACCTAACCCCTGCTTGGTTCCTGCTGCTAAGCTTTGGCACTTCACCCGATTTCATAGGCGTCTCCCATGCTAGCTGCGGCTAATCAACGTTAACGTCATTTCAGAAACCTACTGTGAGGTCCACTGGCTCATTAAACGATAACTGCACTCACCCACACTTAACCAGCCTTACACTGAAACACTACTGTCAATACGTATTGTTAACATATCTTAGTTTATATCTAAGCCGTAGGCTTGGAAAGAGTACGTTCATATGTTTGTCTATATAAAAATGATACGTGAGCCAATTTAGTAATTTTAGATGTTAATTAGAATTTAAATTCATTCAACTCAATTAAATTTTCTTTTTTAAATGAGTGCCACCACTCATAGATTTCTGAGGAAGCGCTGGATCGTTCGTGGAGAACCATTTAGGCCTAAATGATGTGTGCTATCATTGGGCTGCTTGTTTACTAAAACAAAGTTTGTTTACTTTACCAAAACTAGAAAAAGTCGATTTTGAAAAATATTCATTAAATAATCCTGACCACCAAGTTAATGTAAGTAAAAGATAGTCATCATTATGCTGAATACTCATTCAAATTCAATGCAAATTCAGACAAGGCTTAATTTATATTAATGTAAGCAACTTTTCAAATTGTCACACCTTTTATTCTTTCTTTCAGATTTTCACAATGTATACACAAGTCTTTGTTCAAATACATTTTATAATTCAAACTATAAAGAGGCAATAGATTAAACGCTTTTGAGATTTGAGATAAACTATTGTTATTAATTAAAATAATATAACAAGGTTTAAATATACTGAATTTTTAACATTTATTTGCAGTGAGTTTTTTTTAAATTTTTTTTTTATGGTAGTGCTAGACCTAGAATTAGCGCTTTCTGAGGAAAGAATGCCAGCTAAATGGAGTTACCTAAACAAAGGAAGGAAACTGAAAATAATTTGTCTTGTTTTGGTTATTTTTGTAACGGAGTTGCATTGATTAGAGCGACAGTCTCGATCTGATCAGGACAGAAACACAAAAGACTGACTGACCTTTGTTTTACCCGTGGTGTTCGCACATGATCCGATCATATCACATTCTGTTTGTTGTGTCATATCACTGTTTATTCTCTTCCTTTTAAACGCTAAATAGGTTTTGGTGGCGGGGTTGCACATGGGGTCATGCATAATAACTGTTCTTTAAAATAGGTTGGTGTCAAATAAAATTGTTTAACAATTATAAGAGACATGTATGAAGAAATGAAAGCCACATAAAAATTGTATTTATAACTAATTTTACCTCTTGACGTGCAGTTTGGGCATCAAGAAATTGGGACAAGACAACAGGTCATTTTTGGGGTTCTCAAGAGCTATTTTGTATTTTAAATAATATTTTGGAACCACTTTATAAAGCTAACTTTACATTTTGTTGGAGAGCAAGAGTAGTTTACACAGAAAATGCGTGTTTTAGTATTTTGTGCATGGAATATTTTCAAGTTCCTGGGTGGGACCAGAAGTGTCCTTGTAGAATGGCTCAGTAGCTTTTACTCCACAATATTAATTTATTAGCAGCAGCTGTTTATCCTCCTATAAATGAAACTACTCAGTCTGTTTGAAGCAGTTAATGTTTGTACAACATGAAGGTAGTGCTAACATGTTAATACATCAGTAGTAATTATGCAGTGATAGAATAATGTAACAGAGTTTTATGCAGATATTGGCAGCATATCTGCGGTCAGTGATCCAGTTTTATATTCTGAATATCTGATTGTTGTTCATTGCCCTCTCAAAACCCACCACCTCTTTGAATATTATGGTGTTTGTATAGTGTCAAAATGTGTCAGAGAGTTGTGGGGTTTTTTTTGTTTTTTTACTATGGCAACAGCAGTTGCTTCAGGAAGAACAGTCTCTTCCTCAGCAGGGGGTTGGCAAAGAGCATCATCTGTCTGAACTGCTGAATCTCCTCTGCCTGCCACCAGTCCTTTGAAGCTAATTAAGAATACTGCTGGTGTTTAACCTCCTCAAATTTCCCCATATCACTTCACATCTTTGTTCCTGTTGCTGGCCCTCTGTTCTTTGCGTAATCTGGATTGAAAGTCTGATGGTAGGCTACCGGTACATAGAAACTGCTCCTCTTATCTCTAATCCAAGGCCAAACCCTGCACTCTGGCGGCTCAAACTCTGTGTCATTCCTCTGCTGCTTTGGGGCTGTAGTGGTGTTGAACTGCCTTATGACATAGACAGAAAGCGCAACTGTTAAAACAGCATCTATCAGCCCTGTGCTAATATTTACAACAAAAAAAAGAGACAGAGAGACATGGCAAACAATCACCTTAAGCCCAAAGCGGCTTGAGGGTTCAATCAGCACCTCTCTGCAAATTCAAGTGCCAAACCTGGATACTATAAGGCACTAGACATACAGGTGGTATGGAGTGTGCACTCTTTAAAAGGTCATTGATAAATAAATTTATCAGGCGTAGCTTTCTGCCTAAACCAAAGTTGACATGAGCTTGGGAGATTAGATTGGAAAGACAAAATCAGTACTTTTTCTGGTACACTAAATTTGCTTGTGTGAGAAGGTGTGGGTCTCGTGTGCCAGCAGTATCAGGCTGCAGGTTATCATCAGTTCTTGCAGCAGCTCAGCTGCGCTTGATAAAGTGTGCTGCAGTAGGGCTGTCTTGTGCGGCGCCCAGATCAGTAATGATGCAAAGGTAACTGCAATTTCCGGGGAAATAGCTGACTAACCCACATACAGATGTTCCTCAGTGAAGAAGGTAGCTATCTGAGTTTTTGGACAGTTTTTATTCATCGATTTCTTACTTTATCCTCTCATTATTAAAGATTGTGGGAAAGATGTTAATGCACATGTTTTTGTTGGCTTAGCAACACCTTGACAATGAGCCTTTCAGTTTGTGGAAATGTTTTGTTTTCAGACACATTGGAGGGTTTTCAAGCATGAGCGGCCCATTTGAGGTCATGTGAAATCAGATTTAATTTTAATTCTTTAATTAGGCTATTGCAATTTGATTTTGATTTTTGTTTTTTGTGAGCCATTCATAGGTGGACTTGCTTGTGTGTTTTATGCTTCATTGTCCTGCTGCATAACTTAAGTGCACTTGACCTTCAGGGCCAGACATTCTCCTTCAGGATTTTATGGTAGAGAGCAGAAGTTGTGATTACATCAACATCTGAAGCAGCAAAGCAGCCCCTGACCATCACACGGCCACCACCTGGCATGATTGTTACTTGTGTTGTATTTTGAGATCTTTTAGCCTATTTCACTTAGTTAGATAGATTATATTTAACTGATTTGTCAATTGAGCAGGTCTAGCAGTAATCAAGTCTGGTTGCGGCTTTTTGAAAATAAACAGCCTTTTTCCTCAATAATTCAAGTCATCATTTAATACCAGATCAAGATAAGTGGAAGGAGACATATGGCAACAAATATACACCGACCCTCTGAATGGATTCTGCTACATTGGATGCTTTGCAAAGAATTTGGTGGATTTAACACAGTGTGTGGTTGATTACCTTTAGAGCTGAAATCTTTAAGTATTTAACTGATGGGTTCATCAATTAAAAAATATAATTAGCAATACAGTATAGTTTATACACAATCAAATAAGAAAATTAATAAATACTTTCTTGTTCCAGCTGCTTAATTGTGAGGATTTGTTGGGGGTTTTTTCTGACTCAGCCCCCGTGTCTAACCCTTCATTACATAGTCAAAGTAAACAGCCATATATGTTAAAATAAGGCTGTTTTCACTGAAGGTTCATTACTTTGTCAGTTTTTAGTAGGAATGAGACTCAGAGGTAAAACTCACAACTATGATATGAGGAGAAAAATAAAAAATAAAAAAATGGAATTATGAGCTTTTGTACCCTGAGTGTTGTTAACATTCCTGCAGTACTACATTGGAAGTCCTTCACATGAAACGAAGACAACAGGAAGGCCACACAGACAAAAAAGAATGTTTGAAAAATATGCCTTTAAATAAATGAAATCTTTCCTATCTTAAAACCTTTGAAAGTCTTAACTTCTAAGTTATGCATTAAAGGAAGACTTAATTTTTTGCAGTAAATTTCCATCTTTTTTTGAAAGGGCTGGATATGACGCAGCATTTGTTTTTTGCGGAAGTGATTATCAGACTGATCGAAGGAGCTCCTTGTTATTGTTGATGTGTCCCTTCCGAGAACACACGTGTTGGATGTGTGCAAAGGGCCAGTGCAGCGATGTTGCATGTTGGATTGTGCGGACATGCCGTTGTCTGTTTTGTATGCAAGGCTTCTGCTGCTGGCTCGTTCATCTACCCAGACTGACAGGACTGACTCACATATAATTCATTCTCATCATTCTTTCGCTTTCTGAGATCAGTTTCAGGTTGCACACAGCTTTTAGCAGAAAATGTAGAGTGTCAGGTTCTAGCTGTGTCTGTGTTTCATTTCCCAAAGCTTCCTCAGAAACCCTTTCTTTATAGTGCATTAAAATAGGTTCATGGACACTGTAGATGTGTCAGGTGCCTCCAGTTTTGATGCCCAGGTTGCCATAAGTGTATGCAAATCCTGTTCTTTTTTTTTAAGCTTGCATGTTTGCATTTATGTACACAAACACAGAGAACACATGCTAGAACAAATGGCAGACGTGTAGCCTGAGCTTATCAGGCACAGCGTTTGTACATCTGATGCTGTACGTGCTTCTAGTGCTTTCCAGTGCTTCCAGTAGATCATACAGAGTACACTACAAGGAGTACGCATAAGTCAGCTGAAGATGTTTATATGATTTATGATTTATATATTTTTATGATTAGTGCACGTGACCTGGACACTAATAAGATTCATTTTTTTTGTTTTGCAGGGGGTGATTTTAACAGTAAAGCGAGCCACAGGAACCTTCTCGTTAGTAGGATGGTGAATATATTTTGACTTATATCTTCCTCAAATTATTCTTTGTGTTCAGGGGTTGATTTTTTCTACATTGCTAAGTATTTAAGATATACAGACTGAGTGATGTGAGAATTTTGAAGACCGTTACCAATATTGGTGTTTGGCAATATAAAAAAGAAATTTGATTTTATTTTTCTCTTTCAGACACAAAAAAAATATTTCTTATGTGTCGTTTATTTACTTGTTTACACCCTGCCTGATTTGCATGGATCAACTGGTAGCTTTGTTTTTGGTGTTCCAAAGGTGTGACAAGGAAGTTGCAGACTGCCCTCTGATGGATAAATTATGCAATGTCAATACTCAAAACATGGTTGAAGGGTGTTTCTCAAATTAAGGATGACAAAAGGATGATGTATGCATCGCATTTGCACTGCTCACACTGATCTAAAATTTGTGCTTTTAACCAGAGCCACAGAGTTGAAGGAGGACTTGATGACTTGATGAAAATTGAAAACAAAAAAGAAAAAGAAAACAAAACAGGCAACACATGGGGCAGATTCCATAACACGAGGGATGACTGCAGTATTTTGAGCTACTTTGACAATGAAAATGAAATTGCAGTGCTTGTGTTCTCAGACTTAGCAAACTTGTAGATCAAACCCAAAAATCACCCTTCTGCATCCTGTTTGCTTGACATTTCTTTAAGAGTATTACTTACTCATCCATGAATAGATAAATTAAGGTAATCAAGTGGCCATCAGTGCATTATGTAGTACAGTCAGTGATATTTTCCAACACAGTATGTAGGTGTTAGTGGTATTTGATGTTGGTGATAATTTGCTTAATAGGTCACTGGCCTTTCCACAGTATTACATATTTGGCTAAGCTGCTAATTAGAATTAGTCATATAACATTTATAGAATATAATTAAGAGTGCTTGATGATCTTTTTTGCATTCATTTTTCGAGATGATGTGGGTTGTGTTGGGGTGGATGACATTATAACAGCAAAAAATTCAGTCACCTTTTATAGGAATAATACCAATAATGAACACTGTCCATGTAAAGCTTCCAGTGAGCCTTGAGGTTGCTTATGTAGGTAGAAAAAAAATAGTTGAAAATAGTAATGAAACTAAATAATTTATATCAAAATTTTCTGAACCCCCAGGCTGGTAGCATTAAGAGTTTAAGTGGACAATTATTTTAGTTAGCAGTTCATATATTGGACTCTAGCATTGATACTGCTTTGACTTTACAACATTTAACCCAGGTGGTCCTTTGTTGACACGGATTAGGCCCGCCACACGACTCTAAGCAAGCCGTAGCGGTTTAGTTTTTATTAATTTCAGCCTAAACAAGCTTTCATGCTTAGTGATCTTACTACAAGCTAAACAGTATTAGCAGTTAAGAGTACAAGAGAGCCCGCAGGGTTACGTGCTGGAGTTGTGATGATGTATAGAGCAGTAATTGGTCTGTAATGCTCAAACCGGTGCCCTTGTAATTAGCCAATCTCACTGATGTTTTTCTTCTCTCTCCTCAGCGTTTTCATGCTGTTTGTAATCTGGCTGCTTCGCAGGTATCACTCTTTGGCGCAGGTAAATTTGTACCTACGGTGTTCAGTATGTGTTTGACACTTCTTTTCCTGTTTGCTTCATTGCCAGCAGAAAGATGTTTAATTAGCCATGGCAAATCTTGGCATAATTGAATCCAATTAAAATGCACCAGATTAATGAAATGTGGAGTTAATTGACTTAATGGTCATTCTGCGATAGTGGTTGCCGTCTTGGGTTTTTTTTTTCTTTATTTGTTTTTTCTCTCTCCAAATGAAGAAGTTTAAATATATATAAAAAATGTTGGCTAGCTTTTTCTCCACTTTTTCATTCGTCGAGTCAAAGGGAGTTTTTCTGCAGTATGCTGCTCTTTCTGTTTTGTGTTTTTGAGACCATGTGGAATTTTTTGTGTTTTTTAAAGCCGGTCCAGCAGGAATGTCAGGTTTAGAAGCAGTGCATATTATCCTCTTAATCTGAAGTAAATGACAGCTTAGTGTTGGGCTCTGATGGATCCTATTACCTCTGGAGCAGGTTGCAGGGAGTGACCTCACATCCCTAATGCTCTTCCTCCTCCTCTTCCTCATCCTCCTCCTCTGCTCCTCTTATGCCACATAAACCTTCTCCTTTAGTCCATCCACTTTCAAAGGTTATCTGTCAGTCAATAGTCTTTAGTGCTCTCAAGGCCCTCCTGCGCTCTTTTCCTGTCTCCACCTCTCTCTGTTCACCCCCATCCTCCCCACCCCTCCTGCTCTGTAGCCTTGGCCGGGTCACTGTGGGACGCAAATTGATAAAATACCCTGTGTGTGTGTGTGTGTGTGTGTGTGTGTGTGTGTCTTTTTGTGTGCAGCCACTTCCACACTGTGTTACCACCTTTACAGGCAGAATTTAACTAACATCTGGCGAGCACAACCTTCCCTCCGGAAATTCTGCAGCGTACAGATTATTGATTCATTTCATATAAAATACAATGATTTTGCTCTAAAGCGAGTGGAAATACGGAGACTCTCTCGTATCTGATATTTTCACTGAGTTGTCACCAGGGATCCCAGTCTGTCAGTTACATCAGTGATCATTCGAACAATAATTTGCCCCTTCTCTCTAAGTGAATATAAATACGCAGTCTTTTTTTTCCACCTTGGATGTTATCTTAGAGAATAATCCTTTGTCTTTTTTTTAATTTCCACTGTACAGAAGATGATTCTTAGCCTGACTGTAGCCGCCGCCTTTGACAGCGTAGCATATGTCATGGTGAGTTACTCTTGTGTCTTCCACTAAACACACACGCAGTCTTTTTTTGTTTTCAGCGGTTGTAAAAATGTAAAACCGTGCTGCTTTTCTTTCTCTGCCCAGGGTGAGTCCCAACCAGATGGATCACTTTGTGATTTCCAAGCCTGGTGGCTAACGTATTTTGGTAAGAACAGTTTAATTGAGTGTTTATTGGTGCAGTTTGCATGACAAGCATGTGTAACAATAGACATCAAGCAAAGACATCAGATAAATATAAGGGGAGTTGTTTGTGCATTCAAGTGAGCTTTCCACTGTTGATCAAATAACTGCTACAACCCTGCTTTTCGGTATTAAAATAGATCCTTAAATCAGAAATATTCATTACTTAGAGATGCTTACTCATATGTTGGTAATCAGTGTGTTTTTTCTCAGTCATAATATGAATGGATATGTGCTTTTGTTGCATTTGGCATTGTGATTGTGGCTATTCTGTTTTATGCTATGGATTTAAAATTAATTCAGGGACTGTGTCATAGATAGCCAGATAAAATTCCGTTAATTTCCACCCAGCGCGTCCTACCCTGAGTTCTCCAAAAAAGGCAATGATCATTGTTGCTAACAAAGTGGTTAGGCCGGCTCAGCTTTTACAAGTATTCACACACAAATATGTGCCAAGTATGGGTGTGTAATATTTGCGACTGTGTTTTGTAGTCATTGGCCTGTTGCTACCTTTTTAGTGTACCTCCTTCAAACCAGAGGGCGGTGCATTAAGAAGTGTATGAGGAGACGATTCTCCGCCAATGACAATACAGGACTTCTGATTTCATTTGTGACAACCGGGCACACCTCAAGGTTCTTAGTGTTCATTTGCTTCAGGATTCTCGGGTGTATTTGCTTTGCTTGCATTTGTTGCAATTAGCGTTGATTAGTTTAAAGATTCTTAGTTAGGACTGGCTGTTAATACGACGCTACACCAGGCTCGTTTTATTGGTCTCGCTGGCAGACACTCACCTACACGAACACACACGCGCGCGCAAACACACACTCAGATTGATGCAGGGTAATGGGCGGTGAGTTAGTGCTGCAGGGTTGGTGTGTGTCACCTTGGTTTATCATGAGGATCCTCGCGCTGAGGACAAACGGGCGCACATAAACACCAGCTGAACCGGCACTTTGTTCTGTAGCACAGCGTCGAGTCTGGCGGGAGCCGCAGAGCGCAGCTCCGCTTTTAACTCCCACCAATAAAATTTTATGAAATGTGTTTGAAATAGAGGAAGGCGGTATCAGGGGCAGCAGCGGGACAGGAGGTGAAGCCGAGCTGTATGTTGTCCAGCTCGAGAAAACCTTTGGCTGCCTTCTGCTTATGTAAAATGCATTAGCTATTGCAGTGATAGTAATTTATTAAAATAATGACATAAACAGCCATTCTTCTTCTTTCTTGGCAATTGCACAGCAATCCCAAAGGTTCCCTAAATATAAGGGGAGCATGCGTAGTGGAAAATATATTTGTGTAAATGCGAAGCTGTCCTTCTAGACTCTTCCTCGTCTCTGTGTACACCCATTTTCCCGTGCTGCTGACTGTGCCTTCCTTCTCCTTTCTTTATATCTTCTTTTCATTGTTTTAACACTCGCTGTAGTCCACTCCGCCACCTCCACCCCTGATTACCCTGCCCCTCACTTTACTGCTCTTTTTTTCTCCCTCCCTCTCTAGTCTTATCTCCCTTCTGCTTTTCTACAGTTCATCATTATCTCTCTTTGAGCTCCCACCTCTCATCCATCACCCTAAGCTACAGGTTTCCCTCATATTACTGCTGAATGGGCCTTCATTTATCAAAAAGTGGAACACATGCACACACGCGCACACACACACACACACACACACTCACTCTCTCGCTCTCGCTCTCTTTCATACATAGGTGTATGTTTGGACACACGTTTGCAGGTGCATGCTGTGTGGCAGCGAGCTGTGTTGTAATTTGACCTTGGTGTTTTTCTGTGTGTGTGTGTGTGTGTCTGTAGACTGGAGTGCCTTGGCTTGGGTTTGCCTCATCACACTAAACCTCTACCTCAACCTGGTCGGAGAAATAAGCACCAACAGATATGAAATGTAAGTAGGGAACTACTTGAGGATCTTTTTTTATTTTATTTTATTTGTATAACTTCTTTTGATTTATCGTTTGGTTTGTTGTGTCTTTAAATGTCCTTTTTTCTAACCTGCTTCACAAAATGTAAATGTATTCAAATTGTAGTGTTTCAAGAGAGCAACGACAATTCCTCATATTGGAGAGGATGCAATCACTTGTTTATCACTTATCAAAGATGTCACTGATTGTATTTTTTTCTAATCTTGCCAGTTATTAATAATTTGATCAGTTATTTAAATTTAACATAATCCGTTTATCCCTCGTGTGCATGAACAGTTCTTTTTCTTTCTCTCTGTGTCCACATTTGAATGTTTATTTGTGTCTTGTTTTGGGCTCTTCCTCCTTCGCGTGTGTCTTGTATGTCCATATGCATGTTTGGTCTGCCAGAGCATGTGTCTCCCCACAGAGCATTGACAGACCCCTCCTCCTCCTCCTTTTATGTTCCAGCCAGCCGACACTCTAATTGAAAAGGGAGTGAGTGTCAGCCGTTAAGTGCGTTCTAGTGTGTGTGTGTGTCTGTGTGTGTGTGTGGGCGCGCATACCCATCTTCACGCTTTGTGGCTCTATGTCTCTATGTTGCTGTCGCTCAAACTCCCATGAGCACTTTCCATGGCGCAAGTGTGAATTTGCCTGTGTGTGTGTGTGTGTGTAATATTTTTGCATTTTTAATGCCTAATGAAAGCTTTGTGAGAGAAATGCACAATCTGAAGGGGGGGGAAAAGACGCAACTATGCGTGCTACGTCAAGCCAAATTGTTAATGGGCGTATCCTGTTGATGTGTCTTGGTGGTCCAGAAAAAAAAGTCCCACCCTTGTGTGCGAGAGGGTGGGCCATTAAGATGTGTACGCCACCCACCACCACCCCCATGGGAATTTTCCTGCATTGATTAGCAATACGCCAGACAATATAATGGTGGTATAACTCAAAAGGTGACGGTTTTATGGGTGCTGGCAAGGGGCAAACTTGGAGGCCAAAATGAGCTTGCTTCAGAGCCTTATCTGCTGCATACCTCTTATAAGTCCTGGGGGAGCAAAGTGGGAGGAGGATATATCTGTATATTTGCGGCTGGTCGCACATGATGTGAAGAGGGGGAAAAACACAGCGCTTTAATAGTAAGAGCGAAGCAAAGACGGCGTGTCAGTGGGGCTCTCGTGTGTTGACTCTGCGGAGAGAAGCTGCATGTGTTTAGGAGGCAGTATGTGGCTTTGCATCCATACGCAATTACGTCTCAGCCCCCTAACCCAACCTCCCACCCTCTCGCTCTCGCACTCACATTCACAGGGACGACACAGCGCGATGGTTTATGAATGAACAAACTGCTAGAGGAGATGGAGAATGGAGGCCGGATGATCTAAGAATGATTGAAGTGGATGCAAGAGAGGATAGGAAGTGTGCACACGCGCTCATGTGTGTGTGTTTGTGTGTATGTGTGTGTGAATGTTTATGAGGATTTGAAGTAAGAATTTGCGCAAACCGAATGTGCTGGGCGATAGAAGCTAAAGGGGTGGGGGCGATAGAGGAGTGGTGTGAGGCAGTGAGAAATGAGATTGAGCCTCGAGAGAGATTTCTATATGAGCTCGTGCGTGTGTGTGTCTGCACACGTGTGGGTGTGTATGCAGGTGTGTGAAATGCAGCACGCATAGCAGTCCTGCTGTGCCTCATTAAGCCCATGTTGAGCGCAGCTCCGGACCTCGTCATCTCCCTCTCAAAGCATTGCAAGTGTGTGATGCGTGTGTTGCAGCGTGCATGCTGGTGCATGTGTGTTTGGGAGGGGGTGGGGAGTGAGGGCTCTGTGAGCTCTCAGCATTGATTTCCTGACAAGCCCCCCCACATATGCACCAGTTGTCATGCCATACACTGGCAGCACCGATTTCACCGTTTGTATCCTCCCGCCTTGTCTTTCTTTGTTTTGTTGTTTTCTTTCTGGCCTCTTGCTTGCTTGTTTTCATCTTTCTCACACACTTCCTTCTCATGTTCGATCTAAAGACAAACTCTGTCTGGATCCATATATTTACTATGTCTCTCTCCCGCCTACTTTTCTGTTCTATTTAAACCAGCAGCCTTTCCTTTCTTCCTGCTCCTCCCACACACTCAGGGCTGTCCATCAGCAAGAGGGTCGGGGAGAGGGGAGCGTACAGTGCGCCCCAGTGAAATAGAGTGATAAAGTGTGTGTGTGTGGGTGTGTGTGTCACACAACTGGAGTGGGATTGAGCGTGTGTCAGCTGTGTCACCACTGCTCGATTGACTGTACTCGGAACAAGTCAGGGCAGGACTTCCACTCTATTGACCAGGCGACGCTGTACGCTCTATCGACTCCCACACAGACGCCGAAGACACTGGCGCACACACCTCGTCTGGCACACACACGCTCAAAAGGCCGTCACCGTCACTGTTATCATTTTTCATCGATAGCCTGTATGAGGCTCTCCAGCCTCCTTAACCTCCTCCCTTTGAAAGCAGACTGTTTTTATAGTGCACAAACATATTTTAGGTACACAGTTACACTTAAATTGTCCATCCACTAGGATCCCCTTGAGTGAGAATCTGCATCCTGCTTGTGGTTTTGATGCAGGGATTTCCACTGAAAATCATCTTTTCCCCAACAGTTAAGCTAATTATGGTTTATATTACCATGAGTAATTGGCTGTCTGGCTGGTATAGACATTCGTCTGGACCTGAAAAATGACCCTAGTGTGAGTGCCAACAAAGGGATGAAGTGAAGAAGAAAAGAATTGATTTATTTATAAGCTTTTTTTTTTCCAGGGAAAAACCTGCCGAACCCTCTGTGCTCATAATGAAATAAATGTGTTCCTTTTATCAGGTTTTACCATCTGATGGCGTGGGGGGTACCTTTGGTCATGGCCTCGCTGCCGCTGTTCAAGGGTTACTATGGCCCCGCAGGAGCCTGGTGGTGAGTACGCCCCAGCTAGAGTGTAGTTTTTGTGTTTTGTCAGCTAGTGACCGTGTATTTTCCATTAAATGTCTTTTCTTTCAAGGGAGGCCACAGCACTGGCCTCATTCCAACTCTAGATTTGCTTCAACCATTATAGGAGTTTATGTGCTTAAAATTGGCAATTATCAGCACATCTGATCACAGTGCAACACCTCCTCGTGCTCTCCGGTTCTTGTGGTAAATGGGAAAGGCATTATTTGTTTGGAGGGTTGTTAAAGGGGGTGAGGAAAAGTGGAAGAGGCCAAGGAGAGGAGGCAGTGGAATGAGAATTGGGACAGAGCCTTAATCTCCGGGCTCGGCTCTCTCTTTCCACTCTCGGCTTATTAATAGCTACAGCTGCACAGCTTCTCCCCTCTGCAGTCACACAAGTCTCTCTTCCGCTCACGCTCTCCCTTTTCCTTTGTAACCCCCTCATCGCTCTCTCTCTCTCTCTCTCTCTCTCTTCCCCCAGCTGGATCACAGACGATCACGTAGCCTGGAGATTTGGGATGTAAGTAGACCCTTTCAGCACCGCCATCAAAGCTTCCCCCACTGGGGGAGATGGGGAGGAGGAGGGAGGAGAAGGGCTGTCTCTGCGGGGAAATGTGAAGGGTTGCATGTCAGGGGAGCCTGCAGGGTTTTTTTCCCCCTTGGTGCAAGGCCAAGAAGTGTGTGTGTGTGCGTGCGTGCGTGCGTGCGTGCGTGCGTGTGCGTGCGTGCGTGCGTGCGTGCGTGCGTGTGTGGATGTTCCTGTGTCTGCCTCTGCCTTGTCAGATTTAGGGGAGTTGCTACACTGTGTATTTAAGTGTTTAGGACGGCTATGAAGGATTATGCCTGTCTAATGCTTTCTGCAACTGGCCCTAAGTCTGCAAGGGCTCTGCCAATCTGCCGGTGCAGACACGTAAACACACACACACATACACACAACAACACTTTGCTATGAGCCAAGGTAATCGCGTTGCTGCTCGCAGCATCAGCAGGGAATCAATCTTTTTAAACAAATAAGCACACAAACGTATACACACACACAGAGGGAGACTCACTCAGACAAATACACACACGCACACATATAGAGAACAACACATAGCTATCAGCTGTGCTAAACGAGCCCATGTCTCTTTTATCAGTGCTCCTCTGCTCCCCGGCTCTTTCTAGTTTTCCACGCTGTCGTGGCCCAGGGGGACGAGCCGCTCAGAGGATCAGGGAATCTTCATTAGCCTTAATTACATCAAACCAGACGAGAGATTAGAGGCCAAGGCAGCACCCGTCAACGGACAAAAACACATGCACTCACACACACACACAGCCTGCTGACACCTTGTGGGGGGCAGAGGCTGTAGCATTAAAGGTGAAAAGTGGAAAAGACGGGAGGGGTAACATACATAGTCTAGTTGGACGGAGACAGGGAATTATTCAGCACGAGAAGGAAAGAGGATCGGCATTGCAGGACGGGAAGGAGAAGGGAGTCAGAGAAATAGATTGTCCTCGTGTCTGCCCACGCCCTGTAGTGCGTCTTCATCAGAGTTCAGCGAAGCGCACGGGCAGAACAGAGGAGGCAGGGAAGGTTTGATGGAGGAGGGGGTGTGCGAAAGGGAATGAAAAAGGAAGGAGAAAGCAAAGCGGAGGACAGGGCTGTGTGATGAAGGTGCAGAGTTTCAGGGCTTGAGTCAGCAATTGGAAGCACTCGAGCTTAGCTGAGTCAACGCTCTTAGAGGTCCCCCATCGGTGTGTGCCACGGGCCCCACTCAAGCATAAGGCTGAGAAATAACAGTGAAAATAACTTTGCAAGTGGAAGTTAATGGTTATGTGGTTGTTTTAGCTGCATTGCTTTACAGATGTTACAGAAGTCTGTGGATCTGATCAGTACTTTGGTTCAGATTTATGCAAAAATGCGTGCAGATTTTCTTACAAAATGCATTTTTATACCTGTGATCATTGTTATATTCTTTTGCAGCACTGAAGTTCTTCACAGCGGCAATGCAAGACTTTTTTTTATGCTGCCCATGTTTATTTACCATTTTGTCCACACCTGAGAAAGTGTGCATAAGGGCACTAAGAGTTAGCTTGGACTGGACACCTCATTTCTTTGCTTTTGGTCATCATGTGTTTCCAGTTATGTTTTTATTAGACATGCCCCTAAATTTGAACCTAGCCTATGTAGTAATTTCAGTAAATCTCCTATTATTATAAAGTGCTGTCACTGTCGGTTTTATATTGCAGTCTATGAGTTCGGATGTAACATAAGTGGGGGCTTGTCCGGGATTTGACCCATACCCATAGATCTCCTGACTGATTGATCTCCTGGCTATTTACTTCAGTTCTAACATGAGGCTACCATTTGTGGTTTTAAATAACAACAATTTTAGCACTCACACGTAGATCTTATGCTTACTTCAAGTATGTAAAGGTCCAGGTGGGACAGAGCGATGTTAATTTGATGATCAGTGGGTAAATATGAGGCTCCATTTGAATTCAGTTTGCTGTCCATTTCTGTTGTGTTCACCCAATGACGCTGCACGCTTGGGTTGCCTTTAAGTCAAAGCACCTCTAGCTAGGCTGTAGATACCTTATGGCTTTTCCATTAGTGCATCAAGTGAGACCCGACCTTCACCCTGAACACACTTCTCCTCCTTCCCTGCTTCTAAGTCTCCACCTCTCTTTCTGTCTGTCAGGCCATCCTTTCTTGCGTAAGTGGTTGCTCGTGATCTTTCCCTGTGTGCTAGGATCTCCCGGGTCAAAGCTGACGGCTGCAGTTGATCATTAACCTGCATAGACGGGTCTCTACCATGCTCTCGTCTTCTAGCAGGCACTTCAATTAAGACTTCTTTCAACCGAGCCTCATTCTTCACTTCAGAGCCGTACTGGAGGGAAGGCCAGGCTAAGGCCGAGTGATTGAATTTGTGCACATCTGCGATGATCTTTCTTTCTGCCACTTTCAGGCAATCCACTCTTGCTCACTGTTGTCCTCTGAAAACCCCACTGTGGTTATCCGTATTTCTATCCATCTTTCCCTAGTCGATCTATCGGGTGCAACGAATTTCTGCTGTTCCTTTCATTCTCACTGCGACCTTATCCCTCTGCTTGCCTTTTAATCACCCAGAGCTTCTTTCTCATTTCTGCTCTTTCTGGTCCTGAGCCGCAATCCGCAGTCATCTATCCACCTTTGCATCCTCTTCTCTATTCATCTCATCACTTTTATCATCCTCTGCCCACTCTGAATCTTCTCTCCCTCTGCTTTTACTTCTTTCTCTGTCTCTCGCCGTCTCCCTCCTGCTCTGACTCTCTCTCTCCGGGTAGTGCTCAGCTGTAGAGCACAGCGGACTCTAATGGCAGATCATTATCATGCTAATTAGAGCACTTTGTAGCTGCCGCCCGTCATTCTCTCCTCCTCACAGCCCCCCACACTATCGTTAAAAAGGCCATCCCTCCTTTTCCCCTCTCCACCAACCCACCCATCCCCCAAGCTCGTCTTTCCATCATTAACAGGACGTGCGCTGGCGTAATTGGACGCTGTTTATTCCGGAGAGCGGGTTATTAAATCACACCGGGGTGACGCTCGCACAGGTCTCCCCCTGAAACGCTTTCATCAGTGTCCCATGCCGTTATTGAACCTGCACAGATGCACACATGCAGATGCAGTCATACCAGCTTTCAAAGACAGGCAGTATCCTTTGTCTGCCGATGTTCCCTACAAGACATAAAGGCACATAAAGGAGCCTTTCCCTCAGCCTGTTTCCTGCATTGAAACAAACGCCTACTGTATCGGATTCCTCCTCCAATAAAAAGTTTAATTTAATAATGCTCAGTGAGTTTCTTTCAGTCCTCGGGCATGGAGGACAACCAAAATAGACAGACGAGTCAGTGTTTCGGTTTGGAGTTGGCGTGTTCGTCCAGTGTCTGCGTGAGTTCTGTCTGAGTAATCTGGCTTCCTCCCACAGTGTAAAAACATACACATTAGGTTAATTTGTGATTCTAAATTGCCCATAGGTGTCATTGTGAGTGTGAATGGTCATCTGTATCTATGTGTTAGAACTGGGATAAATTGCTAGCCTGTTCAGGGTGTACCCTGCCTCTCAGCTGGGGTTGTCTCCAGCCTTTCCACCACACTGAATTCGATAAGCAGAGGAAAATGCATGGATGGGTGAATTATTGGATGTTTGGATTCTGCATTTGCCTATGCCAAGGACTTTGATGATCTCTGTTGGACATTCATCCATTTTATAAGCGTGTGTCTGTAAATTTAAGGGTCTGAGACAGACTCTTTGTTTTAATAGTCAGCTGAACCATTTTGTCTTATCATGAGTGCTATAATTACTCTTGGTGGCCTTGTTCAGTACTGTCCAGTATTTTTTGCCTGTGTCAAGTGCAGGTGCAAGCCAGAAAGTTGTATTGAAAGTTGAATTTGCATGCATAGGACGACACAGGTGGGGGATTGGCCAGTCATATTTCATGTCAGCCCTTGAGACTTCTTTAGATATGAGGTAGGTGACAAACACAACAGTTGTGACTGCTCAGGGTTACCTAGACTGAAAAGACAAGTTGTGACCAGGAACCTGTATATCAAAGTGAGACAAAGACCTGTTTCACAATTACAGGGAGAGGTTGAAACTCCTCTGAACTTCCCTCCCAAGAGGTTGCATAACATAAGACTGCCATTCCACCAAAAGTAATCACCTTCATTTCCCCTGCTCGTCTTGCTCGCTTTCATCCGCTCTGAAATACCTGACATATTATTCTCCCACACCTCCCCTTTATAAATTGCAACCCTTGTCCCATAGGAATGCCATGCATTTACAGCATTGTGACTTTGCTGGAATGATCTTTTGTTCTTCATCTACCTCTTGACTCAGTATGTAAAACTATATGGAGTGAGGTCCAGAGTTGCCTCGTCAGGTTTTTTTACAGTCTTTGGTGACTGTGTACATACTGTGTGCCCTTTACGCATCAGCTGTTTAGAATAATGCTTTCTAGTGTCAGCCAGCGAAACAGTCTCACCTGAACTGGTTATGGAAAAAGTACTGATAAACTCTAACCTTTAATTTCTTTTTTTTTAGCTTAAGTTTTTACCTGTTAAGTTGATATAATCAGCTTCTTAACAAACAACTGCCTATTTAAATTCCTTCTTATAGGGGCCTACATTATTATAAGAGTAATGTGCCTGTCTGCTTGGTGAATGCATGTCGTATATTCACGGCCCATTTGTTCTTTCTTGGTCGTTTCCCATCCTCTGAGAGAAATAGCTGCCTCCTCAGCTTGTAAATGCTCTTAAGTGTTTACCAGCAAGTCTTTAACTATATTTCCTTTTGGTGCTGAGCAAGTAGCACGCAGTGGACTTCAAGACATTTTTTTCCAAAAATGCAACACTTCTGCAAGTAAAACTGGTGGCCAACAGCTAAAAATTGAACTGCAGAGCTCTGTAAAGCTAAGGAAAGCAGCACAGAGGTGGTCATTTGCTGTAGCTTCTTTCCTCCAAGCGATGTCGTTTACTTTATCATAATGTTTTTACATAGTCATGTCATAAATGTATGTTATATAAATTTGTAAGTTGGTGTATACACTCATATTGATAACGCTGCCTAGAATGAAAAAAATGTATCTGTAGGCAGATCATGAGCAATGATTTTATGCGACACGCCAGCTAAACATAAGCTTTTATTTAAGTCTGGACTAAATCCTATAGCAACAGGACACGTGGCTTGCTTTTGTGTTTTCCTAAGGTGTGAATTCCTTAAGAATGCATAAGAGTATATCACCGTAATCATAACTTTTGATATTGTTCATGTGATTTCATGTCACACTTTCTACAACTGAAGCAAGGAGGCTAAAGAAACAACCTCCACCGACAAAACAGCAAAAATGATCTTTTAATAATGTTTCTCGTTTGGAGTTTTGTTATTGATCTGTTACGCCTGTGCTTTGCAGATGGTACGTGCCTCTTTTCGGCCTCATCTTCCTGATGATCTTCTGCTACGCCAGGATCATCTGCGTGGCCAATAAGAGAGTGAGTACTCAATATACGTCTATTTCAAGACAACTTAGCCGAACGTGACGGCGCTGTGAGCTTTTAAAACCTGGCATTAGTGGAACTGCTCTGTGGGTGTACTAATGGGGTGGGGGTGTAAATGTTCTCACTGAAGTACAGATATAAGAAAAAATTCCCCAAAACACTATGCGCTATGAAACGATCCTATCCTGTTGATCAAAAGTCATGTAAAGGATAAATGTGGTTTGTGGAGATTTGAGAATGTGTGGCATATACTTAGCAAAAGTACATGAATTCAGACAACTAGACACATTTAAACAATTGTGATAATTTCATAGTTTGCTTTCGTTTTCATTTTCGCTTCCAGTGCATTTGGAAAAGGTAATAATGGTTGTTTGAATGTCAAGCAGCTCTTTAAGGAAGAGAAATGACTACAGGTCAAAACTGCTGAGATACAGTTTACAAGAAGCTTGCAATATTGTTTAAAGGTAGCAAGGAATAATCTCATCTAACTTTTTGAGTGAGAAATGTGTTTCGTGATGCATTTCTGGGGACTTTTTTCATACTGGAGTAACGGTGTCATAAAATGTCGTCCTGGTTCTATACTTAAAGTAATTTATCAAGCAAGAATACCTTTCTTTCACTTGGTGCAGCTGCTACATTGTGCCAATTTCTGCTTTTTTATTCATTTTAAATTGTTTTTTAAACTGATGCTTGGACAAAACATAAAATATAATGGCTTTGATTTATTAATTATGCTAACATTTACTTGGTCTAACTACTAGAATATGAGGATTTTATGCTTCTCTAATTTTTGTGTGACTCTAAATTGTCTACTTTGGCTAATTGGAATTGATGTTTGGGCAAATAAATTGTCTGAATTGATATAATTGTGGACTTTCAGTTCTTGTGTGATGGGCATTTTTTACCGTATTCAATATTTTGTACTGCAATCCATTAAATTGTGCAGGAAATCAGATAAGTTCATTTACCACTTAGTTGATGTGCTCACCATGGTAGCTTGTAGTTTTGCGTGGCTCTTCATCGTGCTCGGTGCTGTAGGAGCCCAGGGGCAGCATTCCACAAAGTTCGCATAGCTGCCATTCCCCTGATCTGATGACACCCCACACTGCGGCCGCTGGAACAGCGACGGTAGACTTGCGTTGCCACAGTATGCTCGTGAGCGTTTGACGTGAAGGGAGGACGAGGCCAAAGCCTCATCAGACTCACAGTCGTTGTGTTGCTGTTGAATGTTAGCATTCATTGCTTGGGCTGCACAGGGAACGGTGGAGTGAGAGAGATTCTGCAGATAGCCAGGCTGCAGGAAGACGACAACGGAGACAGACAGCAGGTAGCTGAGAGGCAGGGAACGGGAAAGAGACTACACTCTTTATCACGCCTGCGATAAAGAGAATGAATGAATGTCGCTGGTTTCCAACCTGCATCTCATAACTCATTCAGCTCACAGTATTCAGCTATCACTCCCTCTACCTCTTGTCTCTATATCTGTTTCCCACCTTCCTTATTCTGAATCCCTTTTTTGCATTCATTTGTCACTCTCTCTCTCTCTCTCTCTCTCTCTCTGTGTTCCCGCTCATTTTCTCTTCCCCCCCCCTTTTCCTTTCCCCCTCCGCGTCTGTCTCCCCCTTTCACTCTGCCGTTTTGCTTTCTCTGTCGTATTTATGAAGAGCTCAAGCCTTATCTCTTTTCAGCTGCAGGCTGTCTCACTTGAAAGAATTTCAAAAGCTTTGAAAGTAGGGTAGGTGGTGACGCTATGGAGAAAGGGATAGAGACGAATAGGCTGAGTGAGGAGAGGTGGGATGTTAGCTGGACGGAGAAGTTTTTCCACCTTCCGATTTCACCGAGGCAGATGGGCGTGGCGAGGGAGGGGGTTCCAAGTCCTTTACACCCAGATTGTTTAAAAAAACAAAACAAAACAAAAAGAAACAGGACACATTCTGAGTGGCTGTGCGAGCTCATAATAACTGGAGGGATTTGAAGGCTAATGAGTCATTTCGGGCCACACAGAGAGCTCTGGGAGTGTGTTTGTTTTACAGATGCAATTTGTACATGTCCACTCCCTTCCTTCCAGCCCTCACCCCTCAACACGCCACTAGCATAACCGCTTCCCTTTCAGTAGCGTGGCTTAAGAGAGACTGCAACGAAAGCCGGGTATGTGGAGACCTGGCCAAAGCCTAATGATATTGCCACTTATTATCAGCGTTTGTTGATTTTGATGGATAGCGGTGCTCAGCTGGGCAGCAGAGGGCTGCTGTGGAAACAAGTTGAATCTAATGACCAAATGGCTGTCCTTTTTTTTTTTTTTTTTTATCCCCGCACTGCACAAACACCACGGTCATGCATAGATTTACAATGACAATCACGTCAGCACCGAGAAACCATGGCAACATTGAGTTAATAAATAGCAGAATAGAAGAGCTGTTAGTGCATGTTGTTCATGCTGCCTTTTTGTTCATGCGTATGAAGCTCGCACAGGGCCTCCAGAGATTTGTCTCTGATGTCTTGGGTTACATAAACCTTCTGGCTTCATACAGCCCCCTCCCTCCTATCCCACCATCGCCAATCCCCAGTCCTGTGCATGGTTGTGTGCATGTGTGTTCCTGCGCCTGCCTGTTGACATTTTCCATTCATTCCCCCGAGAGAGGACGCAGAGGAAGAGCGAAAACTATTCCCACGTTCTTTCCAAAGGCCTCGTGTCTGCCATGTTTGCTCCACTTCTTTTTTTCCCGACACTTTTTTCTAAACAAAATTCTCTTTTTTCGCTCCCCCACGCAACCCCCTCACACACACCCCTACCCTCCGCCTTGTTTTCTTCTTCCTCTGTCAAATTGTGTGCACTGAAGCTGATCAGGGTTTTTTTTTGCAAGATGCTGGGAGCTGTTTAAGAGCTCCCTTCTGCCTCTAAGCTGTGCGCTCGGTTGTGAATTGGGTAATTTTGCTGAGGCGTGTGAGAAGGTGGTGGGATTTTGCATTGATGTGGTAGTCAGTGTGATATTTGTTCAGGTTTCTCACTGCAGGCAATGACCTCTAAGCACAATGTCACTCCTCACTAGGAAAACCCATCTGATTAAAATCGGAAAATCACTGCAATTTTTCTTTTTTTCCCCTGCTTTTTAGCTGCCCTGACCTCTTTCTTCCTATTTTGTGTCTTTTCTGCACAGATGCAGTCATGGCTGGGAACTTTCAACCCAGAGCGAGAGAGGCGCAAGGTAATGGTCTGACCATCAAATTTCTTAGCACATACACGCACATGTACACGTATAAACACAGAATGTGAGGATTAGCGTGTCTGTAGGATTAGCTCTTGCCTTCACGCTGGGTAGGTGTCAAACACAGCAGGGAGCAATTTGACCTCTCAAATCTATTCCTGTGTGAGCTCTTGTGTATGTGTATATAAATGTGTGCATGCACGTAAAGGTGTGTTTAAGCTTCATTTTTAAATGGAGCAGGAGATAGGTGTAAATCAAGACAGATTGAGAAGTGCGACATGAGGAGGAGGAGAAATAAGGGGAATAGAAAAAGGGAAAATTAATTGGGGAGAGGGTTAACCTAGCCTAGTCTGAAGGGGCACTTCACTGATTTTACACATTAGTGCTGGGTTATACGTGAACAGAACTATCTCGCGAAAGTAATTTTTCCGATCGCAGCAGGACTCAACGTGACTGGAGACATAACTTTATTTAAATGTGTAAACCACTACACAATGGAGCCACTGTTTAAATGTGAGGACAGTCAGTTCTGCAAGCTTCTCATAGTGTTGCCACAAAACACAAAATATTGCAGAAATTAAATAAAGGATGTAGGCAGGAAGGGTTTATGAAATAGCTGGTTGCATGATGGAAATCTAAGATGCTTGACCTGCACTTGAAAATTAAAAGCCTCTTGTCTCCGCTACTTTGATTTTTAACAATTTTCTCATCTCTTGTGAGACACAGAGTTTGGAAAAGCTGAACAAAAGTAGATTTCTTGAAAATCCTGGTATTAGAAAGTGGATCGTTAAACAGGTTTTTGCCACGTCTTTTTACCTGGTTCATTGACTGCTCATGATGCATTGTTCACCAGGAAGACTATAAAGCCTTACTTCTCCCTAACCAGGTGCTATTGAAACAATATGACTAATGCATAGTAGGAAAAACTAGCAGCAGCAATCCCTCGCACTCCCTCCGCCCTCCTCCTTGTTTGGTGTTGCCACTCCGCCCAGCAGGGTGAGGTGTCGGAGGGCAGGTTAGGGTTAAGGTTATGTAGATGCTGCCCCTAAGTGGCAGACATAATTACTGCACGGTGAACTGGCGTAACCTTAAGCGGAGTCGCGTGTGCATGAATGTGTGACCACACACACATAAATGCACACACACACGGTCTTCATGTGGGCTAATTGCTATGTGTAGCACAGAGTGTAAATAAGTCAGCAGTGGTTTTTATCACACTCTCTTTCCTCGTATTTCTCTTTCCCGGTCACTCCGCTCATTTCCATCTGTTTTTTTTCCTCTCTCCCTGCCTTTCACTTCACGCTCTCTCTCTCTTTTTCTCCCTGTCTTTCTCTTTCTGTCTTTCTCACCCCCTCTCTCGCTGTCTCTCTCACTGTCGTGCTCATACCCAGCATGAATAAAGCAGCAAGCCAGGTTCATGGACATGAATATTTATGAGAGTTTATGCCCGCGCTGCGATGCTTTAAAACAACAACAACAGCCTCCCAGATTGTGCTTGCCAAACCAGTGAGCTCCTGCTCATGTGTGTACGAGTGTGTAGCAGCAGGTGTAAACTAGAGAAAGCGATTCCTGCTGGGTGTCTGAAGACCGCTGGCTCTGGTGATTTCCATTCACTCTGCCACGTCTCCCTCCTTCTGTGCCTCACACATTCTCTGTTACTGTCACACGCACACATACACTCAAACCCCTAATGCCCTGTGTCCACACGCATTTCCCAACCCTTTTTTTTTTCCTCCCTGACTCAGCGCAGCATCATCCCCCCTCCCGCTGTCTGAGTGCATGTGCGTCTGCATCTGGCTGGAGTGGTGACGTACGTAACTAGCGCTGGCAGTTATCAGTGCTGTAAGTCACATGTTGTGACCCATCTGTGTGTGTGTGTGTGTATTTCTTGAGCAATTTGTTTGTGTTCATGCATGAGCACACATGATTGCCACAAGGTTTTGAAGCGGCACAGGTCAACGAGAGGATATTCGGATGACGGTTTTTCAGCACCCCTCACACATGCGCGCGTGCGCACGTTTAAATACATTTGCACAACTGCACACACAGCAGCTCAGTCCCGTCGGGTAGCAACAAAACTGGCTGAGCAAACAGCAAGTCGCTTGTTCGTTATCTTCTCAAGATGTTTGTTTACCGATCCACACAAGCTTTGCCTTGAGTAACAATGCAGTGGCCTCTACTTTTATGTCTATACAAGTGTGTGTGTGTGTGTGTGTGTGTGTGTGTGTGCGCATGCATGCACAACCTTGCAAACCACTGAGGGTACGCTCTATGTGTGTGTATTCTAATTGGTCTATCAACTTTTTATTTTATTCTTGGCCAGCAAAAGGGAATAGTATGTGGTTTTTCTCTTAAGGGCTCTCAGTAGGACGTTTGACTTTTTGACAAAACACACATGCCTCCTTTTTTTAAGGGATCAGCTGTCCAGCTGTTAAACGATCAGCAGTGATATACAAATATATGGCTGGAACACAATATTACTAAAGCAGTTCTTCCTCTTGTGTTACGTTATCGATGCCCTGCCGCCAGACATCTCTATATTTAAACGCACAGGGTGTCTAAAAGGATTCCCCACCAGCTTCACTTACCAAAGTCGCTATTTAATAAGTCAGGCTTATCAAATTAATGGTAGTAAAATGAATATAAGTGAAATAACTTTCAAAGAAGATGAAGCAGTTCACAGAAGAGGAAAAAAGCAGACAGTGGCACAAGTCAAATTAAAGAGCTAATTAATTTAATTATTTTTAAAATGTATAATAAAGTTCATACATAGATAATGACAGCATGCATACTAATGCATGCTAATCTAACACAGATATCATAATGTATTTTTGACGACTGCCTTGTAATAGCCTAAATATTGCAGAATCACTGTATCGTGATATGTTAGATATGGTGAGCATCATACGTGATGCAGCATGCAAAAGCCGGCCAAAGACACAGGCCGAGAATCCCCACTGTGCTCAAAAGCAGCCAAGCAATGACACAGTCATTAACAACCGGGCTTTCCAACTTCCACTGCTCTATTTTAAATGTTAGTTATCTCAAAAGTATGTCCTGTCTTAAACGTTTTTTTATGCACAAGCTGCAAATAAATGATGCAATATTTTGACCCAAACCCTCATCCAGCAAACCTCTCAGCTGCGAGGGGAAAACCCAGAGCTCAGCACAGCCACACACACACACACACACACACACACACACACACACACACACACCTGAGGGTTTGAGCTGGCCAGTTCGCCGGCAAAATTTACCGATAGTGATGCTGGTGACTTTTCTGTGTTCAGCCTACAGCGATGAAGCTGTGTGGATTGTAATCAGTCGCCGTTTTCTTGTAAACCTAGCCAAGTTTTTTTGTTTTTGTTTATCAGAAGTGTAATCAGTTACGAATGAATGCACAACAAAGGAGTGTCTGTTTGCATCATTACTAAACCACAGTAATTCAAAGAATCGGCAACGTTTGACATCTTCAAGATAAAAATAATCAGCAAAAGAGCACTTTCGGGTCTTCTCAGCCATGTTGGCTTAAAAGTTGTAACTGAAAGTCTGAAATACTGCAGCAGATGCTGCTGCTGCGCCTTATGTGGTACAGCTTTTTAAGGAGAAACATTTTCCATCTATTATGTTATTCAGTTTTAGTTCCTGAATTTTACTCCCAAAAATCCTTTAAAAAGTCCTTGAATTTAATGCTAAAGTGCCCTCAGTAAACCCGATCCTCTTATTTTTAGAGGAAGTTTTTCCTGAGACGAGCGCAAGCCCGGGTGAGTGCTGTGCTTGGTGGTGGAGGGGATGGGTCGCTCCCGATTGCTGTCTGTAATCTAGCGTGTGTCATTAACGTTGGGACCGCTGCGCCCTCTTCACATAATTACGGTTTCATTCCCCCCTCTGCTTCCCAAGCAGCGCAGGGGCCTCTGACACTGGAGGACTGTGATTAAAAACACGAGGCAGCGGAGGCACTTTACCCACACTCTTCCTGTTTCTCTTCAACCCTTCTGCACCCTTTCCTTGGCTCACTGAAATTCCTCAAATGCCTGTTTCTACGCCTCACCGAAATCTGATCTGAGATCACTTGGCTCCAAGCAGTCTTTGAAGTTGTTTTTTTTTCTGGATTTATTTTTTCCCCCCAAAATATACACACACATGCTCACACAGCCACAAATTGCCTTTTGCATGCAGCATCCTTCAGGCTGTCCTTTTCCTCTTCCACGTTGCAAAATTCTTTGCAGTATGCGTACACTCAAGTGCCCAACCATACACACACCATGCACACAAGTTAGCAATTGGCAGATCTTGACACGGCCAGTGACGACAGGGCTTCCCGTGATAATAGATGCTAATCGGGCTGAGCTTGGTTTTTGCCTTGGGGTTGTGCTGTTAAAGACAGTGATGTGGAAATACGACTGGTCTCTGTTCAGTAGATCACATACAGCCAGCCTTTCTCACACAGTGAAACACCGCCTCTTGCATTCGGTACCCCCCTCAAGAACACACACGCATATATGCGTAAGATAAAATACCACTGGATTTCATCTGAATTGTTTAAAATGCTTGCGTTAGAGCCTGACTGCCTCAGGGTTTTTCTGGTGAGTAATTAATTTCCTCCATGTGGGGGTAGAGACCAGAGCTTGTGGGCCTGCCTCCTGGCTCCGACTGTGTGTAAGTGTGTGTGTATGAGAGAGGGAGAAAGAAAGAGAAGGAGGCTCTGCGCTGGCTCCGCTGCTGCGACCTAGCCTTGAGGAGGAGGAGGGGGGCGAAAAAACAGCACAGCGCAGAAAATCAATCCAGGGGCCGCTCTTCTCAGCCTCTTCCGGACGCAAGAGTCCTCCTCTCCCGGGAATTAGATAACGGCTTGTAAAAGCTCTCCACCACCAGCCTCTCACCCCCCTCCTCGACTTTTAGCTGCTGCTGCAGCATGTCTCTGTCTTCCTCTCAGCTTGTCCACGAGATATTGAATTCATCCCCTTCACATTTGCTGCAAAGTATTTGCTTCTCGTTTAATTGAAATCCCCGCTTTCTTCTCATAACTGTGTGGATGTTGCGTATTATCAGCAGGTTAATATTTTATTAGGTTTTAATTGGCCTTTGTTTCTCGCCCCTGCGCTCTGATCTTCCAGTGAAGACACTGACGCTGCGCGTGCACGTGTATGTGCGCGACGCAAAGGCGAGACGAGAGCATTAACGTGAGCATTTGAGTTTCTCTACATGGGTGAGCAGCCAATTTTCTCTCATCTAGGTTTCCTTGGCGGAGGAGATCAAGCCGTTGAAGTGGTATCCCTCAGTTTACCTGCTCGTGTCCATCTTTCCCCTCATCAACAGGTAACACACAGACACACACCTGTGCAGCTATAAACTCTGTTGTTTTATTTGCATGGGGGCTTCACTCTGCTATCTTATCTCCTCCCACCCTCCAAGCCCTGATGTGCCTTTCCCATTCTTTAGCTCTCTCTGTTATCTTAACTCTCGGAAAGCACTGCTCTCCCTCTTTCCGTTCGTAGCAGTTGAACGCTAAAGGAGGGCGTGCGTGTGTGTGTGTGAGAGGGAGAGAGAGAGAGAGAGAGAGAGATGGAGGTATAGAGCGTTTTATTGGCTTTTATAAAACCTGAGCTTCGTCGGCTGAGGGTTGGGTGGGAGGAGGCGGGTGGTCCAGTAAATGATAACCCCAGCGCTGTTATTACTCCTTCCCTCCCTTTCCTTTCCCTTCCTTTCCTTACTCCTCATCTCCCTCCCTCTCCTTTTTCATTTATTTGCCCCCCCCCCCCTCCCCATCTCAACACAGCACTGGTGTGATTGACAGGTCAGGGTTACTAAGTGATTAGCTGCAGCGGCTCTGCTTGTCGCCACGGCGATGTAGGCGGAGACACAGGTCAATTACAGGGTCAACGTCTTTCAAAAGCTCTGCTCAAACACTGCCCATCACCCTTCACCCCCCCCCCCGCCCTGCTCGCCACCTCACCCTTCCCTTCTCCCCCCATTCACCTCTCCATCCATTCCAGACCCTTTCCTCCCGTGCCCCGGCTGTCGGCTGATGAAGATGACAAACTGCATCCTGCGCTAACGCTGCCCCCCCCCCCCCCCCCCACCTTACACACACCACCCCCTTTCCCTCCCTTAATGCCACTTTCCCTTCCTCTCGCCTTCTTTTACGCTCAAAAAGTCTTTGTTATTGTCCTCTTATTTTCACTCTTCCTTGCTCAGGCGCTCCATCTTTCTGCTGCTGTGTTTTTATGTCACCCCACTCCACTCCACCCCCTCCCTCCCTTTTTCCTCCTCCTCCACTTTTCCTCTCCTCAGCGACACAAAGCCCCCCTCTCTCTCTCTCTCTCTCCCCTCTCTTGAGCAAATACGCTCTCGCTCAGCTCGGCTCTGCCTTTCTCCAGAGAGCGAACGAGTAGAAAACGGGAATGAATTGCTCTCTCGTCGTCCTCCTCCTCCCCCCCCGTTCAGCAGCGCTGGCTGTATATATCTCCGGCTCCTATTAATTTGTTAGCCCCCCCCCTCCCCTTCCCCTACTCACTCGCCTCCCTCCCCCTGCCTCATATCCTCCACCTCTTCCTCCTCCTCTCTTTCTCCATCTCTCCCTCCTTCCTTCCCTCCCCTCTGCTGAGTGCTGGAGTGTGTAAAGTGTTTGTCACGGTGTCGTGCCGATGTCGCTGTGCTCTGCTTCCGCACGGCAGACAGCCTTAGTGTGTGTGTTTTGTTGTATATGAGAGCGTGCGTGCGCGTGGGTGGGTGGTTGGTTTCATGTCGAGGCGAATGTGCTGTCTCTGCTTGTTCCCCTGTGTGTGTGTGTGTGTGTGTGTGTGTGTGTGTGTGTGTGTGTCGGCGTGAATGCGTGCGCACTTGTTTGTCCGCCTCAACCGGAGTGTGTGCTTCTTCGCGTCTGCCCGCGACAGCTCCCATGTGTTTGCGTGCGTGCGTTTTTTATTTTGTGTGTGCATGCCTAGCGCGTGTGTGTGTGTGTGTGTGTCTGAGTGGGGGATTATTTCTATCTGAGCTCCAAAGCCTCCTAAACAGGGCTTAGAGAGACGGCCCAGGGCAGCAGCTAAAGCCGTCGGGTAGAGCTCTCTCTTTCTCGCTCGCTCGCTGTGCAACCCTCTCTGCTGCTCTCTCTCTCTCTGTGCCATTTCTCCCTGCCCTGATCCATTGCGTTAATACACAGACACTCCCACACACAAACACACTCTTGTTTTGGCCCTCATCTGCTGCTGCCACACACACACAAACACACACACATACACGCACATAGTCACACGCCACACGCAATTTTAATCTGTTCCAAATGCACTCTGGTAAATGTGTTAATTCGACACCAGCTGTTGCGAATTGAAATGGGAAAACGCTCCTATTTCGTGTCGCCCGCGCTTGCACACACTCGCACGGACAAGCCATTTTACGTCATTTCGCCGTACACATCCATCTCTCTCACACGCTCGCTCTCTCGCTCTCTCGCACTCACTCATTCGCTTGCCCTCATTTGGCAACACAAAAGTAGCACCAGACACTCGCACCTTCGCACTCATCCCTCCTCCTTCTCCTCCCCTTTCTCCTTCTCCTTCTTTCTCTCGCGCTCTCCCACTTCAGTCTCTCTCGGCTCTTTGTGTGCGTCTGTGTGTGTGTGCGTCTGTGTGCGTGTGTGTGTAAGCACTGCCTGGGCACGACTAGAGTTTTCACAGTCTGCTTCTCACATCGCCTCCCCTGTGTGCTTTATGGTGTGGGTGTGTGTTTGTTTACAAGGCTTGTCTAGATTCCTACTGTGCGCGCTTGTACGCTTGTTTGCATAAATAAGCCCTCTCTTCGGAACCTAGCTGCCGATTTCTGTGGTGCGTCGCAGCTCGATGTGCAAGTGCTCCTCCCGGACAGCCTGCTCGTCTTTTGCCAAGACTTCTTGCTCTCCTCAAAAGCACCCCGATCCCCTTTTAAACACCAAAGCGCACCACCAAATTGGCCTTACCATTCAGTGCTTTTTTTTTTTCTCCCCTTCTTTTTCTTTACAGCTTTGTCTTGAAGCTGCAGCTCCAGTTTTCAAAGCCGCTTGGCTTTGAGCAATCAGGGTTACGCGCCTTGTGCAGGGGGGCGCTTCAGTGTGGATAGATTGGCCCTGGCGGCAGGGCTTGAACCGGTGATGTGTCTGTAACCTTGAGTTCACCCTGCCGCTCCAGGAGGTAGCTTGCATCCTCCTAGTTATTCTTGGTTTCACTCAGTGCTGTCTGTGTGGTTTTCGTGGTGTGTGTATAGGCCTATACGGTGCTAGCACAAGATTTTTATTTTTTTATTTATTTATTTTTTTTGTATGGGCTCCCTACAGCGCCTAGCCCCCCTACACCCCCACTCGTCTTTCTCTGGAGGAGATCTGATTTCCCTGCTCCAGGCGAGCAGCGAGAACAAGACAGTGTGCGCACGCATCTGTGTGTGCTTCAGTGCGTGTCTGCACTTTTGTGTGTGTGCGCACACGCGCTACCCGGGCCAGGCAGACCTTCCCCATCTCCGCTCTGCGCTTTGAAAAACGAGGGAGGAAATCTCAGAGCAGCAGTTATTATTCATCCCTCAAAGAGAACGGGGAGGAGGCGGGGGAGGAGGAGAGAGGGAGGGAGGGAGGGATGGATGGATGGAGGGAGGAAGAAAGAGAGAGCCAAACGGGAGGGATGGAGGGAGGGGCGTGGGGGGGATACATTAACTCTTATCACACTGTATTCGGCATTCTGCATCCCAGGATGCGCTCTTGCTCTCCCTCTCTCTTTCTCACTCCTGCTTTCTCTTCCCTTTCTACAGTCCCCTCCTTCCGTTCCTTGCCTCTACGCTTCTCGGAATATCTTGCATTCAGCGCATATGGACGTGTGTTTGTGACTCCCCGTGTGTGCGTGTGTGTCTAGTCTGGTGTGTGGTTCGTACTGTATACCCTTACTATCTTTTGTGGTGTATTTTGTTTACTTGAACAAGTAAGCTGGTGCTGAAAGGCAGTATGTGAGGTTCCAAACTCTCATCTTTCTTTGTCTGCAAGCCTTCTTTATTTATCCATCGCCTCACTTTCAATTTACAGTGTAAGAGTGGCAGCGTTGTCCTGTTTGCTAAAATAAGTTTTGAACTTGATATAACTTGCAGATAAGTGGTGTTTTGTTTTGTTTTTCAGATCTAGAGGCAAAATGAACCATTCTTGTCTTTTTTGGGATGCTTTGATTTGCGGTTTTGCAGGAGTGACATGACAGTCTATAGGGATTTGCCACTAAAGTTGAGATTAGCTTGGTTTAAACTGTAATTGCGCAGAGTGAAAGTTAACATTTTAAGAAAGCACATACTTAAGAGTGAAACCTCTAATCCTTTAATTTTGACATTTTATTTTAACCTATTTACACACAGAGAACATCAATGTTTGCAAATCTGACCTGTCTGTAGCATCAGATGTCATGCTCTTTGAGCAACCCGATTGCCTGTGCGATAGCGTAGCCACAGACAGCTGTTCGACCCACATAATATTTGGTGGTTATGTGACCATGCCTACTGTGCGCGCCTGCATGCGCACACTTGTATTTGCATCACGGGCAGTGATTGGTGTGCAGCTGGAGACGGAGAGCCACACAGCCATTCGTCTCCCATTGAGCAGCAGTGACTCTCCGCTATTCATCCCCATTTAGCGAGACGGCGAGATGGTCTACAGGGCTGTGTGTACTTCACACACACACACACACACACACACACACACACACACACACACACACACACACACACACACCAAGGCTGAATTTTCAGTTTTGAAGTAGAAACATAGTTGTAACATGTATCTCTTTGCATACATGTAAATGACACCAGCAGAACACACAAACACATTTGCATGACCCCAACACATTGAAATGTACTGACTTGACTGCTCTTACATACATGTAGGTCATGTAGACAAATATCCATATATAGGCATACAGGGTCATTCTGGTGTATATGCACATGAACACATATGCATATGGTATACACATGCAAAACCTAAAGGAGATACTGGATAACCTCCCTCACACTCTGCCGTATGCAAACATAAACACATACACACGCACCCACACATACCCTGTTCCCCCTCCCTCTGCTCTTTCAGGCACGTCTTTAAATATTCATCACTCTGGCTGCTCTGTGAGTGCCGTAAACGCTGCCTCACACTCCAGGGAATAGCTAAAGCCTACTCTATCATCTGCTCTCCCTCCCTCCCTCCTCTCTCTCACAGACACACACACACGCGCACCCACCCCTACAGACACGGACACACTTCTAGCCACAGCCGCTCACAAGGACGAACTGACTCGCACAAACACTCTGAGGCACAGCCAGTGGCATCACTGGACGCACAGACACATGCAGGTACATGAATCAGGTGCAGGGAAACACGTATGCTTCGATGCACGAAGAGATTTTGTTTGTGTGTGTGTGTGTGTGTGCGTGCGTTTACTGGCTCCCAGCACAGTGCGTTGAGCGGTGTTGTGTTCCAGGAAACAGGATGTCTCTTTGTTTGGGTTTTATTCTGTTGGTGAACGTTAGCCGCTTTAGTCCCTGGGGTCTGTGTATGCCGCTTTGTCTGTTACCGTGTGTGTGCGTGCGTGTGTGTGTGTGTGTGTGCGCATCCCATGCAGGTGTGCCTGTTTATGTGTTTCAGGATTATTCCAGAAATTTTGGCAAAAATGAACGTGTTTGGACCAAGCATGTGCGGTTGTCTATAATGGGAGCATTTACACCCATATTGACCTTATGCTCAAAGTAGATCATCTTCCAGTTTTCAGTTGTAGCGCACACGCATGCAGACACACTAGCACGACGCACATGCAGACCGTGGTTTCATCTACGTGTCGTTACACCCAGGAGAAAGAAGATAAAGCGCACCATCCTCTAGCAGATAGTTCCCAAGCAATAGAGCTGAACACACGTTTGCGCGGTTGATCACATGTTGTCACTGTACAAAGAAAAGCCTGTCCTGGGTTTTTGCTGCCCTAAAGGCCACCACACATGTATCAAAGAGACGCAAGCAACCAACGGATCAACAGGTCAAGCTTTATGTAAATGAATTTCAGGCACTGAGTTTAAAAAACCCAGTGTTGAGTGTTTAAAAAAAATCTTCTTTATTGCTTTGTCTATTGAGATTATTGAGAGGAAAAACCACAAAGATTAGAGTTTTTACGTGTGAAGAATCTGGATTCAACAAGTGGATTCTACCATATTTTGAGTCCTTTAAAAGGCTATCATGGCTCGAAGCACTGTGAAGAATAATTAGACGAAAATAAACTGTGACAATGTCTAGTTCATTTTTCATCCTCTCTGTTTGAGATTAGTGTTTGTCTTTCTAAATGTTTTAGAAATATAGATATAATAGAAACCTTTGAGCTGGATTTAGTTTTAGGGGCTTAAAAGCTAAAATCTTTCTGAAACCTTCAGGAAAGGCAGTAGAATATCATGTGAGCTTGGCATACATTTAAAAAATTATATATAAATCTCCTTCTTTACTGTCCTATACTTGCATTGATTTTGTCCCACCTATAATTTATCTTAGATATCAAATTCAATTTTACAGAATTAGACTTTCTAGTCAAAGAAAAGTTCTGATTCGCTGTCAGCAGCGGCACCGCAGGGAGAATGAGAGCCTTGTTTGGGCACTGTGAAGCATGTGATTTGTCTGGAGGGAAGAAAAAAAAAAAGAAGTAAGGCAGTCAGTCATAGAGCGGAGGAAGTGCAATCGGGTTCAGGATGACTTCTCTGTCTGGCTGCCCTCCACTCTGGGGAAGGAGTTCTCGTCCAAGCTGTTTTAAGTGCGTTTCACCCACAGCTCTGAGGATGTTCGGCACAACAATTAGAGGCAGACAAAAAAAAGAAAAAGAAAAGGTGAACGCTGATAGAAGGAGGAAATGGAAACGGAGGGAAGGAAAGTGGTATAGACTGGCAGGGTGGGATATTGGAGGAGATAGGGAGAGGCAGTAAATGAGGGATTTTGCAGAGAATGCGGAAGGTGAGATAGACGGGTTCAAAGAGTGAGTGACAGCTTGATAGATGGAAGGTCTGAATAAGTGAGCGAGGCTTCGGAGACGCTGCGCGAGTACTAATGATTGACTGCATGCTTACAGGTGGCAGCAGGCTGAGACTTAAGGCTACATGCGCCCGCGAGCGTGAGCGCAGAAGCGTGTCTTCGTGTTTATTGTTGTTGACCATTTGCTCCCGATATTGTGTACACAGCATCATCCCTTTTGTGAGACTTGCTCAACTACGCCGCACACACAAAACCCCGACACGCGCGCACACAGCAGCTCAGCCAGGCATCGCCCGCAGCCACACTCTCCTTCTCACCACTGCCTCCCTCATTCATCTTTCATTAGCCTGGCTCACACAGGAGAAACAGCCTACCACCCCCTACCATCCTCCCCCATCCTCCGCACGCCTCCACCAGCCTCTCCATCTCTCCCTTCTCTCTATCTAACCTCCTTGCACCCCCCCCCCCCCCCCCCCCCCCCGTGTCTTATCTTGGTTTCTCTCGCACGTAATCTCTTTTGTTTGTCTCACTCATGTCTTGCAATCTGTCTTTTTAGATATCTCTCCTACTCCTCCTCTTCCTCTTTCCCTTCCCTTCTCTCTCTCTGCCTCTTCGGCTTCTTTTTTAGTCTTTTTCATTCAGCCTCGCTCCTTCACCCCTTTGCCCTCTTCCCTGCTCTTCCTCCTCCATCGCTCTCGGCCCCTCGTTCCCCTCCACGGCCTCCTCACTCTTCCACGTTTTCACCTCTTTTATCGTCTTCTCCGTTTTCGCTCCCGCTCTCCCTTCTCTCCTTCCTGTGCAGCGCCGTTTCTCTGACACTCGTCTCTGCCCAGCCTCCCCCCTCCCCCCGCCTTCCTGTCTCCCTTTCTCTCCCCCTCGCCTGCTCTTTTTCTTCCTTTCATTTTGCTCTCCGTCTCTCCCTCGATGGAGGGGAAAGGCTCTTCGCCTCTAATTGCGGCTGTTCCGTTGCCATGGCGCGTGTTGCTCAGCGCTGCGAGGTGCTGTCTGTGTGTGTGTCTGTGTGTGTGCGCACGCATGTGTGTGCGCCTGCATGTGTCTGTGTGTGTGTGTGTTTGTGTGTGGCAGGCAGATGATTGCTTGCTGCCAGCTCTCGTTTCCCGGACGCCGATCGTGTTTCTTTGCGGCAGCAGGAAAAAAAAAATGAGACGCCAGAAATAGCCCCCCTTCACACAGACCCACTCACTCTCACCGCTGTGCTGTCAGAGAGACACACATACGCAGGCAGGCGCACACACACAGCCGCTCACACAAACACACATCCACTGCATTTCCTCTCCTTCTGACATTCTCGGCGTATGTGACCCAGGTTAGACTGAATGTAGACACCTATTTTGCACACGCACGGGCAGTGATGTGTGTTTATGTGTATCCACATGTGTCCAACTTCCTCTTCGTGCGTGTCCGTGTGTGTGTCTTTGTGTGTGTGTTTCCTGCGTCTCTTAGGAGGTTGTATGGGGACTCCTGATTTATTTCACCTTTAATGGGAAGTGAAATGAATGTGACTAGCAGCTGGTCTGGTCCTCGGAGATATCGCGGTAGGCTAACCCAGAAAACAGTTCTGAAATGGTCCCTACTCTGACAAGCACCAGGATACGCCACTCTACGCTCCACTGGCTGCACTGTTGGTTTTATTTTAAGCTTCGTTTAGACGTTTAGTCGACACCTTTATCCAGAATTACGGCAGGTAGATTCTTGTTGCCGGTTTATATTCGACCTCTGGCCAACTCAACTTGTGCTTTTCTTTCTGTCACAACTTTTTAAAGGGTTGTTGGAAGGTAAATGGAGACAGATTAATGGCAAATAAACCTTGCAACCTCACGCTGCAAAAGAGGATAAGAGAGGATTATAACCAGATTTGTGGATGAATCTCCATAATCATCTTCTGTGCTTTTCTCCTGCAGTTCTCACTGGGCTTTTAAGGGAAAAAAACAACAGCCTGTTTATGTGCCTGCTTGGTTTTGACAAAGTTTGCGTAACTTAAATCTAAAAGTTTTAGGAGCTGTTTGTAAGACTGCTAAAAAATAAACAAAATGTGCACAAATGACAAGAAAAAATACACTAAAATCTCCTTAATCATCCATCCTTCCATCTGTTCATTCATCCATCCATCCGTTTTTCTACTGCTCTGGATTCCAGATCGTGGGGGTAGCAGTTTAAGCAGAGAAGCCCAGACCTCCTTTTCCTTTCTCCAGCTCATCCGGCGGGAATTAGGTCTTCCTGATAGAACATGCCCGAAACATCTTACCTAGGAGGCATCCAGGAGGCGTCTTAGTCAGATATCTGATCTATTTCAGTTAGTTTTGTTTTATGTGGCAAAGTAGTGGGTCCTGCCAAACGACACAACTCGCCCTATCACTAAGAGAACATCTGGCCATCCTTTAGTGGAAACTGATTTCTGCAGCTTGTATTCTCAGTCTCATTCTTTAGGTCACTATCTAGAGCAGGGGTGTCGAACTCCAGGCCTCAAGGGCCAGTGTCCTGCAGGTTTTGGATAACATCCTGGGTCAACACACCGGAATCAAATGATTAGTTCATTACCAGACTTGTGGAGAACTGCAAGGCACGTTGAGGAGGTAATTTAGCAATTTAAATCAGCTGTGTTGGATCAAGGACACATCTAAAACCTGCAGGACACCGGCCCTCGAGGCCTGGAGTTCGACACCTGTGATCTAGAGCTTGTGGTCTTAAAGATGAGGGTGGGAACATAGATTGGCAAGTAAATTGACAGCTTCACTTTCACACTGAGCTCTCTCTTCCCTACAGTACAACATCTCTCCGGTCGCTTTTGGTGACCGTTTATTCCCTGTCAAATGCACCGCTGTTTTAGTTTTTCTTTGACCTGTTGACTTTTGTTACTTGGCACATCGTACCACTGCTATCGCAGCTGGGTTGAGGTACGACCATGATGGTTTTTACTGCCATAATAATGATATAAAAGTTACTGCTCAGACAGAGGGAGATGGTGCAACAGTTTCTGTGAGACTGTGGAAAAAACATCTTCTCTTCCTATATCAATACTGATATGACGGTATGGTTTGAGTGGTGCTACCTATCGTTCAGGAGAATATTAGAAGAAGTCTAACCTCTTGTGAATTGCTTGGAGTTGAGGTGAACCAAGCTCTCTTCCCACGCTTAAGCTTACTGTCACACTGTTTACAATATGCCCTAACCCAGCCCGTGGCATCAGGTGATGCTATACTGTCTGCATTTCCCTCAGTATGCAAGTAAAAATAAAAATGCCTGAATGTGGCAAAAGCATATGGGCACAGTGCCACAAAGGTATATAGATCCTCAAAGCTTAGATGGCGACATGTATCCCTTATATCTTTATGCAGTCTTTTTTTGTTGGGAAACAGTCTGGTTTTCAACCAGTGCCGACTGTTTCATTCACTTGTTAAAAAAAGAGTTCTGTCAGCGCATAATTTAAGCTTTCACTAATTAATTAATACATTTTGTGAGTAATTATTAATTCTCTGAGCAACTCGATGGTAAAGCAGAGGGGAACCCTCAGGACCATTTAGACTTTCTCAGAAGGATTTGTTGCATTTAGCTTCTTTGGTTTAATAATAATAATTCTGTTCTAATTTGAATTTCAGTCTAATTTTCTATCAGGTTTCCTTCATAAAATGGCATAGATACCATCCTTTCTCAGCCGGCTGCAGGTACCATAGCTGGATCGCTCACTGATTAGGACTTCATAATGGGGCCAAAGACCATAGCCGTGTGTGTGTTTGTTTAGAAAGTGACAGGTACAGTGGGGCAAAAAAGTATTTAGTCAGCCACCGATTGTGCAAGTTCCCCCACTTAAAATGATGACAGAGGTCAGTAATTTGCACCAGAGGTACACTTCAACTGTGAGAGACAGAATGTGAAAAAAAAATCCATGAATTCACATGGTAGGATTTGTAAAGAATTTATTTGTAAATCAGGGTGGAAAATAAGTATTTGGTCAATAACAAAAATACAACTCAATACTTTGTAACATAACCTTTGTTGGCAATAACAGAGGTCAAACGTTTACTATAGGTCTTTCCCAGGTTTGCACACACAGTAGCTGGTATTTTGGCCCATTCCTCCATGCAGATCTTCTCGAGAGCAGTGATGTTTTGGGGCTGTCGCCGAGCAACACGGACTTTCAACTCCCGCCACAGATTTTCTATGGGGTTGAGGTCTGGAGACTGGCTAGGCCACTCCAGGACTTTCAAATGCTTCTTACGGAGCCACTCCTTTGTTGCCCGGGCGGTGTGTTTTGGATCATTGTCATGTTGGAAGACCCAGCCTCATTTCATCTTCAAAGTTCTCACTGATGGAAGGAGGTTTTGGCTCAAAATCTCACGATACATGGCCCCATTCATTCTGTCCTTAACACGGATCAGTCGTCCTGTCCCCTTGGCAGAAAAACAGCCCCATAGCATGATGTTTCCACCCCCATGCTTCACAGTAGGTATGGTGTTCTTGGGATGCAACTCAGTATTCTTCTTCCTCCAAACACGACGAGTTGAGTTTATACCAAAAAGTTCTACTTTGGTTTCATCTGACCACATGACATTCTCCCAATCCTCTGCTGTATCATCCATGTGCTCTCTGGCAAACTTCAGACGGGCCTGGACATGCACTGGCTTCAGCAGCGGAACACGTCTGGCACTGCGGGATTTGATTCCCTGCCGTTGTAGTGTGTTACTGATGGTGACCTTTGTTACTTTGGTCCCAGCTCTCTGCAGGTCATTCACCAGGTCCCCCCGTGTGGTTCTGGGATCTTTGCTCACCGTTCTCATGATCATTTTGACCCCACGGGATGAGATCTTGCGTGGAGCCCCAGATCGAGGGAGATTATCAGTGGTCTTGTATGTCTTCCATTTTCTGATGATTGCTCCCACAGTTGATTTTTTCACACCAAGCTGCTTGCCTATTGTAGATTCACTCTTCCCAGTCAGGTGCAGGTCTACAATACTTTTCCTGGTGTCCTTCGAAAGCTCTTTGGTCTTGGCCATGGCGGAGTTTGGAGTCTGACTGTTTGAGGCTGTGGACAGGTGTCTTTTATACAGATGATGAGTTCAAACAGGTGCCATTCATACAGGTAACGAGTGGGGGACAGAAAAGCTTCTCACAGAAGACGTTACAGGTCTGTGAGAGCCAGAGATTTTCCTTGTTTGAGGTGACCAAATACTTATTTTCCACCCTGATTTACGAATAAATTCTTTACAAATCCTACCATGTGGATTCATGGATTTTTTTTTCACATTCTGTCTCTCACAGTTGAAGTGTACCTCTGGTGCAAATTACCTCTGTCATCATTTTAAGTGGGGGAACTTGCACAATCGGTGGCTGACTAAATACTTTTCTGCCCCACTGTACATGAAACAGTCACATTTCCTTAGGCCTTTCCAAATGGCCAGGCGTACCTTGCTTGTAGCATAGATGGAGTGAAGGCAGGGCATGACGTCTGTAGCCACTACGACTCTTTCCCCTTTTCCTTTTATTTTGGTGTGTGTGGCTAAGTTTTGACAGAGCTGAAGCCTCCGCTCTCATAGTTACGGTCCTCCACTGTGGCATGCCAATTTAAAACATATTTGTAATAACAACCATAAACCACGAGGAGACTGAGTTTCTCTGTCATCCCAACTCAAACAGAGTGAGACACTTTACGCAGTTCTCAATTTCTGCAGTTGCATTTGCCCAAAGAAGCTTAAAATCGAATCCATATTGGCAATTAAAGATCATTTGTTCTTGAATCTGGACCTTCAGTATTTGGGTCAGAAAGGTGCGCCAAACAGATACACAAAGACTCGGGATCAGTATCAAGGCAAAAAATAGAAATAAACACTGAATCGTGCATCCCCGTTTTCTATAACGAAAGATTTTGGCAGACATTGTAGTCGGTTCATTTATACTAGAAAAGGGAATTTGGCATCATTAAACTTCATGGTTTCTGTTAAATTAGCAATGAGCAGACAGCAGTCAAATTCTATGGCGTGTAAAGAATTTAAATTATCAAAAAAAAAAAAGAACTGGACTGTTGTTCAAGCAAAAGATGTTAGTGTATGTAACAGCTGTAAGGAGCCTATGTCTTCATAGCCTCCATACATTTTATGTTGTTAGTGGGGCAGTTTGAACTCTTGCTGGCAGAGCTGGGAGCACATCTGAGGAGGTGGGGAAATCATTTCAGAGAGCCGATTGACCCGCAGCATCTAGCTGTGTGTAAGAGGTAAAATAGTGTTATTTTACTATTTGTGTATCCAATACTGGTGCACATTTTGAGCTACAGCACACTTGTTGCCATGTGCAGCGGTCCAATTGGTCAGATATGCTTATTTGAATCATAAAAATTAAGCTTGATTTGATATTTGCAAATATTATGTTAACGTGTCCAGTGACTGAAGGCCTTTATTGACGCATTTAAGGATCAGAGTTTGGTTTCACTTAAACGTTGAGATTATTGAGTGTGGTTACATCAGGAAAAAATAATCATTTATGTATTATTGCTCCAAGAGACCACAATTAAAATGATGGATAGCCTCTGTTGCAAGTTTTATCTTTTTCTTTTCATATTTAAGAGTGGCTTGCAGGTTGGGAATTTATCTGTATGAAAATGAAGCAGAAAGCAGATTTAGCAAAACCGTGTCTGCAAATGCACTACAATAAAAAACATTCACGGTCGTTATTGTAGTATCGGGTTGGAATTTGCTGTAAATAAACACACTGTAATGACACAAAAGTGCGAGTGGCCAGGCTAGGTTAAGTTTAGGAATAACAAATGGATCCGAAAACGTATAACCTTAAAATATTTTGAAAATGCAGGGGTTTTTTGTAATCATATCTCGCTTGGGTAACATAAATCAACGCTGTGTTTTTAGTTGTCACGTTGGCGAGAGCAAGGTGGAGGAAAAAGCTGGCTAATTTGGAAGTTATCAGACGTTAGGAAAAAAGCATGTACAGCGCCTCGTTTATATTTTCATCAAGCAGAAACTCAGGCTCTGCTATCGCTGCTGCTGGTAGTGTAAGAGGTTGCTGTTGACAGCGCACCTGAAGCAGCTGTGTGTACCAAAGAAGCTGCACCAGCTATTAGTTTCATACAGCTGCGACATCCCAACTGGAGCTCCATCTTATCTCCGGGAACAAAATCTTCCCGTCTAAAAATGGGTGGTGCACGCAGCCTTTTTCAAGACAGTGATGCAGAAGCAGAAGAAGTCTACATCCACAAAAGAACTCAAGCACAAAAATGAGCTCAGTAGTTCTTATTTGTTTTTTTTCTGGACATGATGTCCTGACAGACTGGGCAGAAAATTGTGAAATGCCATCTACTACTGAGGCCTGATTTAGACTGAATCGAGCCGACAGTTTGGCCCATGTGCGTGGCTGACGTCGAAGTGTTTATGCTTGTGTTGGTGGACTTGTGTGTTAATTGCTCCATGGTTTTTGTGGGGTAAAACATTTTTGTTGCTCAAGTTTTCCAATTCCTTTTTCTGATAGGCAGAAATTTGCTGAGATCCTTATATTGATGCTTATGATTATCACCCCTCACATTGAGGTGACAAATTTCCTGCTGAAGCATAAATCCCCAGTAAGAAAGAGAGGACTCCTGTTTGGGATATATAGTGTTTTGTTTTTTCTTTTTTTTTTTTTATGTCTCTAGAAATGTAAGACATTGCATTAACTTTTTAGTCATTTCCAAAAAATAATGACAAATATTAAATATAAATCAATTTGCTCCGATTTTAGTTGATTCTCACGGCAAGTAACAGAGTCGCTCCTCTTCCTGGCACCTGGGTGCTTTTCAATGCTTGCTTTGTACTTAAATGTGTTAAAATGGATTTATCCATTGCCTTTTCAGTGCTTAAACCATCTGCCATCAAATGAAACTCCTCTGAAGGATAACCCTGCCAATGTAAGTTTATGTGTTTCCTATTGGAAATAAATCCTGTTGCAAGCCCTGAACCTACTTTGGACGTCTCCACTACACAAAGCTTTTTGTTTATTTTTGATCTGGCCTTCAGTGTCCTGTTATTGTAAGTAGAAAGTTTCCAGTCTTTTGAGTAGTATTCTCTAAAACATTATCTGCCTCCTGTGCGACTAGAAAGTGACAGTGATGTAATAGCATCACGACATTTAACATTGTTTTTATAAAACACATTTGGTTAGTCACCAGGAGTTATTTTTATTAGCCTGGCTGATGTCACTGCAGCCACGAAGACTCGTCATGTTCATGTGCAGGGTGCAGTGATGGCTCAGTATTTGTGGTGCTATTGTGAAGTGATTGCTACAGAGAGTGATTTAAAGCACAGCGGTGTTAAAATTGCTAAAGATTTCCCCAATATAATTGTCATTTCAAAAACTAATGAAAAAAAATCTCTCTGAGTCAGACAGTCACATAGGAATAGGTGATTGGAGAGTCCCACGTAACTTTGTGCAACCACAATACAAGAGTGGCCCACCCAACCCCCAAGACACAGATGACTTTGGCGACCCTGAGGTCAACCACTGTGGCCACTTAGTTCGTGCTGCACACTAAACCCAAGAACACAACACATGCAGAAAATGCCATGAGCCGCGCGGCGGTTTGATTCTCACGCTAATAGATCAATAAAAGACATTAGTGGCGGGCTAGCCCAGCGAGCAGCGCTAATACAAGGTTAATCCAGGGTTAATGGCTGAGCAGCATCGTTCTCAGAGGCAGCCATTAGTTCTCAGCCGCACCATACAATATCAGGTTCTTCTCCTAGTCGTGCCCCAGGTTTCCAGGCGCGGGGAAGGAAATTGAAAAGAAAGGAATAGCGGCTCACTCTCACGAGTCAAGATGAAAATGAGATATCCAGATAGATGAAACTGAATGCAAAGAAATGGGGGCGATATCTGAGTGAGGCCGAGCAGCGTGCAGGGGAAACGTGCGCGGAATGAAAAAGAAGGGAAAGATGGGATGGCGAAATTGTGGTCAGGAGAAGTAGGAAACTGAGATGAGAGAAAGGGGGTGAGAAGGAGAGGAAGGGAGTTGAGCGCTACACATCTCCCTGTCCTTGTAAAGTGCTGCGTGCTGTCGAAGCGGCAGCCAAGAATGTGTCAGCCCAGCCGTCTCACGCTGCCTAATGGGCTCTTAAACGCTGATATAAAGCTCACTCGCTCTTTCGCCCTCCCCTTTTCCTCTCTCTCTCCTTTTTCTGCCTCTGCCACTCACTCTCATTACTTCTCGTTCTCACCCTGTCCCTCACTCTGTCACTCACTTGTCCTCTGCCTCTCTTTCCCTCTCTTTCTGCTGCTCTATCAACCTCTCGCTCTCTGCCGTTCCCCTTTCCCCCGTTGCCGTCTTCTCCCTCTGATTTCTCCCTGAATTACTCCATCGTCACGTCTAAAGCTCTGCTCCTAGTTGTCTCTGTATTTACAACTTTTTTACGGGAGAACTTAAAACTTCTCTGTCTTCTCTTTTTTTCCTCCTCCTCCAGGCTCCATAACGCCTTCTACCCTAAGGCACCGTCCTTCTACCTCACACTTCTGCACGTCCTGTCGGCACCACTCCACGGCTTGGCCAATGCCTTTGTGTTTGGCCTGAATAGGGATTGGTGGAGCCTCCTGAGCCCAACTGGCATGCAGGTAAACTTCACACACACCTGTGAGAACCGCATCGTTATTTAAATCTGGAGGCTATTTATACATAGTGGTTACGCTTGAATAGACACTCAGTCATCTTTCATGTGATTGCATACAGTAGTCTGTTCAAAGACTTGCACTGATGCGAATCAATCCTGGGTGACAAAAAATAAAGGTAAATACATGTCCGTGTCACTTGAAAATATTTAACCCAACACGCGAGGAACCAATCAGGCTGTTGCACTGACACGAGCTCTCAATCGAGGCTTATACTGGTTGAAACTGTGCATTTGGTTAAATGCTTACAGTTCAGCGCTAAGTATGCAAACATGGTCACAATGTGTGCATTTACATGGACAGAGTATCCCAGGTTACCTAAGCTTATCCTGGTTTTAACCATATTCAGGATATGACACTTATATACATTTGATTAGGCATGCAAATAGTTTCTCACAGTTCATCTTCATAGCTACTAAACATAAGCCCAGGTGGCTTTGACCTGACTTGTCTCACTCTACATGTTGAGAAACAGGCATTCTGCAAACTGTCTTCTGTAGACTTGAATGTCTTGCTCCCACCATTATTTGTGTTTCTATGAGGTAACTTGGCTGGAACATTCAGACACCTGGATGTGCTGTATAAGGGTACTTCAACATGTTCAGAAGCATATCCAGGTTTCTTAACACCTAGAACAACGGCCCATTCAAGTGTCAGAAATAAAGACGCAAAGACAAAAACAGAGTACTTCTAAAAGATTGTCATAACCAGGATACGCATGTAGACACACTCAGCAACCACCCAATATGCAGCTGGTTAGCAGATATAATTCAGTTTAACTGTAAAGTAATAGACACGTGAATTAAATGGGCAAATTTAAATCTGTGGTGACGGATTAAAAGTCTGGGATCACCAAAGTTTTCCAATACATTTTAGTCCTAAGAAAAAAACATCAGCTTTGCTGTGACATTTAGCAAAAATGATCGCTGGGATTACTCATTTGAATTATGTGAATTTCAGATTGAGCATCATTGTTATTCCTGCTGTTAGCGTGGTTTAAAATCCATTCCTTCAGCAGATCTATTCAGTCGGCAATGTCACAGATTCCACGTCTGAAAGGAGCTTTATAAAGCTCTGAATGCCATCTGTCCTCTGCAGTGTACCTTTGCTTACTCCTTTCAGGGACTCAGGTGGCTGAAGCCCATCCCAGCAAAGACATACGAATTGAAGGGCATCGAAATGAGTGGCTGAATTTTCTGTTTATACCAGTGTTGAAATGCTTACGTAAGGAAGATGTTTAAGTTTAATGATGTGGTAATTCTACAAAAGTCATTTTACTTTTTTTGCAACATCATCTTAGCCCTCTTCCCAGTGAGAAATAATTGCTTCAGGATTTGTAATTAGGCCATTTAACTTCCCACACTGACTGTTACCATCTGTTACAGGTGTTCACACGCCACCTGTACGGAAAATGCTTGTTGGGTTTTTGGTACAAACCCCCCCCCCTTTTTTTAAAGTGTAAAATGGCAAATTCAGGGCTTAGGAACATGTAATGAAGACAAGCTTTTCCAAAAAAATTACGTGTATATATTATATTTAATTTCTCTCTTTTTTTAAATTTGAACCACAAACCTGCGTGGTTGCATTTCAATAAACACCACAATCAATAGGGTTCTCCACAGATTTGTCTCAATCTGCAAACATTGACTGTATCTGCAGATACGAGCCAGAGCAGATATTGAACCGCAAACACAGAAAATTCTTTGTGGTCTTAGCTCACGCGTACACAAACACGCACGCACACACACACACACACACACACATATTGTCGCCTAGTCAGTACCACCAACCACGCTGATAACGGGTCGTGAGCGCAGTGTGGAAGACTGGAATGTGCAGTGTGACCTTCAGCCCAAATGTCAATGTTGCACTGTGGTGAGCGGAGAGAGAGAGAGAGAGACAGAGAAGTGAAACGGAATCTCAATGTGTTCGTAAATCACAGAGAAAACGCTGTTTGCGCGTCTCACGGAGAACGAGAGAGAAGGTGAGAAAGAAGATGACAGAGCGAGAGCGAGTGAAAGAGAGAGAGAGAGAGGCGGCGTGTGTTCGTGCGCTATCGTGACTAACAGCCGGTTGTTATTCATCTTGGCATGCGGCTCCCAGCAGCCCCCACACATCAGGTGTGAGATTGGCGGGGAAGAGAAGGGGGCGCGGGGGGGGGGGTTGGGAGAGAAGGAGGTGGGGGTGGTGTGGAGGGTTTTGCAACAGCGTCAAAACATTCCTCTCTCAAAGCGACGAATCTGCGCTTTCAACCCTACCCCCCACCCCCACCCTGGCCCTCCTAACCCTGTCTCCTCGTGCTCACTCACCAGCGCTCTCTCCCTCTCTGCCTCTGTTGCTGCTTGCCTGCAGTACATTTGCATGATTTAAAGGGTAAGCACCTTTTTTCCTTCTCCCTAGGCTGTCTTCACTCTGCTCTCTCGTGCCATACGTACTTTGGAAAAGTTGTTGGTGGCTGTTGCTTTGGGTAGGCGGAGAAAATCAGTTTAATTAAAGGTGACCTGTTATGCTCGTTCCCACCTTCATGTTTTTATTCCTGGACTCCGCGATAGTAGTCTTGCGTGATTTACAGCTCATAACGATCCATCATTATTCCGATTCGCTGCTCCTCATAAACAGAGGCTTTAAACAGCAGGTGGATGGGACCTTTGTGCTCACAGGCAGAGCTGTGTGCCTGAGATGACTACATTAGGGACAGCCACTCTCTTTGACGTCATACAGTACCAGGAGCAAAAATGAAAAACAACACTGTCAGGGTGCCCGTGCTGACCTCTGTCAACCGTCGAAAGCAGCATTAATGGGAACTCGAGCAGTAGAACCGCACCACAGATAAATGGTAGAAGGTGGCCTCGTCTGATAAATCACATTTTCTTTTACATCACGTGGATGGCCAGGTGTGTGTACTTTGCTTATCTGGGGAACACCTGGCACCAAGATGTGGTATAGGAAGAAGGCAAGCCAGTGGAGGCAGTATGACGCTTTGGGCAATGTTCTGCTGGAAAACTTGGGTCGTGCCATCCATGTGGATTTTACTATGATGCTATGATTATTACCACCTACCCTAAGCACTGTTTCCCTGATGGCTCTGGCCTCTCTCAGCAGGATAATGCTTCCTGCCACCAAGCAAAAATGATTCAGGAATGGTTTGAGGAGGACAAGTTTGAGGTGTTGACTTGCCCTCAAAATTCCTGATTGCAATCCAGTCAAACATCTGTGGGATGTGCTTGACAAACAAGTCTGATCCATGGAGCCCCCACCTCCCAGCTTACAGGACTTGAAGGATCTGTTGCTAACATCTTGGCACCAAATACCACAGCTCACCTTCAAGCCACTAGTGGACTCATGCGTCGACTGTAATGTAATGCATTTGCTGTATCTGCATCTGCACCTGTACTTTGGGTAGAGACCTCTTAAAATGTTAGTTCACCCACAGTTTTTAATCTAACTCCACCCCCACGTATTAAAAATAAAATGAGGAAAAAGGGTGAGAAAGGGTGAGGAGAGGGCTGCCCACTCTCTTTTCCAGTCCAGAGAAAATGGAAAGAGACACATGTCTGCCACAGAGGGTTTATTTGAGGTGAAGAAATCCGTAATCAGCTGAAACAGACATTAATGTGGTGGAAGGCCATGCTGGTCCTGACCATCCTGGTCTCGTGCTGCATCAGTTCAAGCCTTTGGCTCCAGCGCGGATACTGCTTAAAGCTTCTGTGTGTCTTTGTCTCTCACTAAAAAGGGGGCATCTTGCCACCTTTATTGCTGAGCTATGTGAGGGTCTGGTGATGCTTTCGCAGCCCTCAAAAGCACAAGTCCAAACCACTGCACCAAAACTGAAAAACCCTAAGTAGAGCGTTTGCAGGAAATGGCAGACATTCATGTAAATGAGTTTCCATCATTCAAGTATGAAACACTAAGGGGTGGGAGGGGTTCTCCCACAGCTGATCTGAGACATGTTGATGAGCCCTAAACAGTCTGACCTGTGGCAGTCTGGCTTTGCAAGGTTTAAAACAGTAGATTGCTTATTGAGCCATTTTCAAACAGTGACATTCAGGTTTTTATTATTTGCAAAGAAATGTCATTACCACCAGCACTGACGTGTTTCATCCCAGTAATAGTGACAGTAATATCATTAAGTTTATAGCTCAATAAACTCAACATTTAAGTGCGGAGTACCTTTTTAATATCCAATATGTTCAGTCATTCAAACATGCCTGGTACTGTGCCATTGGTATTTTTTAAACCTTGATACTGGACTCCAAGATTTTGAATTGTTCTCAGTTTATTAGGTTCCCTTTTGGCTTATGCAGCACATAGCAAAAAGGCATTATTATTGCTTTCCGTGGCCCTGCCAGTTTTGTTCTGCTCAGTGCATAGATAGCACATTAGGATGAGACAGTGCAGATAAAAGCACTTTTGTGAGTTCTAAGAAAGGCTCACGCATTTTATAGGGTATGGCAAAAATGTGCCATTTATTTGTTTCAGTGCTTGCAAATGGCCACTGGAGCAAATTGGCAGCAACGCTGAGTTTGGGCACCACATTTAGATCCCTCAAAACATCCACAATTTGTTCCACTCTCACTATGAAAAGTAGCTGCTTTGATTTGAATGGTGACATGTGAAAGATCGTGATGCAGAGTTTGCTAAAAATAACTAATTTACATGTTTTTTTAAAAACCTTACAAAATAAATGATCTTGGCAGCCATTCGAGCAGCTCCCATGTCAACTAAAAATAAAACTGCAGGATGGAAATGAGATTAAATTTAATGGCATTTCAGGTTGATTATTAGGCTAGCATGCATGATTGTGAATACCACTGGGTTTCCCTGAGTCTAGACTCGTAGTGGACATGGGTCCTCGTCACTAGAGACATAAAAGCACAGCACACTCTGCCTGCACGATGTCTATTGGCCAGTTTCAGTTGAGAGATTGAGCAAAAACACAGGAAGCGCGGTGGCTTTCAGTACACTGTTTACTTTGAGCCATAGAAATTGTAGCTGTTAAATTTTTCAAATAGCCTTTGCTGCATACACCCACACATTTTCACTGCCATTCATTTTTTCCCCCTAAATTTAGTTAGACACTGACCTTTAAGGTGAGTAAGCCTACCTGCCAGTTATGTTTCGTACTGCAGTGCAGAGAATTACAAAGTTAAAGACTCGGCACACACCAGATTAAAACTCAAATCATGACACCAAAAAACAAAAAAAGAAATCGGACCAGGTCGTGATTTTAGCAGATATTTCCATTCCTCCTCGCTTCCTCTTGAAGCTAAATTTAAGCGTGAGGAGAGTCGGTCTAACTAAAACTAAAACTAACACACTTTCACTGAGAGGCCTCTTCTGGTTACAGATCTGATTCATGCATTCACACAACCAGGTTATTACTGTGAACAGAAGCGCATTTTTTTGTTTTTTTTTGTTTTTTAAAACCCATTTTCTTCCATTAACCTGCTTCTTTGTCATGGCATCGTTTTCTTTATCTAGTCCTCGGTTTCCCCCACCCTCCTCCTCTTTCGCGGCAGTGAAGCCGCTCTTCTGTTTCTCCCTCTCTCTGCCCATCTCTGCCTCGCCGTACTCTTCTGCTGTCTCCTCTGTTCCCAGTACCCTGTTACAGCATCTCTGGCATTTATCTATCTTACATTATTTTTGCTGCTCTCCAGCATCTCCCTCCCACCTGTGTACTCTCCGTCTCGTTCCCTCTTCCTCTCGCTCCTACCCTGATATTGATCTGCATTCTAGCCATACAGCTGAACCGCCCGTGGCTCTGCAATGAGCTCACATCTCACTTCTCCTTCTCTGTGTTTATGAGTGTGCACGCAGGAAAGGAAGCTCTTCCAAAGCCCTACATGTCTCGGTATCGTGGCAATCTTAACGCAAAGCAGGCTGATTTTAAAACACGATTGTTGTTGGGGTTTTGGGGTTTGTTTTTTTTAGTGGAAACACCGCGTGCCCACACGAGCATGGCCCCCTTTTGTCCACCAATAACCGAAACTGCGCATCACAGCTGTCGTGTGTTAAGGAGAGGCAGACAAAGCCTTGTTACGCTGCTGAGGCTCAGCTGGTTAAACCTCTGTTCAGTCCTCCCCCTTGCTCTCTTATAGTGTATGTGTACTGTATTCCCTTCTGGCAGGGCTGCCAGTGAAACCCCAGCAAAAAAAAAATATATATAAATAAATAAATAAATCCAAACTGCAGCAGCACATCTGAGGTTCAACCAGCCAAAGACGGCATATGTCACTCTGCGTTTCTTTACTCTTTTCTGGGTATTTCAGCAGAGTAGCCATCAGCACATCTCCCACTTACATGAATAATCCCATGCAGGTTTGTGAGCAGTCCTATTCATATGATCTGCAATGGAACAAGAGTCTTGGTAGCAATGTGGATTTTAAAATCCCAGTCTAAACTGGTCTAAACACCCTTCATCTTTCCATCCTACTGTAGCTCACATTGTCCTTCTGCAATGAAAAACCTGTGAACTGTGAGCTACTCTGGCTTGGCTCGGTAACAGTACTAAAAAACAAAACATCTGCCAGTTGAATAAATGTAAATATAAAACAGCCAAACATCTGATTCGGTTTGCATAATCACACCATTCAAAAAGCATAAAAACAGTTGCTGTGCATTAATCACATTCCCGTTTCACAGTCACTAGCTCATCTGACAGAACCAAAGTCAGTGGAACCCAGAGACGAGATTTGTGCTGTGAATTTTGTAATGTTTGCGAGATTGAAAGGGGACAAAAGTCCCCCCCCTCTCACCCAAACAAGCTTATGTAATTGTTCACTCTTGAGTTCCATAGGTAATTTTCTTTGTTAGATCGAAAACAGCCCCACACTGAGGGGATTTTCAAGTACCAGTGAAGCAATTAAATGCAATCAAGGAAGGGAAGGGTGGTTTGACTGCATTATGAATGATTTCCAGGGCTTAGCAGAAGCCAAAACACAAGACAAGGTGTTTTGGCAGCTTAAAAGTTAAAATGTGGACCGTTATTCCCACTTTCATTTGGAATGGTGACTGAGATAAACAGGAAAATTCCAGATTTCCAGATCCAGTGTAATCTACTAAACGTTTTCCCGGTTTCAGTATTGTTGGCTAGGGCACTGTGCATCGATATCCCTGCTCACACGTACAAACTCAAATGAGCAGAATCTCATTTGCCTCTCATGAGCCTGACGTTTGTGAGCGTGTTTAGAAGCGTGCATATCATTTACATGCTCAGGCTTGACTGGACAGTTAGGCTATTTTCTCCCGCTACTCGCACACATCAAAGCAGTTCATGCTTAAGTGATGTAGGGCTGCACACTTTCTTCTTCAGATTTAGACGCTCATTAAAGTTTTATTGCACTGCCGTTTATTTTTTTTTCTTTTTCATATTGTTTGAAGTACGCTGCTTTCATGGAATTTACAAAAGGTGGAATCTAGCGTTGTGCAGGATGACCAAAGATTCTAGCAGAGCCACAGTATGAGTCTTAAAATTAACTCTGCATAAGTGGGCCTTTACAGCGGCTCGTACTTCTCACACTAGTATATAGAATTTTAAGCATTTTAATGTCACCATAACAAAAGTTTTACTGTTGCGTCCCGAGGCAGAACATTCAATGCTTAACGACCTCAGTTGTTCCTCGTGCCATCCTATTCCAGCACACACTGCATTGAAAAGGCGGGATTTTGTTGGTCACACCACAGCGACCTTCACTTCCCACTCAGTCTGCTCAGCAAATCTCCCTCCGTGCAGTCTCGTCTCTTAGCCAAAATGAAATTGAAGTTGAATGGCCAACGTTTTGACAAATTAAAGATTGTAACATGGATGCTTTAAAAAATAGCAGACGGGGTTAAAGCGGTCCAGAGGTGCATGAGAAAATGAACTTGAAGGGGATTATTGGTTCTTATGGCCCGCGACCCACAGCTTCACGATGACGCCTTGGATATGCAAATCTGGGGTTTAATATTTTCATTTTTATCTACCTGGGGCACTGTTTTTAATTTAATGGCCAAAAACGTTTGAGTCTTGAGCTTTAGTGTGAACATCCTTTCTACACCAGTATAAGTGTTGTGTACTAATTCCAAACTGTATGCGTGTCTGTTTTCTAGCTGGCTCTGCAGTCACGGCTCTGTGACAGAACACGGATTGGAGAGTACTACCCCGGGGCGGTGCGCTACATGCAGGCTGACCTGGCCGACCTCAGCGATGACGATGACACCAATGTGCTCTTCTACTCTCCTGACATGACCCTGAAAGACCGAGGGCCCTGAGAGAGCGGGAGGGAGGGAGAGCGAGGGAGACAAAAGAGATGGAGGGAAGGAACACGAAGGAGGGTCAGAGCCAGAGAGAAACGCAGCAGATTAGAAACTGAGAGGGAGGAAAAAGAGGTAGGGAGGGAATGGAAGGGAAGATTGTGGGGGACAGTCAGGCAGATAGGAGCCGGAGATGAGCTGTCAGGTTCCATTATTAATCCCCATCCTTTACTATTTAATATCCTAAAGACACACACACCACACATACTGAACAGAGCTCCAGCTCAGCGCATTACTACAAGAGAAGGGGAAGGACTAGGGCGCTGTAAAGATCCTCTCGATGTTAAACGCATCTGCTTCTTCCCAAAAAGGTCTTGAAACGATTTCCCTCTCTGCATCGTATTCTGTACGTCTGCAGCATTTCGGCATGCCACGACAATAAAATGGAGAAAAAAAGAACCCATAAGGACCGCTGAAAGGCAATCATAACAAGGTGTTCCTTTAGCATTCTCTTTTCACGTCTCTGCAGGAGATTAGTTGAAAAGGAGGCCTTTAAGATGTATCCCGTGTGTCTGACGTGAAAGCATCTGCATCTACCCTGAGATTGATCCTGCTACTGAACAATTTTCTTGCCAACAGGGGGGATGTGGGTGCGGAGTTGAACTACAGAAGTGGGAGGGGTTATAAACAGTCAAGATGCCTCAACAGGGCAACTAAATCCCAAAGCACCCATGTCACCTTCCTCACAGTATTTGTTTTCTGCCTGTTTTTTGTTCCTGTTGATGCAACTGCTGCACATGTATTCACTTCTGGAAGGTTATTTTGTATTTTTTTTTTTAATGAAAAATACTACACTTGTTTGTTATACAATATTTCTAACAGATCAATGTATTGTACATATTTAACTGTACACTCTATTTTTGTACTTTGCCTTGGACCAGATGAGATGAAACTTTTTTTCTTGGTCCAGATCTGCTGCTCGGCGGTGTCCGTCAAGCAGAACCGAATTCAACACACACAGCCTTATGAACAACTACAGAGAGATGCTTTTGGTCAAATAAATCCCCTGGTAGACACACACACACACGGATACTTTTTTATTTTTTTATTTTTATTTGTTTCTTTAAGGTGCCTCTGCCAGCCTGTTTTGAAGTAAGGAACAGTGTCGCTGATTGTCAGGCTAATAGCGTGAACCACCTGCTATGCTCTGCCACAGCCCATTTGGTTTTTTCTGGTTTCAAGCCTTCGTTACGGTCGGATCTCTCCCAGCCGTCAGCTCCGTCTTTGCCAAACTGAACTACGAAAACCAACTCTTGACCTTTTTGTTTTAAATCTTTTCTGCCGAGTGTCAGCCACACCTGGGTGAAACTTTGGTTTGCAGTTCACAATCACACCACCGTATCACCCACACTGCCCCCCCCACCCCCCCCCCCCCCCCCCCCCCCCCCCACCCCGGCACTGTTGCTGGTTTGATTCGGCTGCGCACTCCATCAAATAAATGAGCAGGAGAGACATTTCATAACAAAGCTGAGACTAGGCCTGTTTATTTCATTTTCACATTGATGCCATTCCTCATTCCCACTTGCCTGCCTGCAAAGTGTTTGTCTGTTTATGTGTATGTACATTCAGGCCTGTTTTAGGCGGGGCCTGCTTAAATAATGGATATTAATTATTGGTCGGACTCTACCGGACCCTGCCCATCTCCAAACGTTATTAACTGGATTTTGATTAATGGATCATGGGCAACGTGTCCTCCGGAAAACCAGATCTTTTTCCTCCACGTGCATAGACAACACAGCTTGCCCACAAACGTGTGAACACATCGAGCCCTGCGCCCCCACTTCATATAAAGATCCCGTGAAATAAGCGAATCTCCCTGTCACGCAAGAAGAATTATTATTCCCCCCTCATATCGTCGCATGCGCCGTAATTGGATACAATTTAACACCCGCGGCCCACGGGCATGTCAGCAGGCGCACTGCCTACTATTAGCTCGCCTCGCCTCGCCACCCTATCATTTGTCAGATCAGTGTTTGTGTGCTCCTGGTGCCTTTGTGTGTGTGTGCGTATGTGTGTGTGCGTGCGTGTGGCTCGAGAAACCGGAGCATTTGTTGGAGTCCGGCCATGACCTAGCTGTGACGCACAGAAACAGAGAGGAGAGGAGAAGTGGAGAGAGAGGGGAGAGGCGACAGCGCAGCAGCAGACGCTGAAAAACAAGCTGGAGCTCTGTCACCTCTGAGCCAAAGGGAGGCAGGCAGGCAGTCCTGATGGGTGTTTGTGGCTGCTCTGCTCTGCTTCCACAGGGAGCCCTGTCTGCTGTTTTTTTTTTTGTTGTTGTTGTTTTTTTTGTTGTTGTTTCTTTAGAGCCCCGGCAGTATTTACAGGCATCGTTGGGGGAGGGTATAACCTCCTAATACCAGCTCACTGGCTGCTTACAGTAAAAAAAAAAAAAAAAGGCTGAAGAAGGTTAATGAGGAGATTACAGCATGACTGATCTAAATAATTGAGTGGAAGTTGTTGCAAATGTAGAGAAACCTGTAAACTGGGCTCCTTTTCCCCTATGCCTCTCAATTTGTGGCCTAGTGCAAGACCCCTACCCCCTTCTTCTTATTATTAACCTTTTGCCCAGGTGATCAACCAACAGGTTAATGTGGCCATTTTTTGTGGTCATAAAAACAATACCAAATGCTATAAAAGTTGACTGCAGTGTACAAAAATCTTAAAACTGTCTTTCACGCATGGTCATCAAATCTGGCAAAACCAGAGTAGCAGCTGCAAAAGTTTCTTACTCTGCTGTAACAGTAAGAAACTACTCTGTTTTTGATATCTGTATAGGGGCACAAAAGATGGATTTTAGCCTAGTCTCTTCTTTTAAGGTGTTGGTATTGGTGTTGTTTGAGTGCCTAAATATCTAGAAGAAGAGTGTGCAAAATCCTCAGGTCCTCTTAACGCTGACCTTGGGTCTGTGATCATTTGCTCAGAGCAGATCTGATCAAACTGTAAATACAGAACAAATATCACCAAATACCAAAATTCTATTTTTGGGGAGCACAGCTTTATTAAGATGTGAAAATGCTCTAAGTGTATGTTCCACGTGGTTTTTCCAGGCGTCACCAAAAACGAGACTGATTTGCCCAATCACAGTGCAGTTTGGAACAAAATGATTCAGTGTCTACACAAATGTGAATCCACTTATGTGACAGATACCATCAGGTTCCATTTAGAGTATGAACCAGGATTTCGTAAAAGCTGAAATGATCAATTTCCCCCAGATGCTTCGACTCAGCCGGTTCTCTTCTCAGGGGGTGTTATTTTGACTGCTGGCACGGATCATTAACGCACAGTGTCCTTTGGCTTCTGTGCGTAAAGCGCTGAGATGGTCGCTCGTTCCCAACTCATATTTAACGCACAGGGCTACCAGTTTGAAGGGGAGGGTTTTACACGGAACCACGATCCTTGCCTTAATATGACCAAGTAGTTTTTAGCGCGAAAACCAATCAGGAAAAAAAACGTTAAAAACGCTGGTCTGCAGGAGGACAGGCCTGCCACTAAAAAAATTGGACCCTAATCTCTCTGCCATTGCAGTCACGACTGCTGCGTAGAGATGTCGAAGGTCACCTTCTGCGTAACGGCTTTGACAAAATCACGTCATATTACTAGAAGGCACTGAGGTACCTACGAAGTTCTAGCCGCAGACCAAATTAGTACATTAAGAGAATTTTGAAAACAAAAAAGTTGCATCCACTCGGAATTCAGTATAATGTACTAGAAAATAGTCCAAACGCCCCTCACCATCACGCATATCCCCAAATCCTTATATCTAATATTTGTGTTGCCAACGCAAACACACAAAGCCAGAAGCAGCTTTGCTTCTTTTCTGTCGATCAGTTAATCGACCAGGCGTCATTGTTCCAGCCCTATAATCTAAACATCGCATGCAGTCACTCCTAGTGCTGCCAACAGGCTGCACGATCCTTTCAGGTTTTTCATTTTAACCTCTGAGGATTTGGTCCAAAAATATCAGTATAAGCTGTGCAGAAAACCTGCCTGTGTGTGACTCGAATAATCCCCTGAAATTCGAGAAACGCCACCAATGACGTGACCTCGGTGGCCGCGATCTTTCCTATTTATAGCTGTCGCTTGCGAATCGTCTGTTTAACGTCCCTATCTCCCAGCGTGTCGACCGCAGGCCCGCTACTGCTGCTGCCTGAGCACAGTGCAGCAGCGAGCGGCGCTTTAAGCGCTGCGATCCGGCCCCGAAAGAGTTAAATTAATCTCTTTCTCTACCCCCGCTCTCTCTCAACACACACACAGGCTGCCACCGCCCCAGATAACAGAGGGGCGCCTCTCCCCAGCCAGCCAGCCTCCGCTAATCGCAGTGGCAGGAGGGGGGAGTGGAGTGCCGGCGGCCTCTCACAGCGCTGGGCTTTTTATTGACGCTGTCTGCCTGTGTGTCTGTGTGTGTGTGTGTGCATGCTTGTGGGTGCGTGTCAGAGCGAGAGAGATCTATAAAGAGGTGTGTGCTTGTTTCCGTGCGCGCGCGCGTGTGTGTGTGCGCTCCCAGCCAGCAGCGGAAAGCAGGCAGAGGCGGGGAACTGGGAGGGTGGGTGGCGAGGTTATGAGCGGAACTCGACAGAGGCCGACAGACGAGAGAGAAGGAGGGGAGGATGAGGAGGAGGGAAGGCAGGGAGGGAGGGGGGGGGAGAGATCTTTCTTGTACTGCGCTGCTGAGAGCCGCCACCGCTTCTCCTTCCTCTCAGATAAGGTTCGTTTGAAGGTTTTCATATTCTCCAAAAAAAAAAAAAGAGCGAGAGAGGGAGACGGGTCTGTTCAGTGTTCTATGCGCGCGCATTTGGAAGCGGGGATTGCCGTTTCTAATCCCCACCACCCCATCCAAGGTCGAAATAAGAAATGCGTGACAGGGATCGCATTTTTTTTTATGTCATGAGCCCACTGATTGATCGCATCGATGAATTTAGCAGCCCTATTGATTAGGGCTTAATCTATAGGTTAATGTCTCTCAGCGCTCCAATTATTCTCTCTCTCTCCCTCTCTCGCTCGCTCTGCTTCTCTCGCGAGCAGCAGCATTTTGGCTCGGAGCCACGCTCGCCCTGCCGCGCCAGGCTGTAATTATCCCCGGTGAGGCCGCGCTAACACAGCGTGGCGCGCCTGTGTGGAACCGGTTAGCCCTACAACACCGGGGTGGGGGGGCAGCGGTGCGCGCATGTGCGTGCCAGAGCGTGTGCGCGCGCTCGTGATCGTGCGCTGGTGTGGCACAGAGGGAGAGAGAGAGCGGCTTCTGTGTTGATATTTCGGTAGCCTGTATCAGAGCGCATTTCGAGTCCTCGCACGAACCGCGGAGCTTTGAATTGCAGATTAGACAAAAGTGATTTAAAGCAACTGATGGCGGGGCCTTACACTTAGGAAGGAGAGGAAAAGAAAAAAAAGTCACGATTAGTTATTAGATATGCAAATGAGCCCCCCCCCAGGTGTCCACGCTTTAGCGCAGTCACCGTTTTTAAGGTGAACTCGAACAAAGCAAAACATCAGTGAGTGTGGACTGTCGTGAACGGCGTGCTGCAAGCGAGCATAGATCTATTGATTGCACACGTGCACATGTCCGGGCTTGTGCGTGCTAGCGAGTGTTCAGGCAAGTTTCTGTGTTTGAGTTGCAGTAAGCGATCCATAACGATCTGCAGGTGGATTGTGCTGATTAGTACCGGCTGCTGTGGACTGAGCTGCGTGCAAAGAGCTTCCTGCAATCTGAGCCCGCCTGCCTAACTGGAGTGTGTGCATTTGTGCGTGCGTGTGTGTTGGCAGTGAGCCCCCTTTAAAAAATGTGTGTCGGCGCTGTGTGGCTTTATGTCTCCGTTTTTAGGCAACTGACAAAACGTGCGCCGAAGGTGCACATGTGAACTCACCATGCGAACTGCGTGTTTTGCCAGGCCGCTGCTGCTTCAGTGTCTGATTGCAACAGCAGATGGCTGGATCGCTGTGACCCCCCAGAGTGCAGCACTTTCCACACCAGGATGCATCTGTGTCTGCGCGCGTGTGTGATCACGCTGTTTTGGTTCTTTTAACAAGATGCACACGTTACATGCGTGCTTCTCTGACATGACATAAAATGGCAGTGAGAGGAAGGCATCACGATTTAAAGCGGGATGTTTTTGTCACTCTCATCCACTGAGAGGGTTTTCAAAGGCACATGCTGTTCTCGGGGCTGGCTTTTCAAACCGCAAAGTTCACACACAGCCATAAAAGTGAGGCCATTATGAAAAAAGAAAAAAAGGGCTGGACTCGCTCTCCCCAGACCTGTTTATGTGTCTCCCTCAGACTCTCTGTCAGCGAAGGTGTTTTTCTGGAGCTGCAGCTGTGTGTTTTTGTGTCCAGCGCCAGAAATCTGGTTTGGCCTGCGGTTTCTCCCAGCAATATTCATCCTAATCCAGTTTCCCAGTGAGTGATGGAGAGAGCCACTTGCCATCAGGGCCCCTTGAGTCAGAGCTGGAGGGGAGAGAAGAGAGAGGAGGGTGTGTGCAGTGATGTCTGTCTTTCCAAAATACCCTCTGACTTCCTTTTTCCTGACTCTAGACTCTGTCACGTGAGCACTGTAGGTTTTCCATATTTGTAAACGATAGAGAATTCTTGGTGACTTTGTATTAAATGGAGCCTCATAATAAAGCATACTGTCGGGACGGTTGGACAGTTCTGAAAAGTAGCCCGTCGAATCCCTTTATAAGCCAGTATTTACACTAACAGCACAAACAGCCCGTGCTTTGCTAGGAGATCTCAGGGTTGCCAGGTTGGATCCTACCTGCAAAAATCTGGGCAGCAGAAGTAAATGGGACATATGGTGCAATGTGGCTGAACGTGTAGAGCATGACACTCACTTTGCCAAGGCTAAAGATGGTGTTATATGTAGTGGGGGGAAATAAATGTTGGCATATTTCTTTAGCCTGGAAAGAAACATTTTAGCAGAACCAAAATCTGGCTACAGAGCTACGAGGGCAGTTTGTCACATGCCAGCTGCCGCTTGTAACTACATAAATAATACATCTTAACCAGGATAGTCCAGAATGCGTAGTTTAGAGTCTCGGCTTGCTGTGTTTGATGGAATAAAAAGATTATTGTGCGTCCTGGGCCTTTTCTTCAAAGTGTTATTGCAATTTCGTTACCTCCCTTAGATCCACAGGAAAAGTGGAGGAGAAAGCAAAACACCAGCAGTGACTGAATGTTAAAGTTTATCTTACAAGTCTCATTCAGCCAAGTTCATTATCTTCCTTTTTTCTTAAGAAAGACTCAAATATTGCCTAATTCTTCTATTCTTGTGTAATCCATTCATTGTCATGCTCCTAAAACCAACATGAAAAGTCTATTGGATGGTGTGTGTTATGTGTTACACACAGTCCCATCTGTCAGCAGCTCCTGTTCAGCCTCTCCTAAAGTGAGGTATTTGAACGACAAGCTACATCCTCGCCAGCTGGTGAAATAGGAGTGGGCAACAGCTCCTGGGAAACCGTGACGTGAACCTGCTCTGTGGCAGTGAAGCTTTCTGTCATCGTTAACCTTCAAGGTCAAAGGTGCCAAGCATGCGGCCTGTGGGCTCAGAAGTGGTCCGCTAAAAGGTCCAAATCTGTCCAAAGTGTGAAGATTTCTAATGAAAGGCAGAGGAGGATGTCAGGACTTCTCATTGCATTTTTCTTTTTCCTGCACCAGGAAGTGTTGTGTTGCAATCCAAACAAGAGGTCTGAATCATTTTCATTTTTCAAACTTTCCTGCTTACAAAGATAATAACCACGGCCTACCATAGCAGTGGTTACACCATAGGGCCGTGCCCACGTGTTTCACTGGGTCACAATGGTAGTGTTTCATTGTAATGAGAGCAAAGAGCCCATCATACTTCTGTTTCTTAACTGTTTCTTCTGTTCCTTCTTTGTGGAACCAGCTCCCAGTTTGGGTTTAGGAGATAGACACACTCTCTGCTTGTAAGATTAGGCTTAAAACTTTCCTTTTTGATAAAGCTTATAGTTAAGGTTGGATCTGGTGACCCTGAATCATCCCTTAGTTACACTGCAGTAGGTCTAAGCTGCTGGGGGCTTCCCACGATGCACTGAAAATTTCTTCTTCACCCACCTCTTTTCACTCACTACGTGTTTATACTCCACTTTCTGTGTTTTCAGTGTGTTTTTGTACTGTCTCTCTCCCATCACACCAAACCAGTTGCAGTGGATGGCTGCCCCTCACTGAGCCTGGTTCTGCTACAGGTTTCTTCCTGTTAAAAGGGTTTGTTTTTTTCTTATCACTGTCACCAAGCTCTTGCTCATATGGGGATCATCTGATTGTTAGGATTTTCTCTGTATTATTGTATTATCTATACCTTACAGTGTGAAGTGCCTTTAGACACCTGCGCTTGTGATTTGGCCTTATGCAAACAAAATAAAACTGAAGTGGATAGAGCCCACTCTAGATGAAATTTTAGTTCATGTTCTAAATGTGGCCCGTGAACTTAAATGACAACTTAAATGTCAGAGTATGGCTTCATTTTGCAGTCACATCAGTAGTGATTTGATTGGAGTCTTGTTGCAGCAGCTTTAGAGTTATGTCAACAACAGTGCATGACTCAGTCCCGTGCTACTTTATCTGATAAAAGCTGACTCAGATTTAGATTTCTTTGTCAGACTTTTTCTGCTTCTTTATGAATGTTTTCCTGTCTCTCTTCTCTCACCATCAACTGCTCAAGGCAGACAGCTTTCCCCTCCCCGAGCCTGCTTCTGACAGAGATTTTTTCCTGTTAAAAGGGAGTTTTTCCTTCTCGCTATTGCCAAATGCTTGCTCACAGGGTATCATCTGATTGTTTGGCGCTTTCTCTTTTCTTTTGAAGGTCTTTATCTTACAATATAAACTACCTTGAGACAACTGTTCTTGTGATTTGGTCCTGTACAAATCAATCTACATTGAATTGATTATACTTTTTCAGGTTCTGCAGAGCAACACCTGGTGCATCAGTGGACAAGCATCATTTAAGTGAAGCAAGGCGTTTCCTTTTTTCACGCTATGCTGAAATTATTCTGAATGCAGCCTTGTTGTACAGCAGCACCAGCATAGACAGTTCACTAACTCAAGCTTTTTCATTTGTCTGAAGACACACAGGCGAAAAAGAAGTGTTAAAAAAAAAAGTGTGTCTGGTTGTACATATGTGGTCATAAAATGAAGGAAGGAACTGCAGAGAGGTTTAACCAGCTGAGACTGAGCAGAGTAACCCGCCTGCCCCACTTCTTGCCAGATGTTGGCTGAGATGCATGATTTTATAGGTTGTTGACCAAAAAAAAGAGAAATAAAAAGCAATTAAACCATTTTCCCTATTGATTAAACATTTCAACGCGAATGACAATGATTTTAACACCTCGCAAACGGCGCTTTCACATCGAGTTGGTTAAGCGTGAACACGGGGCTCAGCTGTCTTGTGGTTTAGCAGCTGTGGTTGCAGTGGGATAGGTCTCATTTTTGAGAGGTACAGGTGGAGCTGATCAGAGCAAACGTGCCCGGCAGTTCACCCTGAAGTTATTTAGGTTTGGGAGAAAAAAATAAAAAATAAAAGGATCTTTAAATTGCCTGCAATAGAAACTTGCACCATGGCTTTTTCACCTCGAGTTGTGTCCAGCCTGAAAAAGCACTGCTCTTGTCGCGCACCCAGCTACCTTTTCTTTTCATTTCACAGAAGAAGCTCTTCTCTCAATTCCACGTGCTCTGACGCCAAACTTTTGGCCTTTGCGATGAATTGAGCTTCTAAACGCGTCCATATGTGAGTGCTCTGTGAGCTTTGTTTATTTGTGTGTGACTGTCTGGTTTAACTCCTACTTTCAACAGCTGTGGCAAATGCAGCCAGACCTTCCATTGCCAAGTCTCCCTCTTTTCCTACTCCTACTCTGCTTCTGTCTGTCTGTTTTTCTGTCTGTGTGTCTGTCTGTTGGCTTTCCTCTCTTTCTGCCTGGAGCTCTCTCTCTCTCCCCTACACACACACACACACCCATGCAGGCACACGATCCACACACCTCAGGCTTGATATTCATAGCCTCCTCCTCCTTTACTTGACATGGGAGCCTTAACAGATGTGCCCCAGCCTTGAGCAGCTTCCCCCTCTCTCCCCCTCTTCTCTCTGTGTCTCTACTGCCTTGTGCTTCGCTGATTTTACCTTATCTCATCTCAGGGAGAAAACGGACCAAACTGGCATTTAATTTGAAAATAAAACAGTGGAGTCAAAATTAGAACATTCACAAAGAAGTGGATGAAATAAGGAAGCTAAGAAGATGCTGCTGTTAAAAACATAACCCCCCATGTATGTGTGGTTAGGTTAGAGTATCGGGCCATCTTAATTACCTTCACTCAATCAAGAGGCAGAAACAGATTTACATGCATATATGTAACTTTTCGTTATGTCTCTTTATATATTTAAACATAAATGTCCCTGTATCTGTTACCAAACTGCACATTGAGATCTAGAAACCCAAGTTCTTCATTGAACTTTTCCTTTAGTCAAATACCTATTTTCATTTTTCATCACTGAATTATTCTCGGTTAAAACCTCAGCTATTCCTGTTTTGGAGTTTCGGCGACTCTCGTGTGTGTGTGTGTCGGTGTTTCTGTGTGTGTCTCTCTTTGCGCGTGCGCGCGCAGTGAGTGCCGTGAGCTGGAGGCTTATGGTAATTGCGGTCTCCCGACTGGCCTTCTGGGTAGAGCTGCGCGAGTGGGAGTGGAACGAGCCGCACGGTCTCGGCAGCGCTCATCCATTCTGTGCGGCACTCCCCGTACAGCTCCGTGCGTCCTCGGTGCGAACCGAGGGCTCCGACCGGGCTGTTGTCTACGATCCTCGAAGGAAACGCGCGGGACGGAAAGCTACGCGGAATAACCTTCAGCAAACCCTCTGCGACACAGATTCCGCCGTCGGAGAGGACATGGAGTGACGGAGAGCTGGAGAAAGGGGCTTTTTCCGAGGACGGCGTGCTCCGCTGAAACCCAACATGGCGCTGCTGCGCGGTACGGCCGAGCTGAATTAATTTCTCCGCGATTCCGCCGACCTCGTCACCTGTATCCTTCAGGGGTCCGGGCCATACGGCGCAGTGCTCTACGACTTAAAGGACCTTAACGGATTTTCTTTAGTGGATTTCTCTTTATCCTGCCGTTTGTTTTTGCTCGGCGCAGGATCTTTTTTTGTTTTTGCTTTATGGAAACCCAAGTGACATTTTCAGCAGCAAAAACTCCTCTTGAAACATAGTGGAATGGATGAGAGCTGCTTGTAGACAAAAGAATAAAGACCCAAAGCTTTATATGTAAGACTTGTTTTGTTTTATGACAAGTGAGTAACCTGTTAGGCACTTTTAGTTGTTTTTTTTTTCTCCCTCTGGCCGGGATCGTCTGTCTCCAGCGGACAGGACCGTGACCGGGCAAGTCTACGTACGCACGGATCGCTGCCCTTCCAGTTAACTTGGGGGAAAAAAACAGGGGGGGAAAGAAGAAAAGAAAAAATAAGGCGTGAGTCGGGGCGCGCTGAGCACGGTTGGAACTTGCACCAATTAACCAGGTGAGGCAATCAATGGCAAATCAGAACCTATTTTCCTTAACGTGTGTCTTTGATGTGAAATCCCTCGCGTGACGATCGAAACGTGTAGCGCTGTTTTTTAATGGCAGTATAACGTCCAAGGTGTTTTAAATTATCCTGTGTTTTCATGTGGTGTGTTTTTGATTAAAAACAGTCCCCTCGTGGGGCTGAATCTAAGCGCGATCGTCCAGTGTTGTGCGCAGACTGGGGAGAGGATCGGCCACTTCTAAGAATAGCGCATAGGGTGGTCTTTGTGCGTTTCGGCGGGGCAGTGGCATGTGGTTGATAAATAACACACACGCGCGCGCGCACACACACAATTATCCGAGCATGAGTTTGTCCTTTTAACAACTGCCCTGTCAAGCTGATAGAGGTGAGAAGGACATCCCAGAGATTAGCGAACTTGAAAGTGGCGCCGTCCTCGAAGGTGACTATTCAGGCTTTTCGCACCCTGTTGTGTGACGAAGAGCGCGAGTGTGCCTGTGGGGCTGAGGGTAGGTAGTGTGTGTGTGTGTGTGTGTGTACGCGTGTACGTGCGCGCACACGGGAGCTTCTGCGCTAAACAAGGTTACGGAATCCAGCCTCGCCCTGCCAAAGGCGAGCGAGCGCTGCTGCTCCGTTTATGCACAGTTCAGTTCAGTTGGAGGGCATCCCCGCGGTGTGTGTGTGTGTGGGCTGTTGGTGTGCCGCGGAGTGTGTGTGTCGCGGGGGAGGTTTGGTTTGGACGGAGTGGACTGATAATCTCTTGTCTCATCAAAGGTATAGCGCTGGGGGAAGAGACGGGACGCGGGGGCTGCACCGCTCACCTTCGTGTCTACTTGATGGAAACCTCTTTGTCTCTCGCTCTCTCCCCACTCACACGCCGAGTCTTGCAGGTGTTTTCGGATATGACTTTGCGTTACACTCATACAGGCACACTTGCTGTATGACTAGGCTTTGCAATGCAGGGGATTATTCTTTGCGCACGGAGACTCGTCGTAGCGCCAGTTTGGATCTCTCCCCCCCTTCCTACCATCTCCACCTCTCCTCCTCCTCCCGGAGCTCCGATACGCGCTGCTCTCTTGCACAGAATGTGTCACCGGGACGCTTTCACTTAGAAAAAAAAAACCCAAACACTTAATAATAATAATAATAATAATAATAAACTTCCCGTAATTATCGGTTTCTTTCTCCCCCCCCCCCCCCCCTACACACACACACACACACACACACACACACACACACACACACTCCACTTCACTGACTTACACTGCGCTAACTTTAAAAATCGTTTTCGCCACCCTCCTCACGCTGTTGTGCGCGACGTCAATCGGCGCGATCCGCTTCTTCCACTATTGCAGTTTAATTGAAAATAAGCGCCGCGAGGCGCGTTGGATGCGTTCCAAACTGAGTCGTCTTTTACCTCGCGATTCTTTGAAGCTCCTCTGTGAGCAACGCAGACTGCGTTTCACGCGCGTTTTGTGGGGCTTTTTGTTTTTTTCATTTATTAGAAGGTTGATGTTATCGGACCACATTTTCCACCGCAGACAAGACGGTGAGAGAGATTCGTATCTGGGGAGTTTTCCTTCCGTGCTGCCCTGCCTGCTGCCTGTCCTGGAGCCACGCATGCACTAATTAGGGGACGCTCTCTTAGGACGATCGATGTGCCTCATATTGGCTGGCTCCAGCTCATTGACGAGCTGAGTGAGGGAAGCAGCTACTGAAAAGACCACTTCAGCCCCCAGCAGCCAACCCGCGCAGGATAAACGGTCGAAGAAACGCTTGCAATAACGCGAACGGCTGCCGGCAGGCTGCAGGAGCAGGATGGGACACTGTAAAGGGGTGGGTGTGTGGGTGGAGGGGTCAGTTTCAGGTGGCTTTGAGTCAGAATAAAAGAGCTGTTTATATATAAATTAAACGTCGGTCTTACTTGGGATGGCAGAGAAAAGCTGGACAACTGGAAGGCATTTATTTGAAGTTAAATGTGACTTTGCGTGACAGTGGGGCTAATTACTTACTGAAAGGGTATTTTTAAGTTTAACTTCTATTATAATTGAAATAACTGTTCAACAACTTTTGCTTGTGTGTTCAGTGACGATCTCAGGTTTAGTCCGACTTGGGTTTTTTTTTTTCTCGGTGTCCAAATAAAAGTTACGCACGGATTTCATTGGGGCCCGTGGAATAAACACTATCTGCACAAACTTGGACGGCTGCTTAGTTTGGTTCGTCTGCAATAGAGTCTGGTTCCCAAGCGCTGCGCGCCGTGGAAGCCTAAAACAAATACTTCGCATTTGTGTGGGCCGAGTTTATTTTTAGCGAAAGCTCGTCGGACTGTTTTGCGCATCATTTTTCCACTGTGCGCCGCGAAGTCAGTGTGGGACTGATCTGTTTTCCAGGTGTCGGAACACAGAAAGGGAGGGCTGCTTTCGCTAGATTGACATACTTGAGTTTTCTCTGTTTCACACGAGAAGACTTCACACTTCTTCCACAAACAGTGTTGTATTGCCAAGGCCCATTAGCTGACAGAGTGCGGTTCAGTGCCACCCCCCTTTAGCAAAACAGGATTGCATCTGGTGCTAATTTTATTAATTAGACATAATTTAGAATCAGAAACGTGCAAAGAAAAGAGGGGGTTTATTAATTACTTTCACCTTTGCCAGCGTCACCTCGCTTGCATACGTGCAGCCAATTCATGTGCAGGTTTTTAATCAGCAGAGGTGGGGAAGTGATGTGTGAAGCATTAAAGACATTTGAGCAGGCAGACGTGGAGAAATCCGCAGTTGTAAAAAGCACAGAGGTCCGTGGGCGCACAGTTCACCTGGAGGCAACAGCAGCCTCGGGGACTGCCGGACTTATTGTCCCGCTGAATGATGTGTGACAGCGTGTCAGCGTATTGCCCCGCGGGGGGGCTGGAGATCTGCTTGCCTTTAAGAGAATAGAAACAACCCTCATCACCTCCATTTTAAACCAATTAACCCCCCCGGTGTTTGTCCGCTTCTAATCCGGAATCAATAGGGAACACGCGGGGAATATTGTGAGCAGAGAGAGCGTGTCATTACAATCACGGGACCCGCTCCTGCTTATCAAACCTTCTGTGCTCTAAATAGTCCGGGGGGGAATTCGTCAAAAGAAATGCCCTGTGTCCCGGTAAACATCCAGACAGAAATATGAAGGCGCTCTTATTCTTGTCGCGCTCCTTTGTGTGTGTCTGTGTGTGTGTGTCTCTCACGCGCATGGATATAAAACAACAGGCTCGTCGCTGCCGGCGCTGCACTCGCTGCTGAGGCGAGATGCGTGTGAACAAAAGCGGGAGGCACGGCAGAGAGCCGAGGAGAGATCGGTTTTCCAGGCGCTGCGCAGCTCCCGGAGGAGACGTCACGGTTTGATTGAAGCTATGCTCCATGCTGGCCTCCCGGGACCTCGCGATGAAACGGGAGAACCCACCCTCCCCTCCGCCTTTTCTCCCCCTTTCCCTCCTCTCCCCTCTCCACCCACCTCTCGCTCTCTCTCTGAGAGAGAGCTTTTTGTTTCGACGAGGTCTGGAGCTCACGGGTCACTTACCCTCCCACCCCCTCTCTCCACTGCTTTACCCACAGAGAGAGAGGGGGGGCACATAGCATTATTCTTTCCTCTAGCAGCTGCTTTCTGGCGCCGATGACCCAGGGATGTTGGTTTAATAGCGATTTTTTTTTTAGACATTTGCTTATTTTACAGCAGCGATCGTTGATAAATGTCATCAGTGGTGGCTTAATGTAACGTGAACGAGTGGGGGGCTGTAATTAAAGTCTAAATCTCACTCTGAATGGATTTAGTTTGCTGACCTCGCTCTGGCCCGCGGTGTGATTGATTTAGCGGCAGAGTGATGATGACACACCTCACCTCCTTCCTCCCTAGTCTCTGCAGGCTCGGTCTTGAAGCTTTTTTTCCCTTCTCTTTTTTAGACCGCGTTGCGCCTCGGGCATCTCTGACGAAATCCCACAGACTCTTGGCAACGCAGCATGTTAATAGCGACAGGAGTTTATTACGCCGACAGTCTTCAAAGCCAGGAATGCGTCATGCGCTGTCTGCACGTAACATCGCAGCCGCGGAGCTTCTGACCTCGAGGTGGGGAAGGTGGTCACGTGGGTCGTACCGTGAGGGTAAACACTTAATTGTTTCAGCAGAGATTGTCTGGCCTAATTTACAGGGCGCAGTTAATTAAGCAGCGCGTATGAAAAGAGGCAAAACATCCTCTTGTCTCCGTCTGCGCGAAACACTTTGGAACTTCAGCCTTTGGAAGTAGCGAACAAATAGAGGGCACATGAAAGAGGATCATTCCTTCATCATCATGTGCTTTTATCAGAAACACATGAAAGCAATGCCAGCGTTTCCAAAAACCTCCGGTAAACGCGGGCCGGCTCGTGCATGCGCATCTCTGTTACAATCGGGTTCTTTGGTGGCATAAAGAGCCATTTAGTCCTCATTTGGCCTGGGATGAATAGAGCCAGTTCAGCAGCCGCCGCCCGAGCCCTGGTGACAGCACTGGAGGGAGAGCGAGGGGGGAGGGGGGCTCACAATGTCGCCGTTGTTGACGGCCGTGTTGCTGCGGGGGGGAACTGAACCGTGCACCGACTTGCGTGCGGCTGTGCAGCGGCCCGGGAGGACGCGGGGGGCCCTTGTTTACAACTGCGCCGCTAATAATGTGACAGCTGAAGAGGCGCCGCCATCTCTCCTTCCAGCTCCGCGCTCCGGCAGCAGCGCGCCTCTCCTCCGAGTCCCCGCACAACATTTATCTCCTCCATCTCCTGCTCACTCCCCCCCTCCCCTCCCTCCACTTTGCGCTCACAGCTCTGTTAAATCTGAAACTACAGCGTGTCAGCTTTCCATAGATTGCGCAGCCTGCGCTGAGATGATCAATTGGTCCATTTGGCACACGTCGGCTCGATAATCAATAACCATTAAAATTGGGCCGGCGTTCTCTTCCGAGGTTTTTTTTTCCCCCTTTCCCGGCTCATTACGGTGCTGGGTGTTAATGCCGGGGATCGGGTGACCTGAGGCTGTGGAGTTTGTAGCCAGACTGTAGTTGCTGTTCACGTGTTTTGCCGCAGATGTTCTCCGCCGTGTGCGCAAAAAAATTCCTTTCGTTTCGAGTGCGTGTAAACACACCGCCGTCACGGTGATCCCGTGTGTGTGGTGGTGGGGGTGCGTGTGCGCGCGCGCCCGCATTTAATCCATGTTTATCCCCACCCCACCCCCGTCGCTGCGGAGATTATCCTGCGTCACAGTGCATTTTTTTTTCTTTTTTTTCAGAGCTGATCGCAGCTCTGCCGCTTCAGAGAGTCTGGCAAAGCTCCAGGGACAAAGAACGAGAGGGCGCCTATGTAGCCTACATTCTCCCCCGGCGCACAGCAGAGACCTGCCACCCGGTTTCCTCGTTCAGTCTGAGAGAAATTCAACAACAGGGTCGCGCGGCGGGCTGATCGTAAAAACGGAACAGCCGTGCTTAATATATGCCCCGAGCTCTTTCACTGAAACGTTTCTAGGCGGTCATTTATCAACTTTTAAAAGGAGATGAGGCCTGTACACGCGCGCGCGTTATTGGTATGCACACAACCACTGCGCTGCGCGGGGAGAGGCCTCAGCCCTGGAGGAAATGATGAGTGGTGCCGGTGTTTGTTCTGGTGCGCCTGCCGCGGGTCACTGAGAGTTCAAGTCGCTGTCATCGGAGACGGGAAACAAAGGAGGGAGAAGCGGGACTGTCTTCTGGCTCTCCTCTCCTCTCCTCCCTCTCTCCTATTTTTTTTTTTCATCAGTCTGTCTCTTCGGCTTTGTTTACAGCTGCTCCGTTGAAACGCAGCGCTGAAACCAGGTTCCGCTAAAAAACACCCGGTGGTTTTCAGTTTAATGGTGCGCGTCGGGGCTGCGCTCCAGCGGTCTGGTTTATAAACGCAGCAGCACCGACCGCTGCCCTCCCCCCTTCCCCCCTCCGCCTGCTGCAGGCCAGCGTAATGGATTGGACGGCCGTCGGGAGTTGTTTGTTGCGCAAACTATTCTTAGCCAGTGGGGTTGGGCGTCAACACGCTGCCTTTTCCCTTCTCTCCCACCTCCTGCTTTTCTTTTCATTCTTTTCTTTCCATCTATCCACTTACAGTGAGAAAGTATGTCAGGACTTACTCCCGGAAAATCCTCAAACACCTATTTTACAGGGTTCTAATGACACCTTATCTGCTCGCGTCTTGATAGCCTGTGGGCCCTGATTTAATCTTTTCCTGCCTGCACACGCGATGTGGATGTGAGCTGAGCAGCAGGTTTTAAAGCGTCTAAAACAAACACCAGCCCATTTATCATATTAACATAAACATATGACTATATATCCCACTAATGTAGGAGGCAGAAAGAAAGCTTTAGCGTTTTCGTGCAATTCTGAAGTTATGCGGGAGATAGTCCGCAGACACGCATTCTCCCCCTCAGCGTTTATCAGGTGCCTCATCCTGACTTTTGCCCCGATACAACCTCTTATCTCGGCCCTGTTGCTGCTCATTTCATCTAAAAATAGTCTAGGTAGAGATAGTACTGTCATAAAACGCTCGATCTCCAAGTTGCTGTTTTTTCCTTCCAGAGAAGCTCAGCAGATTTATGTGTTTATGATAGTTTTCTTTCATTTGGACAGAAACGCCGGTAAAGGTTTGAATGAGGGTGTTTTGTGTCCGCTGCTGTTATAGCTGTTGAGCTCTGGTTGAGCGCAGACTTTTCAGTGCAAGCGCAACACGATCCGCTTTTTGACAGCGGCACGCAGAGAAACGCGCTGAGGAAGGAGCGGTGTGATTTCTGAACAGCGTCCCCGTGCACTGACGAAACTCCTGCAGCTGAACACGTGGTCGTGCACACGTGCGTATACACCGTCTCGCTTGTGCCCACGAACTCTCACACAAGCTACCCGTTTCGCTTCCGACGCGGATGATGTTGACGGTGGACTGGCGGCGGAGCTGTGGCTTAGGGTGGTGGTGGGGGAGGATGGGACAGGGAGAAGCCGTGTCGAGGGGCCCACAGCAGGCTGATTAATGTGCCCCGGGTCACGGCAATAAAAGTGGCGTGCCAGCGAGGCGCAGAGGCGTTTTACTGCAATGATCGAGGGGCCGTGTTTCTCTGCAAAGCTTCATTTCCCCCCTCTTTAAAGCCTCTTCTCTCTCTCACCGTCTCTCACCGCACTCCTGTATGTGCTTGCTTACCACGGCTGCCCTTCAGAAAAAAAAGATTTTTATTTTTTTTACCGTAATTAGGGATCGAGTCAGAATTCAAAGTAAAATATTTCCCAAATCGTGAAAAGGGGATCAAATTTAAACAGTTTTTTCATCCTTTCATCTGTTTGATGGTTTTATTTCATTTTTAATCTTTTAGGGAAAAGCTGTTAAGATACCACATGACCCGTTAAGGGTCCGAAATACTTTGACATTTGCGCAATTAAAATCTTTGAAACCCTGTGTGTGTGTGTGTGTGTGTGTGTGTGTGACATTGTTTTTCAGGGCATTGTGATGTCACTCAGGCAGTAACGAACATGCAGGGTTGACGTCGGTTGCCACTGCTCTTTAAAAAAAAATCCTAGCTCTTCAGAAAGTTTCTGTACATTTGCTTTCGCAGCAGTTTAATTAAATTAGGCGTGTTTGGTTCTTTTCCCCCTTTTGAAATCGAACTCATCAGCACCCAGCTGAGAAAAGCACAGGTTTAGCAACCAGTTGTTGAATCTGTTGTCTTCAGAATTTGTTGCAGTAATGAATAATTGATAACCATCCTCTTGTAACTTCTCACATTTTCCCTGTCATTACAAAAATACAACAACAACCCTGTTGTACTCTGGTGCTTTAGGAAAATTCTAATCTATACTAAACAGAAGACATTAAAGGACGTTTCACACAAACGGGGGTCTTATGAAGATTTCTTTTTCTTCTTCTTTTTGTCACTACCTCTGGGGTTTAAAAAAAGTTTCCTATTGTCAACTTAATTTTTAAAATTTATGATTTATTTTTCAAATCTATGGTTTATTAAAAATTTTGCACAGTCGTCTCTTTTCTCTTGCTGCCTGATATTCTTTTTGTGTGCTTGTGTGTGTGTGCGTGTTCTGGTGTGAGTGTTTGTTGATCTGAAGCTCTGTGTTGGCGGGTGGTAAATGGTCTCCCACCGAATTGGTCTGTGATGCATAATCTTCCCTCGCTCTGCTGGCTGAGGCAGCCGAGGGGGCAGGTCAAAGAGGGCATAGAAAAACCAGTGTGTGAGGAACGTGACTGAATAGATGCAGCTTCACAGTGCACGTCTAGCCCAAGGGTGGGCAGGTTGGGGGTAACGGGAGGGGGATATGGGGATGGGGGAGATGTTGACAGATTAGAAGGGGCGGGAGTGGGGAGCCCACACTGTGCTTTCATCTCTAGCAAGCGCTTCAGTGGACAGTGCCATTTTGTTGCTCTTGCCTCGTTTCACTTGCACATCCCTGGACTGCGTTTAATCCCTGTTTAGCAGAGACACATTTGTTTAAGTCTTGGCAAGAATTAAAATGTGTTTCCTCTTTTGAAATTTTATGAATTCGCTTTTTTGTAATTGCTTGTTTGGTTTTTTTGCTTTTGCAGCAGCATTGCAACACAGCTGCGGTGCATGCTTGCATGTGTGTGTGCCTGTTTGTGAGTGTGTGTGACGGAGCCAAGACACTGACAGCTAACTGTTTGCTCATCTCCACAGGGCAACATCTGTTCGTGATGTCGATGCTGAGGCACAAACCAACCTGGAACTAAGACAAGGGAACCATATCGCACGAAACATGGCAAGTCCCCGTGCTCATCCCCATGTACAGATTGTACTCATTTGTCGCATAAGTCACTTTAGCAAAAACAAGCCAAGATTTTCTTTTTCAATCTTTAGTAGTATTTTTTCTTTTGTTTTTGTGCTGATGTCAGGATATATATATATATTTTTTTGTGTGCTAATAGATACTTTTTCCTTTGTTGCTGCAGGTGGATGCAAGGTTGACGCCCCTGGCAGCAATGGGGCTGGACCGAAGCACTCTTTTACACGATGGGCTTCATCTCCATGGTGGGGTTGTGTATCCAGGGATCAGAGCACTTCAGGCAGAGAAGGGCAGAGAGGCGCCTGCACTTCCACTTACTTATAACAGGGATGGACTCCCAGAACTCATCTACAAGCCTGATGGCCCTCTGGACAGTCGTAAGACGGCGAATGGATACCTAGGCCTCTATAAGGGCGCTCATCCAAGTCTCCACAAGCCCGTGTTGGTTCCTGGAGCCGAAGGTCTCGGCTTGGAACGCAGAGTAGGGCCTGGAGAGAAAGCATCTGAACTGGGCTTGGCAAGTGCTGGTGGCAGCTACCTCCGCATGCCATGGCTCAGCCCTTACCCCGAAGCGAGCATGTATCCCTTCATGGACACATCCAAGTATGCAGCTCTAAACATGTACAAAGCCTCTTTGCTCAGCCAACCCAACCCCTATCTTCCCCAGCACCTGGCCTATCCTTCTCTGTGTGCAGCCCAGGGAGGCAGTGTTACCCCTGCTGCAGCGGTCTCTGCTGCTGACAGGCTCTATTATATGCCTCCCTATCCTGCTTCACCCATCTCTTCACCCCTGGTGGCACCACCTATGAGGATTCCTGCAGTCACCGTGGCCCCAACATCACTGGTACACTGCCAAGACAAGGGGCTTGGTGTTGCACCTCCATTTGCACAGCAGCTTCACCAACCCTCACCTCTTTCTCAGCACCATCAAGCTTCTATAGACAGGGACCGCTCACCTAACAGGAGTATCAGACCGAGCAGACCTCCGTCCAGGAAGGGCTCTAGCAACAATATTAATACAAGTAGTATTATTACTAGTGGTATCAGTAGTCTGCCTACTGATTCCTCTCCTCGTGTTTCTTCTCGCCTGCCACAACCTCCCCTTCCTCCTGCTCTCATCGACAATTCACTGGATTTGCAAAGGCCGGTTGCCAGGATAGGACAACCGGTGTCGTCCACTTCCTCAATATCTGCCTCATCCACATCCGCACAGTCCATTCCTCTTACGTTCTCTGTTAGCAGCATGGCATCAGAGCAGCCCTCTCCTGCCCGACCCAGCCCCCACAAATCAAGGCCAAGAGATGGGGCCCCTGAACCCAGAAATGCAGGAGTTGAGAAAAGACCCAGCAGGTCTCCCTCCAAAGCCAGCTCTGAGAGACCAGCTCACCAACCACAGGCAACCAAAGACCCAGCAGAGAAGCCTTTGGATTTGTCTGGAAGAATGCTAGACTTTGGATTGCCCTCCAATGGATTCCCAGTTAAGATGGACACTTCAGGTCCACGTTATGGACTTCCCCCTAACAGAGAGCTCTTAAAAGAAAACCTTTCCCCTTCTCCCCATCCACATTGTGTGGTCAGCAGCACTTCTTCAAAGGTCTCAGACAGACCAGAGATGATCAGCACTTTACACTCCACCTGGGTCGTACCTAGTCCATCACCTTCTCACGCACAGCACACACCGGGCCTGCCCACCTCTCCGAGACCTAATACAGACCTGGGTCTTTCACAAACTAAAGGCTCTTCACCCTCTGTTATCAAAAATAAAGGTCTGGAGAGAGTACTCCCTCAGCAACGTAGCTCATCCTGTCCAAGGATAGAAGAGCCCAACCACTCCTCGACTCAACCATCTGGCACTTCTGTGGTCAACTCCAGGGCTCTTTCTCCCAAACATAATGGTGAGTGGGTCAAACACAGCCCCAGCCAGTCAGAACCTCCACCAGCTGCGGGTCACCACAGAGAGGGAACAGAGAAGCCCTCCCAGACCAGTAAGAGAGCTGAAACAACCCCAGATGTGCCATCTTACAAGAGGCACTGTGTAGAGAACGGTCATCCTCCTGGCCATCTTTACCTTCCACAGAATGAGGCTTATCTAAACCACAGCTTGGCTTATGCCAACAGATACCTACCTTACCCCATCACAGACAACATGACAATACATTCTGTGCCAATTGGAGGAAAAGGCCCAGTTTACCCTCACCCAGTACTGCTGGGCAGCAACAGCCTTTATCCAACCCACCTGGCAGCAAAACACCCTTTACCATACCACAATCTCCCTGGTCCAGGAGGAGAATATCTCACTTATAACTCACAGGAGATGGCCCATCCCTTGATGCAGACACACTCTGACAACAAGCTGGCAGAAAGGGCAGATGCAACACTGAAGTCCCGGGGACAGGAGAAATCTCGGGGAACTGTTGAAGAAGGTGGAAGCCACAGAGATAACAACAGTGGGAAAGAGATAGGCGAAGGAAACCAAATGAAGCCTGACAGGGAAGCTGGAGCACAAGGACAGTGTGGCAGTCAAAGCAAACACCCCTCTTCCTCTTTAACATCCAGAGAAAAGATTGTCTGCATTGACCTTGTACACTCAGACACAGATATGGAGACTACACCATCAGGCCACAAACAACATTCTGCCGAGACCAGCACCAAGGCTTCCCAAAATGAATGTTATCATAGTAACCAAAATCTCACAAAGACTGAGTATGAACCAAAACACCACCTTTCCCTTCCTTATCCAATCCACTCCAGACAGAGTCCTAACCTTAAGCCCAACCACAGTGACAGACAACCAGAAGCTCCCTTTGGGAGAGCAGAGGTTCCCCAGGACACTGGCTGTGCTGGGGCAACATCTAGCATATCCCCAGCTTCTCCGTGCCTGGTTGCCCAAGCAGAGGAGAGCTGTGAGGAGCAGAGCCCCAGCCCAGACCTTGAAGACCAAGATCAGAGCACCTTGCGCTGTGCTCGAACATCAGGGGAGCGCAGCTCTGGTAGGGACAAAGGGGACAGGGGGGACAGCAGAATTTCTCGCCTTACACAACACTGCACAGATATGGTGAAGAAATCAGACCTGGAAAAAGTCCCCAAGAGAGAGACTGAAAAAGAAGACAGTATTGTTGACCTGGGGGAGTCTCAGGGAGAAGGGGATGAGGAAGAAGACGGTAGCCAGACTTCATCTAAAAACTCTCGTAGATCCAGCCTGGCCAAAAGGATTGCTAACTCCTCAGGCTACGTTGGCGACCGCTTTAAATGTGTCACCACTGAGCTATATGCTGACTCGAGCAAGCTGAGCCGTGAACAGAGAGCTCTGCAGGTAAGGCTGCAAACAACTGTGCACGTTTGTGTATACATGCAATACGTAATGAACTGGGTTTAAGATAATTGATGGGATGGGGAGAGGTTGTTATGAGCAACTTTTCTTATGTGCAGACATTTCAGACATACTTTGATTTCTAACATCCACACAGGAATAAAACCTCAAAGGCCACTCTCAGTTTTCCCCTGCTGCAATATTCAGATCAGCCTATAGAGCAAACCTTGCATGGAATTGGCATACTTTGCATACAATATAATTGCTGTCACGCTACTGTCCTGGCCGTAGATTTGATTGTCCCTTTATAGTTTATCATTGTCTTAGGGATCTGGCCAGTCGAGACCCTCCTTAATGGGGTGGCAGTTCAAAGGTTAACCAGAGCTGCTATCTTTGTATGTTGATTAGTGAGCAGCCATTGTAAAGGTTATTTCTGTGCGTGTGTGCGTGTTTGTGTCTCCGTATGTGCTTGTCCTTGTGTGACTGCCTTGGGGCTAAAGCATGTTAGTGCTGAGTGTGCTAAAGAGACATGTACAGTAGTTTGGGAGAATGACTGTGGCACCCTCACAGTTCACACTGCCTTTGGCTACGCTTAACCCCAAGGTTAGGGCCAGTGGAGGGCTTGCAGTGTGCTTAACAACCAACAGCTGCCCTCTTCAGGGTTTCTCTAAGGCTTTCTGCATGCCCCCATCTGCCATTCACTATCCTCACCCAACCCACCTCCCTCCAATGGCCTGTCCTGCCTGGTTGCTGTCTAAGGTCATAATTCTCCTCATCCCCGCTCCCGCCATTGGCTAAAATACCAGCCCTCCTAACAAAGATCACATGACCTCTATAAACATACTATTACAGTAGTATCACCTACATTTAGCTATTATCCACTGTCATTCATACATGCACACTGAGCTATTCATTTCAAACTGTTTATGTCTTTTGGGGTTGCCTTTTGCTCAATGCTGAGCACAGAAACACAAAGACACACTATGCTATATTATCCACTGGCTCAGGGGCAGAAATGTTAATAGGTTGCACATGTCTGTCTATGTTGTGAATGCACCCTAGAAAACTGTGGTTTTTGTCTTTTGTCATGCTTGTCAATCCACAGCTGCAACTCAAAGCTATCAAACACTGGATTTCTGGATGCGTAAAAAAAAATCAGATGTGGTCTGCTTGGATCACCCCTCTGCCGCCAAAAAAAGAAAGCAAGCAAGACAGCTGAAACTGAATTGGTGTCATCAATTATACCTCAAATGCCCGTGTTATTTCCATTCAAATTTTCCAATTTGTCACTGGTGCAGTTCAGAGATTATTTGATGGTTTTGATGCAGTGTTAATTGACCTGTTGATTCACTTTAATTTGATTGTTATTTTTGTTGGGATTGTGGCTACCTGTTCTGTGTAAAAGAAACATGTGGAGAAACGTAACGTAAATTCATTTATTTAAAAAAAAAGAAAAAGAAAAAGATGAAATGCTGGACAGATATATTGAGCCCCCCCCCCCCGTTCTAATTGCTTAGATGGAAGTCATATCACGAGAGGGGAGTAATATAAGTCAACCTGCAGCTAACTGGGAGGTCAGTTCTTTACATTTCTTATCACATCTGCCTCTGACGGGCTCTGTCTCCTTTGTACTGTGTATCGCTGCACACTTCTTTTTTTATTTTTCCCCTCCCCACTCCCTTCTTTCCTTCTTCCCTCCTTTTCATCTCCTCTCTCCGCCTCAGGGCTTAGATGTATATGTTTCCAAGCCATGTTTATGTTTCAGGAAGGGAGAAGCCAGGATTTAAGCCCCAGAGCGCATGGACTGACAGTGGCTGCAGTAGTCTAACCTGTGTCTTGACGCCGTGCTTGTGATTTATCTGTCCTCCTTTGTGTCCTGCGTGTATTTGTGTGCGTATGTGTGTTGTGAGTGTGTGTGTGTGGGGGGGGGGGGGGGGGGGGGGAGTGGGGGGAGGTTAATTCTTTTGGCATATTCTTCTTTTGTTTTTTAAGACGATGTGATTTCTCATGCTTTTTTTTTTTTTTTTTGCTTGTGTAGCTGTTGAGGCCAGATTTAGGCTTAGAGAGGTGCGTGTGTGTGCGCGGCATGGGCAGATGATGAGTGGTTTTCATGGGTTTTCTCTGCATTTTTGTGTGTGTATGCACAGCGGGCAATGATGCGGTTCTCGGAGCTGGAGCTGAAGGAGAAGGAGGGCAGCGGTGTGTGTATGACTGCCTCGGCAGCAGGACGGGAGCTGGCAGACGGCCAGTGCGGAGAGAGAGTGCTGGAGTACTGCCAACACACCACCAGGCAGGGAGAGAGGGAGGGTGAGTAACCCAGCACCACACACACACACATATACACAAGGCATGCACACACATACATGCAGACACTCTGCAAATGAACACTCACAAAAAAAAGGGACACGCACGCAAACAATAGGAGCGTACACACTCGCTCTCATGCACTTGCAGCAAATGCTGAGGCAAGACCGGGTCACTCTAAAAAAAGACACTCTTCCACTCACACACAGAGACACAGACACACACACACAAGCGTGTCCGTGTGTGCACGCACTTTTACACAAGCTAGGCAGCGCAAGCCAATGAGCGGGCAAGAGAGACAGCGAGGGGGAGTTTTATTTTCAAGAAGCCTTTTGTGCTTATCTGCGCAGAGAGACGATGGCGAGGGGAGGGCAATGGGGGAGAAGGAGGGGCAGGGAGTGCGTGAGTGAAAGCTGTGGTGGTGGTGGGGGGGGGGGGGGGGGGGGGGGAGTTGGTGGGTGAAAGCGGATGGGAGAGCGCAACGGAAAGAGCGGGGTGGGGTGGGGAGCGGGGTAGTTACATTGGCTGGCAGCCCAGCTGTGTGTTGGAGCGAGGCCGCAGCTGACGTGTGAGCCTAATTATGGCATGGAGAGAGACAGAGAGGGAGTCGACGACGAGAGAGGGGAAGGAAAAGGGGGGGGGGGGGGGGGGGGTAGAGTCACGCTCTGTGTGAGAAGGGCGTGGTGCGGTCATGGAGGGGGGGGCAGGGAGATGACGAAAAGAGGGAGAGGGAAGAGGGATGGGAGTCACCATGCACAACATGTGCGCAGGATGTTTTCGTGCCTCTCTCTGCTGGAAGTGTGCACGGCTGCACTGAACCATCAGGCCGCTGGCTCGGCTCGCATCAGATTAAAAAGTCTTTACCTCATCAAAGTTTTACTGCCTGTCTTTAAAGCAGAATAAAAGCGGGCTGGTGTTTAACTGGCATTCTCGCTCCATCAACCCCCACCAACCACACCTTGTGTCACCCTGTTTCCCTGCTTGTTTTCTGTCTGAAATCTCTTCCCGTGTGTCTGCACCCTTCCCATCATCTTATGTTTATATTTCCTCTGTTCGCTTCATGTCCCCGTCTTCTCTGCTTTGCTCAGGTGTCCGGCCGGCATACACAAACAACAGAGTTCCAGTCCTTCAGAGGTGTGGAGGGCAGAGGGAGCCTTTATCCCATCCTCATGAAGCCCAAGATGGGGCCAGAGGTCCGGGCCAAGGAGGGCTAAAGGATGGTGTCAGGAAGGGGATGAAAGAGTGCGAGGAAGGTCACTGTATGCCACCCACACTGACGCCATCAAAGGGCTTTCCCGACGAGAGGACTAGCCCTGGCTTTGGGGTCACCAGGAAACGCCCCCTTGGCCTCAAAGCGGAGGACGAGGACACAGAGATGGAGGGAGAAAGGGTGATCCACTTGGAGAAAAGAGCCAAGCTTTGTACGGGTGAGAATTTCACAAACAAGCGTGCATCTCGCATGCCTCAAATAGCATCCCCCTTCTGCTCTTCATCCGCTCTCCATGCATCCTTAGAATTCCGCCCAGTTAGTTTTCCTTCACCGTGTGATGCCGAGCACCGTTTCATCCCTTGTTCTTTTTTTAAAAAATCCCACTTTTATAATCACTACTTCCATCCCAATCAATTCCACCTCACATCCGTTCCATCACAACACGCTCTTCCTCCCCTTTCCTGCTCTCTGTCCTGTGTTTTGCTCTGTGTGGCAGCCAGCTCTGAGAAGTGTTTAATCCTGCCTTTGAGTGGAGTGCGAGAGAAGCGACGAAGAGGGACAGCTATTCCCTCTGTCTCTCTCTCTCTCTCTTCTTTCAGCACTGCCGTTCCTTCGCTGTGCTTACCCACCCTCTTCAAAGCTGCTCTTTTCTTCTCTTTTCATCTCCTTTCTTTTTTCCCTCATCTGTTTGGGTTTCCTTTTTATTTCTTTTCTCGCTGGCATGCGGTATCGTGCTTGTTCTCCTCGGCACTGGCAGACGAGTCAAATACCCGTCCCCTGTGAATTTCATGGGGGAGAACCCTCCCTCTGCTTTTCCAGCCTTTATTGCTTTGTTTCTCCACCCGACTCTTGACTTCTCTCCCCTTTCACTCCGCAATCTGTCTGCTCTACATCCTGCTCCCTGCCTCTCTTGCCTGGGTGTGTGTCACATGTAAGGCTTAGATGGGGTTTTACCAGCCATAAGAATGTCCTGATTAATGGCCTTTGTTCTCTGTGCTCTGTAGCTTGCATGTCAATATCTACAGTAGTTCTGCACGTTGCAGACGGTGACAATGACGGCTTTAGAAAGCAGAAAACCTTTTAATCCAAATGTCAACTCAGAGACACTTAGAAGAAATCTTTTAAGTAGCTCATAATGCACTTTTCAGACTACCGAGCGTTTTTTTTTTTTAAATGACCTTTTTATAATAACCGAGGCTCGAGAGCTTGCTCTTCACATCTTTGCATCGAGGTTTAAACGCAAAAACCATCAAACTGTTGCGTTTCAAGCAACATTCTGTGTTTGTGTTCATCTGCAGACGAGCGTGAGAAAGCCAGTGCGGACGACGACGACGACGAGGAGGTGCGGAAGCTTAAGGTCTGCATAGAGCTCAAGGGACTGCGACTCAGCAAGCCCGCCGCGGGCGCTGCTTCACCTGATGGGTCCCAAATCAAGCAAGAGAGGGCATGGCCTCAGCCCCGATTGGTTAGCCCTACCCAGGGCCTGCGCGAGCGCAAGATCAGGCCCGGCGAGCACGAGGACAGAGCCGCGGCGCAGAGAAGCGAGATCAACAGGAAATGGGGCTGCGAGAAGCTGCCTAATGGTAAGAGTGAACCACCAGCCGTACAAACCGCCGAGTTCAGCTAGGGTAACGGAAATCTATCTTTGGCTCACGTTTCACTTTCTTGTTGAGCAGTCTGTCTTTAGGGGATTTCCCAAAAGCTGTCAGGGAGCACGAGGGGGGGGGGGGGGAGATTCTTCCTCTTGCCAGGGTAAAGGCTTGAGGAATCAAAAAAAAGGGGGGACGCAGAGAACCACAAGATAAAATGCCTCTCACCACCCTCCCGGTGCGCAAAGATTTAGGCTTTTTCTTTCATGTTCAGCTGATCTACAGCGGGGTCTCTGTGAGGACGATTAAAAAGCAAATGAGGGGAAGTGGCTGGTGGAGGTATGTGTAGGCAGGTGGAGTGTGACTAATGTGTGATCAATGATTTTCTTTTTCTTTCCCCTTTGTTGGGTGTGTGAGGTAGAGGGGTCTTACTAAAGCCAGGGCTTTCCCTTATGAGAAATGCAAAATGGCGTCTCCGAGGCAGAAGAGAGAATAAAAGAGCAGTGGAGAGATTAAAGGAAGTGAATAAAGCAGAAGAGGGTTTGAGTATTTTTCTGTAGAAACCACAGACCATTACTGGGCACTGATTCTTTTTTTTTTTTTTTTAAATAATATACATTTATTTAATTACCTCTCACCTCTCATGACTGTGACAACGGTTGTGTTGATAATGACTGTGGTTATTCCACTGTGTCTGTGTGTTGTTTTTTTCTTTTTTTTCCCCTTCAGAAAACCACTAGTCACATGAAATGCATGAATCTGCCTGTTAAGGATATTGCATTGTAAAAAGCTGTTGTCTCTGCAACAAATTGCTGTTATTAAATTGTTATTCTAAAAGTTGTACTGCAGCAGAAATCAGACCTAGACCAGATCGCCAAGTAGATTAAAGCGGGTTTGCAACGATCCTTAGGAGCAAATGTATTTCCAATAAGCTTTTCGACATTGAGGTTTCAAGGGCAGCTTTTTTATTTTTGTGTAAATATGTACTATAAGAGGCTGAAACCAGACAGTGCCACATTTGTTTAAGGAGATTACTCCTAGCCGTGTCCTTGCTGCAGTGAAGAAGTGCACAGGAATCACTATAGCGGTGTTTATGCGAGCTTGCGTGCGAGAGTGTGTGTTTTTTATTTATAATTTTTTTTTCCCTGGGCGAGCAGGCATGCTGCGCTCCCAGACAGCTCTGTGTGCTCATTAATAAACCAACAGAGGGTGAGAGATGGCCTTGCAATACTTTCCTATCCTCGCACTCGCTCACTCTGCCTTCCTCTTTTCCTTCTCCAGGAGTAGCTGCTGCCGTCACTCCCCTCCCCCCCAGCCAGCTGAAGGACAGAGCGCACCCGCCGAACCCCTTCTCAGGTGACCGTGGCCTCAAGGAGTCCAGGAGGGGCCCCCCCTCTCCGGCCCCAGAACAGTCCGTGGGAGGCACCCCTCCCCTCAAGGTCCGTCGCCATAGTGACACGGACAAACCCAAGGGCAAGCGGCCGTGCAAGACCAAACACACCAGCCAGAGGGAGCGAGAGCGGGAGAGGGAGAAAAGGAAAGAGGCAGCCGCCAGCAGCCCGGGCCAGCGTTGCGGGACTGAGCTGGGAAAAGCTGAGGATGACAAGGTGAGTGCGACCAAGACGCAGGCGTCTGGATGTTTGCAGCGGCAGACTCTGTTTCAGTATGCCTGTTGGCGCCTCTGATTATGCAGCTGGGGACGGGAGGGAGGGACTGAGGAAGGAAGTATGTTTACAATGTTTAGAGGACTGCTGGAGCTTTGACCTCCCCGCGCCCTCAGCGGCTCCCTGCGGAGGGCCCCGCATGCATGTGTTTGTGTCTCTGGCCTTAATTGTCGAACGCGTGTCATCTTTTTGTGTGTGTGTGTGTGTGTGTGTGTGTGTGTAGGTAGGTGAGAGACAGGGGTGCGAGTGTCTGCGTGTTCGCAAGCATTCAAAAACCCTGGAGCAATTATATATCACACTCACTCCTGAACACAAAGCTACACACACGCACACTTTCTCGCACTCGCACAATGAGGAATGTGGCAGCTACGACTGAGCGTTTGAAACGCCGAGTTCAAAAGGAGGAGGGAGGGGGGAGAGCACGGGGGAAAAATTGAGGGGAAAAAAAAAAGAAAAAAGAAGGCGAGTCGTTTTCCGCCCGTGCTGCTCTCCTCCCCTGCTCCTCCTCAGCCTGACAGCTGCTTCGACATGGAATTCCACTGAGAGGGCTCGCAGTGTTCGCACACACTCAGTCAGACACGCACACACTCAAGCAGGCAACTCCCTCTCTCGTGTGTTGTGTTCAGAGGGCTCTGTTGGTTTAGCAGTTAAAGAAAAGTGGCGTGCCAACCTGCACTGTTTTAGGGCGTGAAAGCTTTGTGTGTGAGTGTGTGTGTGTGTGTGTTTTCAGCGATGCATAGCGTATCTCCCAGACACAATAGTCATATATAAACACAGATGTTGTTGATAAAAAATCAATCTGAGTGTGTATATATAGAGTAGGTATGCTGTTAAAGAGGTAGTTTGGAAGTCATGTGAGGATAAGTGGGGTGGGGGGGTCTAAACACATGGCTTAAGAACAGATTTGAGCTTCAAATTTCAGTATGAATTTTGGGCCCTGATTTGAATACTTAAACCACCTTTTTAATTGATTCTCCTTTTAACTTATTTAAAAAAGTGGATATCATTTCCTGTGCATGGATGCACATTTTAATTTCCCTCCGTGCGCGTGTGCGTAGTCTCATCCCTGTCCCCTTGGATGCTCGTGCTCGTGTGTGTCTGTCAATGTCCCGTCTGCTTCGTGGCAGGGACTGTAACGCTCTCTCCCCATCTCTCACTCTCTCCTCAGCTGAGTGAGCAGTGCAGCGCTCCGAGGAAGAGAGCCGCTTCTCCTAATCATTATCCCTGCTCTCCAGTCAAGCCCTGCTCCCCCACCGCGCTCTGTCCACCCTCCCTGCAGCTCCAGGCTAATGACAGAGCGGGCGGTGTTCCACCAGAGCCGGCGGGCTTGCACAGAACCCCCCCTGCCGAGCCCTCCGTGGTGCGTCCGATCCCGCCAGAGGCTCGTCGGCTGATTGTGAACAAGAACGCCGGGGAGACGCTCCTTCAGAGAGCAGCGCGACTGGGCTACGAGGTAATAGGCTTCAGTCGAAGTCATCCTCCCTTCTTATCTGCTTTCTCTCTTCGCAATTTACACCCTCAGACTTTGTCTTTTCCAAATCTCTCGCTTTCTCTCTCCCTTCTTAAATTGAGCTCATTTTCTCCACCTACTTTGTTCCTGTCTGTGACTCTGCCAAACGTCGCTTTACTCTTTTTTTTTTTTTTTTTCTCCCCTTCTCAGAGTTTTTGAGATTCTTCTTTCATCTGTCCTATTCTTCCTCTTCTTCCTTCTTGTATGATTTCCTCCTATTTCGCCCTCACTCGCGATTTCTACTTCAAATGCTCCATCTTTTCGGCTCGCCCGCTCTACTCTTTCTCTCTCTCAGGTTTCCGCTCTCTCCCTCCCCCCCTTTCCTCTCAGCGCTCTCTTTCTCTTCCTCTCTTTGTGACTCAGATTGTCGTTGGCACCCCTCCTCTTCCCCACAAGTGCGCACACACACACACACACACACAGCCTCCCCTCTTCTCGCCTCGCTCCGCTCTCACATCTCATTAATTTTCCGTGAGGCGAAGTGTGACACACACCCCGGCGCGCACACACGCACAGAAACGAGCACGCGCAGGCAGCATGAAGGGATCGGTGGGATCATTATGCGCAGACTGATGCTTGCTGCCTCTCCGTAGCATCGGGAGATTTTTTTTTTTCTTTGCTGCCGATCATTTGCTCCTAAACCAGATCCTCATTCTCCCCACACGCAAGAAAGAATGAGACTTGTGTATATTTTACCGACTCTTTCTCACTCTCTCGCAACTCCCATTGCTCCGAAAGCTTTTAATTAAAGTTGGATGGCCCGCTCTCTCGTTCTCCCTCATCCCCCGTGTTTCTCTTCGCGAGCCTAAACGTTTCTCCCCCCTTGTTGACAGATGTTACAAATTGATTTATTGATCTGAGTAGTTTTAATGCTACTTGAGCTGCGGATTCCTGCTCTCTCAGTGTGTGTGTGTGTGTGTGTGTGTGTGTGTGTGTGTGTGTGGGCGCCTGTATGCGTGTCCACTCCTTCGGTATCTCCTTTGATGCCGCCTGTGTGCGTGCGTGATAATTTTTATCACCAGCAGAGGAATCTTCTCAGAAACTGTAAATAGGTGTGGGTTTCTTTTGTTGCTCATTCACGAGTTGCTTTATGGTTGTGTGTGTGTTTGGACACGTTTATGATGATGAGGTACGTGCGCGCGCGCGTGTGTGTGTGTGTGTGTCAGTGATTATGTGTGTGAGTCTGAATGGGAGAGAGCGAGAGTGTGAATGAGAGGTAAGCACTGGGAGTATAATCGCGTTCTAATGGCCCTCTAATGTGCCGTGGTGACTGTGGTTAGCAGTGGCGGTGGCTGTTTTTCTCCCTGGCTCGCTCGCTCTCTCTCACTCACACACACACACTCTCACACACACAGATACACGCGCACGAACAGGGTGCAGCGCAGCAGCAGGGTTCAGTCAGCCGTGCTGGAGAGAAGCTGGCTCGTCTCTCTGATTTATGCGTCTCTCTCGAACGTTTTTTTTCCCTCCCTCTCCTTCTTTTTTTTTTTTCATTCCCCCTTCGCATTTTTCCCTTCCTGCGCTCTGCATGTGGAGAGGGAATGAAGGAGGAGGGAGGAGAAAACCTGAGACTACACAAACAAGGCACTGACCGCTGCGCAAACAACCCCCTCTCTCCCACCCTTTCTTTCTTTCTCTCTCTCTCTCTCTCTCTCTCTCTCTCTCTCTCTCTCTCTCTCTCTCTCTCTCAGGAAGCTCGTCTCTCACTGCCTGTGTGCGATAAGCCTGGGGCAGGCCCCTGGGGCTCCCACACATGCACACACAAGGACGTGCTCAGGAACACACACACCAACTATGCATAAGGCCTAACACACACACACACACACTTGCATACAAGCCTGTAGATGCGTACAGCGCTTGTCTCACGCTGGTGTTTAAGCGCCGCGAGCTCTGGGCTTATCACATGCAGGCAGAGAGATATGAGGGCCTGCGAGACGGAGGCACGCACACGAACACAGCTCACATGCCGATTATGAGCATGCGACGGAATACGTGCGCGCACGCACACACGCACGTTCTGGCCCAGTAAGCACATGCACAGGCATCCTGACATGTTTGTTCTCCATATGCCACACAGACAAGGCGACTCTCGGCGTTCGCTATCGCACACCCACATAGACCTGAACATGCAAATTCAGTGTCTCCTCATGCACGCACAAGCCACTAAATACACCGCTGCATCTTTTTTGTGTGCGTGTTTGTGTGTAAATCGGCACATGCAGGATGCAGAATCACCTCATGCATGCGATTTTAGCACACATGCACTTCTCCGTGCTGTTCTCGCTGCCCGGGCCGACACTGTGCATATTTCACGTTCATTTAGTTTTGCAATCCGTGCCTCTGCACATGAAAGCCCACTCTCTCTCTCTTTCTCTCTCTCTCTTCCTTCCTCCCTCACTCCCCTTTTATTCTCTCGCTCTCCCTCGCTCTCCGAGCATTTGAAATGGTAATGAGCAGAGATTCTGCGGATGTCTTCATCCCTCTAGTGCTGGGGCTCGGGGCCCCTCAGCTCTCTGCCCATTGAAAGCTCAGATAAAGGTGCAATCTGTCATTTATTCTCCCCATGAATCGCTTCTGATTTTTCTCCTCAAATCCATGTATGATCCAAGCAAAGAGGAAAAAACTGGATTGCATTTTAAGTGCGTAGTTGGACCAGAAAGCGTGATGGAAAAACTTGGAAAATGAAATCACTGTGATCAGTGGTTTTTGTGGTAAAGTACATCCACAGTGACTTAAAGTTCAGCTTTGACCGATGGCAAGCAGTCCCGACAGTGCTGACCTTTGATGGAACTACAGACCAAAAAGTCCAAAATTTAACACGTTATCACACTAACTGTATTGCATTTCATTAAACAGACTAATACTGCACATCTCTTTAACTAAACAATTTTAAGCTGAGGTCGTTAGGGTCGTTAGCTTACTCGTCGCAGGCCAGCTAGCTATGACAACTGCTTTGGCGGGTTCGCACCATCATGTTGTTGGGTAGTAGCAGTATCGCTTGCTAACTAGAGCTAGTTAGCAAAAGATTGCTAACTAGCTTCGGACGTAACATCAACGTTTTTTGCAAACTTACATTTGCACTCTGTCATCTTCTGATCCAACGAAATACCAATAGCTACTAATCTCTGAGTGACAAAGGATTATGCTTTCCGTATCCACAAGCCTGCTTGGGTCCAAGTAATGTAAATTTCATCATCAGACGGTGAGTGTGAAGTTCCGTGGGGACGTCTGCGTCTACCTGCTTTTGGTGACTGCAAGGAGAATTTACATTACAGTGCAGCAGCTACGCATGCTCACAAAGTGGTGGACTTCAAAGAAGCATAAAGCAGGGGTTATATTTCCGAGTCTGCTTGGGACTTGACGTAAATTTCATCATCAGACGGTTAGCATGAGGGTCTGAGGATTCAGTACAACTCGACTGAAACGAGACGAGTCGCCCCCTGCTGGTTATTAGCAAAACATTTTGGGCCGTCTATGTCTAATATACAGAATATGGTAAACAATAACACAACTGTAAACGGTTATTGCAAGACCATTCGCATACCACAGGGTATGCATGTGCAGCAGGCAACGGCACAACAGGATTGACGAAATTCAAGACAAGGTTTCGTTTTTCCGCCTGGACTACCAACGAGGTGGAAGGTAGAAGCGGCAACAAGAAAACCAAAACAGACTTTGCGGTGTTGCAGAGAAAATGTGAGGACAGTGGCAGGACCATTTTTCATCGTTAGTAAAAGCCACTGGCATTGGCACAAGAAGGACGACCTCAAAAGAAAAGTACGCAAGCTTAGCTGTTATGGTTTGATCAGTGAACGCGGGTGTTGCGTTATCATTGTTTGTCCAGATTAAAACAATATCTCATTATTTTCACACAAAGGTTGGGTCAGCAGAGCTTCCATAGGTTTATTTTCGGGGCTCTTAAACCGGCCGAAGATTTTGGACAGCGGATGTGAAAGCAGAAGTTTTAAAATGAAACTGGATTAGTGTGGACGTACCCATTTAAAAGACACCTGTGGAGAAGCTTTAATGTGCAGGTTACTGATGAGAATGGGACATCCTCCTGTTTTTCATTCTTCTTTTTAAGTTGGCTTAAATGGCATATGTGTGGCTGAGTGTGAGATTAAGTCTGACTGACATCATGAGTAGTTGCATACTGAGGCTTCCCGTCTCCCTCCAGCGGTGCCATTCTAGGAGGGCCGGGCTTTCACGCACACTTTACACATGCACTCAATCATCCGCACATTTCACTTTTCTGAGCACGCACAAACTTTGCTGCCTAGACTTCATCATTCAAAGGAAAGCCACTCGTGCATCTGCGCACGTGATTCATCTCGACATGACCACATGTGCTGTATGCGAGGACTCTGCGAGCCGCGAGGGGTTAAATGTCTGAGTGATGCATTGATTGCAGGCGAGCGCAGGGAAGCATTCTAGAGAGGGAGATTAGAGGACGGAGCGAAAGAGCGAGAGGAGGAGGAGGGGAGGGGTGTCTCATTTTACTGCGGAGGAGTGCGTGTGTGTGTCTGTCTGGCGGGAAGCCGGGGCTCTCATGCTAAGCTCCTCGCTCTCTCCCAGCGATATTAAACACGGCTCCGGAGGTTTAGCGCTACGCCTCCTCCACAGCCACACACAAAAAGGCACACAAGCGCACAGACACAGACCGAGGAAAGCTGCATATCAACACTCTCTACCCGTCAGTCTCTCTAACACTTGCTCTCATTCACTCGCGCGCGCGCGCACACACACACACACACACACACACACACACACACACACACACACACACACACACACACACACACACACACACAGCAAGTGGAATCCCCCAGAGGGGAGCTTGAGCACAGTGCTCCTGAATCTCTCTCCAGCAGGCAAACAGAGCGTTGGCAGTGAAAGAAAACCAGTTGGAGCGTCTCTCCACCTTCCCTCATTTCTCTCTCTCCCTCTTTTTATTTTGCACTTCTTCCTTGCCTGCTTTCCCTCTTCCTTCTCTTTCTCCATTATCTCTCCCGCCTCTCTGGCTCGTCCGATCGCTCGCTCTATCACTCCTTTCACCCCTCCCCGTTTTCACACCGCCACCCACCACCCCTTCATCTCTTGTTATTATCAGCTGCAGCCCAGAGGACTGCCCCGGCAGATTTCATCCACAGATTCATTTATCTGTCATCTGTCGGGGTGTTGCCTCTCGTCTGTCCCGTTCCGCGTCCTCTCTAACCCTCTGCTCGTCCCTCTGTCAGTCTGTTTTCTCTCTCCGCTTGCCTTTCCTTCCCTCTTCCTCCCTCCAGCCACCCTGTTCTGAAAGCGCGAGTGAGAGAGAGAGATAAACACTTGGACTAGATGGCAGCCTAGAATTAGCATAGAAATGGAAGTTTGGAGTCATTTCCCAGGTTCAGATGAGCAGCTCTGCTCCCCTCGGCACAGGACTGTCAGCAGGACAGGGTATGAATGTGTCTGGATATAAGAGTCACGTACGTGTGTGTGTGTGTGTGTGTGTGTGTGTGGTTACAGTTGGATCCATAAGTTTAAAAAATCTATATATTTATATATAATTTTGCTTCTATATACCACTACAATTGATATGAAACATAGCAATAAAGATGTAAATGTATGCAGCTTTAATTCAAGGGGTTTTAAGACAAATATTGTGTTAATGTTAACGAGTTCAAGCTATTTTTTTTCTATATTTCTACGTGACATTTCCATTTTCACAGGCTCAAAAGTGAAAGGACAATTTACTGGTGTCGTGGAGACGGGCCACTCGTGGTCACAAAACTGCTCATTTCATGCGAATTTAAGGACATATTGGATTTCAAAGCTATTTTAACGTCTGGATATATCTATTTGGGTTTACAAATACTAGTAATAGCCAGTGCCACACTAAGTTGCCTATCCAAAAGGGCACAAACTAACAAAAAAAAGCACACTTGTCTGACTCGAACGGGCCCTGTATCGACACACTTTTAGGCTGCTTTCTGTCTCTCTGGCTCGTCTCTGTTTAATGGCAGCAGACGCTGCTCCAGTCCAATAAAAACCAGTCTGACTACTTAGTGCTGGACCTCCAACTGTCACAGCCCTAGACCAGAGAAAACGCTTCCAGCTCTTGAGCGGCGCTATCAAATCTCTTTGTTCCGCTTCCATTATGCTGTGTTCAGAGCCCAGCCATTGTAACTGGCTGCCACAGCAGCGTCCAGGCCCAACCATGCCCCACACACACACACACACACACACGTGCATGAGGAGAATCTGGCAGGCTAAATACAGTTGAGTCACACTTGGTCTCCTCGATGTGTTTGGCGCCAGCTCCAGTATTATGGAGCATTTGTGTGCGAGCGTGTATGTTTGTCCAGCACAGGAAACACACTCAGTTCCTCCTTTCCTTCATTTTTCTCCCTCAGGAACCGTAAAGGGAAGGACTGTTTGCGCATGCATCTGACTTGTGTGGCTGCTCTCGCAGTGTTTGCTTCGCAGATGCTCTCACACTAAGCCCTGCTCTCTTTGTTGGCTCTTTTTTTTATTTTTTTTAGGAGGTTGTGCTGTACTGTCTGGAGAACAGAGTGTGTGAGGTGAATCACAGAGATTACGCCGGTTACTGCGCGCTCCACGAGGCATGCGCCCGCGGCTGGCTCACCATAGTCCAACACCTTCTGGATTACGGGGCTGACATCAACTGCAGTGCTCAGGACGGCACCAGGTAAACGAACTCTTTCATGCACGTGCACACTCGATCACAAACACCAACGGTTACATAAACACCCCTCTTAGGAAAATGCAGAAATGTAGGGATTTTCTTTTTTTGGTTTTACATGAATTCCCGAATAAAGAAAACCAGGGCTTGGCCATCAATAAAGTGACGCGAGCTTTCTCATAACTAAAATTTCTGGGATTTATTTTACATTATTGTACAAGAGCAGTGATTTGGCTGATTAGCTGCACTTTTGGAAAGGGAAGGCTAGTACTTTCATTGCAGTGTTATTAAAATTTACACTGGGGGGTCTGTTCTAAGAAACTGTGCTCAGGTCTTACAGGAGTATTGCCCATGCAGTTTTGCTTTTGAGATTTGCAGCATCTGCAGTAAGAACAACAGTAGTCTTATAAATCTGAATTTCATTTTACTTTATGTCTCGCTACGTCTGAGTTTAGGGAAAATCTAAAAAAGGAAAATATAGATCGTTCTTGTAAGTTTGATCAGAAGTGAATTCCCAAAAATATCCTCCACACCATGTATAAATTTTATCCATAGATTTTGAAGGATATGTGGATCCGAGTTTAAAATATTTTCTGAAGAAGGTAAAGAAGACATTTCCCTCTTATAATTTTAATTTGATATGTATTTGTAAAGATATGATGCAAAATGCAATTTCCCCCCTAATCTCATCCTGGAAAACCACTCCAATAGTTAATCAATGAACTTACTTCCCTGTGTGTGTAGACCGATTCACGATGCCGTGGAGAACGACCACCTGGACGTGGTGAGAGTCCTGCTGTCTTATGGCGCCGACCCCACCTTGGCAACGTATTCTGGCCGTGGCCTTCTCAAGATGACCCACAGCGACAGCATGGAGCGCTTCCTCACTGGTAAATGTGATTTTCTTACATATGAAAGAAAGAAATTGACATTGAGTCCTTGACTTCAGATTCTTACATTTGAGTCTCATTTTGGCACGTGTGATAGATGGCTTGCAAACAAAGCCTTCTGAGTTAGGCCATCATATGTAGGAATTATCTGCAATATGAAGAAAGACAAAACGGATCTTAACAAAAAAAGGTTACTTAATACCTAATTTAAGATCCTTATTAAAATCGCAGTGTAGTAAGAGCTAAAGTTGGTAGAATGTTTCTTCTCTCATGCAGACAAAATGAAATGCAAAAGCCACAAAATTTGAATATTAATGTGCCTTTGACCACAGATCATAAAACTCAGCAATGCTAGAAAAGGGAAATAAAAGCCAACGCGAAGCAAGGATTTCTTTTTCAAAAAACACACACGCACACACAAAAAAACAAAAACCAGAAGGCACACCGGAGTGTGGCCATCAAAAGGTGAGGCAAGGGTAAACTGTTAAAGAGATCGGTCACGAGCCCGGTTCCCGAAAGCTCCCATCTTGGCTTGTTTGCTGTTCTTTCAGCGCTCTGACCTCTGTGCAACCTGTTGGTGTGAGGCCCCCTCCGCAAATCCTCCCAACTACAGCTCGACACGTCCGTCGCTGTCATCCCCGTCTCCCCTCCAGCGACCTCCCTACCCCTCCTCTCCCCCTCCCTTCCTCCCTCGACCACCTGTTAGACAGGGAGTCTGAGCCCGCCAGGGTGCGTGCTGCTGCCTCTGAGCTCCTCTATCTGGTTACTTAGCAACGGCAACTGTGTTTGCTCAGCGTACGTGCGGAAATGGGCTTTGCTCTGGCTAGAGACTCTGCTTTTGTACGTGTGCATGTGAGCGCCTGTCTTTTCACAAGGCTGCCACGCTACAGTCTGACGTGTGTGTTGTGAGGGCTTGATGTTTGTACTCGGGTTGAGTCAACACGAATCTGTGCACAGGAGGAGGAGGAGGAAATGAAAGCACACACACACACACACACAAACAGGCTCACGTTTCCCCTGTAGCCAGCTGCTTGGCATTACCTGAACTAGTTAAAAGCTATTGCCTGAGAGACACTCGGGGGCTCGTAGCGAGCAGGAGAGACGATCGCGGAACGGAGGCGAAAATAAAACAGGTGGCAGGAGGAGGTTTATGCGAGTAGGTAGACGCCTGCGAAAGCTGGTGCTGAATGTTGAAGAGAACGCGGGTGGATGGATCGATGTCGGCAGGGAGATCGAGCACCGGAGAAAATGAGCGAGTGCAAGCGATTGCTGCCCTCCCTCCACCTGGTCCCACTCATCTGGAGGCCGTTAATCCCTCCAAACACACGCCAGACGCCCCACGCCTCAGCACTGGCACAAAGCCCAGCTCTCACTCTGCAAGTGTGTGCGTGCGCGCGCATGTGCTGAATACACACTTTGCTCTCGCTGGGTGTGCTTATCCAGCTCCCTCTGCCTGTTTGTTTCCATCGCTCTGTGTGTGTGTGCGCACTCGGCGACTGTGTGTGGTTCTTGTTTGATTCCTGGCAGCAGTCTGCAGGCCTGCTCTGCACTGAGCCAGCTCTAACCCAGCAGAGACAGCCACTCTCCTCCCCCGTGGTAGAGCCGCTGGCCCCTGACCATCAGCCTTCCCGTCCTCCCCTCCTCCCCCCAAAAACATTTGCTCTGTTTGTTTCTCTTTTCTCTCTTGACACTCCCCCTCACCCTCCTCCTCCTTCTCTCCTCTTTTTTTTCCTGCGCTCTTTATCCATTTTTCTGCTGTATTCTCCAAGGGCAATTGTATTTGCCTCGTTGCCTGTCCCCAGGGCTTTGGCTCTTGAATAACAGGCTTCGCTCCTCTCCTCTGTCCGTAGATTATTTTGCCGACCTTCAGGGCCGCTCAGATGACGACCCAGGGCTTTATTGGGAATTCTATGGCAGCGCTGTGTGTGGTGAGTACTGATCAGCACTCTGCGTGTGTCCTTTAGTGCTTACAAAGTCTTTATTTTTAAACATCATCAGTGTCTGTACGTCGCACTGGCCTCTTTTAGGCAAGGCAGCTTTATGGTAATGTTGACGCTCACTAAAAAACGATCCGTGCTTTTCCTTTTTTCTGTGTCCAGAGTCTACTGAAGAGGGCGGTGTCTATGACATTTTAGCAGACGCCCCAGGTCCAGATGATGAAGATGAGGATGATAAAAGGGAGGTGTTTGAGTTCGAGTTCTCCGACCGACCTCTTTTGCCTTGCTACAACATCCAGGTGTCCCTCTCCCAGGGGTGAGCATTATTCTCAAAAGCAGATTACATTTTCAACTCTGTTTTTTCCTAAATTCCTAAACGTCTGTTAATTATTCTCTTTCAGGCCAAAAAACTGGCTGCTATTCTCCGATGTGCTCCGTCGGCTGCGGATGTCCGCTCGCGGTTTCCGGCAGGCCTTCCCTCACATGGAGGTGGTGACGGTAGCGGAGGCGGAGTTTTACCGGCAAGCATCTCTGTCCCAGCTCTTCTCCTGCCCAGAAGAGCTGGAGGGCTTCCATCCCGACAGCAAGGAGCTGCTGGACCTGGTGGAAGACAGCGCAGAGCTCGCAGCCCTGCTGGGCTCCACGCTGGAGTTTCTGGACGACCGCTGGGATCACCCCGGTGACAAACTCAAGGACAAAATCAAGGCTGTGGAAAAGTTGGGCTCATCCTGACCCTTTGACCCACTGAACCTTGATCATTATCGACTGCAGTTTGCTTTAGAACCGAGCAGGGGTTATGACGATATGCCTTAGCCTGACCTTTAGTTCCTGCGCTTCGGCCTGACTCTGGACCAGCACTGGTGCACTGTACAGATGGACTGACCTACTGGCTGATGGGCTGCTGAAACATTTCCCTCTGTTAACTGAGGATCAATATATTTGTGACTCAATAGACTTAATAATGGTCTTATTTTTATAAATTAATATATGTATAAATAAATATATAGATATATATATATATATATATACATAAATAAATATATAATATCAAGAGATTTTTTTTTTTTGCTCACACGCCCCTCTGAAAGATTTTGTATGGCAACAGAGCGTAAGCGTGTTGTCAGCAACTGGATGCCGTGCGTGAGCGCGCGGCACATTGCGCATGTGTGTAGTTGTACAGAATAGTACCGAGGCTGTGCTATTGAATGTGGTATCTGTGTTTATAGGAAGCACATGATGTCCTGTTTTTCTCCCCCCAGCCATCCCCTCCTCAGACTTTAGTGCTCGCTTGAGCCTCAGGGGCTTTTCTGTTGTTGTTGTTTTTTGGGGGTTTTTTCTGGATGTTCAAATGTTGCTTCCTGTTTAGTCTGTAATTTAACATGCAAACGACAAAATTGTATAATAAAGTTTTAAGATAATGTTGATATTCACCCCTTGGCACAGCTTGTACATAACAAGGAGGCTACTGCAGTAAGGTAATTTTTGGTGTGTCCAGTTTTGTTTTGTTTTGGGTTTGTTTGTTCTTTTTGTTCTAACTTTGTAATTAAAATATCTCATAATTTGTATTTATATTTTACAAACGAAGTTGCTTTAAAATAAATATACAAACCGCAAGATGATCTACGCGTCCTGCTCCTCGTTAAGTCATTCATGAAGTCATTTGAATTCTGAGAAGTTGAGCGGTGATGGGGGCCCTGTCGATTTCAATCTGTGTGTATAATTACTCCTGTGCCTGATGGAAGTGCGATCCACCACGATCCTCTATTGCCATCTCTTGGAAATTTTAAGTATTGTAGGTTTAGTGCAATTTATTGCTGCAACCCTGAGAGAACAATGTGCCAACTCCCCTTTTGCCGCCTATGTGGTGAACAGCTGCTGGCTTGCAGCGTCCTCTAGTGTATAAATCTGCAAACGCCACCCATTCAATGGGGCTTCAATTCTAAATCCCAACTTTTGTGTGGGTGCCGATGCTTTTTAATGTTAATGGAAATCCAGGAGGTTTTTGACTGCATCAAGGCAGGATTGGAAAACACAATATGTGAGTGTGTGTCATGATTTGATTACTTGATTAGCCAAATTAAAAGTTTTGGGTTTTTTTCAATGGCAATAATCACCTAATGATCTTCTTACTATCAGCAAAATCAGCAATGAAGTTCTCCTTCAAATGAGCAGTATCACTGAGGCTGCGGATCTCTATTCATTTGTGCCACAGAGCTCTACTGTTGTACACAAGTGACTTTAAACTTGGACTCATTGTTGGTGCCAGACAGACTAGTCTGAGAGTTTCAGAAAGTGCTGCTCTACTGGGATTTTCCCACACAAATGCTTAGAATGGCTTGTAAAAGAGAAAATATTAAGTGAGCAGCAGTTCTCTGGGTGAAAATGCCTTGTTGATGCCAGAGGTCAGCTCATACGAAGCCAACAGTTACTCAAATAACCACACACTATAACCAAAGTATGCAGAAGAGCATTTCTGAATGCGCAACAAGTCTATCCTTGACGCAGATGGGCCACAGCAGCAGAAGACCACACCGGCTCCCACTCCTGTCAGCTAAGACCAAGAATCTGAGGCTCCGGTTCACACAGCCTTAACAAAACTGGACAACAAAAGGTTGGAACGGCACTTGGTCTGAAAACATTGTTGCTGACCATGTTCATCCCTTTATGACCACAGTGCACCATCTTCCAGCATGATAACGCTCCATGTCGCAAAGCTCTGATCACCTTAATCTGTTTTCTTGAACATGACAACTTACTTCAATGGCCTCTATCGTCACCAGGCCAGATTTGAAATGGGAGATTCACATTGTGAATAAGCAGCTTCAAAATCTCCAGAAACTCTGTGATGCCGTCATGTCAATATGTTCGAAATATATTCACTATTTACTATTGTTTGAGAAATGTTTTCTAAATCCACAGTGTCCATCTTCCATAACACGAAAACGAGAGTGGGAAGCACCACAGGCACGTGCAGTGGGAGTTTGCCAAGAGCACGTATATGTTACTTTATTCACATGTTTAGGTCTTGTAGTGCTGCTGTGTTTCTGTGGCACATAATTCTGGAAATGTATATTTCAGCTAAGCAGTTTGGAGCCAGGTGATAAGGTGAGGTTGTGTTTGATAGTGTTATTTCGTACTGTAAGCCAGCTGTCACTCAGGAGTTACCGTAGCGATAAGCAACACGTGTTTGGCGTCACTGAACAAATAATCCACGGTAACATTTCAGCATATTGTTACTCAAGTGGTCCGGGATGGGACTCAAAATCTCGTCTGGGCTCTGCAGGTTTTTGTTTTTGCTAGACTCGTGCTATTGGAGTTTTAATAGACAACATTTTCTGCCACTGTCTCCTGGAAGATATTTATAATGTTTCACTCCATGTGAAAAGAGACAGAAATGCTGTAAATTTGTTCAAAAACAAAAAGAAGACCACTTCAGACTCTGGCTGCTTTCCAACCCCTGCACAGTTGGCCAATAGCCAGTGAAGGTGGTGAATGTCAAATTGGTAGTTTCAGAAAGTCAGACAGGTGTGGAAAAAGGGGGTTTCCTAAGGCATCTGAGCATTCGGTGAGCATTTCTGACAGACTGCACAGACGCCTTTACGGTATAGGAATAACAGTTGCTATCCAGGGCTGCGGGCAAACTATAAAATATATTAAAAAAATGCAATGCAATTGTCAGCTGTGTGCACTCTACTAGATAAGCAATGATTGCATGCACGTTACAGGGTTTGCTGGACTTGTAGGACTAGCCCACAGCCCCACAGTGAAGCAATCTGCAGTCTGCATCACAACTTCCACATCCCCTAAATGTTTAGATTAACATCGACACATCCGTTCAGGAAATAAATATCTGGATAGACAGACTGCTGTGGATGGAAACAGCAAATTGCAGTACATGAGCATAAACCAAATCAAGTTCTTCAGACAAAGTTAAAGATAAAGACAAACTAATATCATTGTGGGGATATAAGATGATCTTAGGACTTCTTTTTAAGTCCAGCAACATCACTCAGAATGCTCAGTGTAACTGCTTGCTTTTGCTTAGGTGAGGAAAGTCTGAGATGAACTGCTTTCTGCATGCAGGTCGAGAGGAAACGGCCCATTGCAGATATCCTGGTAAAGGTGTCAGACTCGTGTCAGGTGTCAGAGTCTGTCAGACAGCTAATTTAGATGCTGAAGGCGTTAGTTTGTCAGCTGAGACTCTGAAGAGTCATATCCTGAGGCAGAGGTTGCAGGAGGGTCACAACTCAGTGTCAAGAGGATCTCTACTCTGACTAACTTCCCACTTTACTCAACAGCAGGATGTAATTGCAGATAAGGGCTTTGTCTCTGAATATAAACCTCTAATAAGCACTTATTATGGGCACTATTAAGTGGAAAAATTGGGATGACACAGAATACGGCGTGGATATGCTCGTCACCCACGGTGAAGGCTTTGTTTCTTCCTAATTGTCAGTAAAATTCATTAGAATGGAGCCAAGCAGACTGAAAAATGAACGGTTGCGTGCAGCTCGATTTAGTTGGTAATGTCTGAATCTTGGGGTTTTTCTCCATTATTAATGAGCTCCCAGAAATAGTCTGATGATTTAACTGATTTATGGAACTGAAAAATCTCAAGCAAGTGTTGTGATAAAATTTGATCTGCAGTGTCGATAAATCAGCGCTGAAACGTCTTTTAGCCACTGCAACCCTGACAAAGGACAGAAAGGCAAACCAACCAGGGGGCCATTTCTGAGTGCCACTCTGCATGCATTCTACTTTTCTTTTCCTGTCAAAGTGCATTTGGATGGCTTGTTGACATCTACAGGGATGCAAATGGACACACTTCAGCTTGTGCACAATTCTGACACGCTCTTACTTAACCCTCAGTCATTTTTTTTTCTCTATTTGGCACGGCATTCTTATGAAAAGTCATGTTTTCTCTCAGACATTTCTTGGGTTCGATTTTCGAGCTTTGCATGGAACGATTTGTAATCATTTTAGAATTAAGACAGCATAACGGATACCAGATGACTTTTTTCACCGCATCATCATCTCTGGAGATGATGGAGCGGTTATCTTATTTTGACACAGCCCTCAGACTTAGGGATAAAATCACGGCGACTTAACACTGAACGTGTGGAAATACGGAACCGCCTTAGGCCAAGTCAGAAAACAGGCGTGTGCTTTGCTTTGTGCCAGCTTCTAAACAAACCAGTAGGGCCACAATGATAAAGGTCAAATACTGATTGAACATATCCACAACTGGCAAGTTTTGTGTGCTTTGGTTACTACATTGATTTGGACCCTGGTTACACCGCATTCCCAACAATGCTGACAAAGTGCAGCTGTAGAACCATTTCCGTCCCTTTGAACATCTTTCGATGTCATTTCTTCTACCATACATTTTTAAGTGCTGAGCTATCACCAGCTTTTCTGTAGTCTTTTTTTCCCCGATGAAACGCTCTGATCAAGTCATAACTTAAGAATTCAAGGCGTGTAGATGAAAATGAGGAACTGCCAACTGTAGTTAACACACAACTCACACTCATTTTCATATCTTAGTGGGGACATTTAATTGACATAATGCTTTTCCTGGCATCTTACCCTAACCCTAACCATGAAAAATGAATGCCTAACTCTAACCCTCTAAACCTAACCATAACCTAATTGTCACCCTGACACTAAAACCACATTTTGAGTCTCAAAAATGCCTTCAAACTCATGGGGATGGGCATTTGGTCCCCATAAGTGACAGTTGGTCCCCACAAGTATAGTAACACACACACACACACACACACACACACACACACACACACACACACCTTCTCCCAAACATAAAGACAAAGTGCATTCGATTCCATTTATTCCTGAAAGACTGAATCTCTAACATAATGGAGACCACAACACCTGCACTTTACAGCAAGTTTGCTGCTGGTTTTAAAACGAAAGTAGCATTAAGTAGCGTTTCTATTTTTGTCTCGATTTGCTGCCTTTTATTTTATGTGTCTGTGTGTTTTTGTCTATGCTGTATATTCACGTGCTTTTTATGTGTCTGATTATTGATTATCACTGTTGATTGTCAGCATATAGTGGTGGTCTATGGGTTTATGTCTGTTTACAAACCATATTTCTCCCATGATCATAATAATGTTCAAAGGAACAAAGAGAAAAAAAACCTGGATGGTTATTTCACTGTTTTGTGTAGCTATAAATATTGTTGGTTTCATCATTTAACTATTAATTTACAGAGGAAATGAAAAATATTATTAATGCCCTCAAATTTACAATTTTATCCACAGTAATTCTAGTTTGCAGATATACGAGTCATTAAAAAATTTTTTTGTGTACAAGGCCTTTGTTTATACACCAGCAAGACAATTATAGCAGAGTAAATAATCTCATATATCTCACAAAAACTTGTAAGCCCTCCAGGGGATATGTTTTTTAAAGATAGGATAAGAAAGGCTTTATTTAAGGCAAAGGTTGGGGTGGAAAATTCTAGTTTTGACTCATCAAAACAACATAGTTATTAAAAAGTAGCTTTAACTGGGTAGAAAAACAGTATAGCTTAATTACATAAAAAATCCCCCAAAGAGCTCAATTAAATAGAAAAACAAAGCAAAATAGAAACTTATTCTAGTTTCTTGCAAGAGGTCACCACAGCAGATGGATCTGCATGTGTAGTTTAACAAAGATTTTTCCTCTGAATGCCCTCCATGACATAAGATTATTCATCAGCACCACAGTGTTTCCTCTTAGTCTTGAGCTTTCAGGTGTGAAGCAAAATAACAAATAATAATAATTTAAATAAATAATTTACTGCATAATTTAGGAATTCTGTTGTTACAGAAGTTGAAATCATCATCATCATCATCATCATCATCATTATTATTATTATTATTATTATTATTATTACAGCTAGGTGGCCAGTTGGTAAAGGGGTTAAAGTGGAATTTGGCTGTAGTGGCTCAGCGTGGGGAAAAGAATGACACCTGAGAATCACAAGTCAAAATTCTGAGAAAAACGTCAAAGTTCTGACCTTAATCTCAGAATTTTGACTTTAATCTCAGAATTCTTACTTTATTTCCTCAGAATTCGTCAAAAGAAAAAAAAAAGAAGACATGCCCACTTTTTTTCTTTTCCAATGTTCCTTATCCTCTTCCGTGGCTAAACTGGACACTACAACACAGTGTGGTGTCGCAGAAGTGGCGAAAAGGTGAAGCTGAAACGGTAAGAAAAGAAAATTAAACTAAAAATAAATGCAGCAAAATTTGATAAATGAACATGCAATATGTTAGTTGGGCCTTCAGCTGCAACAGTAGTACCAGCAACAGCTCAGTCTCATAGGCACCGGAAGCTGTTCTTGCTAGCACCATCCATTGAGAAGTGCAGGAGGGAATCCCAACAACAACGTAAGGAAAGTCAAAGTCAAAGTCAAAGTCAACTTTATTTGTCGATTCTTCCACATGTACAGGACATACGGAGAATAGAAATTGCGTTACTCTTCAATCCCTAGATAAATAGCAAATGAACATTTAAATATATTTAAATATAAAAGTGATTTAAAAAAATGCAAGTAAAATAATTAAAAAGTAAAAATTTAAATAAATACAATTTTACATATAACAAGGAAGCTATACAATATACAATATAATGGGTAAGTGACATTGAGTGTAAACCAGGCAGAGTAGTGCAAATAGGCAAATAGTGCAAATGGAGATTTAGTAGTGTACGGTAAGAGAAAGTGTAACAACAAAGTCTTATGAGGTAATGGCAGTCCAATGCTCCACAAAGTGACTGGTAACTGGTGCAGGCCAGTGAGTGAGTCAGAGAGTGTGTGTGTTTGTGTGTGTGTGACAGAGTTCAGTGAGACCGTGGAGGAGAGAGGGGAGAGGGGGCAGAATCGGGAGGGAGTTAAGCTTCCTGACAGCCTGATGGATGAAGCTGTCCTTCAGCCTGCTGGTCCTGGCCTGGAGACTCCGCAGTCTCCTCCCCGACGGCAGCAGCTTGAAGAAGCTTTGCATTGGGTGTGTGGGATCAGCCGCTATGCAAAGGGCTTTTTTAGTGAGACGGGTGCTGTAAATGTCCTGGAGGGAGGGGAGAGAGACACCAATGATCCTCTCTGCAGCTCTCACTATGCGTTGGAGGGTCCTATGACAGGACGCATTGCAGGCTCCAAACCACACAGTGATGCAGCTCGACAGGATGCTCTCGATGGTGCCTCTGTAGAAAGTGTACATGATGGGGGCTGGTGCTCCTGCTCTTCTTAGTTTGCGGAGAAAGAAGAGACGCTGCTGTGATTTCTTGGCCAGTGCTGTGGTGTTGTACGTCCAGGAGAGATCCTCTGTGATGTGCACACCCAAGAACTTGGTGCTGCTCACTCTCTCCACAGACGCTCCGTCAATGGTCAGAGGAGCATGTTGGGTGTGCATTCTCCTGAAGTCCACAACAATCTCCTTCGTCTTCTCCACATTCAGAGAGAGATTGTTGTCAGCACACCACGTGGCCAGGCGTCTCACCTCACTTCTGTAGTCGGTCTCATCCCTGTTGCTAATGAGACCCACCACCGTTGTGTCGTCCGCAAACTTGATGAAGAGGTTGGAGCTGTATGATGGAGTGCAGTCATGGGTCAGCAGAGTGAAGAGGAGGGGGCTCAGCACACATCCCTGCGGGGCCCCCGTGTTTAAAATGATGGTGCTGGATGTATTACTGCCAACCCGTACTGCTTGAGGTCTTCCGGTGAGGAAATCCAACAGCCAGTTGCACAGTGAGGTGTTGAGCCCCAGCTGGACCAGTTTTTGAATGAGCTGTTGGGGGATTATGGTGTTGAATGCTGAACTGAAATCTATGAACAGCATTCGAACATATGAGTCATTTTTGTCCAGGTGTGTGAGTGCCGAGTGGAGTGCAGTGGAGATGGCATCATCGGTTGAGCGGTTGGGCCGATAGGCAAACTGGAAGGGATCCAGGGAGGGGGGCAGGACAGTCTTGATGTGTTGCATGACTAGTCGTTCGAAGCACTTCATCAGGATGGGAGTAAGTGCAACAGGACGGTAGTCATTAAAGCAGGAGGGAGAGGACTTTTTTGGAACCGGAATGATTGTGGTGGCTTTAAAACATGTGGGGACGACAGCCTGGATGAGTGATATGTTGAAGATGTCTGTGAAGACATCAGTGAGTTCCACTGCACAGTCTCTCAGTACACGACCAGGAATGTTGTCAGGACCCGGAGCTTTACGTGCATTGATCCTGCTGAGGGATCTCCTCACGCTGTCCGGTGACAGAGTCATCACCTGGTCACCAGGAGGGGGTGGGGTCTTCTGTGCAGTGGTGCTGTTTTGGACTTCAGAAGAGGTGAAATTAGCCTGGTAAAAAATTATATGGAAGGAGATACTTAGGAAGTGAGCGACTCGAGGGTTCCAGTAAAATGAATGCTTACTTTTACTCAAATCCACCATGACACCTCATGTAACATGTAAATTTAAGAATATTTATTTTTTGTTACTTTTTAAACGTTATTTCTGTCTCTAGTGGAGTTTAATTTTATATTGTTCTATCTTTTAAAAAATATATATATCTTATTATATCATATTTTTTAGATGCTGGGTGACTTGTTTTTTCCTCATCGCACTCACTTCATTGTAATGTTGACCCAGTGTTAACCACAGGTGGCTAAAGTGCAGACCTTCCTTGCTTGAGTTGAAGTACAGATACCCGTGTTAAAAGCAAACAAACAAAACAACTTTACTCCAGTAAACCCTGAAGTACTGAAGAAACTTCTTTACTCAATTAAACATGAAAGGTACCGGTGTTGGAGTTAATTCGGCGTTGGTTTTGTGCGCAGAAACATTGGGTAGGATGTTTTTCCAGGTAGGATGGATTCCCAGAACACCTCGGCTCCAAAAATGTACTTAAAGTAAGACAGTAAATATTAGCTCCTTGAAGGACAATTCTTCTAAGCATTTTTGTACAAAGGTAACTGAACCTTGTGCTATATTAGTGTAATAATAAAATGATATTAGTGCATGAAAATACAAATATTATTAAAATATACACTCTATTTCTAATTATTGTAATGAGCTTGAATGGGTGATGCAGAACACATGCAGTGAAAGATAATTTAGGACAATGACTATTTTTGTTGCGTACATCATAGAAAGTGACTACACCACTAACAATAAAATGAATACAGTCAAGGTTACCGTGGAATTCAGCACGTAGGGGAATCCTAAGAGCTGTGTAGTGGCTCGGTATTGGGAAAAGAATCAAGTGAAGTAGAATAGCGCAATAAAATCCATAAAGCAATATAAAACAAAAATTGCTAACGAAATACAGTAAAACAGAAGCACAGCAAATACTAGATAAGATTAAGGTGTATATCGGGTGTAAAGTTTAGTTGAAGTATAACTACGATGTAATAAAATCTCCTTGGAGAAACATCACAGCGACGTTTGGTCGTCAGCGAGTGTTGTTTCCCCTCCAGTCCAGCAGGCGGCGGTAGCGCACGTGAAGTCCTACAAGAGCGAGACGCAGGTCAGCTGATCGCTGCTGTAGAGGAGAGAGAGATGTCTGTGAAGATCTTGCGAAGGATGGAGTCTGTTTTTACCGTCACTTTGACCTTCTACTGTCTGTTCACAGTCGGTAAGAAATACATAATAATAGTTTTTCATTACTGACGTGTTGGGGTGTTTTCCTCCCCCCCACGTATTTACGTGTAATAGTAAAGTATCTTATATGCGCTGAATGGCAGGTCGCTCGCCGAGCCCGGAACATTGTTAGCGTTGCCGTTTAACTCATTGTAATATTTCTGTGGCCAGACTCGTACGACCGTGCTAATATAAACGAGGAAAAGTGGAATAATAACTCTGCGGATGCTGAGAATCATTGTTCGGCTTTGGACTATCATCAAGCGGAAGACCACAGGGTTAGCTTGTTGCTAACGGAGATTATAGCTCAGTCGCTTCTTAAAATCTGCCAGTGACGACGAGGACGTGGTTAATATTCGTAAGGACGAGGTTGACAAATTCGTCCAGGTCATGTAAAAATGAAGAAAGTACTAAATATACGGCTTCCTGGTAGAGGGTTACGATTTTACAGAAGCCTGGGTGGTCACGTGACATGCTCTACGCCACTGGTTCCCCTTTATTCACCATCAGCTCTCTGTCACGAGTTCTTCCTTCATCCACATGAAAGGTGAGGGGCGATAGTTACTGAGCAGGCTGCTGCTTCTTGTGTTTGCTGTAACAGTGAGAAACTGTGCGCCATCCTCCAGCAGCTCAGGGCTGACAGTCAGTAAATGTTATAGTGTTAACGCCTTATCACTGTTTAAATACTTTTAACTGTTTCCTTATTCCTAAGGGATTTGCAGAGATTTTTAAACTGTATGCCGTTCCAGGCCTCCCATTTATCCAGGCTTGGGACTTCCATTGTATCAAAAAGTGATTGTCTGCCAAAAAATTATTGCCCACATTTGAACTGTTGCAAATGACGTGTTGACCTATAATATGTCAAACATATCTCTAATGAATGATATCAAGTCATTTTGAGCCAGAATGAACATTCCTGCCACAAGGTTGAAGACGTAGAAGTTTATATATTCTCTCTTTGTCCATGTAAATTTATCATGTATATTAAAAATGTCTTTTTCAAGAGATATCTGACCAGTAGGGTAGCAGAAATGGCAATCACAGTGGCCAAGAAGGACCGGATTGATTATAATGTAGGAACAGTAAGGCAGAGTCATGCAAAACAGGTAATTTCTTTAATTACGCATATCCAACTAAGCGTCGCCACTATATTGTCATGGTGGACAGGTCTGCAGTCTGTCACAGGGCTAAGGCGCAGACAGACAACTCTCATTCACACCTACAGACACACTAGAGCCTACAGTTAGTGTAAACCTGTGCATGTCGTTTGACTGTAGAAACCATGCAACCATCTGCAAACCCATGCAGACTCCATAGGCTGGATACAAACCAGTGAGGCCACAATGCTGCCCTCTTTGGAAAAACAGCAAAAAAGAAATATGTGTCATTATGAATCACATGTGATATTTATAGATGTAAAACAGTTTACTGCCATGAATGTGTCAGTCTGGTTCTAACACTAACAAATATTGGCCCTCTTGGTTTGGTAAGAAAAACTGACATTTACTTGGAGTCATTAACCCTGGTAAACATAATTGGCTTTGATTTTATTGTAATGTCCCACTTTTCATAATTATATTGTAATGTTTTGCTTTCATATGTAGCTAATAGATCTAGAGGATCTAGATTTACTGCTACTGAAGCCTTGAAACAGATACTTCAATCAATCAATCAATCAATCAATCAATCAAGGCTTTATTCGCCACGTGCAGGTTGCCCTGCAGTGAAATACTTTAGTGCGAACAGCTCATGAATTTCAAAGCAGTTCTACAGTCCAACACTGGTCTCGCAATCTGTTGGAGAGCCGCGAGTGTCGCCATACTTGCGCTCTGTGATGTTGTCATTCTTGTGCTCAAAGAGCCGATTCTGAGAACTCACAACTTAATGGTCAATATGTTGATAAAAATCACTCTGTATCTGTGACAGGTAAAAGAAATGGTACAATACAAGAAAGTATTCCTGTGTAACCCGACTGGATCGTCTTACTCACTAAACTAGCCTGAGGGGTGATAGCTAAAGTTCTTGCTAGATGGTAAATATTTTAAGTAATGCTGTATTCACTGAGTCAGTATTCAGTACAGGAGCAAAAGAAGTTTCCGGACAGAATTGGACAAAATTCGTTGTAATTTAATTTTTAAATCATTCACAGAAAAAGTAGTACATGTGCCATTCTTTCAAAAACTTGTGCATGTTGCCATGTGACGCTTCTTTTTGTTCCTTTTGTGGGAATTTGTGATTGCAAAATGGCCACATTTTAAAATACAAAATTGGGCAATGAGTTGGATACAGAAAGTGCACCGGGCAACAGATAGTGACTTCACTGGTTATTTTAGTTTTGTTTGAAGTTTGGTGGTGATTGGGATCAAAAAGAAAGCTAAGCTAATAATTATATTTGTAGGTGGTGATATTTTTTTTTGTCTTACTTTAAAAAACAAAAACAAAACCGTACCCTATTCTTTTCCACTTAGATTTACAGTCATGCTGTTTTTCCCCTCAGGTGTCCATGGAGACAGCTTCACTGTGCTGCAGGCTCCAGAGTTTGTGTCCTTCCAGAAAGGTGACTGGCCGGTTTCTGGAGAGAAGATTCCAGACCTTGTGGCTTTAACCATGGGCTTCTCAGTTCAAGAGGTGATTCGTTACTTCAACTCATGCTCCACAGTTTTATTAGTGTTATAGAAGAAGACTAAGCTCATAATTACGCCAGCTTAAGCTCTACTATGCGTGTCCAATTGCACAGGATCTATTGTGGCCAGGCCTCCAGGCTGGTCCGTTGTTCCAGCGGCCCCGGGCCAACATTCTTGTTGTGGTGAGAGGAGTGGATAGCCTGGCTCTGCCTCAGAGCGTGGCCTCATATCCCCTGGAGAATGTAAGTATGACCGTTTTTGTGCATCAGCTTTTTATCTTGGTATAAATAGAAGTGTAGACCTGTATATGAGGGTGCTATCTTCTTTTCTGCAGCCCGTTCCCTTCACCATGGATAGTGTTGCAGAGACTGTACACTCTTTGTTTGCTGAGGACACCCCTGTAGTCCTCCAGCTGGCCCCCAGTGAGGAGGTAATAAAAGTCTGCTGATGTACTTCTTATCTGAGACATCCCTCTTGAGGCACTGTTAGTTATTTACTTTGACCTGTCTTTCATTTCTTTCAGCGGCTCTATATGCTCGGCAAGGCCAATGCTGTGTTTGAGGACTTACCCGTCACGTTGCAGCAGATCCGGGCCCGTCTGTCCCAGGATGGCTCAGTGCTGTCTTCTCTTCCCCTCAACTCTCTCAGCAGAAATGCAGAGGTCAGTTCTTAGCCACGTTTAAAACCAAAAGACTTAGTTCTTACTAGAGATGGACCGATCCGATATTACGTATCGGTATCGGTCCGATACTGACCTAAATTACTGGATCGGATATCGGAGAAAAATAAAAAATGTAATCTGATCCATTAAATATCACGAAAGCACCTCACAAAACTTGCAACGCGCCATAACTCGCCTCAGAACGTTAGCACGTCGGAGCAGTATGCATCACGTGATAGAGCGGCTGTGGCATGCGGGACCTGTCGGTGGTCTGGATAGCATGTGGAGCTTCGCTAGCAACCCGGCATTTCATCTCCGACAAAGTTATCCCCGAGAGAAGTAAAGCAAGTGTGTAAGTCCATCTCTGAATGTTTGTAAAGCATTCCTGCGTTAAGCTTAACAAGCGATATATGGAGCGACTGCCTCTCCTGCTGCTACTTCAATCATGAAACTGCTTAACGATCAGCTGATCGGCTTTTCTGTCGCGAGTCCGTGTCTCTAGTTTGCTTTTGGCCCACTTTGCACCAGAAAGAGGAAACCAGCGGCTGAACAGCAGCAGCACGTTTAAGCTTGATCAGCTGTTGTTAGAATTTATTTAATATTACTTTCTACACCAGGATCTTTTTCTACGTAGCTGACGGCTGGTAACTGTGCAGGGGCGGATCTAGCAAAGTTTAGCCAGGGGGGCCGATAGGGCATGAACAGGGAAAAGGGGCACAAAGACACACTTTTCTTTATTCTCATTTAAAATGTCTAGCTTTTAATAAATAATTATCCGAATCTTACACCCAAAGTTTTAATTTGATGTAAAAGGAATAGAAGTCCATTACTGTATATAGAAACTATTAAGTCTACGGTAATATATATACCCTAGTAAGCTATAGTACTTTTTCCTTTGGGAAGGTACCATCTGTGCAGTCTGCAATTTTGCTGAAGAAAGATGTTGAATCTATTTAATATTTCTTGAAAAATAATTGATTGGAGTTGGAACCCTATTAGTTAGGTTGCTTAATATTTATGCTAAGTACTCTTTAAAATACCAGAATAGGGAGGATGGTGTAGGTTTAAGTTTATTAGATTGATCAGTATTGCTGAACTATGAAACATTTTTTTTTGCATACAGGTATAACAGAATAGCTTTAGTGTAGTTGTTGTTTTAAACTTGAGTATGAACTTATACAAAATTCAGCAAGATATTTAAAAAAAAACAGTTTTGTTGATTAAAAAACACTATATCGGATTCATATCGGTATCGGCAGATATCCAAATTTATGATATCGGTATCGTATCGGACATAAAAAAGTGGTATCGTGCCATCTCTAGTTCTTACTCCTTAGTTAACCAAAATTCCTTCCTTTGCCTTTCTTACCCTTTTATTCTTATTTTTGTTAGGCCGATTTGCTCTTCCTGTCTGAAGTCCAAGTACTGCATGATATCACCGCTCTGGTGAGTTGTTCCCTCGGACTGAAGCAATTCTTTCCACTTACAAAAAAAAAGGAAAAAAGAGTTGTGTTTGACGCAAATCTTTTCTTTCCCTCCTGTAGCTGCAGAGACACAGACATTTGGCTAAGGACCACTCCCCTGACCTGTACTCGTTGGAGCTGTCTGGCTTGGAGGAGCTGAGCCGGCTCTATGGTCCAGACTCCCCTCAGTACCGCGATGCCACGGCCCTTCTCGCTTCTGTCCTTCAGAAGGTTAGAAGAAGATCTGAAGAAGCGATACGCCTCTGCAGCTAACAATTTAACCACATTTTAACCGTGTGCGTTTTTGTTTTTTCATTTCAGTTTGGGCAGGATGTGTATGGTCTCTATGGCAACAGCTCTGTGGTGGAGGTCGTTACAGTGAAGGCCTTTGAAGCTCCTTTAACCAGGAAGTCCCGCTCAATCCTGGAATCCAGACAGATTGTAAGTCTGGGTCAACCTACTTTTTAATATATATATATATGCCAGAGGAGATACTTGCTGAACATGACATAAATGTACCAAATTAGAATGGGTTTATTTACATTTCAAGCACATTTTCTGTAACACATGTAGTTTAGAGGTCTGCGTCATGTAGCAGAGAATAGCAGCAAAATTACTTTTCTTTTCGAGAGGCGTTCATTCAGCTGTGTGGTGATTCTGAGTTTGTTTTGTTTCTTAGCTGCGGACACTGACACTTTAAACTAGTTCCAAATAGCTGTTTTAAATTTCTTGACTACTGCAAACATTTTTCAGAGTAACCGAGGCAGCCTCTACAACCTGGCTCACAAGTACGACGTCGAGTACGCCGTGGTCTTCAACATCGTGCTGTGGCTCATGATCGTTCTCGCACTCGCTGTCATCGTCATCGCTTACAACCTGTGGAACATGGACCCGGGCTACGACAGCATCATCTACAGGATGACCAATCAGAAGATCAGGATGGACTAAGTTCTGCCTGTCAAATCTCCTGTTGTCCCCTTAGAGCCCTCTAGTGAATGTTTGTGTTTTGTGTGAGGTCTCATTTAGTGAATAAACTGTGAGACTCTGATGGGAGGAAGACCGTAATACCACTCACGTCTTTGTTTAGAACTCTGGCTGCAGAACCTACAAAAATATTAACATTTCGTTAGCGGCTCCTCAGTTTATCTACAGCGGTATCGTTCTTCATGTCCTGGGAGAACAAACTGAAACTTCCTCTCTATAAACTCACAGCATTCCTTATAAATTTAACCACTCACTATCTGTGTCTCATCTGTTTTTCTTGGTGATTGAAGTTGTTTTTTGTTGTTGTTGTAAAAAAATATATTGTAATATGAAAGAAGGAGATTTATCTGGTTTCTCTGTGAAATTGTTGTGCTTTTCTTTCTGTGGGAAACAGTTTTAAGTTAAATGAAATTTTATGTGTATATATTGAATATACAAATGCAACTGTATGAGAAACGGCTGTGCTCTTGTAAAAAGATGTCAAGTAGACTTCAGCGTGCTTCTATTCTAGATTACAGATGTGTTGGGACACAAATACTGGATCTAAATGTTGTTTGTTAGGATTGGATTCGAATAAATGAAGCTCTGTAAATTGCAATATGTGAATGACAATAAATTATTAAATGGATCACCCTGATTTTTATTTACTCCTATATACCACACACTGTGCATAATTATGAAGCTTGATTAAGGTTTTATCTAGTATCTACTAGACAACGCCACTCTCCTGGGTTCTCTGCATTGGCCTCCTGCACATGTTATTTTATTTTAATATTTTACTGGCCACTTAAAAGTCTCCTGGATTTGGCCCCAAGCTGCTAACAGTTATTGACCCCATATGAGCATGAGGCTGTATCCCAATTCAGGGTCTGCAGCCTTAACGTATGCAGCCTTAACGGTCCACAAGGGCCACGTACTCAAAGACCGCTAAGGCCGGAAGTGCGAGGCTTGTGAAATGGGACGGTCTAGCCTCCGTCGCGCTGCCCAGGTTGCCTAGCAACCAAGATACTAACAGCTGGAAACGTTTCATACAGCATTGTTTGACAGAAATGAAGGAGAACATATTTTGTTCATTTGTTTGCTTGTTTCTACATGAGCTTTGATCATTCTCTGTAAGATTAAGGTCAGCTATTGAACGGCGTATATTTTAAAGTAAAGGCTTTAAAACCAAGTTAGTACAAACATCACTAATGTCACATAACTTTGCCGACATGTGGCCAACAGTAATGTTTTAATGTTCTTCGTTATTAAACATTTGCACATAAATAAGTCACATAATATTCAGTACTTACTTAAAGTTTACTCTTCGGCGCCCCTCATCCGCTGTTGTTTTTTTTTCAGCAAAATTATCCACACCCACCGCCGCGCTATGCATTCTGGGATATGTTGGGCCACGAAGTCTACACCGCCACGCCCTTAAAATTCAGGGAAATGAAGGACGCATTTGAGGGCCGCATTTCGAGCAGTCTTCGTCGCGTCGCTGTGACGTAATCGGCCTTAAAATGCGGCCTTTAAGGCTGCAGACCCTGAATTGGGATACAGCCTGAGTTGTCTTGGATCCACATTCAGAGCACTTACAGCTGTTCCAAAATCAAGAGTTAAACCTAGAGGTGACTACTTTTGCCATCAGGGCTCCTCAACTTTAAAATGATCCACCCGAGGAAATCGCTTCTTAAAGCTCATTTCAATAGACTCGCTTGTATTTGTTTATATTTGTATTCTTTTTGGTGACATCCCTTCAATGCCTGCCTACCCTTTTAGTTTTTTTGAATTTGTAGTTCTATTAAATCTGTAAAATCTGTTTTGAAAGTTGCTGTATAAGTAAAGATTATTATTATTATTATATTTTATTAGATATCCTGTAAATGTTACGTCAACCCCAATTCTGTATAATCATTCTCATGTCACCACTGCACAGGTATTGCTCATCGCACATCGTCTTCATTACATGTTCAGCTTTCGTAACAGCTCAGCCAATCAGAAAGCAGTGTTTCTTGAAGCCCCGCCTCCGGCACAATATGTAGTAGGTTGTGAGCTTTTATAACCATTCGCGGACACAGGAAGCTGTGTGTACCTGTTACGGAGAAGTTTACGAAAAGTACAGATTGACACTGGACAGAAACGATGGTGTGACTGCTAATAAAAGGTAGGAGACTTTTCTGAAATCCCTGTTAAACCGTTTCGCGTCCACGCGGTGTTTACATTTTTTCCACAATAAGATCTACCTATCTATGTGACTGTATATACAGTGTATACATGTGGCTTGACTGTATATTTATATATTATATATTTTATATACACACACGTATAGATAGACAAATATGTACAACAAAACAAAACATTACACAAAGCACACTCATACTCATAGAAAATCGTGTTGTTTTGTTGTGTTGTTGTTTCATATTGCAGCTAGCATCTACGTGGTTAGAAGGATCCGGGCTTCCATCGCTGAAGGAGAGCAACAGGAGAAGCCCATCCTGACACCATGTAGTGCTATAGGTAAGATAATAACCAACTAATGGAAATAAACTGCAAGCAGGAAAAAAGTTCAAACTGTCTATGACTGTGGATGTCGCAGATCTTCGTTAAATGTTAGCTGAACTGTGCCTCTATTTATTATTTTTCATTCTAATGAGTCATTTTTGTCTTACACTTATGCAAAACATTAATTTAGTAAACAAGCAACACTTATTTTTACCAGTGAACTGCACATATAACATAGTTCTTAAGACATTACATCGTTAAGCATGAGATTAGGGTTATTAGCGGTAAAGACAGTGTGCGTGTAGATTTATGCAGGAGCATTACACTGTAAATATCACTGACTCCCATGTGTTTCTCTTGTCATCTTAGCTGGAAAGAGAGCGGGGCAGGGGTTGAGAGAAAAAGCCTCTGCTGCATCACTGAGCCCAGGATCTGATGAAGGCGTCTTAGAAGCAGCAGGGCCGGGGACGTCATCAGAGACAGCTGTGCAGAAATGTGGCTCCTGACGTTAAAGACTACACTGGACACTAGGACCATGGACAAGTCAGTAAAAATAAATAATCGATTATTTATTTAATTTCATTTTTGGGGGGTACTCATTCATTTTATCTACATTGTTATTTTTCTTTTACACAAAAGCAAACATCAAACAAACAAGAAATATTATTCCAGCACTGTCCATGTTGTATGTTGTACCCAGTGGTCAAATTTTTATTACTTGAAACATTTTGACTTGCCACACCATGAAGTTAGCATAGCTAATAGAAAATATCATTATAATAACATTACCCAAAATCTGTTTAAAAAAAAGTCTGCATATGTTATCAAGTGTGAGTGGTAGGTCAACATGTTCTCTGTAAGTAAAATCTGAAGTTTATCTGCTGCAGTGTTTGAAGGCCGGCTCACCAACCTCTTTCCAGGGGCTGAGCTGGCCTGATGTTTCTGCAGTTACATCAATAAATTATAAAAATGCTCTTGTGGTCATATTTTCTTATATAAGGAATAAGAATGTACCAGTAAACATGCATTGACAATAATTGTGAAAAATGAAAATATCTATGTAAAAAATGAAATCTTCAATTATTTTATTTTAGTAATAAATGAGTGAGTGGCCGTTCTTTCACTGAGTTAGTTAAGTTAAGTGAGTTTTTTTTTTTCTACAGCTTTCAGAAACAATTTTGCTGTTTGATTTCTACATTTTTGAAAATATATTTATTTTTTATTTCAATTATGGCTGAAGGCTGTGGCTGAAGCAAAAACGCAGGTGGGGGAGGAGCTTGGAGAGGTTTTCGGACCGTCTCCAAGAATTTCTGGCAAAATTGTCAGGCAACTCAGGAGGGGGAGCGGTGCTCTACTTGCACTGTGTATAGTGCAGGTAGAGCACTGCTGACTTCGACTGAGGATCTTTTCAGGTTGTGGAAGAGATATTTAAAGGATCACCTTAATCCCAGTGGCGCATCTTCCGTGGAGGAAGTAGAGTCTGGGGACGAGAGGGATGACTTGTCCATCAAGTCCATTGGTATGGGCCATTCGTTCCTTTTACAACTGTTGCAAGTGCTTGGGCCACACACCCGGTAATAAGTGGGACTCTGCCAGGGCTGCCCTTTGTCACCGATTCTGTTCATAATTTTTATAGACAGAATTTCTAGGCATAGCCAAGTGGTGGAACACTTCCACTTGGGTGGTCTTACAATCTCATCTCTTCTTTTCACAGATGATGTGGTTCTGTTGAATTCATCAGGTGATGGCCTCCAGTTTGCACTGGAGTGGTTCGCAGCAAAGTGTGAAGCGGCAGGAATGAGAATCAGCCCCTCCAATTTTCGGTTGATCTACATCTACATCCCTACCCTCACCTAGCACTAGATTGCAGATACAATGAGCTTTCTCCAAATGTTGGTTGGCCTCTCCCTTAGAGATAGGGTGAGGAGTTCGGCCATTCAGGAGGGACTCAGAGTAGAGCCACTACTCCTACACATCGAAAGGAGCCACTTGAGGTGGTTCTGACAGGGATGCCACCTGGGTGCCTCATGCCTGAGGTGTTCTGGGTATGTCCTACTGGGAGGAGGCCCTGGGGCAGACCCAGGACACGCTGGAGAAATTATATCTCTCGGCTGGCATGGGAATGGCTTGGTGTTCCCCTGGATAAGTGGAATAAAGTGAATGGATGGATGGAATAATGGTGAAGTGAAAATCCGAGTTTAATCCTTAAAATTACTTTTTTTTTCCCGTGCTGGGCCTTTTGACTTTTCCAAGCTGGAAAAGCACAGGATAGAAATGGCAGCATTATTGGCTCCATTCAGGGAATACTATAATGTCCCATGACAGCCATGTTGATGAGAAAGCATGGATTACTGACTGTTGAATGAGTTGTGAATAATTACATCATGGATTTTTCTGCTGTATGTACAGATTTATCCTGAGAGATTTTGTAAAAAATCTTTTTGTGGAAAAAAACTTGATAGATAGGTAGATAATTAAGTTTAAGCACCATATGTGCTGAAACTGTTGTAAAACTTACAGCTGTATTATTGCTGGTCTAACATTGGTATGCTTATTGCCCCTGGTAATTGGTATGCAGTTTAACAAAAAACAAAAAGACTGTAAAAGTGGATGGTATATTTTTTATATATATGAATTTTGGGTCCTGTGGGTGCTGGAGTAGCAGACCAATTAAACTATAAGTTAGTTATTGTTCTGCTGGGATACTTGCTGGGATGCATCTTGAAATTCATCTTCATGTGATAGTGAAACATGTTTCCATGTTTCCACTTGGAAGAAGTGGAAACATGGAAACAGCCATCAGTTTTCCCAGACACAAATCCAATAAAATCAACTACAAGATTTGCTGAAATGAGACGAATCTACCGGCAACATCACAGTATGAGAATTCATAATGAGGGAGAGTTTTTGCAGGGGATCTACACAACTGTTGGCAGTTTTGGTTGTTTTAATTGCTTTATTGACACGTACCAGCCACCTTGGTAGGTATTCTGTGCTAGTACCAAGTTGGACCTCCTTTTTCCTTCAGAGCACAGATGCAATATTTTCTTGGTCCATTTGATGTGATAGCATAAGATAGTTGTTGCACATTTGCTGGCTAAATATTCATGATGGGAATTTTCCTGTTTCACCACATCCCAAAGGTCCTCTATTGGATTATGATCTCGTGACTCTGAGGCCATTTGAGTACAGTGAACTCACTGTCAAGCCAGATTTGAACTTTGTGACTCTGGTGTTTTATCAGAAGATTCATTGTGCACACCAGAGTCATGGTCAGAACACGGTCAGCAACAATAAACAATATTCAGTTAGCACCAAGGAGGGATTTGTAAAACCAGGCAATGTTTTCCAGTCACCCTTTGTCGAACTTTGTGGACCTCATGGAAACTGTTGCCTCTGTTGCCTTTTTTTTAGCTGACAGGAACTGCACCCAATGTGCTCTTTTGCTGATGTAGAAGACCACACCTACTGTACACCTAAGTCTTTGCATTGGGAAAGAATGTTTTTTTTTTCTTATTTCTGATGTTTCCCAGTGCTTTACTGCAACAGTCTTCAGTTGTTTTTTGTTCATTAGTTGTCTGACTCTAAAACACCATAATATTGTACTTAAAAATGTTTCCAGTTTTTCTTTGTTCCAGATGCTGTTGACTTAGCCACTGCCAATGTCCTAATATTCCTAAAGTTAAATGTGATGGATCTGTTTTGGCTTTCATCTTAGTGACTGACTGTTTAACTTGGACTTAATGTGTGAATCCTGTGTCCACACATTGTGGATTCACATAAACAACTAGCAGATGTAAATACTATACTTGGAATCAACTCTAGACCTTTTAGAAGACAGTAAAACTTTATTGTCATTGCACAGAAGTACCTGCTTATTTTATGAAGAAATAATGAAGGGATCATACATCTGTTATAACGCTTGAGTGAATTGTAGAATAATATTTGAGCCTCTGACAATAGGAGCTACTCATAAAAAGATAAATGTAAATGTAATTCCTCAACTGTGAATGGAATATTTTTGTTCAGCCCCCTCGAATTAAAGCTGACTGTGTACATTTAAACTGTTTCTTGTTTTTTTTTATTTCAAAACTAGACTTCTCCTTTAAATATTAGACAAAAGCTGCTAAGTTTTCCTTTAATTGATGAGCATGATCTAGCTTTTATTGCGTTATTGCAACTGTGGTATGCTATATCTCAGAAGTAGTGGTGAGTTGTAGGGTATGGCTAAAAAAGAGAGAAAGACTAAGCCCACCATGCAAGCCATAAAGCCTTTATAATAAACTTAAACCTACACCACCCTCCCCATTCTGGTATTCTAAACGGTCTTTAGCAAAAATATAAAACAACCTAATTTATAATTACATATACCTAACTAACAGGGTTGCCAACTCCCAGCAAAAAAGAAAAAAAAAAAAAAAAGGGAACCACTCCCCCACCCTCTGTTTCAAGATGCTTAATTGACAAAACTGATTTTAATTTAATGCACGTATCAAACAAATGCACAGAAATCTATTACTTTTCTCCTGTAATCAAATAGATTCAAAATCTTTCTTCAACAGAATTGCAGACTGCACAGATGATACCTTCCCAAAGGAAAGAATACTATAACTTACTATATACTAGATATTACATACTATTTAATATAGTATACTTAATATTTACTGAATACAATAATGTATTTCTACACATTTTACATCAGATGAAAACTTTGGTTGTAAGATTCAGATAAATATTTATTAAAAACTAGACATTTTAAATGAGAATAAGAAAGAAAAGTATGGATCCTGGTGTTATTTGTCTCTCAGAAACAGTTCATTTCTTCCCTTCAACTCATTCATGTCACCTAAAAGGTAAACCTGTTTCTCCATCACCTGTTCAGCTCTGATGATTCAGTAAGGACATCTCCTGGTTTCATCTTCATGTTTCCCTCTCACCACATATCCAAACCGATATCATGGCCAGCAGCTTTACAGCTGTGGCTCCAACAAACATCAGCTGATACTAGAAATTAACATTAAATAAATTCTACCGACAGCTGATCAAGCTTAAACGTGCTGCTGTTGTTTAGCGCTACATCTGCTGGTTCCCTCTTTCTGGCGCAGAGAGAAAAGCCGATCAGCTGATCATTGATCAGTTTCATGATTGAATTAGTAACTTTCTAGCTTAAGTAGTTATGAAATCCCGTTCCTTTTCACCTCAACTTTAAGGTTCGACCTCCTCTGCTGTAACTGGTCAAGCCCAGATTCGATCATGACCAACTGGCCAATCCACCACCATTCATTTATATCGTTAAAAAAAAGAAAAGAAATAAACCCCCATCGGCCCATAAAAACGAAAAATCACGAGCGCCCCACCGGGCAAATGCCCTGGTCTCAGCCCGCTCAGAACACCGGCGCTACAACACCGCCTGGGAACAAACTGCTCTTCACGCTCTTGTTTTGCTCTGGATGCACTTCCGGGTTTCACCGGATGTTCCTAAGGAATATTGCAGCGCCCGTTGGGTACACTATCGGACTGTGGAAAATGTGTGCCTTCTGTGACTGTAAGGTGCAGGTGTACACGTCCGTGGGAAAGTAGGTTTCCAGTTTCCTGATACTGTGCGTTGCACTTGCGAGCGGCTGTGGCCTGGGGTAAGCTTTAGCTTTCCTGCGTGTTTCTAGCATCATGGGTAAGCCATAGCTTTAACGCTGCTAGCTGTAGCCGAGAGCTAATCAGATTTAATCTTTCTGGTGTGTTCAGGCAGAGAAAATAAACATAAATAAACACGAGGTCTGCACGGTGACCTCCGAGGTTACAATGTGCCGTGTTACAACCATAATAAAGGTTGGCTGTTTGGATTGGGAGCAGCATGTGCGCTAAACATCAGCTTCAATTACAAAAGAAAGCTGGAGTGTTGCTTGCTGAACTGGCAGTGTCGGTCGCTTATGGTTAGCTGCAAGTCGGTACTGTTACAGTCACAACACTGAGTTTTATATATATTTCTGAGTTTGCATTTCATCATTTTGGCTTATGAGAGTCCACAAAGAAACTGATTTATAATTCATTTAACTTCATAAGATCTGTCGATGGTGGTTGATGCAAAATAGGAAATGCATGTGAGTTTAAACATATAGGAAGTACATTTTCTTTTGATCATGTTTGGCAGCAATTCGTGTGGTCTGCCAAGTGCCTTTTTCCCCTTTTACAGCAACATGTGATGTAGTTTCCTTTTGGAGAGGGTTTATTTACTGAATAATACTTTTTCCAGGGTTTGAAGTCAGTTAACTGACTTCAAACCCTGGAAATACCCTGGAAATACTCATACTTTTGTGATACGCTGGCCAGGATAACAACGTGGGCAATGTATCTGCAATATTCTGCAGTCTGACACACTCTGAGAGACATTTATGTCAGATGCATAATGATATATGCCCATTGACCATTTTATTAGGTACACCCGTTCAACTCAAAACAAATACAGCCAATTACATGGCATCAATTTGAGGCATGTAGATATGGCCAAGAGGACCTGTTCAAACTCTGAGTATCAGAATAAGGAACAAAGGTGCAGCAGAAGACTACAGCGGAGTGGCAGTTAAGAACAGGAAACTGAGGCCACATTGTGCACAGGCTCACCAGAATCGTCCAATCTCTATTGTCCGATTCTGGTCTGGTTTCTGCTGCAACATTTTGTTAGTAGCATTATAATTTAAGGTAAACAACATGAAAGCATGTGGTGGAAGTGTAATAGTGTGGGGATATTTTCTTGCACACTTAAGGTCCTTTAGTACCAACTGAGCACCGTTTAAACATTACAGCCTACCTGAGAATTGCTCGCCACGTCCATCCCTTTATGACCAGAGTGTAAACATCATCTCAGGTTTGGTTCTAGCAGGAAAGCGCACTATGTCACACAGGCAGGGCTCTAGACTAACTTTTTGCCATGGTTGCACTGGTGCGCCTAAAAATAAAATTTAGGCGCACCAGCACAAAATTTAGGCGTACAAGCACAAAAGTTAGGCGTACCCAAATTTTTTAACTGCATTACTTAACACCGCAGTTTTACATGTTCACGTTTTTTTTTTTATTTGTAAATGATTAACTAACAACCTTTCAAAATGATTAACTTGACACCCCCTTTGCTGCCCAAATTAACAGCAGCTCCATCAGCCCCCATAGCAATGATTTTATCCAACCAGTTACTGCACTGGTCCCCAAGAGCAGCAAATGCTTTCTTTGAGGCAGCATAAATTCCTAAACAAATTAAAAAAAACCCATTTACCTCTCAGATCAAGAGTTTACAATGCAGTCTTTTTCAGTTTGAGTTTCTATATTCATGTATTATTGCTATGTTTAATTTTCAATGATAAGAACATGCTAGATATGGTTAATTCAGTAACACGACGTAATATTATTAATCATATACATAGGCTACGTGACATGACATGGCTTACCTTGGGCATGGGCATGCTGGACCTCAATGTGTCCAATCAGTATATTCGCTGGTCTTCCTTTTTGCAAGATACGAGCGTACACAATGACACATTCTTTTGTAGCGATGTCTGTGTCTCCATCGATCAGGAAGGCCATGTATGTACTGTTCGCAATTTCCACTGACGTCTTTTTTTTCAGTGTGTCAGCGATTACGCCTATAAACTGGGCGCACGCAACATCATTGCTGTATATGGGGTTTATGTCCAAGCCATTTTTCCTGTGAAGAGTTATTTCTGACTTGAACTTAGTAAACGGAACTTCTTCTTTTGCAATATTGTAGGCGATGTTAAACTTAATGATCATCTCGGCCTCCTCCGATGACCTGTTTACTCCTGCCTGCCGCTGAAAGGCAGTGAGGAGCGGGGACATTTTGGCAGAGCATTTATCGCGGCATATAATGTGTCTTCTCGATGCTGTATGCTTTTTCAGCGTTTCAATTCGAAACGTATTAGCACCAGTGACAAATGCTGTGTTGCCGGCCATGGTCTTTCCACACTCGCGACAATAAATGCAGTGCATCATATTGTCAGCTTGGCTGTATCTTAGCCAGGGAAACTGGTCAAGCCACTCGATTCGAAATCTATACATTTTCTCACTTTTACTTTCAGTGGACTCCGGCTGGGAGTCGATCGTATGTGGCTCATTTTCTGATGCCGTCTCCGGACCAGTGTTTGACAAAAACGGAGAGGTTGATGGCTCCGTGTCAGAGCGCTGGCTCAGAATTTTGGACTGATCAGGCCTTAACTTAACGAAAAAGTTATCAATTTTTCTTTTCATATTTTCTCAATACCAACTTCATACACTTCTGACCTGGGCTACTCACCCTTCTCTATCTGCCCGCACTTTCAAACGTAAACACAAGTAGGTCTGCAGGAATATCTGGACAACGGCCAATCACAGAGGTCCCCGCCTCTGAGTATCTCTGATTGGTTTAGAACACGACATGGGCATAATGTGTGTCTGTTGTTGAACACACGGAGACTTTCAGGGTTGCTGAAACTTTTTTTTTCCGAGAAAATACTTGGTCGCACCGGTGCAACCAAGTATTTTTTATTAGTCGCACCATGGAGAAATTTTGGTCGCACTCTAGAGCCCACACAGGTCAAATCTTCTCCAGCTGGTTTCTTGAACTTGACAATGAGTTTATCAGATCTCAGTCGATAGACCACCTGTGGGTTGTGGATGCGAAGTTATTAAATTTGCAGCAACTGTGTGAGGCTTTTATGTCAATGTGGACCAAAATCTCTGAGGAATATTTCCAGCAACTTGTTGAATCTATGCCATGGAGAATTAATACAGTTCTGACGTGGGGGTCCAACCTGATAGTAACAAAGTGTATCTAATAAAGTGTCCGGGGAATGAATGTATTACTCAATTTATTTATTTATTTTTAAAGAAAGCTTATTGTGGTAATGTTCTGGGGTTATTATTCAGTTTTAATAATGTTTGAGTGTTTAGCTGAATGTGTGGTTTGCCATGTTCCCCCTCATTTTTCTTTTCTTTTTTCTTTTTTTTAAACACAAGCTGATTAACTGCTGTTTATTTAACCATGTGTGCGTGACCACAACAAGTCATGAAGTACTGATGTTTTTGCCTGAGCAAATAAAAAAAACACAGTGTTATGTCACGTTTCATTAAATCAGGCTCAGTCATTTTTGTTCATAAAATATTCCATAAAAACTGGAAAATGTGTTTTGTTTCAATGTTCAGAAAACATATCCCAAGAGGAAGCAGTTATGTTGTATTCCTGTGTTAATATTTGTCTCACAGCTAACTATAGGTCATAAAACTATATGTCAGCAAGTATTTCCTGTTTTAGGAAGTCATTAGTCTTCCCATTACGCACATTTTTCTCTGTTTTATCACATTTGTCTAAATTTTATTAACATTTGGCAGGAATCTGTTAGCATGTCCATCTTTTGGAAGTTATTTGACTGAGCCACCCAGTTGGAGTTTTTCTTCCAACAAAACTTGTTGTTTGTTAGATTTATACCATTTTCACATTCACATGCAGGCCATTTTACATGCTACTGTTCTTGATGATTTTTATATATATTTTATCTTATTCTTCCCAGTTAAATTTACCCTTCATTCTAATTTGTGTTGTACAGTTATTTCATTTTTAACCTTAATTTATATTTTATTCCTTCCTAGTTAAATTTACCCTTTTTAATTTTTCATATTTATTTCCTATCTTATTCATAGCCTTTTCCTTTTTTGTTTTCTTTAGGTCACGAGCAGTTGTCCAAGCATTTCACTACATATCGTACTGTGTATGACTGTGTACGTGACAAATAAAATTTGAATTTGAATTTGATTTGATGATAATAATAATAATAATGATGGCACACTATATGGCTTTTTTCACATTTGTCTTTTTGTTTGCTTCTTGCAGTCTTGTTGCTGTGCCTTACCCGTGGACCATGATGGAGCAAAGGAGAGCCTTAACTATTCCATTTACAGTGGGCAAGGATAACCTGGTATATATATATCACCTATGTTTTATGAAATACCCACTTTCCATTTCATCCATTCATTCTTGTGAGCTTGTGTGAGTGTGCCGTTTTAATTGTATTTCCTCTTGGCCCAATCCTGTGGTGCTGATGGCTTCATTGCTGCATTCATATCCTTTGCTGATCACAAGCACGTTGCAAATTGGGATTCTTTTACTTTCTCACATGTTTGCTCTTGTCAGTCTGATAATCAGTGAGCCCACTCTCTTCCTAGTAAGGGCTGGAGACCTGACTGATTGAGGATAGGGAGCTGTACTTAGTGGATTTCCTTGCATAATCAACGCTTAAAAGCTGTTACAAGGATTGCAACTAAGAGTTACTTTGACTCCCACTGAAGCTGCTGATTATGTCTTCGGTGAACTTATTCATTGCTGGTGTTTGTAAAATATCAGAAAACTAGCAAAAATAACACCTCTTAAGATACCACAATGCTAAGTTCTCCTAACAGAAGTCTAGATTTAGTTTACAATGACAAAACGAGAAGCAACAGATGCTTCTTGAGAAACAGCTGAAAGTGGACAATGCAGGTCTTTTTGCCCGAGAGTCAACATTTTTAAATAGGTGTCAGCTGACTCGTCCAACAATTCATGGGTTAGGGAGCTTTGACTGCTACCCATCATTGTATTTGAACTGGAATTATAGACGCTAGCTTATACACACCGCTTTAACAGCAGCTGGTCTGACAGTTGCAACTGCATGCAACAAGCTTAGCATATTTCCTTAGTTGTGTGAAAGAAATCTTGCGCTTTTGTTTATTGCATTGCAATGTGTTTCATACAAGCATGGTCACTAATAACCGTATTAATTTTAGATGGAAAATCCACTCAGAATTCCCATGACATGTCTTTCATCAGAGTATGGAAAATTAGAAAGACAGGTACAGCGTTATCTTTATGCTAACATGGTTATTCTGGGTTATTCTTATAACTAACAGTGTCTGCCTCCTCTTTGAAAGGTTTCCTGGACTGCGTTTGCAGATTGCAAATTCAGAAATCGCAAGTCACCGCATAAAAACGGATCCACGAAGTTTGATCACAGCCATGCAGCTATGATCGCACTGGACATGGACAGGTAAGGAGGCAAGAAGTGTCGTGTGATGATTTGACTTTTTTAAACTGCGGACTAAAATATCTGCTTATGATTTAAAACTCATAAATATGTGCTGTTGTCTACACTGAAGCGTACTGCGCTTATGTTCTCTGTAAAAAAATAAAAAAAATAAAAAAATAAAAATTTTTTTGCAGTCTTAAGCATTCACAAAATGGGGCGCTCACAATTAATAATGAAGTTCTCCAAGGTCTCTCTTAATCTAACCTTCATTACTCCAGGACAACAAAAATAAAAAAGTGTCACTGCAGTATTTCTTCAAAATTAGAGTAATATCATTTCTCTGCAGAGCACTTGCAGGAGCAACAGAAATGGGAGAAGAAGGGTAAAGAGTGCTGATAAATTAAATAGATGGAGGTGGTCATTGTTCTTTAAGACAGGTGCTGCACAGTTAGTATACGTCCATTAAAATGCCTGTTTGGGCCACCCAGGCATATTTGCCTTTTCTGTATATATTTTATAAATTTTGCACAGTGGTCAGAGTTGCGGTCCATAAAGGAAACATTGCAAACACCATGACTCAAAGCCAAGCTTATCATTTCTGCACATGTGACTTATCTACACCATTAGACCGCACCCTGTTGATCAGCTGGCACACATAAAGTCTCACGTGCAGAGATAGATGAGTTTTAAGCCTGAATACCTCAGTGGGCTTGATGGGAACAATATGCGGAGAAGACGTCGTTCGAGGAAGGTTGTGAATCAACGATTCTCTGCTTTCTCCCACAGGAGGAAGCCTCTTCTGATCCTGACAGATGTCCTGAAGACAAAATTCGGCATGGAGTATATGGAAAGGACAAAAAAGACTCATAGTGCGAAGAACAGAGGACAAACGCCAAGCAGGCGGAGGGAGAGCGGTCAGTGTAGAGAGGAAACACCGACCTACAGAGACACTAGATCCAGTCAGAGGGAAGCCAGGAATAACAGGAGCAAGAGTGTGACACCCAAACGCAACCAGAGGACTGTCACTCCAACCTCCCAAAGGTGGGATAGCATTGTAAAAGAAGTAATGTGAAGGACTATTAGTTAGATGAAGCAGTCGGTCTCTCTCAAATATCCTTACGAGCAGTAAGTTCTGGTAAACACCGACCAACCCAATAAGACGAAGGGGGGGGGAAAGTAAGTTAAAAAGTGTATGTCTTTCTGGCCACTTTCATTAATTTTACATCTTTAGAGGCTTGTAGAATCTGCAGTAGCTCATTTTAATTGGGGAAACATATTTACATACAACACACTTTACACTAAAGCCAGCATACTTTTTTTTTTTTTCAACCCAGACCTGAATGGAAACGCCCAATTTTTAACAGTTTGCTAAAAATAGGAATAAACTGTACAGCATAATCAGAACATCTTTTCCCGTCTTTTTCTCCACAGGTTGAGCCTTAGAAGAAGACCACAAAATGTTGACAACCAAGAGGACAAAGAAGAAAGCAAAGATATCGAGGAGGTGATAATAGGCAAGGACAACACAGAAGATGACAGATTTGCTGAAGTTGTAGGTGGGTAAACATGAAGAGTTCATGCAGTTGTTGGTTTAATGCTGCTGGCGCTCTTTTGTGACTGACTTTGTTGTCATAAAGACAATGTTGGATTTAACTGTGAATAAATCGTGTACTCGAGACATTACCGTTCCATCCACCGCTGGTCTTATTTCCAGAGTAGCTTTAAAAAAAACAAAAGTTATATAGAGCAAAGGACATCACATGTTACTCTGTTTACTTATCAGTGTTTAAAGTTTAGTAATCGTTTTCCTGTTTTTGACCTGCTTTGAGGACAGGGAATTCCATTCATAGGTTGTCAGTGGTGTATGAGTGTATTTTAACTTTATATGTTTGTCATGCAGACTGTGGGTTGTCTTTGAGCTGGGAGCCTGCTGAGGATATAGTGTCCTGTGACATCAAAGACAGGTGGACTGATTCAGAAAAAGATGCACAGCCTAGTCTGGTGAGTACCACTTTTAAAACTCAAAATGAAACCAGGAACAATCAACCTTGATTAAACTTAACCAATCCCCGGAGAGCTCAGCAGGTGTGCACCAGACTATGCAAACATGGTAGCAAATTTTCTTGTCAGCCTTGTGCTTTGAATAAGGCTTTGAGTCCTTTCCACGCAAGCAGTCAGAGTCTGAAACACTGGAAAAACAGAAACTGAAAGCCAAAGTTGATTGGCATACTTCCTGGCCATAACAATTGAGATCATGTGTGGGGAGATTCTGGCTCTAAAGTTAGAGATAAAGATAAGATAACCTTTATTAGTCCCACACGTGGGAAATTTGTTTTGTCACAGCAGGAAGTGGACAGTGCAAAAGTTATGACGCAAAAATTAGAATACAATAAGAATAAATACAGTACACAACTGTACAGAATAGAATAAAATAATATACTATATACAGTAGAATAAAATAGAATAAAAATATACAATAAGATAAAAATAGAATACGAATGCTATATACAACTGAGTAAAAATACAACGATGCCAGAAAAGATTATTGCACTTAGTGTTATTGCACATGTGTGGATGTGTGTGTTTGTTCAGTTAAAGTCTTTGTTGTGGAGTCTGACAGCAGTGGGGAGGAAAGACCTGCGAAATCTCTCCGTCCCACACCGTGGGTGCCCCAGTCTCCCACTGAAGGAGCTGCTCAGTGCTGTCACAGTCTGCTGCATGGGGTGGGAGACGTTGTCCAACAGGGATGACAGCTTAGCCGCCATTCTCCTGTCACTCACCACCTCCACTGGGTCCAGAGGGCATCCTAGAACAGAGCTGGCCCTTCGGATCACCCTGTTCAGTCTCTTCCTGTCCCCAGCAGAGATGCTGCCGCCCCAGCAGACCACACCATAAAAGATAGCAGAAGCCACCACAGAGTCATAGAAGGTCTTCAGGAGTGGGCCCTCCACCCCAAATAAAAAGTAGAGACGCGTCCTAACCAACTGCAGGCTCAGTGATCAAGAACTGGCAGGTGACAAGAGAAAAGGTGTTGGCAAACCAATAGAAAATGTGACTGTTGGACAGATTAGGTTGAGACAGAAGCTCACTTCCTCTTTGAATTTAAGAGATTCAGTGATATAAGGAACTTTTTCAGGAGATAAAGTGACGGGGCACATCTTACTTCCCAGTACATGTTAGCATGTTGTGACCTGAGCCTAAGAGTTACTGCATGAATTCCACCCCTGTATCGTTTTAGTGAATTTAGTGCTACAGTTAACTAGATTAGAACAAAAGCTGGGAAACGAGTAACCTGCCTCAACACAGACAGAAGGAAGAGCGCAGGGCACCTCCCCCACCCTCATTCAGATCTGGCGTTTGGAATTATTTTGGTTTTCATGTGACGTATGACCCTGAAGGTAAGCGAGTCATGGACTAAAGTAAAACAGTATGTTGGATGTGCCATGCAATGCTCAATTACATGGGTGGGAACTAGTGTGTTAGCGCAGTTAGCTCGTTAACGTGTTGGCCGTCTAGCCCCATGCACAGGGCGATCGGCGGTAGCTCGTTAACGGAGATTTGCCGCGTTGTGGCGTTAAGGTCATTTCAACGAGATTAACCTGAAAGCACTAGTGGGAACACAACGAATATGACTGCACATTTACGCCGACATCATCCTAGTGCAAAGACAAAAACAACAAGCATGCTACTAACTTTAGCCGAGTCATTTAGACAGCTGTTAGCACATGATTCTCCTTATGCTGCTGAGAATATAGCCCAGAAGAAGCGGATAGTATAGCTTTTATTTTGGAAAGAGACATTTCTCTGTAGTAAACTCTCTTTTCCAAAGATGAGTGATTCCTCAATCAGATACAGGGCTTGCAATATCGCTAGCCCGACGTCCCGGAGCTAGCGATTTTTTTCAGTCGGGCTACCAAAATCTATCTCTTCCCTGCCCGTCGGGCTATTGTAGGAAGGAAAAATATATGTCAATGCTTTTGCATTCTTTCAGAAATGTAGCTGGGTAATTATGTCATTGGCATCGGTGAGCCACTGTCAATATGTGACATATTGAAATCGCGTTTGAATTTGCGCTTGTTTTTTTGCTTTCACTTTGCAATCGTGCGAACTGTGTATAGAGAGCGACAGCACTGATTGGTGACTGGTGTCAAGCCAGCCTCCAATTCGAGACTTGCAGTCAAGCCAGCCTCCAGTTTGTTTTACGTTCCCTGTGTATTCAAAGTATTACGGGAATGGATGTGGAAACCGGATTTCAAAATAAAAGCCAACTTCGAGTGAATTAACAGATATGTTAAGAACATAATAACATATAATTTAGGCTTTTTTTTTTTTTTACAAACTCTAATGTTAGATCTATATGACACAGCCTTGTACCCTAATTGTGCCCTGTCACTATCAAGGCCATCTTATTTTGGATTTCAAAGTAAAAGCCCTGTGAATCTTCATTTTTGAACTACTATTTCAATGACTTAATAATGCTCTTAAAAGCAAAAGTCGTATTTCCAAATACTATTTGAACTTTATATCAACACTTTCCAACCACAGTCTTTTTACAGTGATACCATATCAATATCAAGTCAGTCTGATTTTGCCTTTCATAGTAATGGCCCTTTGAAATTGTCCATAATTGACTTAATCTTCTAACGATTCAAAATGCTCTAAAATGAAAAATTCTTGTTTCCACAGGGTAATTCCACCTTAGATCAACAGTATACAGCCCCACAGTGATACCATATCAATATCAAGTCATTCTGATTATGCCTTCCAAAATAAAAGCCTTTTTAAATTGTCCATAATTGACCTAACTTTCAGTGATTTCAAAATGTTTTAAAATGGAAATTTCCTGTTTCCACAGGGTAATTCCACTTTAGATCAACAGTATACAGCCCCACAGTGATACCATATCAATATCAAGTCATTCTGATTTTGCTCTCAAAAATAAAAGCCTTTTCAAATTGTCCATAATTGACCTAACTTTCAGTGATTTCAAAATGCTCTAAAAAGGAAAATTCCTGTTTCCACAGGGTAATTCCACCTTAGATCAACAGTATACAGCCCCACAGTGATACCATATCAATATCAAGTCATTCTGATTATGCCTTCCAAAATAAATGCCCTTTCAAATTGAGCATATATACGACCTAATTTTTTAACGATTTCAAAATGTTCTTAAAAAGAATTTTGCTGTTTCCACAGGATAATTTCACTTTAGGTCAACAGTATACAACCTCACGATGTTACCATATCAATATCAAGTCATTCTGATTATGCCTTCCAAAATAAAAGACTTTTTAAATTGTCCATAATTGACCTAACTTTCAGTGATTTCAAAATGCTCTAAAATGGAAATTTCCTGTTTCCACAGGGTAATTCCACCTTAGATCAACAGTATACAGCCCCACAGTGATACCATATCAATATCAAGTCATTCTGATTATGCCTTCCAAAATAAATGCCCTTTCAAATTGAGCATATACGGCCTACTTTTTTGACGATTTCAAAATGTTCTTAAACAGAATTTTGCTGTTTCCACAGGATAATTTCACTTTAGTTCAACAGTATACAACCTCACGATGTTACCATATCAATATCAAGTCATTCTGATTTTGCTTTCAAAAATAAAAGCATTTTCAAACTGCCCATATCTGACTTGATCCTGGAACAATTTCAAAATGCTCTAAAATGGAAAATTCCTGTTTCCACAGGGTAATTTCACTTTAGGTCAACAGTATACAACCTCACGATGTTACCATATCAATATCAAGTCATTCTGATTATGCCTTCCAAAATAAAAGACTTTTCAAATTGCCAAGATACGACCTACTCTTTTAAAGATTTCAAAATGCTCTAAAAGTGAAAATTGCTGTTTCCACAGGATAATTTCACTTTAGGTCAACAGTATACAACCTCACGATGTTACCATATCAATTTCAAGTAATTCTGATTATGCCTTCCAAAATAATGGCCTGTTGAAAATGCCCATAATTTACCTAACTTTCAGTGATTTCAGAATGCTCTAAAAAGGAAGATTTCAGTTTCCACAGGGTAATTCCACTTTAGATCAACAGTATACAACCTCACGATGTTACCATGTCAATTTCAAGTCAGTCTGATTTTGCTTTTCAAAATAAAAGCTTTTTCAATTTGCCCATATATGACTTACTCTTGGAGCGAATTCAAAATGCTCTAAGATGGAAAATTGCTGTTTCCACAGCATAATTCCACTTTAGATCAATAGTATCCAACCCCACAGTGATACCATATCAATATCAAATCAGTCTGATGTTGCCTTCCAAAATAAAAGACTTTTCAAATTGCCGATATACGACCTACTCTTTTAAAGAATTCAGAACGCTCTAAAAATGAAACTTGCTCTTTCCACAGGATGAATCCATGTTAGATCAAAAGTGTACATCCACACCATGGTACTACTTCAATTTCAAGTCATTCTGATTTTGCCTTCCAAAATAATGGCCTGTTGAAAATGCCAATAACTTACCTAACTTTCAGTGATTTCGGAATGCTCTAAAAAGGAAATTTTCTGTTTCCACAGAATAATTTCACTTTAAATCAACAGTATACAACCCCACAGAGATACGATGTTAAGATCAAGTCACTCTGATTTTGCCTTCCAAAATAAAAGTATTTTCAAATTGCCCGTAGACGACCTACTCGTTTAACGATTTCAAAATGCTCTTAAATTGAAAGATGCTGTTTCCACAGGATAATTCCACTTTAGATCAACAGTATCCAACCCGACAGTAAAACCATGTAAATTTCATGTTGGTCTGATTTCGCCTTTCAAATTAATGGCCCGTCGAATTTGTCCATATGTGATATACTCTTTCAATTATTTCAGAATGTTTTAAAAATGAAAATTGCTGTTTCAACACATATTGGGTTTTCATTTTGAAAAGCAAAATCAGACTCAATTGATTATGACAGAATTGAATCATAAAGATGATGTAAAAGGAAGCTGAAATTGCCACTAGGTTGGAATTGATAGTACGTTTATATTTTAAGTCTGTGGAAAGATGTCATGGTTGGTTTGCAAGCTGTTTTGTAATTTCTTTATTTAGAATGACATCAGACTGATTTGATATTGATATGGTATCACTGTGGGGTTGGATACTATTGATCTAAAGTGGAATTATGCTGTGGAAACAGCAATTTTCCATCTTAGAGCATTTTGAATTCGCTCCAAGAGTAAGTCATATATGGGCAAATTGAAAAAGCTTTTATTTTGAAAAGCAAAATCAGACTGACTTGAAATTGACATGGTAACATCGTGAGGTTGTATACTGTTGATCTAAAGTGGAATTACCCTGTGGAAACTGAAATCTTCCTTTTTAGAGCATTCTGAAATCACTGAAAGTTAGGTAAATTATGGGCATTTTCAACAGGCCATTATTTTGGAAGGCATAATCAGAATTACTTGAAATTGATATGGTAACATCGTGAGGTTGTATACTGTTGACCTAAAGTGAAATTATCCTGTGGAAACAGCAATTTTCACTTTTAGAGCATTTTGAAATCTTTAAAAGAGTAGGTCGTATCTTGGCAATTTGAAAAGTCTTTTATTTTGGAAGGCATAATCAGAATGACTTGATATTGATATGGTAACATCGTGAGGTTGTATACTGTTGACCTAAAGTGAAATTACCCTGTGGAAACAGGAATTTTCCATTTTAGAGCATTTTGAAATTGTTCCAGGATCAAGTCAGATATGGGCAGTTTGAAAATGCTTTTATTTTTGAAAGCAAAATCAGAATGACTTGATATTGATATGGTAACATCGTGAGGTTGTATACTGTTGAACTAAAGTGAAATTATCCTGTGGAAACAGCAAAATTCTGTTTAAGAACATTTTGAAATCGTCAAAAAAGTAGGCCGTATATGCTCAATTTGAAAGGGCATTTATTTTGGAAGGCATAATCAGAATGACTTGATATTGATATGGTATCACTGTGGGGCTGTATACTGTTGATCTAAGGTGGAATTACCCTGTGGAAACAGGAAATTTCCATTTTAGAGCATTTTGAAATCACTGAAAGTTAGGTCAATTGTGGACAATTTGAAAAGGCTTTTACTTTGGAAGGCAAAATCAGAATGACTTGACATTGATATGGTATCACTGTGGGGCTGTATACTGTTGATCTAAGGTGGAATTACCCTGTGGAAACAGGAATTTTCCATTTTAGAGCATTTTGAAATTGTTCCAGGATCAAGTCAGATATGGGCATTTTGAAAATGCTTTTATTTTTGAAAGCAAAATCAGAATGACTTGATATTGATGTGGTAACATCGTGAGGTTGTATACTGTTGACCTAAAGTGAAATTATCCTGTGGAAACAGCAAAATTCTGTTTAAGAACATTTTGAAATCGTCAAAAAAGTAGGCCGTATATGCTCAATTTGAAAGGGCATTTATTTTGGAAGGCATAATCAGAATGACTTGATATTGATATGGTATCACTGTGGGGCTGTATACTGTTGATCTAAGGTGGAATTACCCTGTGGAAACAGGAAATTTCCATTTTAGAGCATTTTGAAATCACTGAAAGTTAGGTCAATTGTGGACAATTTGAAAAGGCTTTTACTTTGGAAGGCAAAATCAGAATGACTTGACATTGATATGGTATCACTGTGGGGCTGTATACTGTTGATCTAAAGTGGAATTACCCTGTGGAAACAGGAAATTTCCATTTTAGAGCATTTTGAAATCACTGAAAGTTAGGTCAATTATGGACAATTTAAAAAGGCTTTTATTTTGGAAGGCATAATCAGAATGACTTGATATTGATATGGTATCACTGTGGGGCTGTATACTGTTGATCTAAGGTGGAATTACCCTGTGGAAACAGCAATTTTCCTTTTTAGAGCATTTTGAAATCACTGAAAGTTAGGTCAATTATGGACAATTTGAAAAGGCTTTTATTTTTGAGAGCAAAATCAGAATGACTTGATATTGATATGGTATCACTGTGGGGCTGTATACTGTTGATCTAAAGTGGAATTACCCTGTGGAAACAGGAATGTGCCATTTTAGAGCATTTTGAAATTGTTCCAGGAGCAACTCAGATATGGGCAGTTTGAAAATGCTTTTATTTTTTAAAGCAATATCAGAATGTTTTGATATTGATATGGTAACATCGTGAGGTTGTATACTGTTGATCTGGAGTGGAATTACCCTGTGGAAACAGGAAATTTCCATTTTAAAACATTTTGAAATCACTGAAAGTTAGGTCAATTATGGACAATTTAAAAAGTCTTTTATTTTGGAAGGCATAATCAGAATGACTTGATATTGATATGGTATCACTGTGGGGCTGTATACTGTTGATCTAAGGTGGAATTACCCTGTGGAAACAAGAATTTTTCATTTTAGAGCATTTTGAATCTTTAGAAGATTAAGTCAATTATGGACAATTTCAAAGGGCCATTACTATGAAAGGCAAAATCAGACTGACTTGATATTGATATGGTATCACTGTAAAAAGACTGTGGTTGGAAAGTGTTGATATAAAGTTCAAATAGTATTTGGAAATACGACTTTTGCTTTTAAGAGCATTATTAAGTCATTGAAAGAGTAGTTCAAAAATGAAGATTCACAGGGCTTTTACTTTGAAATCCAAAATAAGATGGCCTTGATAGTGACAGGGCACAATTAGGGTACAAGGCTGTGTCATATAGATCTAACATTAGAGTTTGTAAAAAAAAAAAGCCTAAATTATATGTTATTATGTTCTTAACATATCTGTTAATTCACTCGAAGTTGGCTTTTATTTTGAAATCCGGTTTCCACATCCATTCCCGTAATACTTTGAATACACAGGGAACGTAAAACAAACTGGAGGCTGGCTTGACTGCAAGTCTCGAATTGGAGGCTGGCTTGACACAAGTGATTGGTGAGTGATGATAATTTGCGCACCAATTCCTCTGACATCGTCTTATTAATTGTTAGCTTACTATGCAAACATGACAAGTGAAATCTCCGGCAGCTTAAACATGTGAGAGGTTGATCGCGCAGAGAATCGCTGAGCTTATGTGAGTGCGTGTGTAAAAGCAGCAGGATATATATTTGACTACGATGACCTGGATGACTGAGAACCTTCACAGACAGATATATATTTTAGTTCTGCTGAGCCAAATAAGACAGGTCAGGGTGAAGAAGTGACAGCCAAAGAAAAGCTTACCACAAAACGGAGAAGTTATGACAAATCAGACTATAAGGCAAAAAGAAAGTGCAGCTTTATGGTTTCATGGACAAAAGAATTTCTGTGGCTGCAATATGACGAGCTAAATAACCAGGGCTGCACATAAGTGGTCCGCAGGTGCGTATTCGCTGTCAAAATAAAAAACACGCACAAGGGTTAGGGTTAAATTTAAAAACTGTACTTTTGAGTTAAAATATATATTTATAATTTTAATAAATGACAAATTAAAAAGGCATGAACATTTTTTTGTATCGAAAAAATATCGAACCGTGACACCAAAGTATCGAACCGAACCGAACCGTGAATTTTGTGTATCGTTGCACCCCTACTCAGCAGTTGTTATTCCGTGTCTAAAAAGTGAGATTAAAAATTTATTTTGTTTTACTGTATTCTAAAAATGGCTCTGTGATCTTTCAGTTTATGCTGTGTGCTCAGTAAACAGCAGAAGTGATACATTATACTTTATGTTGTGTGATAGAAGAGGAAAAGAAGGGATTCGGCGTCCCAATGCAATGGAACGGAGAGCCCCAAACGCAACCGCGAGAGCGTTCTTCAGCTCACAGAAGAAGATGGAAGAGATGGAGGAGCATTCTCTGCACCCATTTGTCACGAGGACAGTAGAGAGGATGGTGATTTGGAGAGCTTGGAGCATTGCATAGTGCAGTTCACGGTGGGTGAAGACAATGGAACAGAAGTTCTTGTCCCAGTCATCAACCCTGATTTGGAACGCGAAGATTTTACTGGCAGCCCAAGACAAAGCCTATCATCCACACAGGACAACGGGAATCAGATCAGTCCCTCTGAGCCCAGTGAGTACACCCAACAAACGTGTGGCTTCAGTCCACTGCTGTGTGTGTGTGTGTGTGTGTGTGTGTGTGTGTGTGTGTGTGTGTGTGTGAGGGCCTCATTTAAACAAAACTTCAGTAATTAATTGTGCTGCATCTGCTCAGTGACTTTGAAATTGACTCACCTTGAAATAGCGGCCATCAAAATAAAGTGTGTTACTAAGTCATACATGTTATAAGCGGCTCTTAGTCAGAAAAGTTGCACAACCAATATTCCCGATTATGAGAGAGAAAGCTACTGCCTATTTACAGCATGTGATGGAGAAATAGGCTTTTGCTGATTGTTTTAACAGATTAAAAGACCTGCATTTGTGGTGACGAACCGTTTCACTCTAACAAAGTACAGCTATACTTTTGAGCGTTTAATTCTCTCAGCCCTCTTCACAAAGACCAGGATTTGTGTGTGTGTATGTGTGACACAGAGGGCGCTATCTGTTGGACTAGTTAAATGCATCTTAAACTAAATTCTTAATCAGTAATGGTGGTCAGATAAAATGTAAATGATAACTTTGTTTATGTAGCAATAAATACATGTAATTTCTTTCTTTTTTATTTCTCCACGGCTGAAAGCAGTACTGATAATTTTGGTGCTTATTGATTCTCCAGTTTTTTTAATAATTTTTTTCCCAGGGTTCATTCAAAACCAGGTTTTGGGGTCCATCCCTACTAGGAGGCATCCTAGGAGTCTGATGCCTGAACCAATTCAGCTGATTCTTTTGAGTGTGAAGCAGGATGTTATTAGGTTGTAACCATTAGTTGCTTTTTGCATACATTCACCAAAATTAGTTTGAAAAGTTACTAAAAATGTCAAAGATGTCAGCTACCCTGAGGACTTACTTATTTATCAAGTTAACAAGCTGTTATTTTAATGCCTTAAACACTAAAATACAACTTCTCTGTAGCATCCATGTTCTTTCTATGTTTATGAGGCACATGAACACACTGAAGACTGACGCAGGAAAAGGGGCCATCCGGGAGCACGTGAAAATACAATTAGCAGCTACAATGTTTTCACTGTTTAGCTTACCCACGTGCCTTTTCCTGGATTACTACTGTCCTCACTGTGGCTTTAAAGCCCATTACATTTCCATTATACAGTATCAGATAGGGGCTTATGTGTCCTCAAGCGTTTTGTACTTTTAGAGAATTCCAAAGAAAAGGTTCACTCTGGCCTCATGTTGTCTTAATGGTTGTGTTTCAGTTGTGCTGTCCAGTGACGATGAGGAGGGTGGAGACGTTTCTCGGGGCTGCAGCCAAGTCCGCACACTGGTCGCTGTGGAAGACGCAGTAATAAAGGGTCAGTCGTCACAGGAAGCTGAGGCCAAACAGCAACACACTGCTGACATGCAGGTTGGTAGAGTGTGTTCAGTCCAGCACAAACACATTTCATATGTGATCTCAGTTTTTATAATCCCCTTATATATGTTCTTTTCCTTTTTTATATTGTGCAGACAACAGCCTCGCACATGCCTCTAAACTGAGCTGAGCTAATGCCCAGATTAACATGACATCACAAAGGGTGTTTTACAGACATGATCCGGGGGCCTAAGGTTTTACTTCACCCCAGGGTGTCCAAGTCACCAACTGCTAATTAAAAGACAATACTTTGCCTGTGCGGCAGCCACTTAGTCTTGTATCTGACCCAATGACATGAAGGGAGAGAGGAGCCATGCACGTGGATGTCTGGATATAATAAAAGGAAGAACTTGTTCTTTTCTAAACCATTATGTTATCGATTTCACAGTCACGTGAACTAAGATCACTCTACAGCTGCTTTCAAAAACTGCCACCATTGTAAGATCGTGGCATTATAAGGAGAACATCGAGTTTCAAACCTGGTACATTAACAATGGTTTATAGTCAATGCATTTAACACATGCATCAAATTTTGGCAGGAAGAGTCACTGAATTCAGCTTTAAATAGCTTTGCAGTGCATGCAGTGAGTAAGAATATTTGTGTGTGTGTGTTCTTTAGCTGTAGCACAGTATCACAGATCAGTTTCATTTAGTGCCACAAAAAGGTTGAACAAACTCCTGCAGAATAGACCACCAGGTGACCTCCTGCGTCTTCTCTTTCTTTCTCATTTGAGCAACATATCAAGACAAATATCTCGATATGCTATTTTTCAATAGACAGCGGAATACCTGCAAACTGCCATGTCATTCTTTTAACCACCACCAGATGGTGCCAAAGCAACAATTTTATATAGCCTCTGCATGCTGCCCTTTAATCATGCCACTAGTTATCTTTGTAGTCTGTTATTATCCTGACATTACCGTGTATTAATCTGTTTGCATCGTTGTGCGGCTTCGCAGCCTGCTCTATTTCCTGTAAACTTTGCATGTGTGTGTCTGTTTGTGTTTTGCAGGCGTTTGTTGTGCACAACACTACTCTTCCAGTGACTTCAGCTCCCAGTTTCAATATAGACTATTCCTGCATGGAGTTGCCCTTCTGTGGTCTGCACTGTGGAGTTTATCATGGAAAAGCAAATGGACCCATCGCGGTAACCCTAATAAAATGCAAAGATGGGCTTTTTGCCGTAAGCATGCACAGAATTTGAAAATCTAATGCATCTTTCTCTCTGTTCACAGATAGAGGAGGAAGAAATCATCATCCCACTCAAAGGTAATATTTATAAATATGTTTTGATCTTAAGTAATTCCTTTTCCTAATAACTTTTAAAGAGAACCTCTCTCCATCAGCTTTTCTGATCATTTTTTGTGCCTTTGGGCAGGGTTGTATAAGCTTTGACACAAAAACAAGTCACCTCATTTTGTTTTGGCACAGTATCCTCTCCTAGCTTTTCACTTATTTTGCTTAGCTTCTTTGTGCTAATGCGTCAAACCCTCAAGATCCCAGTAGACTTTCACCTCTGAATCTGTAAAACTCAGTCAATTTATGGGTTCATTTAATGACATTTTAGCCTGCCTTTGTGTGCGTAACCCTTGTTTCTATTAAAGAAGAGTGGTTGAACATTATTTTCCAAAGCATTAAAAACAAAAGTATTACTTAGCTAGAAAAAGATTTATAAAAGGCAAGAACAAAATTGTTACCTTATACTTTAAAAATACTTGCACAAAATATACAAGCTGTTTGTCAATTTAACAAGACAAACATTGTAAAATACCAGAAACAAGAATAAAGTGTAAAGCTGTTTGTAAAAATGTATTGTCCTTACGACCGCATCTTGTGTTCAGACACCAGTGAGGAGCTGGAGGTGAAGTTGACCTTTGAGCGTTTGGAGCTGAGGAGGTACAGTGTTTGGGAGCGACAGGAACTGGAAGAACGACAGCTGCACTTTAAGGGTGATGAGGAGCCCACACCTGCTGCTGTGCTGCTATTTTGTGTGTCAGAAACTGCTGCCGCTTCGGTACAGCAGGACCTCCGCCTGCTGTCGGCCAAAAAAGATGGAGCTGTGAACACTGGTGAGACTGCTGGATGACAAGTTCAGGGTTTTGGTCATTTAAACTTAAAAATGCTGAAGGTTTCTGTTATATAGTGCCAGCATTCAGCATTATTTCATATTGCGCTCTGTTTTAATAGGGAAAGCCAGCCCTTTCATCCTGCTGACTCTGAGAGAACCTCTGGAGGGAATGGAGGGAGCTTTTTTGCGCTCTCTCCTGGACATTGTCTGTCTCAAGACTCTGGCAAATGAACAAACCAATTTAAGGCACAGTACAGACAGATTTAGTGAGTTGGGAGACGTTCTGTCTCCTGTTCTTTCTCTGGATGATAGCATAGAGCTGATTAGAAGAACTGGACTAGACTCTTTCCTGCTCTCCATGCTGGGTGTGACAAACACGGACACAGAACCTGAAGAAGACAAAAAGCCCACAGCACAAAAGACAGACTCAGTTTTAGAGACAGAGATTGCACCAGAGCCAGACACAGAAGCACCTTTGCTCAAACCAAAGCCTGATCAGGAAGAACAAAGGGTTGAATGTCCCTCTGATGTAAGTGTCTACTGGGTGGTTCAGTAAGAGTATACCCCCCCCCCCCCCCCCCCCCCCCCCACCCCAAAACCGTTTTTTCTTTACTGGTACTCAGCTTGCAAGCCTGCACATTTAGCTTGTGCCCACTTCACAATCACCTGACAGCCACTGGTCTGTGATGTGCATTTCCCTCCACAGAAGGAGAAAGAGGAACCGACTCCTGTGTATACAATGTGCCATCGTAGAACCAGAGGATCCTACTCTGTGTCACTGTGTAAACCAGGCTCCAGCTGGACTAAATATAAACATCAGGGTCTGGCTCACAGGCAAGTAGCCTAAGCTAAGATGCTTATGAGATTCATCAGTGGAGGTTTGAGATCTGTTCATACAGACCACCAGTATATTTAAAATATTTGTACAGACAGGTCCTTAAGTATTTGGACAGTGGCACAAATTTTATAATTTCTGCTTCTTTACACCAACACAGAGGATTTGAACTACAGCAATTAAGCTGTGATTAAAGGTGTATGTCAGGTACTTTGATTTTAAGTTGCTCGGACAAGTGAGACTAAATGTTAAAAAGTTACAGGAAAAGTTTGGGTAGTTCCTTATACAGACTGTCCTATTATTATAATAGATTTTATAATTTGAGTTGATTAATTCATAGAAATGTTTCTTTTTATATTTTTAAACTGGACCCAGTATAAATAGTGGAAAACCAGGAACTTTTGTGTTATTTAACTGTTTATCTGTTCATTACTTTGGTGTACTATGAATGAAGTCTTCAATGGGCTGATGTAGGTGTTAATTCAGGGAGGTTGGAGCAGTTTTGTGGATAGTTGTGGCCTGCTACTTGTTATTTTTTGAGGAAAACCAAAAACTCATGGTTGACCATGAAAAACAGGTTAAGTGGATGATCGTAAAGCTCTCATAGGTGAGGAAAACCCTTTCACAACACATCTAGCAAATTCGGGAATATTTATAAAGAAGTAGCTGTATCACCATCAAGGGCTATAATCAAAAGATGCCTTTGTGACAGTAAATACAGAGGGGCTACAGCAAGATTCAAACAGCTAGTATTGGTCAAGAACAGAACAAACTGGTTAGACTTTGCTAAGAAACATCTAAAAAACATCTGGTCCAGCTGTGGAGTAGGATTCTGCAGAAAGATTAAGTCCAGATGAGCGTGAACCAGAGTGATGGGAAGAGAAGAGTATGAAGAACAAAAGGAAGGGCTCGTGATCTGAAGCATACCACATCATCTGTCAAACACAGTAGAGACAATCTGATGGCATGGAAATGTATGGCTGCGAGTGGAACTGGGTCATTGTTGCTGATTGATGATGTGACTGCTGATAGAAGTAGCAGCATGAATTCTTTGCAAAATGCTTTACTACTTGGATGCAGTCAAAATCCGGAAACCTGGATGACCTTTATTAAAGAGGATAATGACCCCAAACACAAAGCTAAAACTACCTGAAAACAAGGAACAGAAAGTTCTCAAGTGGCCAAGTCAGTCTACTGATCTCAGCCCAAGCTTATTTTCCACTTGGTGAAAGCAGAGAGCTCCACAAACAAACAGCTGAACACAGCTGCAGTAAATGCTGTCAGAGCTTCTCAAAGGAGGAACCTCTGGGGATGCCAATTGACTGCAAAGTATAATTCTTAGTTAATTCTGAGCCTTTTAAAATTGTGCTATGTTGTAATATCCTAAATTGCTAAAATAATATTTTATTGAGCTCCTCGAATAAATTTTAAGCCTCCACTTTGATCACATTGTGATTGCTTAATTTCGGATCCACTGTGGTGATGTCCAGAGGCAAAATGATTAAAATGTTCAAGCTGTAACACACTGCGAGGAACTTATTGGGATTATATTTATGAACGACAAGAGGAGAGCAGGGAATATTTTGACTGGACTAACTTAATTCTTAGATTAATCACTAATCAATCACAAAAGTGAATGAATAAACAAACTGCAAATTATTTGGGGTGTTAATACTACTATGAGGTCCCCATTTATCGTAATACTAATCTGACTTATGAGATCAGTGCATCCTCATAAAAACACTTTGAATAATATGTATAACCTAAAAGTTCTGATGATCTAAATAACGGCTCATTCTTATCTCCTGCTTCCTTACTTAGGTTGATCCAGTTTCCTCCTCCGCCAATGAAAGGAGGAATCACTGTTACAATGGAGGACCTGCAGTGCCTTGACAGTGGGAAATACCTTAACGATGTTATCATTGATTTTTACCTCAAGTATGAACTTTTATTATTATTTTTTATTAAACAAAAGGCATTAATTGATTCTGAGTCTTGGGATAGAGATGCTTCTAAATTGATCGTTTTTGATTTTTGTGTTTTTAAAACCAGATACCTCCTCCAGAACGCATCTGCTTCAGTGGTCGAGCGCTCCCACATTTTCAGCAGCTTCTTCTACAAGCAGCTGACGCGGCGGGACAATGCCAGTGAAGGTGGCAACAGCGACTCGTAAGTAACCCTGATAGAGTTTGCAGTCTGCTTTGGGGTGTACTGATTGTGTGAAATGTCTTCACTTAAAGTGTTCTTACCTTCTTACGCTTTACTGGATTTAACAAGATAGCACAATAACTGCCAGCCGTTTAAGATACACTACATCCTCCTTAAACAGTATTATAACCTGCAGTACCTTTTGAGTTGGATGCATTGGTCATTAGTGTAGATGTCCACATCTACACCATCTAAGCTTCAAAGACCAAAATGCAATGCTTAATAGATTGCATGTTTAATGTATTTAGACCTGATATGTCCTGTAATCAAGATTCATGTTACAGGCACGACTCCAAAAATGTTTTTATTGTTTTTATTTTTGTTTGTATTCAGCTGTCAGAGACAGAGGCGGCACCAACGCGTGAAGACATGGACACGACACGTCGACATCTTCAAAAAGGACTTCTTGTTTGTACCTGTCAATCAGGAGTAAGTTCAGCACAGGAGGTGTTATTTGCACAGTTTTCTTCTCTTTTTAATTTTCAGTAAATCTGTTAAACACATCACATGACTCTCTCCATTTAGAGCTCACTGGTATTTAGTTGTCATTTGCTTTCCCGGACTGGGTGAGCCTAAAATCGAGGGCTGGACAGGAAAGAGCAGCGACGTGACGGAGGAGTCTGAGAGTCAAGATGATGCGCAAGGAAGTAAAAGCTTTAATGATGATGTGGAGAAATCACATATGCGCAGTGACAATATAGACACAGACACAGGTATTTTTGACTCATGCCTTCTTTGTCTTTGGTGTTTATATGTGGTGTTTATACCAGTGACGACAGAAAGGTGAAGGTAATCATTGTGTGTCGTTTCGTGTCTTTTAGAAAATACCCAGGAAGAATTCACCAAAGATTCACCACCTAATCCAGTAGTAAGATATAATTCAGTTACATATAAGAATATTTAAAAGTGTCTGTTTGTTCCTGCAAACCAGCTCAGTCTATTTTTGTCTTTGTAGAGTTGTACAGAGCTGACGTGGCAAAAGAAGACAGTTTGCAAAAGGTGAGTTTTTACACCTTTTTAGTCCATATTCTAAAAAGAAACTCCTTTTGTCCTCTGATCATCTGTTTTCTGACCTCTTAACACCATTTATGTTCATGCACTGATAATGGTTTAGTAGGGTGGGTCTAGATGGGGTGTTTTATTAGGAAAAGCAGCCCAATGCTCTAAATTGTGGCTGTGTGTGACTTCCTGCCAGGCTCATCTGCTTTGTGTAGCTTGACATGACTTCTATCCAAAATGTATTAGGCGCATATGTTTAAGCAGAAAGCTGCTTCCAACATACGTCTAATGAAGTCATAAGCATCGTCGACAGTTACTGGTCAGCCACCACTGGCTGATTTAACCCGTTGAGTTCAGTTCAACATGCCGCTCAATGTGTTGGTTTCCCTTGTTGCTGGGCTTCAAAAATGGTGGTTTAGATTTTTGTGAAGGAGTTGGTCTCATGAGTCATCGAGTGATGCCTTTGACCGACCAATCGGTGGCATGCAGTATGATGTCACATCTTTGGAGCGACTCGGCTTGTTTGGAGCCCCGGCTGAGCAGGTATAATAAATACCTGCTACCAGGTAGATGGTTGGATACTTTTTGATCCCACAAGGGTAATTTTTGTGCTACAGCAGCATGATAAAGAGTAAAAATAGTACAGTGTTCAATCCAGAATAATAAACAACACAGTTAAATAATAGGGATATGGCTCTTATACTATGAGATGGTGCAGGAATTTATGTATTTACAACAGTGGTTAAAAAGGCACTACAACTTAATGTAAAACCCCTAACAGCTGAGCTGAGCCAAGTAGGCACTTGCGGAAAAGAGGCAATGGTCTTTGTGTGTTTTGGAAGTTTATGTGGTTTCCCCCCTGGTCTCTGGGTATTTAAACACATCTGAACAAAAAGACTTTACAAATGAAAGCTTGATATAAAAGTAAACACTGACTTGCAGCTGTCTGTCCTCTCTGTAGGCCGTGTATTCTTATCATGGATTCCCTTAAACTTTCTCTTCATGAACGAGTCTTCAAACTGTTGCGGGAGTAAGTATGACACCTTAAACCCACAATTCTGAAGCTGGGTATGCATGGGTATGGGTCTGTGTGAAATGTTATTGTATTTTTATTTTTTTTTAATGACACATTTGTCTGCCAGATACTTGCAGTCAGAATGGGAGGTGCGTCGTGGGTCACCGAGGGACTTTGGTCCTGATCAGATGAAAAGCTCACACTGCCACGTCCCCCTTCAGGATAACAGCAGCGACTGTGGCCTCTACCTGCTACAATACGTTGAGTGCTTTTTGAAGGTAAAGCACTTTTTTAACGTCACATTTAGTTTGGCTAATAATGCGTTCAAGGACAGCATAAATAATTCTGCTTCTGCTTTCAGGACCCCGTGGTGCACTTTGACCTCCCACTACACCTAGAACAATGGTTTTCACGGCAGCAGGTGCGAAGGAAGCGAGATGAAATCCGAGATCTTGTACTTAACCTTTACCGACATCAGAACCTGGATAATAGACTAGGAAAGCAGCTGAGCGGTTGAGCACATCACATTCCTGTAGCCATTAAAAATCACTGCTCATACTGAGCAACGGTCATTTCAGCATGAACTGAAAATATTTCTTTTAAAGCAGATTCTTTTATTTTATGCATTAACTTGAAAATGTAAACCTTTGACTACCTGGGGGTCCTATTAGTGAATATAAAAGAATTGGCTAATTAAAAATAAAGGGCAGAAAAAAAATAAAAGCATATCTAGACACACAAATCAATCCAGACTTTTTACTGTTTGTTTTTATACTGATAACTATTTTATAAAGAAATATTAAAATTCAATTTTCTATGTAGTATGCCCAAGCAGATAATGTGTGAAAGCATAACAGTGGTAAAACTTAGTTTGCAAAGTGATATATTTAAAAAAAAAAATTTTTTTAAGTTCTATTAGGATCCCCCTTGCTTTGATCTTTGGTTTCTTTTAAGCTTTTGTAGTTTGAATTCAGCTTGCTGGCATCCGGTAGACATTTCGTGTATTATCCGACTGACAGTTCAGTTCAGATCTCAGTTGTGTGTTTTTTCTTATCCAGGTTGTCCCTGATGTTGCCTTCTTTTGTATCAAAGTTTTATTAGATGAGATTTACTTTAGACAAAATGTAAGAAGCGTCGGTGTGGTATTTAATAGACAGGAGTTTTCTTACTGAATTTCATTAGAAAAATATATGATTTGAAACCACAGGACTGTGCCTCTCCCTCCCAGCTACAGACAGACCCGGCAGTCACCCACTTCTCTAATTAAGTTAAAGTGTGTATAACAGTGTGTGTCTGTGACTCTCTGTAGAGCCCGACCAATACTTCATTTGAAAAAAGTCTGCTAATCTGATATATCGGCCAATTTTGTTTTTTCTTTTCTTTGTGAAAAATAAACAGATGTTCTTGTTTGAAACACAGTAGGAAAGGAATTAAGTGCAAAATTGCCATTGCTTTCATATCAAATTGCTTCACTGGCCTGTGCTGTTATCCTGCCTGGGTTTGTCCTGCAAAATGAGTTTCAAGTCCTGGTTAATAGATAACTTTATGAATTTAACATGAATACACCTCGCAAAAAAAAGTTTAAGGGCACACACGCTGGCATGTGTAACGTTCGATGACCTGCTGAAGACCCATTCAGTCCTTTATTAATGTTCTCAGTTTTCCCTTTTTGCCAGATTGTTCAGTTGTCGTTTTCTTGTGTAACACCTTTATGGTGTTCTCTTTGGGATTTTTTTTAAATTTTTTATTTTGTCAGATGAATGTACAGAAACTGATTCCAAAATACATTTGGTTTCATTTGTATATTAAAACTTGTAGAAAAAATGATGCTTGTTCTGATGTGTCTTTTTTTTGTTGCTGTTTATATTTGAAACTAAATTGCTTAAGTTAATAAGCCCAGTCTGGTCCTTGTGAAGAATGATTTACAAACTGGTGCATTGTGAAGCGTTTTATTTTGACTGGTGAGTTGGTACACACGCTATGTTATTGTCAGTAGTGGATTCTTGTTACCCCACAGCCATTAAAGGGTGATGGGATATCGTTGTCACCCAACAAGGCAACGTAAGAGTTTTCAAACTGAAAACTCTGAAAATCTTCAGAGAGGTTTTCTGAAGGTGTTAAGAAAGACGTCACCTAGGAATTGTGATATGAAATTCTGGAAACTCCAACATTCTGTTCTGTTTGAGTTAAACTATATGCTGCACATATTTTCTCAATCCAGTATGATCTTAGTTTGTGACTAAGAATTTCATGTTTTTTCTTTTTTCAAATTATTCTGAGATTTACCTGCGTCCCAGAAAGTATCACTAAATGTCCTTAGCAATGTGAGTTTTTTAAAGATTGTTTATTATTCATTTTTTGTTTGCTTGTTTGTTTTGATGATGCCTCAGATTTTAAAAAGTAAAAAAAACAAACCCCAAAGCATTTTGGTATATGAAGCTAAAATTTCACATTTTTAGGCAAATCTAAGATTATATGAGAGATTACATGACCCACGTTTTAAATATCACAATAATTAACAATATACTTACTTTTGCTTAAGGATCATATTATTTTAATTTCAACCTCCAAATGTGTGTTCAAACACTCTTTGTAAATGCTACAAAAAGTTGGTCTACTCAAAGGCAAGAAGAAGCAGATTTCCAGTTTGAAAACTGTTTAAACCCCATCGAAATAGCAAGTGGCTAAATGTCATCTCTTGAGCTCATGAGTCTGAGTGCACATTTAACTGGGTGACTGCCAGTTAAAGGGACTCTTTTTTTTCCCCCCAAAATGACCTTAATGGCCAACTCAATCCTTGACCTGCCTCACATTCCTCTACATACATAGAGTACATGTGGCTGCTCTTTGGCCTTTATGTAGCCATTGTTACCTCCTCTCTGACCACGTTTCCTCCACACTAAGTACCCTCCCCTCCCAGTGTTGCTCCAGTAACTTCTTGGTGAGCTCTCCTAAAAGACTTACTGTAAACAGGATTAGAGAGCATTAAAAAATCCTCCTCTCTCTCAAGTGCCATCTGCCTATCAACCTGAGCCAGGAGCTGTCCTCTCAGCACCATGGGAAACACCTCTCCCCGGGCACAGAGGAAAGCGCGAGCCCACAGTGTGACTGTGTCAGCAAATGGTTTGTGATTGGGCTTCTCTTATTCTTTGGGGTCTTCTTTGGAGAATTCTGAAATATGCAAACTCGTACTCAGTTTGTCCTACTGCTGTTGCGTGACTTGAGACGAAACACGTATCTCCTTGATCCTTTCCCAAGGCCACGGATCTAAGCACAATCACGGATTTAACATGAGCATCCTCTCGTGGAAATGTGTTTTCTACCCTGCTGTGTTTGGTTTAATGGTCATATTTCTGGACCTAAAGACAGGTACGTGGCATTAGTTGACTTAAAAATCAAGCGTTCACTACTTACCTAAATGCACACACAAACTCTATATTTTAAACTTTGTTGTTGTTGTGCACCCCAGATGCAATGATGGAAGGTTCCTCTATGGGATACCTTGATCTGCCTTATACTCAGGAGCCTGTGGTGTTTCCACGCATCACTCACATATCTGAGGTGAAGCCATCGCGTGAGAGCCACGCGGTTATCTCTCGACAGAAAAGGAACATCCTTTTTCCAAGTGGAGTCAAACTGTGCGCGCAAGAGACCGCCGAGCAAGTCCTTGCAAACCATCTGAGCTACTTTCATCTCAGAGGTAAGACCCAGTGTGAATCGGTGTTAAAAATGAATATTGTAAATGGAGTTTCATTGTCACTGTCACACCAAGGTGTGAAGATGGCACCAAAAAGAACAAACAAACTGATTTTGAGAGATTGCCCCCTCTGTATCTTCCCCTTTGCGTGTCTACAGTGTGAAAAGATTTAATTCTCCAGTGGACGAGAGAGTTAACCTTTGCTGTGTTTACGCAATAAGATCCATCAGACTCAATTAGACTTCATTAGATTTGTATCAAAACAGATTGCTCCACTTATTGGGCTCATTTACTGAAATAACATTACACCACACACACTGGTAGCATCTACACAACATCAGGTCTCCATTAAAAGAAGCCGTTGTTACCTACACTGCATCTTACCAGCCCTGCCGACGAGTTCTGGTGTGCTTTTAAAGGATTATTGCACAATTTAGCACTGCATTATATATTTTTATATTATCTACCAATAACCCACAATGCAATTTGACAGCCAAGTTGCATATTAGTAGGTAATGCTGCTTTAAAGTACTTCGCTTGGAATAGTTCATGAAATTAGCAATTCACGCAGACAAAAAATACAAATATTACACAAACAACAACAAAAAAAAAGATTTTTTCTAAAAAGCCAAAAGTTACAGTAAAAACAGACATTTAGCTCTTTCTTATATGTGTGCATGGGCAGGTTTGTTATGCAAGTTAGATATGGATTTAGAAGTGATCACTGCAGCCTTGTGGACACTGTTAATTAGAGAAGAAGATTGGAGCATATGTCTGTGCACTGATTTTGGATCAGCGCCCAGTAGGCTGACTCATGAGAGTTATATCACGACATCAACGTGGAAATGGATAGATTTATGATTTAGCTTGGGCCCCCAGAAACTCTAACTAATGATATCAAGATTGTAAATGAGTCAAACTCATAAAATATGATCTTATTTCTCAGCTAATGAACGTGTGTCGTGGTTTCCTTGTCAAACAAGCATACATTTAAGTTAGGGTTCAAGTTTCACCCCAATAAAAATAACTTGGAAAACATTACTATGAAAGAAAGTTCTCCAGATAAATTTTTTAAGAGGGTGCTGTCTTTCTCTGGTCTAACCAGTGTGCCAGGAGACCATATGGGAGGCATTTAAGATCTTCTGGGACCGCCTCCCAGAGCAAGAAGAGTACCAAAGCTGGATGAGTCGATGTCAGGAGGGCATAGTCTCTGCACGGGATATTGGCAGCTACTTTAGTACGTCAGAGGAGCATCAGACTCTGGCTAAAAAGGTAACTAAATAACAATAAAATGATATGCGATTAGTACAAAACATGATTTTCTCTGGAGCTGGCTCATGAAACTGTTTTCCACTTCCAGAGAATGTCGCTGCCCAGTTTGAAGAGGTAAAAGAAACTCTCTGCTTTGTTTTCCCCAAAGTGACCTTTTAATGATGCGTTCATGATCTCATTATTAAGTCTGTGTTTTGTAAATGTGTCACTTTTACCACTATCTGTAGTGAGCCCACCAGGTCCTGGCAACATATGTGCAGGTAAGGTTGTCAAAGCTCTTCAACCTTACCTGTTCATATTCCCACTCATCACTTATCAAACATGATTTTTCACATTTATTTGTTTTGGCTTCTTTTTTTTTTTTTCATTTATGTGTCATAGATTTAGGTATGTGTCTTTATGCTCACTGTCTGTTTGAGTTCTCTCTTTAAATGATAATATTAACAGGGGTCCAAGCAAAGAAGCTGTTGAGATACAACCGTACCTGTTATAATTCTCATCGTTTTTTATTATTCATGTCATGTGGAAACATGAAGTTTGACTCAGACTCTGAAACTCCAGTTTGTCTTTGCAGTGTTCTGTAAAATGGCTTGGCCTGAGGTCAGCTGTCTTCCATCATTTTATTTTTTCTTACTCCAGCTACATCTTTGCTGTCTGATGTTTAAAGAATATGAGATTTTTATTAAAAAAACCCATTTTGTTTCACCATGTTCATAAAAACATTTTTTTTGACGCTTTAAACAGAAACCACTAAACCAGCCGTCCTAAAACTGACTCAGGATTATCTTGGGAATTAAAAAAAAAAAAAAAATCGTTGACGTATCTGCTGAAGGCTTTGAGAAATCAACCTGAAATTACTGAACGTGGAACATGTTTACCTTTTCTTGGTTAGTGAGTTTGAGTTGGTACAAAATTTGGTTTTGAAAGTTAGGACCTCGTAATACATGCATCTCCCCTAGTCCTCAATCAAATGTTAGCAACATGCACATGATTTGGATATCACATGTTTCCCATCGTGCCCAGAAATGCCAAACAATGTGTCTGCAGTAACATTCACAGTTGTATAAACAGCATCGATTTCACCAAATGTTTGAAGGTATTTGGTAAACACATGAATCACATGTTTTTTCCCCCCAGAATAATATAATTATTATCTTTTACAGCTCATTTGAACAGCACACTTAAAAAAATATTTTTTTTTACCCCCCAATAAACACAAAGTCAAATTCATGTGAAATATATAAAATCAAAGGTTTATTTATTCAGATGCTCTAAATTTATGCAAATCCAGTACATTTCATTTGACAAGATTCCATAAATTTAACATTTTACTCTGTACTTCTGTAACAAAATTGCATACAAAATATACAAGTAATTAAATTAGTTGAAAGGAAGTTAAGAAATAATTTATTTATTTATTTTTTTAGTGTAGTGATTATATATCGATATGGTTGAGTCCTGTTAGCCAATGGTGCAACAGTTTATCTAATTTAAATAAACAATTACAAATAGCTTGACTGCTTCTGACTTGCTTGGATCTCAGTCTTTGCCTCTTTTTTTAAATCTTTTTTAACAAACTAAATTAATAGACAAAAATCTAACCTTCAATAATTTTCAGACACTGGGAAACTGGATTTGCTTCCATTAACTTCTTATTCCGACCCTACATGCAGTGTGCATAAGCCATTAATAGTTGTGCTTATTGCCTTTTTATTATATCATAATTGTGTAACGTTGTATCGGCGTCGCTAACATGATCCTCCTGTGTTTCACAGCACTCCAACACCAGACATACCAGAATCCGTTGAAGCTCCTGAGCTAGGTCAGTGTTTTACCTGATTATACTGGCATCTGTAGCAAAAATCCCCCTTTTATTTAACCACCCTGATATAGATTTGCTGTTTTTGTGTCTGGCCCGTGTCTAGTGTGCAGTTTTGTATTTTGGAGTGTGCATCCTTAAGTGCTCGGTATGTGAACTTGGCTTTAGGTCAGCTGACCCTTAGATTTAGCAAGAAGTCAGGGTAAGGACAGTCTAATCCATATAACTATCACTAATCATGGCACTTGCCAAACGTTTAAGCTGACATCCACCTCAAATAAACCGACAATCCCTTTTTCTTTTGCATATGAACTTAACCACCTAGAAGACACAGCTGAAAACAAGGAGGAGGATTCCCCTGCCATTTCACCAGGAGTAGAGGAGAGTCCTGTGAGTGTAAACACAGTTTGCTTGCAGACTGGGATTGATCATTTGCCCTTAACTAAAGTGCGTCTTTATCTCTTTCTCACTACTCAGCTTTACAATGATATAACCGTACAACCGCCTACTCCTGCTCCGCTGGAGCAGGTTGTGGAGCTAAGCATCCTCTTGTCAGGAGAAATGTACAACGAGAGCCTTGCTGATCCGGCCAGCCTCCAGTACCAAACACTCAGCAGACAGCTCGCTGAAAAGGTTTGCCTCTAGCTCTGGCTCCTCATGTCTGTTTCCCTTTATATCTCCCATCTGAGCCTTGGCGCTGGCCTGGACTCTCTATATCTACTGGTTTATGGTCTGTGATTGAAGCACTGTTAGTTTTAATAACTCGCACTTTAGCAGTAGTTAAACTCAAACTGTTAGGCAAGAGCTCAAAACACACTGACTTTATGATACACAGTTGGTTAGGGTGAAATAATAATGTGCTGAAAATCCAGCTTCATGACTCATGTCTTGGGAATACATAAACTTCCGCACATGCACGCCGCTGCACAGGTATCCAGTGGTTTTACAGGTACTTGGAAGATTCAGTAAACATGCCTACAGGCCTTTTCCCTGGCAGCGGATGCACAAAACCTTGCAAATGAAAACATTAAACAGACAATTTGGTGCATTTTTTTGTGCACACACGTGTATGTGTTTTGCATTTGATGAATGCTTTCAGTATTTTTTTTTCTTTTGATTTCTGAGCTGCTTTTATTCTCTGCGGGGATTTCCTGGACAGCTAACATCTGCACACACCTTGACATACTGTAGTCTATAGCAAGAAACGTCATGCATACAAGCAAGTTTGCGTGCCTTGAAGAGATAAAGAAGAAAAGTGGAGTGGAGGGTAAGATAGGGACTGATGGTAAATGAGTGTAAAGAAAGAGGAAGTGGAGGAGAAGTCAGCAGACGAAAGACCCTGGAGACCTGTACGCATACTTCTTCATCTCTGGAAGATTTAATAAACTGGGTCAGTGAGTCTGCAGGACGACACGACTATATCTATTTCTTTTTTCATGTTAGTGTGGTGAAGCAAGGCCTTGAAAACCACTACAAGCTGTTTTCTATGAGCAGTTTGTCTTTTAAGGAAAATAATCCGGGGACGACATTTCGAGTACTTTGAACGAAACAAGTCCTTTTGGAACAATAAATGAGATTTATTTTGGCAAGCAAGTTCATTGTAAACCACTCGAAATAAGAAACAAATTAACTGCGGTTTCCACTCTGATGCCTGGTCAACTTTGTCTTTGCAGATAGAAGACGCTCTGCAGGGGCTTCCTGGATTTAAAAGTGTGTCTGTAACTGACTTCAGGTCAGCTTCTCTCCAATGATTATGGCTGTCAGAACAAATGGCCTTTTAAAGCCGCCTCTTTTTGTAATACTTGTATCGTGATTTGAGCTCTCGGCAGAAGTTTAACAGATCTCGCTTGTTTCACACAGGCCGCAAGATGGCGCAGAGGGGTGAGTCATCAGTAGTTGCTCTGGTACTTCGACCTTGAATAGCTCTCCCCATCCTGTGTTGTGTTTAAGCCCACAGATCCCTATCAACCTTAACTAGAGCTGTGTATGTGTGTGACCCCAGCTTCATCTCACACTGTGTTTACCTGTGAGCGTGGGCACGTGTTAAGCTGTGTCACTAGTTGCCTGTGTTAATGGACTTAATGCAGTCACTCACCTGTTAAGTGGGATCAGGGTGGGTCGAACCAAGTGAGCAGGTGCTCCTGTATAGAGACGATAATCTGAGCTTTACCTGGAAGGATGGAAATGAGTGGAGTTATCGGCAAAAATAACCTGTTTGTGTGGTGAAATGGAGAAAAATAAGGGAATTACAAAAGGCAAGTGAATGGACAACAAACAGAATGCAGGGTCAAACAATCTGCTTGTACGTTCCCTCATGGGGATTTAGATGAGAGGTCTCATGCTTATGTGGGACTGGTACAAAAGCTTCAGCCAGCACCATGTTAGTTTAGCTTAACAAAAATTGGAAACAGAGGGAAATGGCTATTTGGAAAGCTAAACTGAACTGGTTTGTTTGAGCTGAACAAAAGCAGAAGGGGATAAATGACAGTTTAAGAATTTAGTTTGCAATATGCTGTGCTGGATCGTTGACTAGAACGAGGAACTTCCAGGAATCGTTAAATCCAGCAGCGCCTAGAAGCTTTGATATAACTTTTCATAAAATGCAACTTTGTTAGACATTTTTATTGTGTGTGCAGAATAAACACATTGGCTATTATGCACTGATTATTGAGCTTTAGGTGTGCTGGTATTTTATCGTTGGACATATAAACCCAATTCCACAACATTTATGATGCTGTGTAAAGGGTTGGGACACAAAAATCCATAAATCCATATTTAAGTCATGGCAGAACACAGGAGACATATCAAATACTTAAAGTGAGGCTATTTCATGACAAATATTAAATAATTTTGAATTTGATGGAATAATACCACCAAAAGATAAAAAGACTGGCAGTGCACAAGGGACAAGGCCAAAAATCTGTATTGGAAGCTCCTGGTCTTCAGGCCCTTAAATGCCACTGCATGAAAATAGCCCATTTCTTTCATGGAAATTAATGCAAGAGCTCGGGAACGTTTCCAGAACATTTCCTCAGCACCATCCACAAATGCAGGTTAAAGCTCTGCCATCCACAAAAGAAGCCATACGTGGACATGATCTCAGTTCACAGGCATTTTAAAGATTGTTTACACAGCGGTGAATTTGTGTTTATGAAATCCGCAAATCATTGCATTCTGTTTTTAATTTACATTTTACGCAGCGCCAAAACATTTTTTGCAAAGGGGTTGTATAAAAACAGTCTTCCCTGCTGTTTACAGCTAAGCTACGCTAACTGGTCAGGGCTTCATATTTAACAGTAAGATTTGAGAGTAATGTGTTTCTCACAACCTCTGGAAAACAAGAGAAAACAACACATGTCGTCTGTTTGAAGTATTCATTTATTATTCAATGTATGAATCTGTGTAGAAAATTGTAAATACAAAAGGCCTGATAAATGTTGTAGGGTACAAAGTTTGTTGTTGAGGTGCAATGAAATCAACGTTTATATACCTTGTATGTTTGCTCACATTCAATACCTGAATAAACATAGTTATAATAGTTAGAAGCAGTCATTAGTTTTTTTGGTAACTGTACTCTGAATATTATTTATTCATGAAATTATGGCTATACATTAAATAGGTGAGTAAGAAATGAATTTATTGCTGTAATCAACCTTGCATGCAACTTCTAACTCCAACTTACAAGGCACAGCAGGAGCAGAGCGCTGCCTGACTGCCCTTTTGTGAACTGGATCTCCTTCTAAATGGGGCTGACTTTGGGTCAGCACATGCTCAGCTGTCTGCCAGTAACCCAACAAACTAGGTCAGCATGGACATGGAGGGCTCCCAGTAGTCAAATGAAGCCTGATAGATGGCTTTTTCCAGGCTCTGGAATCTCTTGTGAGGTTTCCATGTTTATTATGATGATATTGATCATTCTGCTGACTCGGCTCCTTTAGCGCTATACAGTCACACTCCTGCGTTCCAAGCAAGAATAAATCACACGATTCATCAGTCATATGTTAGCGTTCTACAATTTTTAAAAAAAGGTTTATCATTAAATCAAGCTAATGCCTGAACAATTTTCTTCCTCTTTCCCTCTAATACCTTTAGTGTAATTGTGTGCAAAGGATAAATGTAAACTATTGAATGGGATAATAATATACTGGTCATGAAAATGCATGAGAAACCCTCTCTGCTTATTTTAAATTAAATATTTAAACTCGCTGCTGTAGTGGAGCGGTAATGGGAGCTTTAAAGGAGAGAGATTAGAGGTGGGGATTATCAATAACGTAATATATTTATAGTGAAGAATTCAATCATAATTAGCATAACATAAGTACAAATTCAAATTCAAATTTTATTTGTCACGTACACAGTCATACACAGTACGATATGTAGTGAAATGCTTGGACAACTACTCGTGACCTAAAGAAAACAAAAAAAGGAAAGGCTATGAATAAGATAGGAAATAAATATGCAAAATTAAAAAGGGTAAATTTAACTAGGAAGGAATAAAATATAAATTAAGGTTAAAAATGAAATAACTGTACAACACAAATTAGAATGAAGGGTAAATTTAACTGGGAAGAATAAGATAAAATATATAAATTAAAGTTGAAAATAAAATAACTGTACAACAAAATACACAATACACAATATAGAACTATATAAGAATGTATGAAGAAATCTAAATATAAATAAATATATACACAATAACAGCAGCTGTACAAGTATTAACTGGAAATGAAGAATATAGTGACCAGTGTTGTGCAAAAACAATGTCCAGAAAGTCCAGTGTGTGTGTAAGAACCATATGTGTGGGTCAGTACTGTGTGGTGGTGTGATTGAGAGACCGTATCGCCTGCGGGAAGAAGCTCCTCCTCAGTCTCTCTGTGTTGGTCTTCAGGGAGCGGAATCGCTTTCCTGACCTCAACAGAGAGAACAGTCTGTTGTTGGGATGGCTGAGGTCCTTCACGATCTTCCTGGCCTTGGTCCAGCACCGCCTGCTGTAGATTGAGTGCAGGTCAGGGAGCTCGGAGCAGATGGTGCGCTCAGCTGACCGCACAACCCTCTGTAGAGCTCGTCTGTCCTGCATGGTGCTGTTCCTGCAATATGAGAGTGCAGTTGCCCAAAATATAGGAAAATTATATTAAAATTGTCCCTAGGCCTAACCTGGATCACTATATGAACTTGATATAATATAACAACAGCATACTTGTGTCAGCAGGTTTGGTGGTTTGGTGGTGGACTATGCCGTCACAGTGGTGGTGAATGGAGCAGGAGTGACCGCTGAACAACTGAACTACCTGACCCTACAGTCGAACCAAGTGGAGAACTCCTATCGGGAGTTCAAGGAGCACCCCACTGTGGTCCTCACCATCAGTGAGGACAACAAAATTTTCATTGAAGACCTAGATGACAAAAAGCTGGAGAGTGGTAAGGTGATGTGCATTACTGCCAGTCTTCCTAAAGATATTCCCTAAACTGATACGCTCATATTTCCACTATACTGCAGAGATTTATTTTGCCAGCATGGCAGTGGAGTCACTGGGAATGCACTGGAAAAGGTGGTGCGTGCATCGCAGGGCAAACCTACATGTGTCATGTCAAATAGAGACGCTGTTGACATTGCACTGATATTAAAACACACCGTTCGTCACTTGAGAAAACATTCCAGGCTTTTAATAGTCTCATCTGTTTTTTTATTTGACTCTCTTTCTGTCAAATGGACAGAGACAAGTTTCAGTCCCACAACTGGGCCATTTTTAATGGACAAATAACAGTCATCAGTTATAGGAACTGTGTATTTATTCAGTGTGTCAGTTAAATCCTCGTCATTAAATGGTCAGCAAAGGAGAACTCAGCAGAAAGGATGTTTGAAATCTGAGCTTTAGATTTTTAGGCTTTACTGTAATCCTTTCTTTTTTTGGGCATACATATTTTGGATTTCACAGTGAACTCTTAAAAATTGACTTCACCTACTTAGCATTGCTCTCCTTTAAAGATGGTCAGACTGGAAGCAGGCATATTCAAAGCAAAGATATGGTTTATTTTATTCCCTATGTTTTTTTGAAGTGTCGATATGTGATAATAACATTGCCCACAGTGCACCATGATGCTGAAAATACAATAAGAGAATACAAACATACAGTCATTGTTAATCAGTGCGTTTGCAATAATGTCATTGCTGTTTTGTTCTCCACATGGACTGTTTACCTGCTTTCCTCTAAAGTTTATCATAGATATTGATCAATAGCATTCACACTACTTTACGTATCCCCCCAAATCCTGTCCCTTGCCTACAGATTCTACATATTTATGCAGATGTCTGAGTTTTGAGAGACTGAAGCGGGGATTATTTTAACCTTGTGAGTCTGTGAATGTGTTATCCATGCAAGATATGCTCCTGGAGACACCTTCTGTGGCAAGAACTATCTCAAAGACTGTTTGAGTACTTTTGCAATTTTTTATGTTGTCTGTAGACTTTGCCAAGATGTGACAACAGCGCAAAACTGGGTCACAAACTTTGGTTGGTCCAACTGAAACTATAAGCCAGTCCTGTGAGACTACAGTGGGATATAAAAACTGCATATACAGAATCACAGGTCAGGTCTGATTAAAAACAAAAGAAAACAAAACAATACATACTGTATTTCAATAATAGGCTGTTTGAATCCCTTGTGTCTGTCTTTAATGTCTCTTTCCAATCCATGAGTACATATACAACTACAGTCCGTCTTGCAAAGGAGTTGATCCAGCTGTGCAGCCAGCTTTGTGGTAGTTTCTGCTGCAGTAAGTGTTTTGAGCTGTTCATTTTCCCCAAATGATCTCAACATAGAGATGCAAACAGACTCACAAAGTGAAAACAAAGTTGCAGATGGTAATATTGCAGTAACTACTACTGAGTAGTCAACATGTCTAAATGTTGGCGACACTGCAATGGAGAAATCTTTGTCTTTAGCCAAACAGACGTTGCCTCACCTGTGACCTCATCCCATTCACCCAATCACAGACACCTTTACACAATGATTTTTTTTTTTTTTTAAATATGCCACCTAAAAACTCAGGCAGTCAATATCCTACCTACCTTTTACTTTGGTCATTTAATTATACGTTAACATATAATTAAAGAAATCTCCTGTGAGATTTCTTCAGCCTTGTGTTTTTAAAGACTGCAGGTCATTAGTTTACTGCAAAGGCAAGCACTTTTAAAGATGGATGCCCTCTCATTTCCATATTAGTTATAGGCTGTGACATCTAAAATGATGGCTAAACATTCTCATATGGCTGACACATGTGGCTTGGGGACTTAAAGACACAGCTTTGGCTTTGTTTTTTTTGCCTTGGTGGTGATGCATTAATAGCCTTGGACCACAGTGGCTGATATTTATTCCAGATTTTAGCACTGATTTGTAGATATTTACCCCTGGAGGTGACGCCGTCAAAAAGCAGGCAGTCTGTGCTGAAACACTAACAGTTAACAGAATTTTGAATATGCCGGCAGGCAGAAATATTTAGGCTATTTGGCACGTTTGTGTGTTGTATGTCAGTTTTTGTTAATGTTTGTTTCTTCTGTGGTTCCACAGTGTCTGAGATTCCTCACTCTATCAACACTGAAGACGGAGCCATGGTGAGTAACAAGTTACCTCCACAGCTATCATGAAAACAATCTCTCTCCAGGCGATCCAGCTGCTTGGAATTTGTTATCCAGACTACACCAGCGCAGGTAGGGGATGAGCTCACTAGCAAGGATGAAGTGAAGCTTTGAGGATTAGTTTGGTTCTTGCTGTAATAATCCACTGCTATTCTTGGGCAGAGACTGCAGTGC